>NC_139458.1:332627500-333252500 GCF_057233095.1 Heloderma suspectum
GACTTTGCCAAAAGGTTGAAACTGTCAATAGAAGATACTTTTTACTGCTCAGTCATTCACACTTCAAAACCACACTGCTCTCCCCTCAAAAACACACTGCTCCCCCGCCACACACACATACATAAACATGCACAGTCATCCTAACGTGGTAATGCTATAGGTCATTTCATGGGGCAGGGATGAGATGCAAGATTATTTAAGGGTTAACCACTTCACGTGTGTATGATTTTGATGAAAATGTATGGGTCATTCCTATATACAGACGGCAATGTGTAACTCTCCTGCAAGCTCCGTATAGTGTAATACCTTTATTGGGTCAACTCAAATGGCACAAAACTGTGCAAAATTCACAATGAATATACATGCTGCTGCAATTTATTGATGGGATGTATTTATTTAAAACATTTATGCTCCACTTTTCTACCAATATTGGCTCTCAAGATTGCTTGCAATTAATAATGGAAACACTATCCATTAATGATGAACATTAAAAACATTTACTGTTCATTATGGAAGTCATTTTTGTGTACAAAGTCTGTAGTGTGTAAATCAATCATCATATATCAAACTGCCAGCGCTAAATGAATCCCAGTGGCTATATTGGGTAAACTCCAACATAAATCCTACTGAGGGTTGTCCCATTGAAATGAATGAGACGTAAGTTAGTCATGCCTTCATTTCAATGGGTCTACCCTAAGTAGTATTATTATTATTATTATTATTATTATTATTATTATTATTATTATTACATTTATATCTAGCCTTTTTTCCTCCTTAAGGAACCCAAGGCGGCCTACATAGTCCTCCTTCTCCTCCATTTTATCCTCACAACAACAACCCTGTGAGGTGTGTCAGGCTGAGAGTCTGTGAATGGCCCAAAGTCACCCAGTGAGCTTCCATGGCTGAATGGGGACTAGAACCCGGATCTCCCAACTCCCAGTCCAACACTCTAGCCACTACACTACACTGGCTCCTACATAAGTAGGACATATGTTGGAGTTTACCCACTGATGGCAGTTCCTAAATTCACACATCACCAACACTGGATATCCTGGGCTAGTCATAATCACTCAGCCTAATCTATCCTGTAAGGTGCTTGTGAATGTGATAATAATAACATGGTGGGGTGGGGGTGGAGGGGAACCAGCCAAGGCCTGCCATCCATGGAGAAAGGAGAGGATAAAATGTTATAACATAATTAACTGAATTTACCAAGGGGAAAAATTCATGAAGTGTACAGATTTCTTATAATTTCACCACTGTCACCATTACTGCTTGTGTGCTCAATTTGCTTTATCTTCCACCATGTGAAGCATTTGCAAGTATGCTTCTGCCATTGCTTGCTTTACTCTCCTTGGGAAAATGGATTGTTTGCCCTGAAGACAAGTTTGCCTTGAATTGCATGGAATAGGGGATATGAAGATAGGGGATATGAAGATAAGCAGTTTCACTCCCTGTCAAACCTATTAAAGGGAATTGTACACAAGCCCCTAAAGAATGGAGTAATTATTTCTGTTATTATCCATGTCCCCCGTTAAATACTTTCTTCTTCAAAATGAGAGCATGAAATACCCTTTCTTTCTCTTCTATTCTGACATCTGTCTGAGGACTGCTTTGCAGTATATTTTAATCCTGACGTAGTCCTTACCTATGTAAACCAAATGAGTGCTGTTAGGATGGCAGTTTTGTCAAAGGAGACCACAATGCAAGTCAACCAAATGACCATTTGCATTACAGTAGAATTTCAGAGGTACAAGGAGTCATGAGAAAGGATGGTGAATCTCTGATAGCATCTCTACACCAGCCTAAAATTCCGCATTTAAAATGGGGCTTTCTGCTTCCATTTTAAATGCAGGATCATGATGGACTCCCTTTACACGCACTTCCTTCCCCCTTTTCCCCCTCCTTTCCCCCCTTATCTGAGTCTTCCATATGTTTCATTATACAACTGCTAGATGGCGCTGTGGTCTAGCTCCTCTTATTGCGGGTTTTCATCTTTTCATGGGGGAACTCAAGCGGAAATTAAGCACAGTAATTTGATAGCTCATTTATCACTGATCTTTTAAAAAATGGAATAAAGGTCATTTAGTACGGGAGACACCCTGGAGGTTGATGATGTCATCTAAAGGACCTGCAAACATCTGTGAGTAACCAATCTCAATAACAGGATAAAAGCTCCATGTGAAGAAGCCCTGAATCTCTTTAAGTTCTTCAGGATTTTTCTGCTTCACATTAAGGTTCTGTACCAGCTCAGCCGTAATGAAGCACCTTCAGTTTTCATCTATGAGCCACATAAATTCTCTGCATTTGCAAGTATGCTTCCGCCATTGCTTGCCCAACTCACAGGTATTAGAAGGATGTCTCAAAATAACCTTATTTCTTGTTTTAGCTTAGAAGATTGAATGCTTATCACCAGAGAAATGAATGAGGGATATTTGGTTTTCTTGTCAGTTCGATTCTGTGAACTTTGCCTTTTATAGGGCAAAATACTCATAATGAAACAATGCTATGACCTAGTATAGGATGCTATCATTTTGTAATCAACATTTTACATAAAGTATTTCTCATTTCTATGAGTTGTTTTCCTCCCAAGTGAAACTTGAATTAAGGATTTTGGAAAAATGTTCCATGTCTTTTGCTTACATAATACTTTAATCGTAGAAATTATTCTTTAATCTTCTACTGCAATACTTTGGACTTCACTTGCCTTGTTATATTGCTACAGTTATTCTCACTGCCAACATCAAATGACCTCAGGAACGCAAGGCAGTTAAAAGATTGCTTAAATGTCTTAATACTTTTAATCCTTACTTATTATAATTTGATTACTGCAACAGATTTTCTCTGTGGGCCTCATATTAAGTCACTTTCAAGTTGAAACAAACCAGAAATCCTTTTAACTTAACAGCGCTAGGATTTGGAATGAGCTACTGAGAACTAGCTCAAAGTCTCTAGGATATTGCTTCATAGCCTTCCTGGTTTCAATACTATCCCAGTAAGTATTTTATTTTTAAAATGTAAATTTAAAAACTCATCATTTGATTTCCCCTAATCAATTTTGATGGGATTTTATTTTAATCTCCCAGCATTCCTGACCACCGGCCATGCTGGGTGGGACTGATGGGAATTGAAGTCCAAACCATGCAGAGCTGGCCTAAAGGTTAGGATCAGTTTCCCTAAGATGCAACATCGTCACATTGTGTACTCTACAGTATTGGTCCAGCTGGTGGGAGGTGGGGAACACACAATGTGATGCTGTCACAACAGGAGGTAAGAGATCCTTCATTCTATCAAAAGAGTGGGAGAATTCAACATAAGAGCGTCATTTTTGGTAGCATGCTAATGTTGCACATAGCATGTAGTTCCACACAGCAGGATAGTGTGAGAGGTGGTATGGTTGATATAAATAGATAATAGAGAAGTTAGGCCTCACAGAGGACATATGGCAAACTGCCTTGGCTGCATTGCATCATATGTCCATGGATTGCTAATTTGTTTGTTTTTCCTTCTGAATCACAAGGCCATTCATCTCATCTGATAAACACAAATGATCCCTGATAAGTGCCTGCAGGAGAGTGGTGTGAGTTCAGTTCACTAGTTCTTTCTAACAGAGTCATAGATAAATAAGACAGCTGTGATTCCAACAGCAATTTACTTCAATCTGGCTGCGCCGTGGGGTCTCTGTGTTTCCATGACGTCATGGCCATTCAGCACCAGCCCCTCATTCTATCGCTGAACAACTGCTTCTTCTGAGACTGCTTATAGTCCAACTTTTCCAGCTTATCACGGCTCCATTATTGACCTGTTTCCACAATCGCACTGGGTCTGGTATCATAGTCCTGCCCATGGGGCATGTAGCCCAGCCTTTGTGGGTGTGTCACTCTGACCTCAGTGACCCAACCCTTTCCCTCCCTGTTTTCTGGAAGTTTCATCGCTGTTTAAGAGCAGGATGCCGAGGGACCAACTTTAAAAACATAATTGAAAATAAGCACTAGAACACAGCTCATGTCCCCAGTGGTGTGTATGTGTGTGTGTCTCTTATTGTGCTGAATGAGGCTTGCCGTCTCAATGACCACAGAAATAACAGAGAAGCCCCTCAACTGACATGGCACAAAGCCCAATTCCTTAAATGCGATTAAGCGCGATCTCGAGGCTTCGGTCCATTGCCTTCTGACGTAACTTATTCACAGCTTCCATACAAAGATCCTGTGTGTTAAAATGGGGGCTGGTTTTGGTCTCCTTCCCACAACAAACCCATTACTATCTTGTCAGCAGTAACTCCCATTGTGGTCAATGAGGTCCTCTGGGTTGAAATGGTTTCCCTCTTTGTGTTCTCCCCCCCTTTTTCCCAGCACAAGCATATGTGTGTCTACTCAGAAGTAACTCCCATTGTTAGGCTTGTTCCTGAAATGCAGGTGTATCTGGACTTTCAGGGGAAAGGAGAAAGGCGGGGGGACAGGGGGAAAGCCTCTCTTCACAGCAAAGCTGATTCCTTTTTAAAAATCCTGTACTCCTCCATTAGCTTCTCATTCCATTGTCCTGGAAACATGGCTGAGGAGGTGGAAACATTGATGAGGTAATCAGATCCAACCCAGACTCCACTCAGACTCCACCCAGCCATCAAGAAAATAATTCAATTATAGCTCAGTGGAAACAGCACAGAGCCCCCAAGCTACAGCGATGATAAGCCAAGACTTCAAGCACTGTGGAAACTGGAAAAGGAGAAGATATGATTGGGGAAACATCACAACAAAGTTGCAAACAAAGTGAAGCCGATAGAATGGAAACACACCCATTGAATCATCTTAAGTACGGGAAGTCAACTTAACAACTGATGATCCTTTTATGAATCATTTTGGACCAGTTGTCCAATTAACCCAAAATATTGTCAAAGGTCTAGATAACTATGATGCTTACAAAAATAAAATTTACTATTGTGGTTTGGATATTGTTTAAATGCTTTCATATAATTTAGCCCGTTATATTTTCCCCAGGGATGGGCAAGCAACCATAAACCTATTTCCCGTCTCTTGATAAATATCAAAGATCCTATGAAAGATCTATGTGAATGCAAAGAAGAGCCCTTGCTTCTTTCCAGTTCAGCTCATCCCAAAGAAAACATTTGCACTTCAGATTTGATTTTCAATTGAGCAAGTGGCCACACAACTATGGAGCTATTTTGTGCCTTGACTGCAGGTCTAATGGCATTTTAAGACTCCATTATACTATGTTTTAGAATGAAATTGGTTGAAGGAAGGAAGTCTAATTCGCATACTTTTCTCTGTCTAATGTCCTGCCTGAGGATCACATCCATGTCCTGTATTTAAGCCACTTTGGTGCTTTTCACAAAATCAGAAGCTGAAGGAAAATACCATCCTCAGGCATTCACTGAGGACTTGATACTTTATTGCAGCTGACTGAAAAAATGCCTTGATCGTCAACACCCTTGTTGTTGTTCAGTCAG
Source organism: Heloderma suspectum (assembly GCF_057233095.1). NCBI lineage: Eukaryota > Metazoa > Chordata > Lepidosauria > Squamata > Helodermatidae > Heloderma > Heloderma suspectum. The sequence continues at coordinate 332,632,965 of NC_139458.1, forward strand.
TCGTTAAGTCGTGTCTGACTCTTCGTGACCCCATGGACCATAGCACGCCAGGCATTCCTGTCCTCCGCTCTCTCCCGGAGTGTGCTCAGGTTCATATCCATTGTATCGGCGATGCTATCTAGCCATCTCATGCTCTGCTGTCCCCTTCTCCTTTTGCCTTCAATCCTTCCTAGCATCAGGGTCTTTTCCAGTGAGTTTTCTCTTCGCACAGTACAATGTCAGTAAAATATATTTGCATGTCGCAAAAACATCATGGTTTGTGATTATGCTCTGGCAAGACTGATTGGGTCAGGGAAAGAACATAAAAGTTGTTGGATGTTGGCCATCTAGTCCAGCATTCTGCAGGCAACACAGACCAGCAAGGTGCTTCTAGAAGAGGGGTGGGAAACCTGTGGCCTTCCAGATGTTGTTGGAGTACAGTTCCCAATCCTCCTTGACCATGCTGTCTTGGGTTTATGGGAATTGTAGTCTAACAATATCCAAAGGGTCACCGGTCCCCCACCCTTGTTCTAGAAGCTCACAGAAGGGTGTTCTTGGCCATCTCCCATTGATTGTCCTTGTTGAGCATCTGGGACTCCTGCCCCTGAAAACGGAGCTTTTGTTTAACCACAATCCTTGCTTCTTTCTAGTTCAGTCTGTCTCTCAGAAAACTGTTCTGTACTTCAGATTATTTATATTTATTTTTATATTGCTAGATCGCCTTTCAGGGGCTAACCCTCCCAAGGCAGCTCATTACATATTTAAAATGTAACTTTCATTGATAGGGCAATTACAAACCATAAAACCACAAATACTAAAACATCTAAAAATGTTACCATAGCAGCAGCAAAACCATATCAGCAAAAGACCTGTACAAATATAGTCTAGCTTAAGTCTCATCCATATAGTCTTGCTTAAGTGCTATCCTACTCTAAGTAGGACTAACATAAAATAAATTGAATAAAAATATTGGATACAAGCCATAAAAAACAAGCAGGATTGGATCCAAGTTCTGCCTTCTGTTGATGAAATGGCTCTGCTCACAGAAGGTGCCTCCACCAATTTTTTTGGGAACTTTCCTTCTCCCTTCACCACAGCTCACCCCATTCAGCAGGTCCGCTGACACTCTGTATCGTATTTATAGGGTGCTGGAGGGGCTGCCATGGGGCAGAGGGGGCGTGGAGGTCCACTTCCACCAGCCCACTTGAGCACACATCTAAATTTTGATCCATCTGGCTTCATGTACAAAACCAAAGGATCTCAAACATTACAATTATGATTTACATTTATATACCGCCCCATAGCTGAAGCTCTCTGGATGGTTTACAAAAGTTAAAACATTAAAATACAGTATAGAAGAGCATTTACTCTTGCCCGTTTTAATGTTCTGCCATCGGCACTATTAAATGGACAATTTAGTAAGATCCTGGTTAGTGAACAGATGTGTTTCTTGGTGCTGGAGTAACACAATCGGTTGAACATGTTCTCTTACATTGTGTCCTCTATAGGGAATGCAGAGAAAAGTGAATTCCCCACTATTAACAGCCTTCCCAGGAAGCAGCTCCACCACTTTGGTATCCATTTGTTTAAGGGATGTGTCTTCTTGGGTCCCTGGAAGGGTTGCCAGGTTTTTAATGATTTCAATGCAAACTGGGGGGGGGGGGATGATATTATTTTCCTGAGAGAAGGAAGCTCATAAATTGTATTTTGTTACTGTGCTAGTTTTAATTGTGCTTATATGTTTCATATTGATTTTGCTGGTCTGTGACCGTAATAAATGAATTCATTCATTCAAAGTACAGTATACAAAGTTTAAAAACTATTTACATAAAAGCATATGGACAATATATACATACAACATATATCTAAAACCAACTTTGAAATAAAACAATTTTTTTTAAAAAACCAACAATAAAACAACACAGCTTAAAACAATGCAGCTTAAAAACAGTATACAAAAGTCAGCAAAAGGAACAAGAGTTCTAAAAAGGGAAAGCCTTCTGGAATAACAGAGTCCATTTGGTCAATAAGCATGTAACCCAAGAAAAGATAAAACTCTATGTGGCATTTGTTGATTTTCAGGCAGCCTTTGACTCTATCAGTAGGAACAGGTTATGGGCCAAACCAGCAGAGCTAAACATGGATCGATGCCTCTTGATTCTACTGCAATTGTTACATGAAAATTTGAACATTCGGGTGAGATTCTCCCCTGTTGGACATGTGTCGGATAACATCGCAGTATCTTGAAGTGTTAAACAGGGATGTGTTCTGTCTCCCCTTTTATTTAACCTATTTGTAAATGATATCACTTCTGACTTGAGTGGTGACTCATTTTTTTCTGGTAAAAGCAGAAGAAAGGAAACTGACCTTTCTCCTCTATGTGGATGATCTGATTCTTATCTCGCATATTCAGGTTGGTCTGTGTAGATTACTGTCAGCAACGGCTGAATATTCCCCCCCCACACACACAAATAATTTCTTTATCATTTATTAATTATGGGAAAACTAAAGTCATGGTCTTTTGATATAGATCTCCATTGCATAAACAGAGAATAAATTAACACTGTATTGAGCAGGTATCTTTTTATCGCTATTTGGGTGTTCTTTTTTCATCTTCAGGAGGCTGGGGTGCCATTTTAAGTCTTTGAAATTAAAGACAAACCAGCAATTAAATGGACTACTGAAGTTCTGGCATACAAGGGGTGGTTATCAAATCTATCCAGTTCTAACCTTGCTGAAATCAAAACTAGTTTCCCAATTTGCATATGGAGTAGAGCTTTGTGGTTTAAAAATCCCATATGACATAGAATTGTTTCAAAACAAATTGTTAAGGACAGTTATTTGTGTATCAAGGAGTACTCCTGCCCCATTTTTATGGTCGTAAACTGGTGTAATGCCAGTTAAAACCAACATCATTATTAGGGCCTTTAATTATTGGCTCAAGATCTCTTTCTCACTCCCATTCAGATTACCTAAACTGTGTCTTCTAGAGCAAATGAGAGCTAATTCATCAAATTCAGTATCATGGTTTCAGAGATTAACTTCCCAGATTCATTATTATGGTTTCTCTATCCAATATCTTACTACCTTAAATATAGCTCATAGTAAAGTGGTTTTTAAGGAGAGGGTTCACAGTGTTGATATCCAACTGGGCCTTTGTGCAGTCTCCAATAACAACATACAGTAGCACTATGGTTTGCGAAGACCAAGATTAATTTTGAATGTGACAGTTACTTGACTTTTATTTCTAATCCCTGTCTCAGATCAGCTTTAAGGATGCTGCAAATAAAAACGGCAGTCTTGGAAGGGCGTTTTGATAAAATGCCGTATGCATCCAGACTTTGCCCCTGTCGTAGTGGCAAAGTGAAGGACCTGCCTCATTATCTGTTTTATTGCCCTATCTATTCTCAGATCCGACCCAAGTATTTAGATCCACTCTTTGAGAAAAAAATTACCTGGTCTGATACAGAGAGAATAATTGTTTTGTTTACATGTCACAATAAAACTCTTTTGGCACTGGCCAATTTTGCTCTTGAAGCCCAAAGTTATAGAGAAAATTTTTGATTTTGCAGAATGATTAAAAATGTAATATATGTTTTATCTGTTTTATCTGTTTTGTGCATTTATGTTTTTTCTAACCATTGGTTGAAACAATAGAAGTCCTGACCACTCATTGGAAGGACAGATACTGAAGCTGAAGGTCAAATATTTTGGCCACCTAATGCGAAGAGAAAACTCACTGGAAAAGACCCTGATGCTGGGAAAGACTGAAGGCAAAAGGAGAAGGGGACGTCAGAGGATGAGATGGCTAGATAGCATCACTGATGCAATGAATATGGACTTGAGCACACTCCGGGAGAGAGCGGAGGACAGGAAGGCCTGGTGTGCTATGGTCCGTGGGGTCACGAAGAGTCGGACACGACTGAACGACTGAACAACAACATATCTCTATAATAGAGTCTTTAATGCCTGCTTAAAAGCCTTCAAAGAGGTCAGCAGGCAAACATACCTGTATCCTTCCAATTAAAAATATTCGAGCAATTCATTGTAAGATTTACTGCTCATTTCCGAGCAGAAACATGTACACCTCAGTCCTTCTGGAATCTGAAATACAGAACTAGAAATCTGTAATTAAAGCAATGGCAGCTGTTTTGGTTTTATACACTTAGTGGCTGTTCATGAAACATACGTAATTGTTTTAAGTTTATGGCATGCTTATATATATATAACTGAGAATATATGGATTAGCCAGTTGCCACACACTTAAGGGCACAGCCCCGAACAGTTTTTAATATGCAAAATGTCTTATAAATCAGTTGGAATCTTATCTTATAAGGGGTATTAGAAATGGGGTATAGTGTACTAGATAAAGAGTGTATGACCTTATAAATACTTACAGTGAATTTGTACTAGTTATATAACAAGTTCACTTACATCCAGAGCGTTAATATTAAATTTTTATAAGGCAAACCAAATTGTAACACAAGAAGGTACAATTCAAGTAGTTGACTCAGCAAGATGTAGATGTACCACGTCTAAATATATGCAGCAAAATCCCATCTGCTATGCGTGTTTAAAAGGCCATTTGTTTTATTGTTTGAACTTATTTTGTTTGAACTTATTTTGTTTTAATTTATTTTGTTTTATAGTTTTAATTTATTTTATATTTATTGCTGTAATAAAGGTACATATAATATGGTTCTTCAGTTGTTCATGGTCTTTGATTTTTGCATGTGTATCCATTTAGCATTTCATTTCTATTTATTATTATTACATTTATATCCCACCTTTATTTCCTCTTGCAAGGAACCCATGGCAGTTTACTTGGTCCTCCTCCTCACAGGTAAGTTAGGCTGAGAGTCAGTGACTGGCCCAAAGTCACCCAGTGAGCATCATGGTCGAGTGGGGACTGGAACATGGATCTTCCGAGGTCCAGTCTGGCACTCTATCCATTATACCACACTGGCTCTCTATGAATAATGAAGCAATTTGAATGACAATGAAGAAATAGATACCTGAAATAGATGTAGAAGGCCAGTGTGCAGATTGTCTCCTATGTACATATATTATCATAACTCAACTGAATTACCTAGATCAGCCTTCCATATTTTCTCTTGATTTGTCTGTGAGTTAGACAGACTTGGGCAGGGATAGGCAAGCTGGTCCCCTCCAGATGTTTTGGATTCCAAATCCCATTAGCCCCAGCCAGCATGGCCAATGGACAAAGATTATGGGAGTTGCAGTCCAAAACATCTGGAGGGAACTAGCATGCCTGCCTCTGGGCTGGGGCATTGAGGGAGGCTTCTTACAATTCTGTTGTATTTGGCACAGAAAAAGAATTTTGTACTTGGAATTTTGCTCTTCCATCCAAATGGAAAACCAAATAAATGTCAGATATAAAATTTTAATCGTAATCATAGCATGTACTGTAATGTCTCATTTAACCACTCAGTCCTACACAGTATTGTCCTATTCTAAAGTAAGTGTCAGAATTCTTGCCTATCCCATACCCATAGGCATAAAGAAAATGCCTATGGGTGGAATCGCAATCTCCTGTAAACTTGAAGTCTGTTTCTGTCTATAGAATCCTTGTGGGAGAGGCTGAGGTGGAATGAGCTATCTCATGTAGGAGTAGCATGTCACATGTATTCCAGCTGGGTTTTCACTCTCTGAGAATAAAGGAAAAATAATATTTTTCAAACCATCTCTAAACGCAGTTTCCTTGTATGTGTTTACAAGGAAGGAGTTCTTTTTGTCCAGTTGGGGTGGAATTGTTACACAGAAGCCTCCAACTTGGAGGCTTCCATGGATCCAATGCCCTGCTGGACTACTGCCGGCAGGGTGGGAGGAGCAACGGAAGCAATTTTTGTCTCTCTGGGCTCCTGCTGTTGCATTTTTACTTTAGACGGGCCTCCGAGCCTGTCTAAAGGAGATGTGCTGGTGGGACTGGGGCTGGAGAGGCCATATAATTTTTCATATCCCACCCTCTCCCATCTTCCTTCCCTCATCTCCTCTTCCACTGGTATGCCCCCTTTCAGACCTCTCCAAGGTCAGTCTTGTAACCTAAGAAAGCATCCACCACAGTTCTTTCCATGATGGGGTGTGTGTGATGGGGTAGGGATAAGATATTGGAGTTCCCCTTCTGAGGCTGTAGCAGTGTCTATGTCCTCAGAGGCAGGGGGATCCAAAGAATACTATGGTCCCTGGGACACTATCCCAGGACCATAGGGTTGATCTCTTATTCTTTCATAACATTTCCTCTTATGACATATAATCATCAACATGTAACATATGAGGCCTACAATTTGGAGAGCATTCTAGTCTCTATTATTTGCTTTTCAACCCACCTAGTACCCCCTTTCATTAGGAAAGATTATAGGAAACGCTGAAGTTCTCCTACATTGTGGAATTCCCTGAAAACTTAATCAAATATTTTTCTGACAATAAGCCCATTTTTTATTACTGTGAAGTTGTATATGGAAAAACAGAGAAGTCAACAGTGCAAGTCGGATGTACTGAAGAAAATCCAATTATGGATTTATCTAATTGAATTATTTATTCACAGAGCTTTATTCACAGAGCTTTATTCACAGAGCTTTATTCACAGAGCTTTTCACAGAGCTTTATTCACAGAGCTTTTAGTAAAAGACAGAGGAAAGAAATGGTGGCTCAGCTATTAAATAAGGATGGCAAAATGATAACAGATGACAAAGAAAAGGCAGAAGTGCTCAATTCCTACTTTGGCTCAGTCTTCTCCCAAAAGAGGGTCTATGACCCACCTGGCAAATGCGAAGTACAGGCTGAAGGGGCAGGATTGCAGCTTGAGATCGATAGGCATATGGTCAAGGAACACCTAATTACTTTGAATGAGTTCAGATCTCCAGGGCCAGATGAACTGCATCCTAGAGTAATAAAGGAACTGGCAGAAAAACTCTCAAGCCACTGTCTATTCTCTTTGAGAAATCATGGAGGACAGGTGAAGTGCCAGATGACTGGAGGAGGGCTAATGTTGTCCCTATCTTCAAAAAGGGTAAAAAGGAGGAACCTGGGAACTACACACCAGTCAGTCTGACATCAATCCCTGGAAAAATTCTGGAGCAGATGATAAAGCAATCCATCTGTAAGCACCTTGAAAACAATGCAGTGATTACTCAAAGCCAACATGGATTTGTCAAGAACAAATCCTGCCACACTAATCTGATCTCATTTTTTGATCAAGTAACCTCCCTTGTGGACTGTGGGAATGCTGTGGACATAATATACCTCGACTTCAGCAAAGCTTTCGACAAAGTGCCTCATGATATCCTGATGAGCAAACTAGCTCAAAGTGGGCTAGATGAAACAACGATCCGGTGGATCCACAGTTGGCTACAGAATTGGACTCAAAGAGTGCTTATCAATGGAACCTTCTCAAACTGTGGAGAGGTAATGAGTGGGGTACCACAGGGCTCAGTCCTGGGACCAGTGCTCTTCAACATTTTTATTAATGACTTGGAGGAGGAGGTGCAGGGAATGCTGATCAAATGTGCAGATGACACAAAATTGTGTGGGATAGCTAATACTTTGGAAGACAGAAACAAAATTCAAAGTGATCTTGACTTGAGGGCTGGGCAGAAAATAACAGAATGAAATTTAACAGGGATAAATGCCAAGTTCTGCACCTAGGAAAAAGAAACCAAATGCACAATTACAAGATGGGGGATACATGGCTCAACAACACTACAAGCGAGAAAGATCTTGGAATTGTTGTCTATCACAAGCTGAATATGAGCCAACAATGTGATGTGGCTGCAAAAAAAAGCAAATGCTATTTTGGGCTGCATTAATAGAAGCATAGCTTCCAAATCCCGGGAAGTACTAGTTCCCCTCTACTCAGCACTGGCTAGGCCTCATCGTGAGTACTGTGTTCAGTTCTGGGCACCACACTTTAAAAAGGATGCAGACAAGTTCAAGAGGGTTCAGAGGAGGGCAACAAGATGATCAAGGGACAGGAAGCAAAGCCCTCTGAAGAGAGACTGAAAGAACTGGGCATGTTTAGCCTTGAGAAGAGATGACTGAGGGGAGATATGATAGCGCTCTTCAAGTCCTTGAAAGGTTGTCACAGAGAGGAAGGCCAGGATCTCTTCTTGATCATCCCAGAGTGCAGGACACGGAATAATGGGCTCAAGTTACAGGAAGCCAGATTCCGGCTGAACATCAGGAGAAACTTCCTGACTGTTAGAGCAATACAACAGTGGAACCAATTACTTAGGGAGGTGGTGGGCTCTCCCACACTGGACGCATTCAAGATGAGACTGGACAGCCATCTGTCAGGGTTGCTCTGACTTGGATTCCTGCATTGAGCAGGGGGTTGGACTTGATAGTCTTGTAGGCCCCTTCCAATGCTACTACTATTCTATGATTCTATGAAACCCCAACACATTTTAAAGGGGAAATTTCAAAACAAGGATATAAAAGCAATTAAAAGATATAATTAAATACTATTGTTGTTGTTGCTCAGTCGTTAAGTCATGTCCGACTCTTCGTGACCCCATGGACCATAGCACGCCAGGCCTTCCTTTCCTCTGCTCTCTCCCGGAGTGTGCTCAAATTCATATTCATTGCATCGGTGATGCTATCTAGCCATCTCATCCTCTGCCATCCCCTTCTCCTTTTGCCTTCAATCTTTCCCAGCATCAGGGTCTTTTCCAGAGAGTTTTCTCTTTGCATTAGGTGTCCAAAATATTTGAGCTTCAGCTTCAGTATCTGTCCTTCCAATGAGCAGTCAGGGTTGATTTCCTTGAGGATGGACTGATTTGACCTCCTTGCAGTCCAGGGGACTCGTAAGAGTCTTCTCCAGCACCACAGTTCGAAGACATCAATTCTTCGGCGCTCGGCCTTCCTTATAGTCCAGCTCTCACAGCCATACGTTGCTACTGGGAAAACCATAGCTTTGATTATACGAATCCTTGTTGGCAAGGTGATGTCTCTGCTTCTTACTATGCTGTCTAGGTTTGCAATAGCTTTCCTCCCAAGGAGCAAGTGTCTTTTAATTTCATAGCTACAGTCACCATCTGCAGTGATCTTGGAGCCCAAGAAAATAAAATCTGTCACTGCTTCCATTTCTTCCCCTTCTAGATGCCAGGAAGTGATGGGGCCAGATTCCATGATCTTAGTTATTTTAATGTGGAGTTTCAAACCAGCTTTTGCACTCTCCTCTTTCACCCACAACAAGAGGCTCCTTAGATCCTCTTCGCTTTCTGCCATTAGGGTGGTATCGTATGCCTATCTGAGGTTGTTGGTAATTCTCCAGGCAATCTTAATTCCGAGCTGTGATTCATCCAACCCGGCGTTTCTCATGATGTACTCTGCATATAAATTAAATAAGCAGGATGACAATATACAGCCTTGTCGTACTCCTTTCCCAAGTTTGAACCAATCAGTTGTTCCATGTCCGGTTCTTACTGTTGCTTCTTGACCCTCGTACAGGTTTCTCAGGAGACAGGTAAGGAGGTCTGGTACTCCCATCTCTTTAAGAATTTGCCACAGTTTGTTGTGATCTACACAATCAAAGGCTTTAGCGTAGTCAATGAAGCAGAAATAGACGTTTTTCTGGAATTCTCTTGCTTTCTCCATGATCCAGAGAAAGTTGGCGATTTGATCTCTAGTTCCTCTGCCTCTTCAAAACCCCGCTTGTACTTCCGGTAGTTCTCGGTTCACATACTGCTGAAGCCTAGCTTGTAGGATTTTGAGCATCACTTTGCTGGCATGTGAAATGAGCGCAATTGTGCAGTAGTTTGAACACTCTTTGGCATTGCCCTTCTTTGGAATTGGAATGTAAACTGACCTTTTCCAGTCTTGTGGCCACTGTTGAGTGTTCCAAATTTGTTGGCATATTGAGTGCAGCACTTTAACAGCATCATCTTTTAGGATTTTGAATAGCTCAGCTGGAATACTGTCATCTCCACTAGCTTTGTTGTTAGTAATGCTTCCTAAGGCCCACTTGACTTCACTCTCTAGGATGTCCGGCTCAAGTTCAGTGACTGCACTATCATGGCTATCAGGGACATTCAGATCTTTCCTGTATAGTTCTTCTGTGTATTCTTTCCACCTCTTCTTAATCTCATCTGCTTCTGTTAGGTCCCTGCTTTCTTTGTCCTTGATCATGCCCGTCTTTGCACAAAACGTTCCCTTGATATCTGTGATTTTCTTGAAAAGATCTCTAGTCTTTCCCATTCTATTGTTTTCCTCAATTTCTTCGCATTGTTCATTTAAGAAGGCCTTCTTGTCTCTCCTTGCTGTTCTCTGGAACTCTGGATTCAGTTGGGTATATCTTCCCCTTTCTCCCTTGCTTTTCGCTTCCCTTCTTTCCTCAGCTACTTGTAAAGCCTCATCAGGCAGCCACTTTGCTTTCTTGCATTTCTTTTTCTTTGGGATGGATTGAGTTGCTGCCTCCTGAACAATGTTACAGACCTCCGTCCATAGTTCCTCAGGCACTCTGTCTATCAGGTCTAATCCCTTAAATCTATTCCTCACCTCCACTGTATATTCATAAGGGATATGATTTAGGTCATACCTGAATGGTTTAGTGGTTTTCCCTATGTTCTTCAATTTAAGCCGAAATTTTGCAAGAAGCAGCTCATGATCTGAGCCACAGTCAGCTCCAGGTCTTGTTTTTACTGACTGTATGGAGCTTGTCTATGTTTGGCTGCAAAGTACATAATCAATCTGATTTCAATATTGACCATCTGGTGATGTCCATGTGTAGAGTTGCCTCTTGTGCTGTTGGAAAAGAGTGTTTGCTATGATCAGCATGTTCTCTTGGCAAAACTCTATTAGCCTTTGTCCTGCTTCATTTTGTACACCAAGGCCATGCTTGCCTGTTATCCCGGTGATTTCTTGACTTCCTACTTTAGCATTCCAATCCCCTAAGATGAAGAGGACATCTTTTTTTGGTGTTAGTTCTAGAAGGTGTTGTAGGTCTTCATATAACCAATCAACCTCAGCTTCTTCGGCCTCAGTGGTTGGGGCATAGACTTGAATTACTGTGATGTTGAATGGTTTGCCTTGGATTCATACTGAGATCATTCTGTTGTTTTTGAGATTGTACCCCAGTACTGGTTTTCCCACCCTTTTGTTGGCTATGAGTGCTACTCCATTTCTTCTAAGGGATTCTTGCCCACAGTAGTAGATATAATGGTCACCTGAATTAAATTCGCCCATGCTTGTCCATTTTAGTTCGCTGATTCCCAAGATGTCGATGTTCAATCTTGTCATCTCATGTTTGACCACCTCCAGCTTACCTTGATTCATTGATCTTACATTCCAGGTTCCTAAATAGTATTGTTCTTTACAGCATCGGATTTTCTTTTCACCACCAGACACATCCACAGCTGAGTGTCCTTTTGGCTTTGGCCCAGCCGCTTCACTCTTTCTGGCACGACTTGGAAATTCCCTCTGCTCTTCCCCAGTAGTATATTGGACACCTTCCAACCTGAGGTGCTCATCTTCCAGCATCATATCTTTTAGCCTTGTGATACGTTCCATGGGGTTTTCTTGGCAAGGATACTGGAGTGGGTTGCCATTTCCTTCTCCAGTGGACCACATTTTGTCAGAACTCTCCACCATGACCTGTCCGTCTTGGGTGGCCCTGCACAGCATAGCTTATGGCGTCACTGAGTTACGCAAGCCCCTTCGCCACAACAAGGCAGTGATCCATGAAGGGGAAATACTATTTAGGCCAGCCTTATCAGTCAAGAAATGCCAAAGCATTTAAATATGTCATTATGTCGAATATCAACATTATAAATACACAAGTATGGCTTACAATAAAACATTGTAGTGTGGAGTGCTCTTATTCAGGGTTTCAGACAGACAGATATGCCCTTCTCAGGAGGCTCCATTCCAGAGCTCCCCTTTCCCATTGTTCTTTTCCAAAAAACATTCAACACTTTGTGGCTGCTGAGCATGCTCAGTTCATTTTGTTGTTGCGATCCCTTCCCAAAGATTCTTTGAACTTCTGCAAACTTTGGGGTTCCCATGAACACAATGACCTCTCCTTCTTATTTGTGGGTGGGGCTACATAGGAATCAGTACTCGCCACCTGAGTTTGCTATTATGGGAAGTGATAATCTAAAACATGTATTTAAAATTATTCAGAGGCTGTAGAAATAACTGTCAATCTATAAAATGGGTATAAGAAGTGTGGCTGATGCGGGGATGGTGTTGGCATGGTGCTCTGTGATTGGTGTTGCTAAAGACACCAGGGAGAGTGGCTATTGGAATTGCTCCATTGTTCCTAGTGCTGTAATTTCCTTCTCAACTTCCCCCTTGCTCTAGGAGGGCACAGAAGTTGAACTAAGTTACTCTGATGTTAAGCTGGCTGCTCAGCTTCAGGCAGCATCATGGCAGGCAGGGATGGTAGATGAAGACTGGAATTGATGGCTAATGCACAGCAAGTATTTTTGAAACAGCTTTGCCCAATCTGGTTCCCTCCAGATGTTGTTAGACTGCACCTCCCATCACCCTTGACCATTGGCTATGCTGGCTGGGGATAATGGGATCTGTAGTCCAATGACATCTGGTGGGCCCCAGGTTTGGGAGAACTGTTTTAAAGTGTTGGCTATAGCTGGTGGACGAGTCTATGGGTTCTGGTTCAGGCAGGAAAAAATCTTTGGTCAGCAGCACTGTGGCTGCTGGCATCCCAGAACCATTAGATTGATCTGTAACTTTCTCTGGAGCCTCCTTCCCCAACATTTTTTTATCAACATGGTAGAGAAGTATTGGTGCCTGTTAGCCATTTGTGTGCTGCTAATTGATTCGGCATAGGGAATAGCTGCTTTTGGATTGTGTTTGGTTTAGTCTCTGGGCTTCAAAACAAGGAGCATTGTAGCTACTTTGGCTAGTCATGGTTGATGTCAAATTATTGACTTTGTTTTCAGTGTGGAAACGAATGATTTCCATATGCATGCAAAATGGCTGTGTAAACCCAGCAAGTCAGAAGCCTCAAGTGATTTTAATTTCCAAATGACAGAACAATAGCCAATTAACTGCTAATATAGAACGTGGGCTAGCAAATCGCACATCTTGATTATCTGAGGTTTTTCGACTGTGAAAGTGGCAGGAATTTGAAAGACCTAATTGTTTCCAACAGTACCCGTATCTACTGAGCTTCTTGGCAAAGGAAATGTTTGAATACGTTTTATTTGTTTGGTAGAAAAAATAGACATGAGTTGAACTATAAAAAAAGAAGGCTTGAGGGAGAAAAGCATAAGGGACTGTATGTAATGGACTGTATCCCATAGTGTCTTTCTGTTCAAGGAACAGCTTTTGATCCTGTGGAGAGCAAGGGGGAAGTGATTTTCACCAATTCCCACCCCACTGCACCAGCCTCCCACACTGTTATGGAGAGTCTGCCAAATCCTCTGCAGCAGATTTTCAGTAGGCCCAGAAAGGAGAGTGAGGAATCCGATAAGATGAACAGGAAGGCTTGACTGGATACAACTAGTCCTGAATGGAACATTCATCCCTGCAGAATTTCAGTGGTTTTAGAATAGTTGTTGGGGGCAGGAAACCCTTCTGAAGATTAGAAGGAGAGCTGAAGATTCAGATGGGGGAGGTCACATGGTATAATTGATCACATGGTATATCATAGAAAATTGCTTATGGTCAAGAATAGAAAATTGCTACGCAAGATAGCCAACTTTACTGGAGACCATAAGCTCACCAGGGTTATAGGGAGTTTCCTTCAAAATAGAAGGTTTTATGTGACTCTGAATGGTAAGAACAGTAGATGGAGGAAGAATGGATTACCACAAGGCAGTATACTCTCTCCGATTTTATACAATATATATACTAACAACCAACTCACCCCGGCCAATACGCGAATGTTCATATATGCGGATGATACAGCTGTGGCCGTACGAGAACCTAGTTTCGATGAGTATGCTGTAAAATTATCATGGGCTCTAGAAGAACTGGAGTGGTATTATGATAATAATAGGGTTGGCGGAGAATTTCTCCCCGAAACTTCGGGGGGCCGAGCGCCAACGTGTTCGGCCCCCCGAACAAGTTTCGGGGAGAAATTCTCCGCCCCCCCCGCCCCCCGCACCCCCCCCCCGGGACGGGACTTACCTTTGGCGAATGTCCCTCCCGGCGGCGGGTCCGGCCGGCGGTTCGGTGGGTCTTCGCCCGGGGCGGGAGCGGCAGCCGGTCTTTTGACCGGCTGCCGCCGCTGCCATTCCAATAAAAGAAAAAAAAACCGCCCCCGTGATAGGCTACGTGACGATTAACGTAGCCTATCACGACTAGATTTGCAAAGTCAGCCGTGATAGGCTATGTAAATCATCACGTAGCCTATCACGGGTGACTTTAAAAAAAAAAGCGCGTACGGATAATGGCGGACCCCATAGGGAGCCGCCATTCGCATTCCTTATTTGGTCGCTGTAGTCTACGTAAAGATTACGTAGACTACGGCGAAAATAAGGGCAACGCTATTTGCTACGTGACGATTTACGTAGCCTATCATGGCTGACTTTGCAGATCTAGCTGTGATAGGCTACGTTAATCGTCACGTAGCCTATCACGGGGGCGTTTTGTTTTTGTTTTTTTAACTTTTTAGTTTGCGGCCGGGCGAGGCGAGGCGCCTCCTCCCCGGCCTGAATTTCGGCCGGGTGAGGCGGGAAGCCTCCCCTCCGGCCTGAACTTTGCGGGGGGAGCAGCGAAGCGCCTCCCCCCCACCGCGAAAAGCTTCGAGGACAGGTAAGTGACTTTCGTCCATCCCTAGATAATCACTTAAAACCAAATCCAAGTAAAACTCAAGTATGTGCCTTTCATCTTCGTAATCGAGATGCAGGAGTTGAACTGGGTATTACATGGAGAGAGAATAGATTACAACATTGCCCAACACCTAAATATTTCGGTGTCACGTTGGACAGAATGCTTTCTTTTAAGCAGCATTGCCCGAATACCAAGGCTAAAGTATGTGCTAGGAATAACATTATCTGACGATCGAGAAACTATACATGGGGAGCCCAGCCAGCTACGTTACGAGCATCAGTTATGGCCTTGAGTGTCTCTACTACTGAATATGCGGCACCAGTATGGAATGCATCAGCACATGCAAAGCAAGTAGATATTGCTGTGAATGAGGCAATGCACATAGTGATGGGATGTCTCAAACCAATGCCCATTAATAAACTATATTCTCTTGTTGGCATTGCCCCACCTAAGATTAGAAAGGAAGTAGAAGCAGATACCGAAAGAACTAAGCAAGAGACTGATTCCCGTCACCCTCTGAGCGGATATATTCCCCCAATTCATCAACTTAGATCTAGAAAGATTTTTATGTCAAGAACTAATATCCTAGATGGGACCAAAGAACAGAATCGAATAAGTAAATGGAGGAAGGAATGAGATTACCGACTTGACTATTTTAACGAAGGAAGAAATGGCCACTGGAAATACTCTCCCTTATATAGTTTGGAGGACAATGAACAGGATGAGGGTAGGGGTACCAAGGTGTAAGATGAATTTATTTAAGTGGGGGCTGCTGGCTGATGACAATACATTATGTGAATGTGGAGAAATCCAAGACCCAGTGCATCTGATGGTGTGTCGATTACTGCCGGAGTCTTGTACTATTGACGATCAGAAAGTTCAGAAGAACTCTACCCCGCCCTTCCCCAACAGGCTGAATTAGGTTTAAAACTACTCAATACTTGTCTGAGTAGTTTTAATACTTGTTGAGTAGTTTCAATACATGAGAGAAAAGAGACCGGGCCCTACTTTAATTTTTTGCCATTCCATGACAAACAAACGTCAGCTTAGGAAGGATGATTTTGAGCTGAAAGACAATTCATTGACAAAGAATTAAACAACCTACCCTCCCTTCAATTCACTCACTTGCCCAGGTTGATTTTGCTGAAATAAAAATGTTCAGGAAAGAAATATGGAATTGAAGTGGAACATGTACTTGATTCGCAAGCAGAGCTCTTTTCCAACCCTACTAGCAGATAGTCTTTAACTGGGGATGCCAGGGATTAAATTTAGGATGCAAAGCAAGTGCTATGCCATGGAAATACAGATCCACAGGGTGGTGAAGTGTGAATGGGCAGCATTTAGCTACTAGGCACATGCCAGGGGGTGGGGGGTAATAGGAGGGAAAATAACAAAAATTATTCTTCCAAAATAAAACCCCAAACAGGCAGGGATTAATTAAAAAAATAAGCTGAATCTACGTAACAATCAATTCACCATTTTATACTTGATGGGAATTATTTAGTATGGCTGCCTCCTGTTAAAAAGGCAGTTAGCAGAGAAAAAACAAAAGACAGAGCAGAATGAGTGTTACCTGTCCCACATGTCCACAAGGCTAAAAAAGAGACCACACCCTTCTTTAGTGAAGAAAAAGTAAAATGGTTTACTCACAATATTCTTGCATAAAAGTGCAGGTACAACATTTAGTTTCAAATTCAGTTTGTTCAGTCCATTTCTTTGTGTTCTATAACACTGGCAGGAGAGAAAGCAAACATGTGTGCTACCAGCAATGGAGGAGGTCAAAGGGAGAGGGAGAGAGAGGGAGAAGGAAGGAGAGGGGCAGGAAATCACACTGTAGTCTATAGAGATCCTAAGGCTAGCTGTGTCCCAAATTCCCATGAATTAACTGCAACACTGCCCCCTTCATCTAAGGGCCGAACTACACTTAAGGTTTTTCCCACCTCCAATGTGGTTTCACCACCTGTATTTCACACTACGTAGTACCCACTTCGCTTAGGAACTGGAATTTCCCACTCCCGTGTTCCCGCTTTCAACACCCTGTTATTCCAGTATTTCCCATTAATGTGCTCTGAATTTCTGTGTTCATTATTGTATATGGTCATTGTTCCCTCCCATATATGGTGGTGTTTATATTTCCCTCCTGTCCAATCAGAGCCCTCAATGCCCCCAGGTCGTCTTCCAGCTAGCGATCGCGTCGCTTCCTCGGCAGTTAGCATTTTAGCACAAACCAGTAGCCGTCCTGTGCCCCTTCCCTTTGTTTTTTTTTTTTTAATACCAAGATTATCCTCAAATCTTCGAAGAATTGAAGCTTGGAGGGTGTCGCTATAACTTCCCCATCTGCCAGGATCGTACAGTAAGTGCTTTCACCCAACTTCCCACTTTCTGAGTGTGTGGTACTATTTGTCCTGTGTATTCCCACTCCCCCACTCTGCTGGTCTCCCCATGATACTACCGCTGGCCACCCACTACGCCCTCCCCCCCTTTATCTGAAAACTCTCTTCCTTGCACAGCTTTCTTCCTCGCTGCCGGGTATTGCAGTGCTGGGAGCGCCTCACGCTGCGATGGCGCACAGAAAATGTTTTTGGGGAGACTTCCGCATTGCTCTCATCGCTGTAAATGCTGTCCCCTTCTTCAAGAGTGCCCCAGTATAGTGTACAAGGTGGCCATGGCTCCTACACTAACTCCCCAATAAATTTTTCGGTGTTATTTCTAACTCCACGTGGGGTGTGTTTTGCTCTTTCGGGTCCATGTGGTCTTTATGCCTGGAGCAACACTCTTCACCAAGGGTTACCCTGCTGGGTAGCATGCACTAAGAAGCGGCAACGGTTGTCGGTGTACGCTTGGGGTTTTGGCGGACCAATTGTGCCCCCTTCCGAATAGCATTCCAGAACAATGAAGATCTCTTTCTGTTGTGTATCCCCTGTCACCGTGAGTCTTAAGGCATGCCTGTCCTTGGAAGAAGAATGCAGGCTGGGCAGGCGGTAGGAGTGCACGAAAGCCACTTACCTGGTCTTGCAGCTTGCTTCGCGGTGGGGGGGAGGCACTTTACTGCTCCCCCCAAAGTTCAGGCCGGGGAGCGGAGGCTTCCCGCCTCGCCCGGCCGAAATTTAGGCCGGGGAGGAGGCGCCTCGCCTTGCCCGGCCGTGAAATAAAAAGTTAAAAAAAACAAAACAAAACGCCCCCGTGATAGGCTACGTGACGATTAACGTAGCCTATCGTGGCTAGATCTGCAAAGTCAGCCATGATAGGCTACGTTAATCATCACGTAGCCTATCACAGGTGACTTAAAAAAAAAAAAGCGCGTACAGCTAATGGCGGCCCCCATAGGGAGCCGCCATTCACGTTCCTTATTTGGTCGCTGTAGTCTATGTAAATCTTTACGTAGACTACGGCGAAAATAAGGGCAACGCAAATAGCGTTGCCCTTATTTTCGCCGTAGTCTACGTAATCTTTATGTAGACTACAGCGACCAAATAAGGAACGTGAATGGCAGCTCCCTATGGGGGCCGCCATTAGCCGTACGCGCTTTTTTTTTTTTTAAGTCACCCGTGATAGGCTACGTGACGATTGACGTAGCCTATCACGGCTGACTTTGCAAATCTAGCCGTGATAGGCTACGTTAATCGTCACGTAGCCTATCACAGGGGCGTTGTGTTTTTTTTACTTTTCTTGGAATGGTGGCGGTGGCAGCTGGTCGAAAGACCGGCTGCCGCCTCTGCCCCTGTCGAAGACCTGATGAACCGCCGCCGGGACCCGCCGCCGGGAGGGACATTCGGGAAAGGTAAGTCCCATCCCGGGGGGGGGGGTGCGGGGTGCGGGGGGGTGCGGAGAATTTCTCCCCGAAACTACTTCAGGGGGCCGAGCACGTTGGCACTCGGCCCCCCGAAGTTTCGGCGAGAAATTCTCCCCCATCCCTAGTGCCAGGCGGGACTTGCATTCCAAGGCTTGTGCACTGAATGGCTTTTTGGGCTTCAAAGGACACAGACCGTATCTGGGCACAAAGAGCCTGGGGATGGTGTTTTACCTGGTGCATGAGTCTGGGCGGGTTGACCTGCTTTACCTTCCTCTGCAAAGATTGCAAGCCGTGCGGTTTCTGTGTCATGTGATCCACCCTGGAGGCGCAATGCTAAATCTCAGTTCCCTGCTCCGCCTCGAGAGCCTGCTGCTGCTAACGGGGGTGGGGGTGGGCACCTGCATGGAACGGACTCGA
Organism: Heloderma suspectum; assembly: GCF_057233095.1. NCBI lineage: Eukaryota > Metazoa > Chordata > Lepidosauria > Squamata > Helodermatidae > Heloderma > Heloderma suspectum. Next base: position 332,651,911 of record NC_139458.1, read on the forward strand.
AATCATGGCTGTGACATGTGGGTAATGCTGATGCCTCCCCCCTTGGACCCAGGTTTTGCTCGGGCGAAAGGCTCTATTGCTGGCGGGGGAGCATTGAGAGGGGAGGAGGGACTGTAGTGTCAAAGAAGCACGTAGCCCATTGCCTTGTCTGATATTTACTTCCATGTCCTCTTTTCTTGATCAGGCTCATACAACGTGGACCTCTGCGTGACCCTCAGGAGATCCCACTTCTGCCGCTCGAAATTCCGCCCATTTTTTTCTGGGGAAGATCTGCTGGATAGAACCCTTCCCTCTGTTTCTCCCATCAACACCAACTAAAGATGGCATTGACTTGCAAGGGAACAGGGGTGCTGTGGAGGCGCACGGAGATAGTGGACTTTCTAGACATTTGGGGGGAATAGAAAATCCAGGAACAGCTTCGGAGCAGCCACTGGAACTTGGACTTCTTTGAGGAGATCTCAAGACAGATGACTGAATGGGGCCACCACTGTTGTGCCTTTGAGTGCAGAAGCAAAACCAAGTCCATGCGCCAGTAGTACAGGAGGGTGGTCAACCACAACTCCAGGTCAGGGAACAACACGGTGACCTATCTGTATTACGCAGAGCTCCACGGCATTCTCCGGGGGGATGCCACCATTTGCCTGAAGTGCATATCTGAATGTTTGCAGATGGCTCATGGCGCCGTGTGCACCGAGTCTCCAGATCCTGACCCTCCGGAAGTGCAATCGTTGGAGCTGTCGGGGGGATTGTTTGAAGAGGGGAGCGCGTTCCCTTGGAGAGGCGTGACATTGGTAGGTGCTAAGGACAGGGTTCCGTATTCTGCCCGAAGTGTGCTTAAGATGGCTTTTCCGAAAGTGGTTGGGACTGTAAAATGGCTGATGTCCACAATGCTTTTCCAGGTGGGAAGCAGTGCGCCAGCGATCAGAGGGGAAGCGGGAGCACTCCAGATGAGCTAGAGGACACAGGTAAGCAAGGGGATGAATGTACTTTCACGTGTTGGGGCCCCGTAGAGGAGATTTCCAAGACTATGCACAACTCGCGCGCTGACCAGGGCTCCCAAGACTGTCCCTCCATGCCCATGCTCTCCATACACAACTGCCAGACTCACCCAGAGGATGGAGCCCAGGCAAAGGTTTCTGGCTGGTAGGTTCACATCTAGGGTTGGCGGAGAATTTCTCCCCGAAACTTCGGGGGGCCGAGCGCCAACGTGTTCGGCCCCCCGAACAAGTTTCGGGGAGAAATCCTCCGAACCCCCCCGCCCCCAGCACTCCCCCCGGGACGAGACTTACCTTCGCCGAATGTCCCTCCTGGCGGCGGGTCCGGCTGGCGGTTCGGCGGGTGTTCGAGCAGGGCGGGAGCGGCAGCCGGTCTTTCGACCGGCTGCCGCCGCCGCCATTGCAATAAAAGAAAAAAAAAAGCCCCCTGATAGGCTACGTAACGATTAACGTAACTATCACTACAGCGAAAATAAGGGCAACGCTATATGCGTTGCCCTTATTTTCGACGTAGTCTACGTAAAGATTTACGTAGACTACAGCGACTAAATAAGGAACGCGAATGGCGGCTCCCTATGGGGGCTGCCATTAGCGTACGCGCTTTTATTTTTTTTTAAGTCACCCGTGATAGGCTACGTGACGATTGACGTAGCCTATCACGGCTGACTTTGCAAATCTAGCCGTGATAGGCTACGTGAATCATCACGTAGCCTATCAGGGGGCGTTTTTTTTTTTAAAAAAAAACTTTCACGTTCGCGGCCGGGTGAGGTGGGAAGCCTCCTCCCCGGCCTGAATTTCGGCCGGGGCGAGGCAGGAAGCCTCCCCCCCCGGCCTGAACTTCGCGGGGGGAGCAGTGAAGCACCTCCCCCCCACCGCGAACGTCCTTCGAGGACAGGTAAGGGACTTTCGTCCACCACATCCCTGTCAGCCACCCCTCCCCTTTCTGATCTCCAAAAGATGTCCTCATGGACAACGTAGGAGGCTAATTCCAGTGTGCCTTCACCACTGTATCAGAAGGGAAACTAGCAAAAACCCTGAGAGCAGGGAAGGAGAGATACATGCCCGAGGAGCCTGCAGGAATCTGCCTCCCTGGTCCCCGGCCGCAAATTCAACACCAATACCCATCTGCCAACCCTCAAACATTGCCAAAGTTTTACCTGGGGCAGTGTAGACCAATTGCCAAGAACAAACGTGAGTTTGTCAAGGAATGATTTCTAGGCAATTCCTGTCTGTGGCTTTCTTTTTCTGGTGACCACCACAGGCTATACTGCACTGCATGCTTAAACCCTCTCTAATCCCTCTAACAGAGCATCTAGTAACCAACAGGCAGGCCACTTTATCCCCTGCTATGCGCCTGTCATTGATCAGAAATAGAAAGAGTTGTAGAGCAGCCAATAACATTACTGAACGCATCATGCATCATGCTACAGAGGAGAATGATCGTGTCCTCTCAGTCATGGAAAGAGATGCGGAGGTGTTTAGGGAGTATGTGAGAAGATCCGCTCTGGATGACGAGGCGGCAAGCAGGGATAGAAGGGCGCTCATCACCTCCATAGACACCGATACAGTCATTCTCAGAGCCATGCTAGATAAAATGCCCGATTACCGCTCCAGGCAGAACACATTACCCCCGGGTGAGGAAGAAATGCAGTGTAGACATACCACAAAACATCACGAGTCTGCCCTATGCACACATACCCATACACGCCCTGATTCTGGGTGATGTGGGCGGAGCCCAATTGGCCAAGACGTGGCAAGTCCAGGCACCTCATTCCGGGAGTGCACAGAATGTGTTTTCCCCATAATCTCCACACCAAAGCCTCCGGGGGGAGGTCGGATCAGATCTGCATGACTGCACAAGTGCCCCCATCAATTCTCCCCATGACAGAGGGTCCGGGACCATTTCTAGCTTCCCCTTTGTGTGCGGGGCGCTGTCTAAATTTGCCCTGTCATCGCTCCAGTTAGTAAGACCTGTTAATGTTTCACCACGGTGTTTTCTGTTTTTGCTGTTCCGCCCCTGTGTTTTGATAATGTGTTTTTTTTCCGGTTAAGGAGGTTCCTGGGACAGAACCTGCCTGGAAGTGCTTTGAATTGGAAGCTGGATGGCAGGTGAGCCTATATGCCAGAGAGTGGCTCTACTGAGAGTTGACTGCACAAAGACAACCCCGCTCTAGCGCTGTGCAAAAACAAGTGTAATGTTTTCTCGAGTATGTTCCCGCCGGTTATCTCAATAGTAAAGTTTTCAAGAAAGAAAACACATTTCTCTCCAAAATTGTATGATGGTGTAAAAGCAGCGGGACACAACACAGGTTGGATGGTGCAAAACGTGCTTTAAGTGCTATTTGTAAATTATTTTTTATTTACAGAAAACACCCCTCCATCCTCCCCCCTGCGCTTCCAACTCACCACTAAGCCTCCCCTCCCCTCCTCCCCCAAGCTTCCTCCCTACAAGTTTTCTTTGCCCGACACGCTTCCCTCTCCAGGAAGACAACGCGCTTCCCCATCCTGCTCACTGAAAATAAAGAGAGAGAAGCCCAGACATCGCCTGCCCCAGAAACCCTCTGTGTGAAATACCCACTTGTTTGCTTGACGGAGCCCTCCAGGCAGAGCACGGAGCCAAGAACGGTGGTGCTCATCCCCTTCTGCCCTGCCGATGCTCCACTGTGGCCCGCAACAGCCACCCCGGGAGAACCAGAGGCACGCTGTCCTGCCATGCCCAGCGCCGCCGCACCTGTGGTGGAGGAAGGAAAACCGAGATTAACAGGCTTCTTATAAATTGGCACTTGTTGTACATCCAGTACCTCTGGAAAACCCTCGGGATGGGGAGAAAATGCATGTTCTGTGCCACGGTGACCATGTTTCACAGCATCTGTGATCACCGGTTCAGATGGCGATGACAGTTACAGTACCATTTCAGTATCTGGAGCCAAGACCTCCTCCTCTGGGATGACAGCTGGTCAAGAGCAATCACTGCCTTAAGAGCACATATCAGGGCATTGACAGAGACAAAAAGCAGCCTGTAAAACATGGGCATTTCTTGAACCATGGCTTCCACCGAATTTTGACCTGAAAAAATACGCAGTGTATCCAGAAAGAGCTACCAAGGGATCAATGGGGCGAGGTGACGCAGGCGCAGTGGGGTTTCCACCGACCAACTGCAGAAACACACAGAGGGAGGGGGAGGAGAGGGATGGTGGGCGGGTTATCGGCGGAGGCAGGAAGAGTTGCCGCTCCTCCATTAGAGCCGCCTTGCTAGGGAGCTGGGGAACAGCGCGGCACCGGAGTGTGAACTAGGCTCCCTCGTTCGAGGAGGGAGTGGACTGAGGAAAATAGGTGAGTGAGGATAATCACGTTATAATGCGAGTGCGTATAACCTGACATTGCCCCGACTTCATTGCGATGGTGGGCGCAATGTAGATCGGCCCTAACTTGTAGACGAAGCTGCAATATTCCCAACAATACTTTCCATCAAATATGCCTAGAAAAGATCCTTTTGGACTCTGCTCACCATACCATGTGAGTGTCACAAGATACTGGTGTCATCTGGGTAGGACTTTGGGGAAGATGTCCAGGGCCCCAGTCAGCAAAATGAGCAGGAGGGCAGCAGGGCTAGCTTACCACATTTTGAAGTAAGCAAATAATATGCATAACCATCTAAAGAGCTCCCCCACAACACACTGTAAGACCATTAATTGCAGAGTCTAAAATTATCTCACTGCACCACTCTCTCAAAAGGAAAGATGGTTTTGAAGAAATGAACATTTTTTTCCAGAATTCTGGATGTTTTTCTGCCTTCCCATGGGTTCAGTAAAACTGGTTTGGCACCACATTCCTCCTTCTTTGAAGTGCATTGTGGCTTCTGTGCTCATTGCATACTACAATTCCCATAATGCCCTCACATTAAAATATCTTAAAGAAGGCAAAGAGGGTTCTGAAAACAATGGTAACTTTAGTACTCAATACAAACCACTTCCTACCAGTCTCTGCTTTTTTCATGTGATGTCACTACCAGATTTTGGGGCTTTCAAGATTAAAGGAGAAAAAAGAAGTTTTAAATAACCAAATAAAATTGTTGAAAATTTAGTAAAATAGAAAGAAAAATGCTGAACAATGTTACATATTTACGAAGATATTACAAGAGCAGTTTGGGCAAAATGTTCATTGAGGTTTCGGGCTACTCTAATAGCTACAATGGAGGTATTTTATCTTATATTAGAATGCTATTTTCCATGGTACATTAAGAGTTGATATTATGTGGAAGTTGCAGCACAAATGATCCATAATAAAGGCAAAAAAGAAAGTTTATTGCTTAATGTCCTCTGTACCTAGGTTCCCTTCTCAAACTCACCAAGATGTAGGATGTAGCAGCAACGTCTTGACACTGTTCCACTTGGTAACAGTGTGTGTGTGTGAGAGAGAGAGAGAGAGAGAGAGAGAGAGGAAGAGAGAGACTGAGAGAGTAATAGGAATATAGGAAGCTGCCTTATAATGAGTCAGACCCTTGGTCCATCTAGTATTGTAGACACAGATTGGCAGTGGCTCTCTAGGGTTTCAGGCATGAGCTTTTCCGGACCTATCGGAAGATGCTGGGGATTGAACCTACCCGGGACCTTCTGCATGCAAAGCACATGCTCTACCACTGAGCTATGGCCTCTTTCTATCACATGAGTCATGGCCTTGACAGCCTCTGACTGAAAGGTGGTTGTTGTTGTTGTTCAGTCGTGTCCGACTCTTCGTGACCCCATGGGCCATAGCACGCCAGGCCTTCCTGTCCTGCGCTCTGTCCCGGAGCGTGCTCAAGTTCATATTCATTGCATCGGTGATGCTATCTAGCCATCTCATCCTCTGCCGTCCCCTTCTCCTTTTGCCTTCAGTCTTTCCCAGCATCAGGGTCTTTTCCAGAGAGTTTTCTCTTCGCATTAGGTGGCCAAAATATTTGAGCTTCAGCTTCAGTATCTGTCCTTCCAATGAGCAGTCAGGGTTGATTTCCTTGAGGATGGACTGATTTGACCTCCTTGCAGTCCAGGGGACTCGTAAGAGTCTTCTCCAGCACCACAGTTCGAAAGCATCAATTCTTCGGCGCTCAGCCTTCCTTACAGTCCAGCTCTCACAGCCATACATTACTACTGGGAAAACCATAGCTTTGATTAGACGGACCTTTGTCGGCAAGGTGATGTCTCTGCTTCTTACTATGCTGTCTAGGTTTGCCATAGCTTTCCTCCCAAGGAGCAAGCGTCTTTTAATTTCATGGCTCCAGTCACCATCGGCGGTGATCTTGGAGCCCAAGAAAGTAAAATCTGTCACTGCTTCCATTTCTTCCCCTTCTATATGCCAGGAAGTGAAGGGGCCAGATGCCATGATCTTAGTTTTTTTAATGTTGAGTTTCAAACCAGCTTTTGTGCTCTCCTCTTTCACCCTCAACAAGAGGCTCTTGAGATCCTCCTCACTTTATGCCATTAGGGTGGTATCGTCTGCGTATCTGAGGTTGTTGATAATTCTCCCGGCAATCTTAATTCCGAGCTGTGATTCATCCAACCCGGCGTTTCTCATGATGTAGTCTGCATATAAGTTAAACAAGCAGGGTGACAATATGCAGCCTTGTCGTACCCCTTTTCCAATTTTGAACCACTCAGTTGTTCCATGTCTGGTTCTTACTGTTGCTTCTTGACCCTCGTACAGGTTTCTCAGGAGACAGGTAAGGTGGTCTGGTACTCCCGTCACTTTAAGAATTTGCCAGTTTGTTGTCATCCACACAATCAAAGGCTTTTGCGTAGTCAATGAAGCAGAAATAGACGTTTTTCTGGAATTCTCTTGCTTTCTCCATGATCCAGAGAAAGTTGGCGATTTGATCTCTAGTTCCTCTGCCTCTCCGAAACCTAGGGTTGGCGGAGAATTTCTCCCCGAAACTTCCGGGGGCCGAGCGCCAACGTGTTCGGCCCCCCGAACAAGTTTTGGGGAGAAATCCTCCGAACCCCCACCGCCCCCCGCACCCCCCCCCGGGACGGGACTTACCTTCACCGAATGTCCCTCCCGGTGGCTGGTCCGGCCAGCAGTTCGGCGGGTGTTCGAGCGAGGCGGGAGCAGCAGCCGGTCTTTTGACCGGCTGCCGCCGCCGCCATTGCAATGAAAGAAAAAAAAAACGCCCCCTGATAGGCTACGTGACGATTCACGTAGCCTATCACGGCTAGATTTGCAAAGTCAGCCGTGATAGGCTACGTCAATCGTCACGTAGCCTATCACGGGTGACTTTGAAAAAAAAAAAAGTGTGTACGGATAATGGCGGCCCCCATAGGGAGCCGCCATTCCTGTTCCTTATTTAGTCGCTGTAGTCTACGTAAATGTTTACGTAGACTACGCCGAAAATAAGGGCAACGCAAATAGGGGGGCCGCCATTAACGTACGTGCTTTTTTTTTTTTTTTCAAAGTCACCCGTGATAGGCTACGTGACGATTGACGTAGCCTATCACGGCTGACTTTGCAGATCTAGCCGTGATAGGCTACGTGAATTGTCACGTAGCCTATCAGGGGGCGTTTGTTTTTTTTTAACTTTCGCGTTCGCAGCCGGGCGAGGCGGGAAGCCTCCTCCCCGGCCTGAATTTCGGCCGGGGTGAGGTGGGAAGCCTCCTCCCCGGCCTGAATTTCGGCCGGGGCGAGGCGGGAAGCCTCCCCCCCCGGCCTGAACTTCGCAGGGGGACCAGCGAAGCACCTCCCCCCCACCGCGAACGTCCTTCGAGGACAGGTGACTTTCGTCCACCCCTACCGAAACCCAGCTTGTACTTCTGGTAGTTCTCGGTTCACATACTGCTGAAGCCTAGCTTGTAGGATTTTGAGCATCACCTTGCTGGCATGTGAAATGAGCGCAATTGTGCGGTAGTTTGAACACTCTTTGGCGTTGCCCTTCTTTGGAATTGGAATGTAAACTGACCTTTTCCAGTCTTGCGGCCATTGTTGAGTGTTCTAAATTTGTTGGCATATTGAATGCAGCACTTTAACAGCATCATCTTTTGGAGTTTAAATAGCTCAGCTGGAATACTGTCATCTCCGCTAGCTTTGTTGTTAGTAATGCTTCCTAAGGCCCACTTGACTTCACTCTCGAGGATGTCCGGCTCAAGTTCAGTGACCGCACTATCATGGCTATCAAGGACATTCAGATCTTTCCTGTATAGTTCTTCTGTGTATTCTTTCCACCTCTTTTTAATCTCATCTGCTTCTGTTAGGTCCCTGCCTTTTTTGTCCTTTATCATGCCTGTCTTTGCACAAAATGTTCCCTTGAGATCTCCAATTTTCTTGAAGAGATCTCTAGTCTTTCCCATTCTGTTGTTTTCCTTGATTTCTTTGCATTGTTCATTTAAGAAGGCCTTCTTGTCTCTCCTTGCTATTCTCTGGAACTCTGCATTCAGTTGGATATATCTTCCCCTTTCTCCCTTGCTTTTCGCTTCCCTTCTTTCTTCAGCTACTTGTAAAGCCTCATCAGACAGCCACTTGGTTTTCTTGCATTTCTTTTTCTTTGGGATGGATTGAGTTGCTGCCTCCTGAACAATGTTACGGACCTCCGTCCATAGTTCCTCAGGCACTCTGTCTATCAGGTCTAATCCCTGAAATCTATTCCTCACCTCCACTGTATATTCATAAGGGATATGATTTAGGTCATACCTGAATGGTTTAGTGGTTTTCCCTATGTTCTTCAATTTAAGCTGAAATTTTGCAAGAAGCAGCTCATGATCTGAGCCACAGTCAGCTCCAGGTCTTGTTTTTACTGACCGTATAGAGCTTCTCCATCTTTGACTGCAAAGGACATAATCAATCTGATTTCGATATTGACCATCTGGTGATGTCCATGTGTAGAGTTGTCTCTTGTGCTGTTGGAAAAGAGTGTTTGCTATGATCAGTGTGTTCTCCTGGCAAAACTCTATTAGCTTTTGTCCTTCTTCATTTTGTGCCCCAAGGCCATGCCTGCCTGTTATCCCGGTGATTTCTTGACTTCCTACTTTAGCATTCCAATCCCCTATGATGAAGAGGACATCTTTTTTTGGTGTTAGTTCTAGAAGGTGTTGTAGGTCTTCATAGAACCAATCAACCTCAGCTTCCTTGGCCTCAGTGGTTGGGGCATAGACTTGAATTACTGTGATGTTGAATGGTTTGCCTTGGATTCATACTGAGATCATTCTGTCGTTTTTGAGATTGTACACCAGTACTGGTTTTCCCACCCTTTTGTTGGCTATGAGTGCTACTCCATTTCTTCTAAGGGATTCTTGCCCACAGTAGTAGATATAATGGTCACCTGAATTAAATTCGCCCATGCTTGTCCATTTTAGTTCGCTGATTCCCAAGATGTTGATGTTCAATCTTGCCATCTCATGTTTGACCACCTCTAGCTTACCTTGATTCATTGATCTGACATTCCAGGTTCCTAAACATTATTGTTCTTTACAGCATCGGATTTTCTTTTCACCACCAGACACATCCACAGCTGAGTGTCCTTTTGGCTTTGGCCCAACCGCTTCACTCTTTCTGGCGCTACTTGGAAATACCCTCTGCTCTTCCCCAGTAGTATATTGGACACCTTCCGACCTGAGGGTCTCATCTTCCGGCGTCATATCTTTTAGCCTTGTGATATGTTCCATGGGGTTTTCTTGGCAAGAATACTGGAGTGGGTTGCCATTTCCTTCTCCAGTGGACCACATTTTGTCAGAACTCTCTGACATGACGGGTCCATCTTGGGTGGCCCTGCACGGCATAGCTTATGGCTTCACTGAGTTACGCAAGCCCCTTCGCCACAACAAGGCAGTGATCCATGAAGGGTACAGGTGGTACAGAAATATTACTACTAGTACCAACAACAACGACAGCAACAATAGCAACAACATGTGTGGGTTGTTGTGCTAAAAAGAATGCTAATGCAATGCTGTCAAAGCATGTAAGAGTTTTTCAAATTAAGATGAACTGCTTGTATTATTTGCTTGAACTGTTGAGCAGATGGTTTATTTATTATTATCCACTATTTATTTGATTCATTTGTAACCTGCCTTTAAAAATATTTTTTCCAAGTATCTTTCAAAGTAAAATGGCAGAATAATAATAAAATCACAATCCAACTGTTAGGAACGTATCAGCATAAGTTGAACAGAAAGTCTGTGACATAGGCCCCGAAAGTCCAGAGTCCCAGGCTGCCCCCTATGTTGACTGCCCCTAAATCATACCATGGGGTATGGTATTCACACACATACAGCCCATGTCCCATGTGTACTGCAAGTCATTCTTTGGGACTGTCCTACCTTTAGGCAGAGTGAGACATCTACCTCAGTCAGCTGATTTTGGATGTCATGAAAGGCAGCAAATTGTTAGTTATTTGAAACTGTTGTTGTTGTTGTTATTGTTGTCAGGAACAAGGAGAGGCACTTGTGGCCTCAGGTCCATAATAACTTGAATGGCCTTTGGTCTTGGACCATCGCTGGTTGAGTGTATGAGGGATGGGCTTATAAATAACTGTTTTAGCTAAGGAATGGTAGCTAGGCTATGGCAATTTAGTACTACCAAACAGTTAAACTAAGGAAAAGTATTGTAACAATGACATTTACCTGAGCACAAGTAGATTTAACAAACATTTTTTAAAGCCTGCAGAAGAACAATTCCATCTACTATTTACTATATTGTCAAGATCTTGCAGAACAATTAGGAACACAGAATGTTAAATTACAGTTGTGAAACCAGGATACTAGTTAAACAGTGAATGTAGAAATCAATGAATTACTGGTGGGAGTTTGTTTAGACTGCTTAAACTGTAATACGACATTTTGCCTCCCCCGCAAATAATTATATACTTATTAACTGAAGTGATCTGCTCAGATGAATAAACCAGAACCTGAATGTATACATTGCTCAAAAGGAAAGGAGCTCAAGACTTTATTGCTCAAAGAGAACATTCAGAGAGGTTTTATAGGGAGCTTTAAAAAAAAAAGCTGGTACTTACATTAAACTAAACCATTTGGATAAGGATCTTGGCCAGATGCAATTTAAGCCATGAAAAATTAACTCCCCAAGTACTTCTGTCAGAGTCCAGTGATGGAAGGAGCCCTGTAAACTCTTAAATCTCCCTTTGTTCATGGTAAGACAATATAGTTCTATAGAAAAGAAGGTCAAGGAGCTGATCCCTCCCCACAGTAGGAATCCCAAAAAGCAATCAAGCTAAACTAGCGGGGAGTGGATTCCAACCCAACTCTGTGGAGAATGGCTTTTCTCTTCCTCCGCAGGTTCCTTCCAAAGAGAAGATTCCTGGAACTAGTGGCTTAATTTCTCTGGCTACCGTGCTAATCACACATGTCTAATTACTGTCTTTTTTTCTTTTCCCCAGACTGTCATTCTTCTGTCTTTTAGCTCCTTCCAATGGAAAGACGATGTGGATACAAAAGCTATGGAAGTGGGCTAGACACCTGATGGACCTCTGAGTCTCCAGGATATACCCTCCCTCCTCCCTCTTTCTGTTTCAAATATTTCATCGGCATTCTTTCCCAGGAACCATGAAATGTGCAGGGCTTTTTCTTCCTCCTCCCTTACCACTTAATTGATTAACAGCGCAATCCTGTGCATGTCTACCCAGAAGGAAGTCCCACTGAGTTCAGTGGGACTTACTCTCTGGTAAATGTGTGTAGGATTGCAGCCTAAATATCTTAATAGACCTGGTCAGAGATGGGAACCATAACTGTGCTTCATCAATGTGTTCTGCCTATGTTCATGAAACATAGGCATGTCAAAGTTTTGGCAAAAATCATGCAACCCCTTCACATTGCTCAAGGACTTCAGAGTTCAGAATGAGTGGTTTCTGTTGAGCTTTTCCTTTGGTGCACAGCTTACCTTTGAAGGCCATGCAAATATGAGTGCAGTAGTTTGGAGAATGCTCATAGTTTATTGCTTGCTTGTGGCAATAACATGCGCTGAGTAACATGTGCTGAAGCACTATAGATATGTAAAAGTGGACATGGGATTCCATTTACTCTGGCTGCAATCCAAAATACAGCTAGGCTGCTTATATGACATTGATTTTAATGGGATTTAAGTAGTCTAACTGTGCGCAGTATTGCAGGTTTGGGCTGTAATCAGATGTTATGGCTATATAACCTCTGTAGCTATTTACTCATGTGAAACAGAGAACTGGGGGCAGGGGGATCATTACTTCTTGTTTATTCCCAAGCTGTCTCTTTCACAGTTATGCAAGTTTAAACAATCCTCTTACACTCTCTCCTCTTCCATGAATGGTCAAAGGTGGCAAGGTTTGGTTTTCTGTGGAGGAGAATGCACTGGCAAGGCTGGCTCCAGAGGGTGGCACAGTTGGGCATTTGCCAGGGCCCCAAAACTAGCAGAGGGCCTGCCACCTTAACACTGGCACTATTTCCAGTTCGCATGGTCTGATCCAAGAAGATCAGATGCAGCCTAAGGACATTCTCAGTTTGCATATCCCAACTCTTCTGGGGTAGGGGGCCCCATTGAAGGTGACATGCCCAAGCCCCCCCTCCCCCAAGTGCTGGAACCAGCGCTGAGTACTGACAATATATGATGTTTCTCTACTATTTGGTTTATTTACAAATATGCAAGTCACACACAAGCAGAGACCAATAGCAGGAGCACTACTGGCAGGGGCCAGATCCGCGACACACCAGATCCCCAAGATGCTTTCAGCTTTCAAATAAGTCCCCACCCCCTCTCTATTCTGTCTCTGTGTTTAAACAATGGCTCCTGCTGTTCTTTTACACACATGCGTGCACACACACACACACACACTCCACTTAGCTGGGTGGGAGGGGTGTTGCCCTATACACAGCACTCAAGAAAGCTCTCCAGCTATTTCCTAACTATTAGCTCTCATTGAGGAAACATCTATCAGTCATGTTGGGCCATTAACAGGCAATCTCACTGATAAAGGAAGATTGCCCAGTCACTATAATAATCAGTTTGTGTTTGGCAGTCTTCTGCTGTTAACATTCCTGTTCCACTTTTGGAGTGGTCAACTGCTTTGCCTTAGATTCCTGTTGCTTTGCCTTAGATTCCTGCATTGAGCAGGGGGTTGGACTTGCAGATCTTATAGGCGCCTTCCAACCCTACTATTCTATGATTCTGTGATTCTAGTTAAGGTGGCTATCTGCTCCCTCCAGGATGAGAAGCCGCATGCCTCTGAATACCAGTTGTGGGCACCACAATGGGAGGGTGCTGTTGCCTTTGTGTCCTGCTTGTGGGCTTCCCAGAAGCTTCTGCTTGGCTACTGTGGGAACAGAATGCTGGACTAGATAGGCCTTTGGTCAGATTCAGCACAGGTCTTCTCATGTTCTTATGATAATCTATTCTTCCTTTTCCTCTTCAGAGTAATAGGCAAAGCCCTGAGATACTGACTCAAAATCTGTATCCTCAAGTTCTCATTTACAGTGAATGATGTGGCTTCAGGCCTCCTAAACAAATAGAGTGTGGCTTTTGCATTTAGTTAAACTGGGGCCCATTCCAGTTTGTTTCAGTGTTTGTGGCAACCCACACTCATAATGCATGGCATGCCTTCAACTGAAATGGTTAAATAGCAGGAGAGGTTCCATCTTCCTAAACTGCTTACCAAATGTGATCAGCAACTCAAAACTCCTGCCACTGCAACTTCCATCACATTTGACTCTCATTCCTACAGCCCCTGCTCCCCTCATTGTGAGATAGTAAAGGGAATACAGACCTCTACTGAACTGAGGAAAATATCTTAAAAACATTTTTTAAAAGCGAGCAGATATGAAAGAAAATAGGCATACTTAATTCAAGTATATTGTATTTAACTAATAAAGGGATCTTATTATGATTATATAACAAGCCAAGCTTTATTATGGAATCATGTGGAGTCCATTAATGACTAGTGTATAAGATGTGTTGTAGATACCTCATTTATTGTTTCCTGTTGCACTGTTTGTTTTTATTTCATTTTTGCTTTCTGGCATTTAAACTTTTAAAACTTAATGGTTCAGAGCATCATAGTTTAGCATAGCAAAAGTATACACCCTGCCCAAGGCAACCAAACGAGGTACCAAGCAGCACAAGTTCTACTCCTGGGATCATGCCTGGGATTAAGGGAGATGCATGCTCAGGAACAGCTATGGCCAGGGAAGACTTGTGAACGTGCTCGACTCTTTCCCATAGCCAGTAACAAAGAAGTCTGAGTGAATGCACGATGCGGCATTGGCTAAACAACCACTGGGGAGCAGAGTAGAGACTTCTCTTTCCCACTCTTGATTCCCCCTTCCAGCTTCACAGTGAGATAAGGAGAGAAGAAGATGGTCTTAGATTGTTTTAATTTGATTTGCTATCAAATAATACACTAGAGTTACAATCCTACGGATGCTTTCTTGGGAATTAGACCCAGTGGACACCTAGGGATGTGTATGGCTTTTGAAAATCTGTTCTGTCTGTGTCTCGTGGGTTGTCAGGTGCCTTTTGTTCCACTGTCCACTTATTGACAGAATTGGATTTTTTAAAGTTCCCAAATTTGTGCAAATTTGCGTGTGCGAAAATGTGCAAATTCCCCCCAAATGCACATGTTCATGCTTTAGCCTATAGGGGAAACATGCATTTTTGGCCAAGGCTGGGGGTTTTTTGGCATATTTTTCTACAACAAAAGTTGTGCAAAATTTAGGAAAGTTAGAAAAACAGTCTGCAAATCTGTGGAATCCTCCTGACAGCGGAAAAGCTGGTCTGCTGCGGAATTCACAGATCAGATTCATAAACATCCAAACGCATTTGGCTGCATTACAGATTTCTCCAAAATCCCTAGTGGACATAATGGAGTCTTATAATCTTAAACCCAGTTATGTGTGGTTAGTCCCAATGGGCTGTATCCAAAAGTTTCATTCCACTAGCACAAAGCTTTTCCTGCTTGTGGAAACCCCTTTCTCATCCTTGTGCAAGGGTCAAATCCAATACTTTGATTCTCCTTGCCAAGCCATTCCAAAGCTGTTCTGCAAGCCATTTCATAAACCATTGTACAAGGTGTTCACAAGGTGCTGCACAGTGCATTACACAAGCTGTTCCACAAGGACTTCCACAAGCCATTCCACAACGTATTGTGACTTCATTAGGCTAGGTGTTGCTTGCACTAGTTGCTCTAGTTGTTCTGCTAGCAGTTGTGCAGCTGCAAGTAGAACAATGCCAACTCTTTTTCCATTACTGTAACGTTGGATATAGATAGCATCACCGATGCAATGAATATGAATTCGAGCACAGTCCGGGGGAGAGCGGAGGAAAGGAAGGCCTGGTGTGCTATGGTCCATGGGGTCACGAAGAGTCGGACACGACTTAATGACTGAACAACAACAACAAAACGTTGGATATAACCCACTGCCATATGTAAGACTTAAGTACATGTAATTTTCAGTGTAGAGCACAGTCTAGACATGGGGTTGGCAACTTCTGGCCCTCCAGATGTTTTGACCTAGAACCCCTATCATCCTTCACTATTGGCTATGCTGGCTAGGGCTGATGGGAGTTGTAGGCCAAAACATTTATTTTTATTTATTTCATTTCTATACCGCCCAATAGCCAAAGCTCTCTGGGCGGTTCACAATAACATCTGGATGGTCACAAGTTACCCATCCCTGGGCTAGACCATGAATAATTTTAAGATTCCTTTCTTGCTAAGCAAGTTTTCCTGTATTTCTGTATAGAAATATTTATTCCTTCTCTGATTTTTGGACCCATATTCCTTTCAGGCCAGTTTCCTGGAAAAAGCAGAATATATGACTTCGTCCTCAGTTGGAAATGGGGCAGAGATTTCAAACAAAGCACTGACAAATACTTTCAGCTCCAAAAAGCATAAGCCTTTCTTCACTCATAAGAAACAAAACTATCTCCTTATTAGTTAGCTTTATCAGCCAGCACTATCATGTAAAGTGACTACTGAGCCTGACCAGCTTTAGTAATGACCTCATGGCTGATAAGTTTTGCAGCTGAGTGTCTTTCAATTTGTGAGGTAGCCCCAGAGAAACAGATAAGTTGCTGTCTTTGAAGACTTGACTTTTGAGCATGAGTTGAGTGCCTTGTAATTCTTGCTGTTAGTGGGGGAAGAAAGGGGCAAAGGAACAGTCTCAACCTGCTCAATAAATTCTCCAGAGTATGTGCAATAAACAGAACATTCAATAAACGTTTGTGTTCTGGTTGAACTGTGGATGGGCTTCCCCCATAAATGCAAGAAGGCACTCAGCAATTTTTAAACAAATGAAAGAAAAACTACCCTTGGGGATAAGCCACCTCATGGCCTGCAACATAAAAGCCCTCCGAAGCATGTAAACGCAACAAGTATAAAGGAAGGGTTAGTATAAAATAAACAATAGGAGATGGTGTTCTCTGAGAAGCAGTTGGCAAAATCGAACTTGCACTTGAAGAACAGCAGAAGCTGTAAAGGGAGCATTGCACAGAGGTTCACATTAAGACCATTTGAAAACATGCACACGAATGATGATGATGATGAGAGAGCACTTTCAATCTGGTTCAGTTCTTCTCAGGCCACTTAGCACGAAGCTTAGGAAGCTGCCCTCTACTAGGTCACGCAATCTGTCCATCTAACCCAGTTTTGTCTACTCTGACCATTTGCAGCTTTCCAGGACCAGAGCTGATATATCAGCCTAAGCTGATAAAAGGTGCTTCTAGCCATCAAAACCGCCTGTGCCTCAAATGACAAGGATGGACCCAGATCCATCCCCAAGCTGAGCACCTGCTCTTTCAGGAGGAGTGCAACCCCCTCAACAGGAATGTTTATGCTGGCTCTGATAAAACTGCACATCAAACCTCTGATGAGATGATAATACCATTATCCTTCTGGCTCAGCTCTCTCGACTGGGAGTTGGGGGCGCTGTTTTACAATGGTTCTGTTCCTACTTGGATGGTTGTTTCCAGAAGGATGACACCTCAGCCCATATCCCTGGATAACCTCCCCCAGTGGTTTCATATAGATGCTGAATAGCATGGGGGGGGGGATTAACTCCTGCAGAACCCCCTGACATAGTTGCCATGGCATAGAGCAGTAATCCCACACATCTTCCAGTTCTGCCCCTTGGCCCTGATGTATGCACATCCAGTGGACTGTTAGGAAGGAGATCTGGTATAGGTGTGTGTAGGGATGTTGGAGAAATCCACAAGGGATTTAAATGAGTTCAGATTTCTATTTGCAGATTCCACAGCAGACCAGCTTTTTTTGATGTGTGGATTCTACAGACTCACAGGCTGGATCTACACTTCCAAGGAGGTTTCACCGCCTGCCTTTCACACTATGCAGTAGCTGCCTCGAATTGGAACCAGAATTTCCCACTTCCGTGCTCCCGCTTTCAATACCCTAATATCCCAGTATTTCCCCTTAAAGTGCTCAGATTTTCCGCCTTCGCTATCGTATCTGGTTGTAGTCCCCTCCCCGCCTGTCCATATACGGCGGTGTTTGTATTTCCCTCCTGTCCAATCACAGCTCTCGACAGCGCCATTTCTTCTCCCGGCTACTGATCGCATAGCTTCCTCAGCAGCCCCTGTTTCCTCAGCAACAAGCAAAGGGCTGGATGCGCGCGTGCTTGTCTGATCTCGGAAGCTAAGCAGGGTCGGCCCCAGACAGTAGTTGGATGGGCGACCACCTGGGAATCAGGCTTCCTGGACTGAGCAGGGGGTTATTCTATCTATCCCTTCAAATGAGACTAAGTTTTACCCTTAAGCTTAAGGGTTGCTTCACAACTTCGAATCTTTGAAGATCATGCCTGAATTAGAAAAAAAAAAATCACAGAGAAGCCCCGATTCTGCAAGGATAATGCCTTAATTTAAAAAAAAAAAATCCGGAGTGGGGGATAGGAGGGGGTAAAACTTAGTCTCCTTTGAAGGGATAGAACTGCCCTGCTCAGTTCAGGAAGCCTGATTCCCAGGCGGTCGCCCATCCAACTACTGACCGGGACCGACCCCACTTAGCTTCCGAGATCAGACAAGCACGAGCAGGAAAACAGCAGGAAAACAGCACAGTGCTCGAGTGTGAACCAAGCTCATGCATTCGATGAAGCACTGCAATAGGGAAAATGGGTGAATGTGAATAATCACGTTTTAATGCGAGAGCATTTAACCCGAAGGGACACCGAATTCATTGCAATGGCAGGCGCAATGTAGATCGGCCCACAGACTGGGTTTTTACTTTTGGGGGATCTGCACAAATGTGCACTAGTGCAAATACACATTTGTAAACAGAAACAAAACTCTCATACATCCTTAAAGACCCCCCCCCCCCGATTCCATCAAAGAGCAGACAATGGAATGAAAGACACCTGGCAATCCATGAAGCAGAGACAGAATGGATTTAAGAGAATCCATACTTCCTAGCTGAGTGCATGGAGGTGCTCCATATGTCTGGGAACCCTGTATCTTCTGGAGTCTCCATCCTGATGTTCCATTGAATGCATGGTTGCTGGAGGAAGGGCTGGTGGCTATGGTCCTGCTCACCCAACATGCATATGGCATTAGTTTGGAGAAATACTGCATGAACAGCCCCAGTGTTACTCAGCATGTTGTGAAACTCACACTTACACCAGTCATAGACAGATAGACAGACAGATTTAAACATTTACCAAAATATTTACAACACATACATGGAGCTCCCAATGGTCTCCCATCGAAATTACTGATTAGGTCTAAACTTACTTTGCTTTAGCAACACTACAGTGTCTGGTGTTCCTAGACTATTCATTGTTCCCATTTTTAATCCTATAATTAAGTCAAATTCTGCAAGAAATAAGATACATACTTGTGGCAAGACTTGCAAAGGCAAAACTCTGTTGCATCCTTAGTAAGCAACATCAAGAATAATTTGTGAGCTCCTGGCAAATAAGAGCTGCCCGTGTTCGAGCAAAAGTTCCTAAAGTGCAGAAGAAGTCAATTATTCTGTTGCTTACATTGGAGAAAGAAGCTTGCATCCTAGGATCTTTCAGCAGTAGATGTGTACTCTCTGGATCGAGTAAACTAAAACAGATATTTCAATACTAAGTGGCTCTTGCTGTATAAACAGATTACATTTGGAAAAGCCTTCATTGTTGGCATGAACACATTAAAAGGAATCTATGTTCCTTATTAAAGAAGCTGATCTTGGCAAACCACCATTATTGAGTTTTAATATGAGACTTTACACAGTTAGGACTGGTATCAGATTCTCAATCCTTAACTTCATGGAAGATCTTCAGTGAAGGAAAGCAGGGAAAAAAGTGGTTTCTTCAGCTTCCATATCATGTCAACAAAAAACTCAGTTTATAAAATGCAGAACGGTACTCAATGGTTAAATGGCATTAAAATCAGACCGAGGTACAGGTCAGCCTGGACTCACAATATCTCTCTTCAAATACCATTCATGATTCCTTCCACAACTGTGAGTGCAACCCAACTTCTTTCCACACATGTTTAATATGCATTCTCATTTTCAAACATACAGACTTCGTGGAAACAGTAAGTGTGTCAAAAGTCACTTTGCATATCATACAGAAGCTGGAGGGGAGAATGGACTCACAGATTCTGAAGCGAGGATTTGCTTGTCACCTTTCCTAAGAGGAAATGCTTGATATCCAAATACAGATGCAGCTCACACAGCTGATGACGGGCAAGAATGGCCAAGTTTCTGCTTCTCACATAGGAAGTGGCCTTATACTGAGTCAGACTATTGGGCTATCTTGCTCAATATTGTCTCCTCCAGAGGTAGGCAACCTTTGGGGGCCATGAGCACATCTGGTAATTTGAGAAACTGTCCTGGCACTAACTCAAAATGGCTGCTGTGAGAGGCATAGCAAAGGAAAAGTAACCTGTCCAAAAGACTGAGTACCAGGCAGAGGTGAGGTCTGAACCCCAATACACTAAACAACTCCTTTGAAGCCACAGTTTTCAGCACCAAGAGAAACCAATTCTATAGCACTCCTAGCTGCTGGTAACAAAATATGTCAATTAAAAAAGTGGGAGGGGTAGGGAACCTTGTTGGGAGCCAAGTAAGGTGTCTGGGGGTGCATTGGTGCGTGCAGGTGCCACATTGCCTACCTCTGGTCTATTCTGACTGGGAAAACCAACAGGAGAAGGTTTCCCCAAGACAAGAACTGTAAGAATTGCAATGAGGCAACTGTAAAGAAGTGTCTTTCTGAAGGAAGAAAACTGTAAAGAAATGTTTGTCTCAAGAGGTGCTTGAGGAATGTTTTTCTGAAGAAGTTGTGAAACAAGTTATAAACCAGTATACTTGTTAAATTCGATATTTTATTGTACATTCCTATGTTTCTACATTCATTGATGTATTTTTCACATCAGGTTTCTAATATGTTCATCCTAACTAATATTTTTGTGTAACTCTTTAATAATACCTGCTCGGGTTCCCTGTGCCTCATGCATTTGTTTGCTTTCCTATTCTGACTGAGAGCAGCTCTCCAGGGTTCCAGACACTAGTATTTCCCAGCCCTACCTGGAGACACATGGGTTGAACCCTTTTGCATGCCACTGTCCATTGCCATGTGTATGCTGCAGTGCATAAGAGGCTTCCCCATTCCCTTTGGCCCTTCCCTTGCAATCTTTCCATTCAGTGGAGAAGCTCCATTTCTGCAGTCAGTAGAGAGAAATGATGCCAGGGCTAGGACACCTTTTTGGACCCATGGGCATATTTGGCCATTTGAGAAACTGTCCTGGACACCACCACAAAATGGTTGCCATGGGAAGTGTGACTAGTCCCAACAGAGAAGTAAGTTGCCCCAAAGACTGAGTAGAAGGCACAGGTGGGGTCTGAGCCCCACTAAACAACTTTGAACTCTCAATTTTCAGTGCCCGCATTTTGCTTTGAAGTAGGGCTGTGCATCGCTTCAATGCCGAATCCAAATCCTGAAGCAAATTGGGGTGCTTCGGGGGTGTCTCAGTGAGATCCGAAGCAAATCAGACCAGCAGTGAGGCACTCTGAAGCGAAGTGGACCACCCACAAAGCACCTTAGTCTGCCTCGGAGATTCGGAGCTATTCCAATGCCTTCTGAAGCCCCGACAGCCTGTCTCCAAAATGTACCAACTTGAGAAAAGTCAGGGACGGGGAGATGATGAGGAGGGAGGGTGGAAAGGGAGAGGAGCAGGAGGAAGGAGTGAGCATTGGTGAATGGCAACTCTAGCTGCCAAATTAAGGCCGAATGTAACCCAGCAGTCTCCAATCAGTGACAGCGGTGGAGGAGGGTGGGGGAATACTGGATATCATGGAGAAAAAAGCCTGTGTTTGTTCATTGCAAGAGAGAGATCTGGTGGTGTTACTGCTCTGAAGTTATTTGGCGTGTGTGTGTGTGTGTGTGTGTGTGTGTTGGAGTGCCTTTCCCACTCTTTCTTTGTAGTTTTCCAGCTAGATCCTTTAAAAAAACTTAAAAAATATATTTAAAAAGTACTTTTCTTTCCTTGTTCTTGGCTCCTCCCCACCCTGCCCTTCTCAGTTCCTGTATTCCTTCCCTTCCCATTTCTGAACTCTATATCATATATATGTGTGTATATATATATATATATATATATATATATATTGTTGTTGTTCAGTCGTTCAGTCGTGTCCGACTCTTCGTGACCCCATGGACCATAGCACGCCAGGCCTTCCTGTCCTGCGCTCTCTCCCGGAGCGTGCTCAAGTTCATATTCATTGCATCCGTGATGCTATCTAGCCATCTCATCCTCTGCCGTCCCCTTCTCCTTTTGCCTTCAGTCTTTCCCAGCATCAGGGTCTTTTCCAGGGAGTTTTCTCTTCGCATTAGGTGGCCAAAATATTTGCGCTTCAGCTTCAGTATCTGTCCTTCCAATGAGCAGTCAGGGTTGATTTCCTTGAGGATTGACTGATTTGACCTCCTTGCAGTCCAGGGGACTCATAAGAGTCTTCTCCAGCACCACAGTTCGAAAGCATCAATTCTTCGGCGCTCAGCCTTCCTTATAGTCCAGCTCTCACAGCCATACATTACTACTGGGAAAACCATAGCTTTGATTAGACGGACCTTTGTCGGCAAGGTGATGTCTCTGCTTCT
Source organism: Heloderma suspectum (assembly GCF_057233095.1). Lineage (NCBI taxonomy): Eukaryota > Metazoa > Chordata > Lepidosauria > Squamata > Helodermatidae > Heloderma > Heloderma suspectum. The sequence continues at coordinate 332,673,932 of NC_139458.1, forward strand.
TACTATGCTGTCTAGGTTGGCCATAGCTTTCCTCCCAAGGAGCAAGCGTCTTTTAATTTCATGGCTACAGTCACTGTCTGCGGTGATCTTGGAGCCCAAGAAAGTAAAATCTGTCACTGCTTCCATTTCTTCCCCTTCTATATGCCAGGAATATATATATATATATATATATATATATATATATATATATATATATAGTGTGTGTGTGTGTATTCTGTATGTGCTTTTCTTTTGCTCTTGTGTGTCTCTCTGTGTGTCTCTCTCTGTGTATGCATTTATTGTGATCAAGCAAAGCAATGCACACACACACCTTTCAAAAATTCAGTGGGCAAAGCGCTACATCTATTATCTAAATAATACTCCATTGTGTAGCAAAGCAAGCAAGCCCAATATGAGGCACCTTTGGGTTCTTGAATCTGTTGCAGATTTCTCCAACAACCCTACTGTCACAATCAAACAGAGTATTTGAGAGAGAGTGAGAAGGAAGTTATATGGATTTAGAAAAGATGGAGCTAGGCACATTAAGTTGACCAGACTTTAGAAATCCATCAATTTTTTACCACAGGGCAATTGCATGAATCAACCATCTCTTAAATCTAAGGTGGCACATTGGCAGTCCACAGCCTGGATGCCAACTTTATCTGGCCCCAGATTACTAAATTTAGTAGTACTAGGGGAGAGGGGTTATTTGCACTTCAAAGAAACCTACAGCAGAGATTTGGGATAGTGATCTCCTATTCACTGCTTAAACACCTAATTTCTCTGATTATCCTTTATGACCTTTGGTTTGAGTTTCCGAGAACAGCACATTTTATCTGTGCCTAGCAGAAAAACTACTGGACCAAACTGTCTGAAATTTGGCAGGTTGAATCCCCTCCATGGGGGCTGACAGGTTCCCAAATTTCATGCACTTCTTTGGAAACAGTGAAAAGTTATAGGTCTATGGTTTGAGAGTTTTTGTTGAAAAAAATCAAATTTTGCCTGCACTTAGCACAAAAACTACTGTGCCAAACTCTGAAATTTGCCAGGGTGAAATCCCCTCCATGGGGGCTGACAGATCTCCAAATTTCATGCATTTATCATGAAAAATTGAAAAAGTGATGGCTGTTTCTATTTTCCAGTGCAAGTCAATGGGAAAATATAATATCAGAATGATTCAGATATCTGAATCTCACTTCGGATCCGATTTGGATGGTGTCTGAATTGGTCCACAGCAAAGTGAGGCTGCTTTGGAAAGGTCTGAAGCAGCATCCAAAGCAAAGTGGGTGGTCCATGCACAGCTGTACTTTGAAGGAATCCCAGCTGTCGGCAAGAAAGTGTGTTATTTTGGGGCTGGGGGAAGTGGAAGTGGTGGGGCACCCCACTGGGCATGAAGAAAGGTGTCTGGGGATGCACTAGTGCCCACGGGCCTCACATTCCTATCCCTGGATCAGTGGAGGTGTCTTCTATTTCAGTGGGGCTGTGAATACACTCTGGGTTTTAGTCAGAACCAGTCAGAACTCTAAAGGTGCTAACCAAGGCACTGAACCAATTTTGGGGATAGGGTTCAGCACTTTGGAGAGTTCCTTTAGCATTCTGTCTGGTTCTGATTGAAACCCAGAATGAATTCACAAACCCACTGAAATAGGAATCACCAGCCTCCACTGTCCTGAATTATGCTATGGTGATACCTCTATCTTAAATAAGATATTTGGAAATTTATTTATTTATTAAAAGTATTTGATCCCACTCAGCCAAAAAAGGCTCTCTGCAGTGTCTTAGATGCCATAAGTAGAACTGTGATGCCCCTCTGAGGACTCCTCTGAGGAGGAGGATGGGGGTCCTTGAACCTAGCATTGCTGATGAGTTGCCTGTGTCTGGGGGCCTTGAGGTGGATTGTGGACTCACAGGGGAGAGTGCCAAGCACCACAGGTGCCTAGAGGTCGAGGCTCAGTCAGCTGCCAGACCCAGAAGTGCCCGCCTGAGGAATAAGAACTCTTTGTGAGGATCAGTATGCACATGAGAGGACTTGCTCACAAGCAGGCCTTTCCTCAGGTGGCACTAATGGCCTGCTGCTGTTCTTAAAAGCCATCACTTCCAGGCACTAGGTGCAGGGACAATGTCTGAGTACCAGTTTCCTGCTTTGTATTTCCTTGCTAGCTCCACTCTTCTCTGGATCTCCCTGTGTTTAACTTTGGACTGCCTACAGACCTTGTTTTTGGAATTGACCCTGACTGTATCCCTGAAGCTTTTTCTCAGCACCATGACAAAAACACGGCAGTCCTTGCTGGTTTTCAGAAGCAGCTTCCAATGTAATGTGGGACATCTGTCACTTAGTTTTTTTAAGGTTGCAATTCTCACTGCACATGGAGACCTTGCCACAGATGGCTATTGGATTGGAGCCCGATATATGGGCAAACAGGGCAGTAAAAACACTTCCAAACTAAAGAAAATTTGCTTAAGAGTAGCTTAGAAAATACTATCAGAACACATTAGAAGACTGTTTTTCATTAGATGTTTTACTTTGTTCTTTGTTTACAGAATTTCCCTTTATTATTGCTTTAAACTATACGGAGTTTTGTGTATATCCAACTTGCCATGTCCAAGTTTTTAACTGGAAAGGTTAAGGCATTAAAAAGCCTGTTCTTGGTTTCTATGGATTAAAAATATCTGCATGTGTTGTTTTTATATTAAAAAAACAACAAAATTGGCACACAAATTTTCATGACCTTTGCCATTTGGAGAATTAATGAAATATGATTTCCACTGGAGATACAGCCAACAATATTTACAATATTTACTCCTTGTGTGGTTCCTAGAATTGCTTTGTGCTCTAAAACATTGCAAAAAGATAAGTGGAACTCTGCTGTAGCTGTGGAGTTCCTGAGGTCAGTGGAATTACATCAGGGTTGAATTTGACTCAAAAGCTACACCAGGCTAACTTGTCCCCACAAAATATTGTTTTACCTGCTTTGTATCTTCATGAATGTTGGCAGATTTTCTGATAAAGTGAAAGGAGATTATTAAATGAGTGAGCCATATAAATCTTGAGAAAGATTTAAATTAATGTAGAATAGGGGTCAGCAACTAGAGACCCCCGAGTCAAATCCTGTCCCTTGAGGATTACCAGTTGGCTCTCAATTGCCAACCTAGAGGCAAGACATGCATGTCAAGGAGATGTGATGACAGTCCATGATATAGAACTATCTGCCATTTCCCCTTCACAATCATTCTCCTGTAAAACCAGTAACTGACCAGGGTTGTAGTAGTGATTGGTGAACATCTTGCCAAAGAGGATACATGGGGGTGGGGGGGAAGACAGTGAGACAGAGTGATGATATCCCACACTCACATATCATAATATTTAAAGCTGATATTTCTCAGCTGTGTGTTTGACAATTTTGACAATAATTCCAATGAATAAAATCATAATCACAGATTGAAAAGGCTGTCAAATTTAATGTGAAGAGAGAGAACAGTAAGTGTTAATCAGAAAATCTGTCATGATGTTTTTTTTAATGAAAGAAATCATATTCCAATGAGCAAAGATGAGCACTGAAATCTATATCTGCAAATAATAAGGCTTACAGTTGTTAGTTACTGAAGGTCCTCGTTGACACGTGCCTGCAAACTCACATGGGTACACATGTCCCAGATGAACCCAGAAGACAGAGACCTTTTTCAGAGGAGTGGTGAGCACATGGTAGATATCACACTGTACTTCAACAAATGTGGCAAAACGAGCTCCTTCGCAAGTTTCAGAGTGAAGGATACAAGTTTTATTTTACCATTAATGATTGTTTTTGTTGTTGTTCAGTTGTTCAGTCGTGTCCGACTCTTAGTGACCCCATGGACCATAGCACGCCAGGCCTTCCTGTCCTCCGCTCTCTCCCGGACTGTGCTCAAGTTCATATTCATTGCATCAGTGATGCTATCTAGCCTCTGCCGTCCCCTTCTCCTTTTGCCTTCAATCTTTCCCAGCATCAGGGTCTTTTCCAGTGACTTTTCGCATTTGTTGTTGTTCATCGGTGATGCTGTCTAGCCATCTCATCCTCTGCCGTCCCCTTCTCCTTTTGCCTTCAATATTTCCCAGCATCAGGGTCTTTTCCAGTGACTTTTCTCTTTGCATTAGGTGGCCAAAATATTTGCGCTTCAGCTTCAGTATCTGTCCTTCCAATGAGCAGTCAGGGTTGATTTCCTTGAGGATTGACTGATTTGACCTCCTTGCAGTCCAAGGGACTCATAAGAGTCTTCTCCAGCACCACAGTTCGAAAGCATTGATTCTTCGGCACTCAGCCTTCCTTATAGTCCAGCTCTCATAGCCATACGTTGCTACTGGGAAAACCATAGCTTTGATTATACGAACCTTTGTCAGCAAGGTGATGTCTCTGCTTCTTACTATGCTGTCTAGGTGTGCCATAGCTTTCCTCCCAAGGAGCAAGCGTCTTTTAATTTCATGGCTACAGTCTCTGTCTGCGGTGATCTTGGAGCCCAAGAAAGTAAAATCTGTCACTGCTTCTATTTCTTCCCCTTCTATATGCCAGGAAGTGATGGGGCCAGATGCCATGATCTTCGTTTTTTGAATGGTGAGTTTCAAACCAGCTTTTGCATTCTCCACTTTCACCCTCAACAAGAGGCTCTTTAAATCCTCTTCGCTTTCTGCCATGTGATCCACACAATCAAAGGCTTTAGCGTAGTCAATGAAGCAGAAAGAGACGTTTTTCTGGAATTGTCTTGCTTTCTCCATGATACAGCGAATGTTGGCGATTTGATCTCTAGTTCCTCTGCCTCTTCGAAACCCCGCTTGTACTTCCGGTAGTTCTCGGTTCACATGCTGCTGAAGCCTAGCTTGTAGGATTTTGAGCATCACCTTGCTGGCATGTGAAATGAGTGCAATTGTGCAGTAGTTTGAACACTCTTTGGCATTGCCCTTCTTTGGAATTGGAATGTAAACTGACCTTTTCCAGTCTTGTGGCCACTGTTGAGTGTTCCAAATTTGTTGGCATATTGAGTGCAGCACTTTAACAGCATCATCTTTTAAGATTTTAAATAGATCAGCTGGAATACTGTCATCTCCACTAGCTTTGTTGTTAGTAATGCTTCCTAAGGCCCACTTGACTTCACTCTCGAGGATGACCGGCTCAAGTTCAGTGACCGCACTATCATGCTATCAGGGACGTTCAGATCTTTCCTGTATAGTTCTTCTGTGCATTCTTTCCACCTTTTCTTAATCTCATCTGCTTCTGTTAGGTCCCTGCTGTCTCTGTCCTTTATCATGCCCGTCTTTGCACACAACATTCCCTTGATATCTCCGATTTTCTTGAAAAGATCTCTAGTCTTTCCCATTCTGTTGTTTTCCTCGATTTCTTTGCATTGTTCATTTAAGAAGGCCTTCTTGTCTCTCCTTGCTATTCTCTGGAACTCTGCATTCAGTTGGATATATCTTCCCCTTTCTCCCTTGCTTTTCGTTTCCCTTCTTTCCTCAGCTACTTGTAAAGCCTCATCAGACAACCACTTGGCTTTCTTGCATTTCTTTTTCTTTGGGATGGATTGAGTTGCTGCCTCCTGAACAATGTTATGGACCTCCATCCATACTTCCTCAGGCGCTCTGTCTATCAGGTCTAATCCCTTAAATCTATTCCTCACCTCCACTGTATATTCATAAGGGATATGATTTAGGTCATACCTGAATGGTTTAGTGGTTTTCCCTATGTTCTTCAATTTAAGCCGAAATTTTGCAACAAGAAGCTCATGATCTGAGCCACAGTCAGCTCCAGGTCTTGTTTTTACTGACTGTATAGAGCTTCTCCATCTTTGGCTGCAAAGGACATAATCAATCTGATTTCGATATTGACCATCTGGTGATGTCCATGTGTAGAGTTGCCTCTTGTGCTGTTGGAAAAGAGTGTTTGCTATGATCAACGTGTTCTCTTGGCAAAACTCTATTAGCCTTTGTCCTGCTTCATTTTGTACACCAAGGCCATGCTTGCCTGTTATCCCGGTGATTTCTTGACTTCCTACTTTAGCATTCCAATCCCCTATGATGAAGAGGACGTCTTTTTTTGGTGTTAGTTCTAGAAGATGTTGTAGGTCTTCATAGAACCAATCAACCTCAGCTTCTTCGGCCTCAGTGGTTGGGGCATAGACTTGAATTACTGTGTTGTTGAATGGTTTGCCTTGGATTCGTACTGAGATCATTCTATCATTTTTGAGATTGTACCCCAGTACTGCTTTTCCCACCCTTTTGTTGACTATGAGTGCTACTCCATTTCTTCTAAGGGATTCTTGCCCACAGTAGTAGATATAATGGTCACCTGAATTAAATTCGCTCATGCCTGTCCATTTTAGTTCGCTGATTCCCAAGATGTTGATATTCAATCTTGCCATCTCATGTTTAACCACCTCCAGCTTACCTTGATTCATTGATCTGACATTCCAGGTTCCTAAACAATATTGTTCTTTACAGCATTGGACTTTGTTTTCACCACCCGACACATCCACAGCTGAGTGTCCTTTCAGCTTTGGCCCAGCCGCTTCACTCTTTCTGGCGCTACTTGGAAATTCCCTCTGCTTTTCCCCAGTAGTATACTGGACACCTTCCAACCTGAGGGGCTCATCTTCCAGTGTCATATCTTTTAGCCTTGTGATACGTTCCATGGGGTTTTCTTGGCAAGAATACTGGAGTGGGCTGCCATTTCCTTCTCCAGTGGGCCACATTTTGTCAGGACTCTCTGCCATGACCTGTCCATCTTGGGTGGCTCTGCACGGCATAGCTTATGGCTTCACTGAGTTAAGCAAGCCCCTTTGCCACAACAAAGCAGTGGTCCATGAGGGGGACCATTAATGATTACAGAATGAAAAACACTTGGTTAGTATACCCTAGACCTGGCCTGGTAGACTATTCCTAATAATAGTCACAGAGAAAGAGAAGACAAGAGTGGGAAGTTACGGTTTGCCACACACACACACACACACACACACACACACAAAAGGACGGCATTAGGGAAATGGTGAGGCAGGTTGAGGTGAAGGAGGGCTTAGGAAGCTATGTGCAAGAAGTTTCAGGGGCTCATGGTGGGCCATGTGAGGGGCAGAATGAATAGGGTTAGAGCAATTTTGGAAAAAGAAACAGAGTCAAAAGTGGTGCCTTGATTCAGAGCAAGGGAAATCCCAAGGACCTTGCTTCCTGTTTGGTCCCAGCAGGCACAGGCTACCCAGGCCACTATGGGCTTTTGGTCCCAATTTCAAAATGGTGTAATCACCCTGGCTGTCTAGATAACTTGGTGCACCACCATATTGTCTATAAACAGCCAAAAGGCTTATCTAACACTGGTTGGATGCTTGAGCCAAATGAGATGATAGGGAGAGTGAACACCTGATCAAGCTCTTATTAGGGACCCCAAAGCCACACAGTTTGATTGTAAAAATAGAATGTGGAGTGGACAATCCAAGAGTGAGGTCTTTCCTCGGATCCTAGCTAGTCTGAGGAAAATAACAATCAGAGAGAGGCAAAGGAACTGGCAAGAGGAGGCAAGAAAGGAAGCTAACTGTCTGTGTGCAGGGGGCAGGTTCTCAGCACAAGGTCCTAGGCTCGCAGCTTGCCCACCAACTGGTGAGGCATGGCTCCCTAGGATTCTGAGAGACCTGCAAGAGGTCAGTGCCCCCCAAATTGTGACTGCATATGCAGAACAGGACACTTGTGGATCTCTTAGGCAGAACGATTGAGCTCACAGTGTAACTGGGCCGCAGCACGAATGGAATCTGGCTAGAAGGCCACAATGGGTGCTTCACCGAGGGGTGAAGCTCTCTTTGGTTATACAAGGCAATGTATCTCTCTTGTTATACAATGCAGTGAGGTGATTCAAGACAGTAGACCCTAGGAAATTTGGGCTAAGTAGGAGTCCTGGAAGACAGGAAGGCATTTAAATGTAACTGGGATTCCCAGACTTTGCATACTGCAGCAGGGCAACTCCTTAAATTAAGTGACAGTAGAAGACAGATCAATGAACTACAGTTACAATAATGGTGCACAGCCTAGTTTACTAATGTCCAGGTCCTCTTGCTCCTACCTGCCCATGCAGCCCTTCTCAGAACAAAAGAAATATTTAACAAGGTCCTCAGGTGATGCTTGCAAAATACAAAACACCATCATGGCTCAGCCTTTCAGCAAGACAGTGCAATCCAGCACATGTCTACACATTAGTAAGTCACTGTGACTTCAATGGAACTTACTCCCAGGTAACTGGGGAGAGGCCTCATACAGCACGTTGTATCGTTCAAAGTGCTTCACATGCATTGCCCAGTAATGTCTTCAAATACTGCACCCAAGTCAGTGAACTGTACCTGAGATCAGGAGTAGGCAACATGGTGCCAGTGGGTACCAAAATGTGCCTGGACACCTTTATTGATGCCTGCCAAGGTGCCCTACCATTCTCACTTAAAAACAAACTAAAATAACACATTTTCTTTCTGGAAACTGGGATTGCTGTGCAATAGGCTTCTGTTGGTGCTGTTGTTTAGTGTATTGTGGCTCAGATCCCGCTTCTGCCTTGTACTCAGTCTTTGGGGCAGGACACTTGTCCTTTGCGATGTCTTCCATGGCAGCCATTTTGTGATGGTGCCCAAGATAGTTTCTGAAATTGCCAGATGTGCCCACAGCCAAAAATGGTTGCCTACTTGCTGCCTTTGATAGCTCTAGAAACACATACGTTTAGCGAGGGAAGTAGGAACAACCCCTTCTCTTGAGACCATCTACACAATTAAAAGTTACCTATCTTTCTTTGAATTGTTTCCTGAAATCACGATTCAAGGGATGAAAAATCTTCTCTGTGTCTTTTTACACTGTACCAGATGTGCAAAGGATTATTATTTGATTAATATATAAGGGTAATTTGGGCCATGTGTGTGTGTGTCGGGGGGGGGGGGTCATGTGGCAGGAGCCGGTTAAGCCCTTTGAAGGGAACTGAAGAGGTAACGAAAGGCACCATACATTTGGGGAGCCGGAGAGGTGATGAGCCAGTGCTGATCTCACAGGCAGTTGCTCTGTGCTCTGTGCAGTTGCTTTAGTTTAGGCAGAACTAAAGCTGAGTCCACAGCACATGAGCAGGAATTAGGAAGCTGCCTCCAGCCAGCTCTGCTCCCTGGCACTGGAGCAATCCTGGCTAATCAAGCAGCTGCATTATCAGCATTTCTCAGTAATCTGAGCATGAAGAAAGACCATCCTGCAACTGTGAAGTTCAGCGATATCCTAGGTTTTGAACTCATATCTAAATTAATGAGCCTTTGTTGTCTGGAATATCAAGGTCCGCCAGTCTGTCTATGTAGCCAGCTGTGACTGGAAAGTCCTTATGCAAATGTACCTCGGGGAAGACCTGCAAAGAACGAATGTAGATAGGGACGTGTCTCTATTACTGCAACATTTCACATCCTATCTGGGCCCAGAATACCTCCGGGAACGTCTCTTGCTGTACACAAGCGTTTGTATATTTTAAGGCTAGCTGACGAGAACTGCAAAGATTAGCTGGTGAGAACTGCTTGCATTCAAAATGTATGCATGGACCAAAATAGATATTTCTTTAAACCTGTGCCTAGCAACTACATTGTTGTTGCTGTTTTAAAAAAATTACTCTAGAGTAGGTGCAGCCCCCCCCCCCAATCTGGATTGGGACTCTAGTTTGTGGGATAGCTTAGGGCGGGGGGGTGGGTGTTAAAATATGGATCAGGGCCACTGCACCTACTGTAAAAATGAAAAAAAATGTAGTTGCAAGACACAAATGTAAAGTAATGTCTCTTTTGGCCCCAAGAATGCTCTAGGTTACACTCTTACTTCAAATGGGACAACACTTGAGACCCAACAGACCTGGCTGTTGCCCCCACGTGAACTGGGTGTAATTAGCCTGCCTTAGACTGCACGTCTATACACACTTACCTGAGAGTAAGCTCCACTGAACGCAGTAAGACTTACTTCTGAGTGCACATGCATAGCATATCTTCTGTAGGGATGTACGAAAATCACTTACCTTTCCGCGGATTATGTTGATGGTGGGGGGGGGGGCATTCCGTCCCTCACCCCGGAATCCTCGATGGGGGGGGGAGGCGACCGGTCCTCCCCCCCGGAATCCTCCACGGCCAGCTGTGCTCCGCGGCAGCTCCGCGGAGCAGCCAGCCAGGCCCAGCCCAGCCCCGAGCTGTCTGCAGCCGGATTTCTGGCCGCAGAGGGCTCTGGGGAAAAAAAACAAACAAACCCGCGTATGCAAATGGCGGTGGCTACGGCTGCCGCCATTTGCATTCCTTCTTTTTGGCCATCTTAATCTACGTAATTATTTATGTAGACTATGACGGCGAAAATAAAGGGGAACGCAAATAGCGTAGCAGGCGCTATTTGCGTCCCTTTTTGATTCACCGTTTTAGTCTACGTAAATCTTTACGTAGGCTAAAACGGTGAATCAAAAAGGGACGCAAATAGCGCCCGCTACGCTATTTGCATTCCCCTTTATTTTCGCTGTCATAGTCTACGTAAATATTTACATAGATTAAGACGGCCAAAAATAAGGAACGGAAATGGTGGCGGCCATAGCTGCCGCCATTTGCGTACACGGGTTTTTTTTTGTTTTTTTTTAACCCAGCCATGATAGGCTACGTAAATCTTTACGTAGCCTATCATGTCGTTTTGTTGTTTTTTTTAACCCAGCCAAGATAGGCTATGTAAATCTTTATGTAGCCTATGCCTATCACGTCATTTTTTGTTTTTTTGCAAAATAAATGGCGGCGGCAGCAGCTGGTCAGAAGACCAGCTGCCACAGCCACCGCCGCCACAGCCGCTGCTGCAGCTGCCGCCGCCTGGAAGATCCGCCCCAGGTAAGTCTCGTCCTGGGGGGGATCCGTGGGGGGGCAGGGGGGTGACATTCTCTGACATCCCTAATCTTCTGCATATCTTACTTTAGAATCAAATCAATTGCATTGTTCAGAGGTTGGCTGGCAGATTTACAGCAATGCCTCTGCAAGCAAGTTGATGATGAAAAGGGTCTCTGGTGTAAAAAGCTGGAATCACAGTTCTGATGTATTTTATCTTTTTACATATCAGTCTCAAATATATAAATAAACATACATAATACAACTTCCTTTGCATGCTGATTTACTCTCTCCATTGGAATGAATGGAGACAGCTGACATGCTCAAGACTTTGGTGTGTGTCTGAGTGCACACAGATCTCCGATTCTGGGTGAGGTATGATATATTACCAATACCGATTTCATCATTCAGTGAAGTGTCCAGTCCTAGCTGGGGAGTCCCTGTTTGATATAGTCTGCAAGTAATCTCAGCAATTTAGCTTATCATGAATGTCGGCTGAGTAACTATAGCATTTGGATCTGTTTCTCATAAGCTCTGTATCAGGTCACCCCACCCATTAGAGCCTAACTGCTTCAGTCTGCTTTGCCACAGTACTTACTCTATTGCTCAAATGTTGCAATTGCTTCAAGTTTCATTATATTGTACTTGATGATAGATTTAAAAGCAAAGTACTGCTATTGGGTTAAAGAAAGAAAAAAGAGTTAACATTTTTCAGCTTTCTGAAACCATGACAAAATGTGGCACGCAAATGTGCATGATATAAACAGATAATGGATTCCTTCCCATCCTTCCACATATGGATTCATCTCAATAAGTAAATTGTTCATTTGCTGGGATGGGACAAACATTGAAGCTTATTACAATATATAAAGTTCATCCCACACAAGAACTTTAGTAGGCATTTAATTTGTTCGATTATACTTGACACGTTAAATTTGTCATCCAATGAGCATTCACCTTCTCCCTGTATCAGGGGTAGCCAACCTGGTGCCATCCAGATGTTTTGAACTGTAATTCCCATCAGCCACATCCAACATGTCCAGTGGTCAGGGATGATGGGAGTTGTAGTACAAAATATCTGGAGGGCATTAGGGGTTGGGTCCAACTCTCTCATGAGCAGAAGTTCACTCATGCAATGGGACTTCTGCTCGCACTGCAGGACTTCCCCGTTCTCTCTTGTCCCCTGTAGCCTTCCATGAGTGCCTTGAATCTGCTGTGGAGGTTGTCCCAACCCTCCAGAACAGATTTGGGGCACACATGGGGAGCTGCAGGTGGCAAGGGGAAATTCATTCTGCCAGCAGTTCCCTACCATATTCCTGTGCCCTATATAATCAAACACATGAATGTTAATTATTGGTCAGCATAGCAATGGTTAAAACAAGTGTGGAGTAGACCCCAGAACTGCACTTTCATGATTGGAGTAAAACTCTATCAGGATGCAAACTTATCTGGATAGTCACCAACCTCTGAAATTGGAGGCAGCTGACTATCATATGCAGGGCAGCTGGAGCACAGAGCGGACCCTCTTCTTCGTGCTCCGGCCACCCTGCATCTTTGCGTAGATGGGCAATTTCACCCATCTAGGCATGGCTTTGGGAACTGGGAGGGAAGGGGCTTGGAGACCCAGTGGGGGAGGGAGAGGGAAGGGGCTGGAGACATGCATAAAGCAGCTTCTGTGGTCTCCTCCCCTCCTCTAGGACCACTCCCTTTCCCCCATCTCCATGCTCCATTTCCAGGCACAGAGATGTAGCCGGCGTGGAGAGAACCATTCTGGCTATGAGGGGGTGGAGGCGAGGAGCGTGGTTTCTGGGATCTGAGGTCGGAGCCCTGGCTCTGACCTCAGTTTTCAGAAACCAAACAACCCTATGGCCCTCCAGACAGTGTCTAGTGGCCGTAGGATTGCTCCCTAACTAAATGAATGTAACTTTATAGCATTAGCTGTGGGCCACAACAATGGGTGGGTTCACACAACCATTTTCAGCCATGATGGCTTAAATAAGTGGTCCGCCGCATGTGCCGGGTGGTCATGAATGCCCATTCCCTAGCCCTAGGTTGCCGTGTCATCCAAACTCAGCAAGGATGGGTTGTTGCCATGGCTGATGAACTACACAGAACCCATGGACTGTTTTAGGGCTGTGGGTGGTCTGTTAACCGTGCCAGCAACCCACCCTTGCTGGGGTTGGATGACACGGCAACCTACGAGCAGGGGCTAGGTTACAGAATGGGTGCCTGCTGGCACCCGGCATGTGGCACAAACCACAGTGGCTTATTTAAGCCAGCCAGGCTGAAAACGATTATGTGATCCAGGTCAATGTGTGGGAGGTAACAAATAGAGATAATTCATTGGAACAATCCTTCTTAGTTAGGGATGTGTGAATCCACCCCTGTCTGAGTTCTCCAGCCACCCACCCAGCCCATGCCGCCACTTGCCAGTCCCCAGACTGCACTTGAGCCTCTCCTGCACTCGGCGAGCAGCCCGTACTCACCTCGGCGGCCTCGTCAAGCTCCGCAGTTGCCATTTCTTGAAAAATAAAATGGTGATGGCAAAAAGTGTGGCGATTTTGGCAATTTCACAAAAATGAGCATTTTCATGCATGCACAAATGTGTGAATTTGCAAAGATGCACATATTTATGCATCAACAAGAATGCGCAATTGCAAAATACACATTTTTGCACATATCCAAACATGTGCATTTTTGTGATTGCCATTTCATTTTTCATAGAATGGCGACTGCAGAGCTTGATGAGGCCACTGTTGTGAGTGCGGGCCACTCACTGCGTGTGGGCAGGGGATGGGCAGTGGCAGGAGCTAAGCGAGCAGGGCTCCAGGGTGAGGGCAGGGAGGGTTCTGCTGGATTCCTGGATAGAATTGGGCACCCGCACCATCCCTATTCTTAGTCACTTAGTCCTTTTCTCACCCACAGTTCTCTTCCATGCTGTCACGGTCCATTGTGAGTCATATACATCCCTGAAACTATCCTGTGGCTCCAAGTGATCCCCGTGATGGCTTGCCTTGCCATGCAGTAGAATCAATTCACTAGAAACAAGTTTTCTTGGAGTCATTTTTAAAGGTTTGTTGAAATCCTTCTTCTATTGCTTCAAGTGTTTATTTGCCTTTGTCTTTTTCAACTAGAACGCCCTTCCCCATGTCCAGCTTGCTTGGCTGCAGGGAGGATTTTGCGGGTGGGGGGAGGGCAGAGATGGGTGAAAGCCACTGGCGTTCGAGGGTGGCACCACCGGGGATGGGAGAGGCTTACCAGTTGACTTAGGCTGCAGGGCCCCTCCCTCTCACCCTCTTCAAAACACGGCTCCCTCCCATCCTGTATGCAGTGTGGGTTATGCTGGTCATCTTTTTGGGGGCCAAGTAGGAATTTTTGGCTCATAGTTGGACTGGACTTGATTATGTGTCTTTTTCCTACTTCACACTGTCAGAGGGGTTGGTTTTAGGTTGTTTTGGTCGGATTTAAATACTTTAGTGAGTTCATCACATTTTCTAAATAGGCAGGTCTGTGCGAGCATCTTGGTTGGGGAATCGGGTTGGGGGGCATTTGTATTTTGTAGGCACTGTTTCTGGTGACTGGCAATGCCTGAGGCTTCCAGCTCAGGGTTTTGTAGCCCCTGTTGGAAGATAAGGATTACCTTTGAGGCCAACTCTCCTCACCCGCTCAGAGTTTTGTGGCTCGAGGGGTGTGTGTGTGTGTGACAGGGGAAGGCCTCCTGTCCCAGGAATTGGGCAGTCCTGTAGGGTTACGATCAAGGATGCCAGATGACAGGGATCAAATGTCTCGCCCGATATGATGCCAGGTAGGCAATGGCTTGGAGAAGTTGCCCACTTAGGTTTCCCTTCACAGATCTGATACATTTTAATGAATGTGGCCCATGTTTTATACCAACTGCTTGTGTCTCGTCTCTTTATTCCCCTCCCCTTTCACCTGCAATAATCCTTTCCAGGTCTTCCCTCCCACTTAGAGTTAAACAAACACAGAATACTATACATTATCAATCTAGTTTTCTAATCATAACATAATAATTTGGAACAGTTGTAATTTTACATTTTATACAACCAAAGTGGATATACTGGACAAGTGGAGAGGGAAGCAGCATTATCACTGCAACCTTTCTAGGTGCTTCCAGATGAGCTTTTATTATGCAGTTGCACTGTCTTGTTCATGGAATTTTATGGGGGAACCACCATCTTCCATTTGTAGCCCTCCCATGCTTTCCCACCACTTCTTCTGTCTTTCTTCATATCAGAGAGAGAGAGAAAAACTGGTAGGGAAGAAAAGATGGAATAGTTGCACAATGGCTTTTGATTTTTACCTCTGGGAGACCTCTGTCTGGAAGCACCCTCTGGGTGAAATCCAATTTATCCATCTGCTGGTGGAATGGCACCTACCAGATTTGGGAGATGTGTGTGTGTGTGTGGGGGGGGGGGGCTGCAGGGGGAAGATTACACTCCTTATCCCCCTGCAACCAGCCATGCCTCCCAAATCTGTGAAGGGTCTTTGGGAGACCCTCCAAAGAATGTTCATGAACATTTCAATTGCTCTTGGATAAACAGTCATAAGCAGCCATGTGCTCTTGGTAGGAAGGGATACAGAGAGGTGAAGAGGGTGGGATTAACTATGATATACCTGACTATGGATTTTTACAAACACCCACTTGTATAATTATAATTAGAAGTAATATCTTGTCCTTTAATATAACACTACTATTTCCCATTCTATCCTCAGTGAATAGAGTGAATAATTGCTTCTCATCTTCCTTCTGACATCATTTTACATATATAAAGGGTCAACACACCTCATTCTTGATGTTTTTCCCCCCTCTAGACAAATTGCATTAAGCTTCCATAGTTCTCTTTTAAATCATTTGTGTCTTGCTTCTACTCCAAATAAGGTATTACTGATGTGAAAGATGAGCAAAACAAAGAAACCAAAAAGAACCTCTGTTGTATGTACAGTTCGGTTGAATATTAAGGGAGGGAAGAAGAAACGTGAGGGCAATAACATACATGAAATTCAAGCTCACTCATTTTATTTCATGCACACATTTTTTTATACCCAGCTCAGTATTGCTGACACTCCATCGCCAACTAGAGTAGCACTACTGGGAATAATTAGGGTGTTTTGAGATTCCATTATAATGCATAAATATTTATAACTTGTGGAAGATTCTTTGATTGGCTGGCTGCCCATATATCACTTTTAAGTTGTTGTTTAATGCACTAAGAATCGCTGTGCTAAACCAACTGCATCTAATCTCTGTTTCATTTATAGAAAACCCCCTAACCAGGAGGCTTACAGAATTGCAAAGACCCTGCCTGACAAAATCTAAAAAAGATGCTTGCATATAATGCCCACTGCTGCATATAGGACTGATGGACTTTTGGTTAGTCTATGGCTAACATTATTATTGCTACTGAATAAAGGGGTTTTGGCATGCATATTTGACCTCTGACACCATCATGTGCCTGGCGCTAGTCATTTATATATATGAGAAACTCATTTCTTTGTTGCTCCTTCGTGTAGAATCATAGAATAATAGGGTTGGAAGGGGCCTACAAGACCATTGAGTCCAACCCCCTGCTCCATGCAGGAAGCCTGATTCCCAGGCGGTCTCCCAACCAAGTATTAACCAGGGCTGACCCTGCTTAGCTTCTGAGATCAGACGAGATCAGGCATGTCCAGCCCTCATCCTTGTCATTGCTTCAATGCTGACTGTGGAGGCACAGGTGGTGACAGTAGCCAGAAGTGCCTTTTACCAACTTTGGTTGGTACATCAGATGGAACCTTATCCAGGGAAAGAAGACCTAGCCTCAGTTATGTATACGGATGTTAGCACAAGTAGAATACAATTCTGGTTAAAAGAATCCAATTCCATCAATGAGCAGACGATGGAATGACAGAAAGATGCCTGACAATTCTCAAAACACAGATGGAAGAGATTTAACAAAATCCATATATCCCTAGTTATGCATGCTCTAGTTTCATGAAGACTGTAATGTGCTCTGTGTGGTGCTATCTTTGAAGATAACTCAGAAACTTCAGCTGCAACTAGGGATGTACGAAAGTCACTTACCTTTTCGAAGGTGTGATTCGCGGTGGGGGCGGAGGCACTCCGTCCCTCCCCCCGGAATCCTCCATGGCCGGCTCTGCTCTGCAGCAGCTCCACGGAGCCACCAGCCAGGGCCGTCCGCAGCCGGAGTTCCGGCCGCAGCCGGGCTGCTGTGGACACAAATGGCGGCTGCCGTAGCGGCCGCCATTTGCGTCCTGCCAGGCTGCCATGATAGGCTACGTAAGTATTTACGTAGCCTATCACGGCAAAGAGCAGGGACGCAAATGGTGGCTGCTACGCCGTTTGCACCACTGCTCTTTCCGTGATAGGCTACGTAAGTATTTACGTAGCCTATCACAATAAAGGCAGCCACGCAAATGGTGGCCGCTACGCCATTTGCACCACTGCTCTTTCCGTGATAGGCTACGTAAGTATTTATGTAGCCTATCACAGTAAAGGCAGCCACGCAAATGGCGTAGTGGCCACCATTTGCATGGCTGCCTTTATTGTGATAGGCTACATAAATACTTACGTAGCTTATCATGGAAAGAGCAGCGGCGCAAACGGCATAGCGGCCGCCGTTTGCATCCCTGCTCTTTGCCGTGATAGGCTACGTAAATACTTGTGTAGCCTATCACGGCAGCCTGGCAGGACGCAAATGGCAGCGGCAGCAGCTGGCCAAAAGACCAGCCACCGCCGCCACCGGAGCCCCAGGTAAGTTTCGTTTCGGGGGGATTCCGCGGGGTGGCAGGAGGTGGGAGGCTGTTCCACCACGGGTTTCTGGGGGCCGAATGCCAGTGCATTCAGCCTCACTGAAATCTGTGGTGGAATTCTCCACCATCCCTAGCTGCAACAGAATGTAGCAACCTCCATCCTTGTTGGAACTAGATGGCTGGCTCATGTTATACTAATTATGTACCAGCTACACTGGTTTCCAGTGCATTTCTGGGCCTAACTCAAAGTGCTGGTGTTGACCATTAAAGTCCTAAAGGTTTGGGTCCAGGATATCTGAAGGACTGCTTACACTGCCTAAACCCATTCCATCTGCCTGTGCTTTCAGATTATCTTCAGAGACCCTACTTACTAATCCGCCATTAAGATCAGCAAGGGTCTTCTCAGAGGTGGCCCCTACTTTATGGAATTCCTTTCCAAGACATATATGGCTGGCTGGATTTGTGGCTGCTTTTAAAATGACTTACAAATATAATTGGAAAGGTTTTATGGTATTATTTGGTGCTGTTAAATATTTGAAATGGTATTATATTTTACTGACTTATTTTAAAATTGTTCAAATTGAAGATGCTTTTATAATTTGCTACAATTGTAAGCTGCCTTGGGAAGAGCATGGTCTTGAAAGGCATCTAAGAAATATAGTTAATATTGATAAATATTTATTTATTTATTAATTAAATTTATTAATCGAGCATCTGGCTGGCCACCCAGCCACTCTGAGCGATGTACAAAGCATACAACAAAACAGTCTAAAACAATAAAATTCTACAATAAAAACATTTTCTAAAATACCCTAACCCACCCCAAATGCCTGCCTGAACAACCACGTTTTTAATGCACGGCAGAAACTCATTAAAAAGGGGGCATGGCGGAGTTCCCTAGGGAGGGAGTTCCACAGAGTGGGAGCCACCACAGAAAAGGCCCTCTCCCTCGTCCCCACCAGTCTTGCTGTCCTGGCTGATGGGACAGACAGAAGGCCATCCGAGGCTGATCTTGTTAAGTGGCCTGTCTGGTGTTGCTGGAGGCGCTCCTTAAGATAGGTTGGGCCGGAACTATATAGGGTTTTAAAGGTCAAAACCAACACCTTGATTTTGGCCCAGAAAACAACTGGTAACCAGTGCAACTCTTTCAGCACTGGAGTGATGTGATCTCACCGGCGGCTGCCTTTAATCAGGCGAGCCGCCACCTTCTGTACCAGCTGCAGCTTCCGAAGCGTCTTCAAGGGTAACCCCACGTAGAGCGCATTACAGTAGTCTAAACGAGAGGAGACCAGGGCATGTACTACCGATGGGAGCAGATGGTCGGGAAGGAAGGGGCGGAGCCGCCGTATCAAATACAATTCCACATCTTCCTATTTTAAATTATGCAGCCTTTTTAATGGCAGACTCAAGGGATATGATCCAGCTATATTTAACATTACTGTTAAATTACATTTTTAACATCACTATTGAAATCAGTTGAACTTAAAGCGCATTGCTTAAGTGTGATTGGATTGTGTCGAAGGGTAATTCCAGGTGGAGGGCTCCTAGTGCTAACAATTAAAAGGCGTTGCACAGCTATTTCATCTTTTCCTCCTTAATGGATCTTTTCTGGTAAGGAAAAAAAAAAGATGGAGGAAGCAGTGGGAAACATGAGCGAGTTATGAATTGAAGACCACATCATCTGGACACCCTGCAAATTTCCATGAATGAAGCAGGGTGATTGCACCATAAAAATCCTGACTGGAAGCATCCTCAGATTTAGAATTGCAGCATTTCTACTGTATGTATGTATGTATTTAAACATTTCTGTACCACCTTTCATAAAAAATCCCACCAAAGTGATGTACAAAGAAGAACATATAAACTATCTGGTGACGTTGGACTTCTCGGTTCCAGAACCCCTCCGCAGGGGTGGAGTCTTATTAAAATGGGCGTCTTATGGATCCGAATGGGGATTCTCTGGGGCACGCCAACAGCCACTTGGTTGAGACCCTGGTGGGTGGCTGGAATGCCGTAATCACTGGGGCATTAGATTGAGTGGCTCCGAAATGCCCTCTCCCCCTGAACAGGGCTCAGACTGCACCATGGTTCAATCCGCAGTTATGAGCTCTGAAGCAGGAGGTGAGACAGCTAGAGCGCCGGTGGTGGAAGTCTCGCTCCAAAGGCGATCAGACACGGGCTAGAGCTGTATCTTCAGCCTATCACATGGTGGTGAAGGCAACAAAAAGGGAGTATTATGCTGCCTCTATTGCATCTGCAGAGTGCTGTTCCAGGAGGCTATTCCAAGCGGTCCGGAGCCTGGTCGGTCCAGTTGCTCTGGAACCGCTGGAGCATTCTAAGGCCTCCTGCGAGGCCTCGGCAAGGCATTTTGCAGATAAAATTGGTCGGATTAGGAGTGTTATTCCGTGTGCTGTGGATACAGTTAGTGAGCAGGAGGCAGTCTGTGGGTTTTGTGGGATTGGTTCCAGCTTCTTCCTTCTGATGAAGCGGACAAGGTGCTTTCATCTGTAAGGCCAACCACCTGCTTACTTGATCCTTGCCCATCTTGGCTCATTATGAGCTGCAGAGAGAGACTGGGTGAGGGGATCAAGGCGGTGGTGAATGCCTCCCTTGAGGAGGGAGTGATGCCATCAGCCCTCAAGGAGGCAGTGATCATAAGACTGCTTTTAAAAAAGCCCTCCTTGGATCCCCAGGTTCTGAACAACTTTCGCCCAGTCTCAAATCTGCCTTTTGGGGCAAGGTGATTGAGCGGGTGGTGGCGATGCAGTTGAAGGCACACTTGGAAGAAGCCGATTATCTAGATCCATTTCAGTCGGGCTTCAGTCCTGGGCATGGAACAGAAACGGCCTTGGTGGATGATATGAGGAGGGCTCTGGATAGGGGCGAATGCTCCTTCCTTGTTAGGGGTGTACGAAACCCCACTTACCTTGCTCCGCTGGGGTCCACAGGTGGGGGGAGGCGATCCATTCCTCCCCCCTGGAATCCTGCCTGGCTGGCTCTGCTCTGCAGCCAGTCTGTGGAGCCGCTGGCTGGGCCGATCCACAGCGGGGCCTCCACCCGCTGCTGGGCTGCTGCGGACACAAATGGCATCCTGTGTAGGCTATGTAAACATTTACGTAGCCTATCACGGGCAAGCATAAGGACGCAAATGGTGGCCGCTACGATGGTTGCCATTTGCGGCCACAGCAGGCTGGCAGCAGCCGGAGCCGCCGCCCCTGCTGCTTCATCCACCGCCACCAGAGCTGCCGCCGCTGCATCTGCCACCAGGTAGGTCCGTCCCAGGGGGATTCCGTGGGGTGGCGGGGGGGGAGGCCGTTCCACCACGGACTCCGGGGGGGCGGATTCTAAAGAATCCGGCCTCGCTGGGGTCCGTGGCACAATTCTCTGACATCCCTATTCCTTGTTCTCCTCGACTTCTCAGCAGGTTTTAATACTGTTGACCACAGAATCCTCCTGGACTGTCTGGAGGGGCTAGGCATTGGAGACACCGTATTACAGTGGTTCAGGTCCTTGCTCTCCAGCAAGTACCAGAGGGTAGCACTGGGAGAGGTTTCAGACCCATGGCCGCTCACTTTTGGGGTGCCACAGGGTTCCATCCTCTCCCCGATGCTATTTAACATGTATGTGAAGCCACTGGGGGCTATCATCAGGAGGTTTGGGGTACAGTGTCATCAAAAGCGGATGACCCGCAGCTCTACCTCTCATTCAAATCTTCACCAAGGTTGCCCGTAAAATCCCTGTCCAAATGTCTGGAGATGGGGAGGGGCTGGATGGGGAGGAATAACTGAAGCTGAACCCTGACAAGACTGAGGTACTTTTGGTGGGAGACAAGAGGAGGTTGAGGGACACTGACCTGGTGTTGAATGGGGTATGGCTACCCTTGAAAGACCAGGTCTGCAGTCTGGGGGTCATTTTAGACTCTCAGCTGTCCATGGAGGCTCAGGTGTCAGCTGTGAGCCGGACAGCGCTGTATCAACTCCATCTGATATGGTGGCTGTGCCCCCTTCCTTCCCGACCATCTGCTCCCATCGGTAGTACATGCCCTGGTCTCCTCTCGTTTAGACTACTGTAATGCGCTCTACGTGGGGTTACCCTTGAAGACAGTTCAGAAGCTGCAGCTGGTGCAGAACGCAGCTGCTCACCTGATTAAAAGCAGCCACTGGTGTGATCACATTACTCCGATGCTGAAGGAGTTGCACTGGTTACCAGTTGTTTTCTGGGCCAAATTCAAGGTGTTGGTTTTGACCTTTAAAACCCTATATGGTTCCGGTGCAGCCTATCTCAAGGAGCGCCTCCAGCAACACCAGATAGGCCACTTAACAAGATCAGCCTCGGATGGCCTTCTCTCTGTCCCATCAGCCAGGACAGCTAGACTGGTGGGGATGAGGGAGAGGGCCTTTTCTGTGGTGGCCCCCACTCTGTGGAACTCCCTCCCTAGGGAACTCCACCATGGCCCCTCTTTAATGAGCTTCCGCCGTGCATTAAAAACATGGTTGTTCAGGCAGGCATTTGGGGTGGGTTAGGGTATTTTTAGAAATATTGTGTTTTTATTGTAGAATTGTATTGTTTTAATCTGTTTCTAATATTGTTCATCACCCAGAGTGGCTGGATGACTAGCCAGATGGGTAATTAATAAATTTAATTAATAAATAAAGTAAAGTTTTAAAAAGTCAATATTTGCCTTTCTCCTAATGCAATTTCCTCAAACCATTATTATTCTCTCGACATCCAGCATAGTAGTATTCATGATCTAAACATCACTGATGCATTTGAGCAGACATATCCAATGTTAGTCTAACTTCAGTCCTATTCATTTCGATGGGTCTACTTTAAGAAAGACTAACATTGGCCTCACCCCAGCATAGGGATATACGAATCCCCTTACCTCGTGTCCGTGGGGGGGGGTCCGCTGGGGGGGGGGAGGCGATCCATTCCTCCCCCTGGAATTCTCGACGGGGGGGGGGAGGCGATCCGTTCCTCCCCCTGGAATCTTTGACGGGGGGGGGGAGGTAATCCATTCTTCCCCACCCAGAATCCGAGCTGGTTGGCTCTGCTCTGCGGAGCTGCCTGCCAGCTCTGTCCCAGCTCCTATCTGCATGGAACAGTGCTCTCTGGATGCAAATGGCATCAGCTATGCCATTTGCGTCCCTGTTTCTTCTCACGATAGGCTACGCGTCTCTATTTACATAGAAACCTACATTGCCTATCACGTGAAAAACCAGGGACACAAATGGCGTCCACTACACCGTTTGCATCCCTATTTTTTCACGCAATAGGCTACGTAAGTATCTACGTAAATAGAGACGCACAGCCTATTGCGAGGAAAAAATTATTTATTTATTTATTTATTGCATTTATACCCCACCTTTTTTCCTCTTGCAAGGAACCCAAGGCGGCTTACATTATCCTCCTCCTCTCCATTTTATCCTCACAACAGCCCTGTGAGGTGGGCTGGGCTGAGAGTCTGTGACTGGCCCAAAGTCACCCAGTGAGCTTCCATGGCCGAGTGGGGCCTAGAACCCAGATCTCCCGGCTCCTAGTCCAACACTCTTGCCACTACACCACACTGGCTCTCATGGGGGATGCAAACGGCACAGCGGACAACATTTGCGTCCGATCACTTACTTCCGGGTTCTGCACAGATGGTGGAATGGAACTGGCCAGGGGAGGGGGGATATTCGGTCCTGAGAGGCACAGGCAAGTGCGTTCATTCTGCCACAGACTTCGAGGGGACAAATTCACTGGAATTCGGCCTCATTGGAGTCAGTGGCGGATTCTGCAGACATCCCTACCCCAGCAGGACTTACTTCTCAGTAATGATGCATAGATTGTTACTCAAAAGACATGCAGGTCTCCTGACTTTCCCTCCTTAGTGTATTTTCTGTGGTAAGAAAAAAGATGGAAGAAGCAATAGGAAAACATGGGAGGGTTAGAAATGGAAGATGATGTCATCTGGACCTCCACTTCCTAAAGTTCCATAATGGAGACAGGGCATTTGCACAATAAAAGCCATGTCCAGAAGTACCCTTAGCTCAGAAATATATAGGGTATTGAGACCCATACTCCAGATCATTGAAAGAATTGCCTGCCGCTGTAGATAATCAGTCTATAAAATATGTAATATTGATTTATAGCCAGTACCAGTTTTTCCTTAATGAATCCTGCCATTAGTAGTATTTAGCAAACAACTGATGAGTCACAAGGGGTTGAAAGTCTATCTGCTTATAATAAAGCAGTCATGATATATGGCGAACACATCTGGAAGCCTGGATGACTTCAGGGTGTAACGTAAGGAAAAGGGATGCAATACGATTTGCCTAGGGCAATGAATCAACATATACTCTGCAGAAGTATGATTAACTGCCAAGATGGCAAAAAACCATTCCGTCCTGCTCAGCAGATCAGCACTGATCTTGTCCAAAGCAGACATTCCTGTCAAGATTCAACATATTAACAACAAAGAAAAGATCCTGTTAACTTAGTAGAATGTCCATATGCTATGGCTTCACATAATGGCACGTTTGTCACGAGTCGCCAAAGGTATTCAAGCTGGAGGTCAAATTAAAGTATCATTGATTCTCACAACCAAGAGTTCTGGGAATGGGAGGCCCAGGCGTATGCACATACACACACAGGTTTAATCGTTCTCATTACGGGCCTAAGACATACCCTATTTCATCAGTCTTCTTCAGCTCATGTGGCTTTTACATCGCCCACAAAATTGCACAGTAATATTAAGCAGTTGAGCAGCCTCTTTTGAGGTCATCTATGCAGTTAACCACCTACAAATATAACAATGACATATTTTGAAAGTACTCCACATGCCCAGCAAAAAGTAAGCATATTGTGGTCCCATTGATGGGGTGGTGGTGGTTGTAATTGAAATCAGTGGAATTTAAACTTGTTAAAAAAAAAAATTAACTTTTGCTAAATTCTGCCTTATAAAATTTCCCCATATGAACCACCATTTCGGAATAGAACACAATTCTAGTATCAACTAATACTCTACAGTTTTTGGATTCTTTCAAATAGAAATCTGGGTTACAAATTACAGAGTTGTAACTGTAATTAATTCCTCTGCCTTGTGTACAGGATCTTACCTGTGGGCAGGCTTGCTAGACATGGGAACCCTACTCTTGAGTATATAAAATACATTGAGAGTATATGGTGGGTTGTTTTTTCTGTATTGGCAATCCTCCCAAATATGCCCAAGGTGTATGTCCTGCTCAGGAATTACTATCACCACCTGCTACTCTTTAGCATTTTTTTTCCAGCCATTTCCAATATATAAGGAAAGCACCTGGGGAAATCATCAGGTTGCATTCCATGCTGTCGGTCTGCCAGCAGAATGGAAACCTCCCCCAGTCCCCCTCCCCTTCCCCCCACTGAAGCCCACTGCATGCTCTCAAATTTGCTCTGAAGGTTTGGGGGAATCCTCCAGAGTAGAATTATGTGTACTGTGTACACATGTGGAGCAGTGCAGGGGCTGGGAGCGGGCAGGGGGAGCGCAAGCGAAACTTGTCAGGCTGAGTGCCTCTGCTGCTTTTGGCTACTGGTGAAATGGAGCAAAATCCAGTAAGATGTCTTGTCCTTTGAGATTTTGCTACCCTGGAGCACAGTGCGCTGGAATACATCGATACCACTGCATTTGAGTCCTGCCACACTTGGTGAAGAGAGATGTTTGGTTCAATAGTGTTTGGAGGTATTTGGCAGCACAAGTACATTGCCACAGGCAGTGCAGGATTTCCCAAGGACTGGACTTTTCAGTACATTATAAGTGGAAGCAGCTTGAAAAGCAGGAAATAGTTACTCCAGACACTTTTGTTGTGGTTGGCTGAATCTACACATAGCAGTTATACCGTTATTATATCATTATCATAACTATTGGGACACACGACACCAATGGGCACCAACAGTTATGAAAACGGTATGATAACAGTATAACTGCTATGTGTAGATTCAGCCGTTGTCTTTGTGCAAATCCACTGTTTTAAAAGGACTTTTAGGGCGCAAACCTAAGTACATAGCTGGCCGCCTCTGACCTCGGAGGTGACCGCCTATCCAAAGCAAGGCAGGAGAGGCATGGGGGGGGCAGGAATAATTCCCTCCGTGCCTCTCCAGCCTTGCTTTTTTTCACTAGACAGCTGTTTTCAGCTGTCTAGCAGCTGGGGGGCCAACTGGGAGAGGAAGCTGCTGTACGACACATAGGATGTGTCGTACATGCAGCTCTGCTCTCCTCACCCTGGAACACACCCCACCCTGCCCCTTTTCAGTCGCTCCGTGTTTGTCTTCCGAGCGCAGAGGATGGGGCTTCTCCATGCTGCCTCGGAGGCAGTGTGGATGAGGGGAGAGGTCGGATTTCTGGGAACCAGCCTTGGAGCGTGGGCTTCACTGTTTGTGGGCTTCTGTAGGCATCTGGTTAGCCACCTTGGGAAGAGAAAGCTGGACTAGATGGACCTTTGGTCTGATGTGACACATCTTTCCTTATGTGCTGATGTATTTTTATGCACATTCCCAACATATCTGGAACTTGTGACTTTTGCAGCAATGAAAATGTTCAAGTTCCTTTTTCATACATTATAGCAGAAGCCAGAAAAGACTTCTGTACTAGGCTCAGTAGCTAATAGGTACTAGGCTCAGTAGCTAATAGGTAGCCAGTGCAGTTGCTTCAACACCAGTGTAATATCTGCACAGCTAGGCCCTCCACTCAGCATCCTGGCTGCCACATTCTGCCCCACCTGACGCTTCTGGACCAAGCACAAAGGTAGCTCCACATAAAGTGCATTAGAGTAATCTAACTGTGAGGTTACCACAGCATGGACGACATTGGCCATGCTATCCCTATCCATAGCTGACATACCAGAGTTGGTAATGGGAACTCCTCACCACAGAAGCCACTTGGGGCCCTAATGAAAATGATGAATTCAGGAGCACCCATACAATACCCACCCATTCTTTCTGTGGGAGTGCAACCATCTAGAACAGGGAAACTTCCCATTTCCTATCCCTGGGAACCACCCACACATCGAGTCTCCATCTTGTCAGGATTCCGTGTCAGCTTGTTGGCCTTCATCCAAACCATCACTGCATCCAGGCACCAGTTCAGAACATATACTCCCTGTCCTGATTCAGATGTTACAAAACATAGAGCTGGGTATCATCAGCATACCCTAATTCTCTTAATGACCACGCCCCCGAGAGGCTTCATATAGATGTTAAATAGCATGGGGACAAGATGGCACCCTGTGGCAGCTCACAGCACAATTGCCAGCTGAGGCACAATTCCCCCATGCTACTTTCTGGAATCATCTCCGCAAGTAGGAGCATAATCATGCAGCACAGTCCCTCCAGTTCCTGACTCACAGAGATCATCCAAAGGAATACCATGGCCAATGGTATCAAAAGCCACTGAGAGGTCAAGCAGCATCAACAGAGTTATACTCACTCTATCTCTCTCCTGCAAGAGGTCATCTTATTTTAAATTGTTTTATTGTGTGCTGTTTGGTTTAATTTTTGTGAACCGCCCAGAGAGCTTCGGCTATTGGGCGGTATAGAAATGTTTAAGTTGTTGTTGTTGTTGCTGTTGTTGTTGTTGTTGTTATTATCTATCAGGGCAGCGAAAGCTGATTCTACCCCCAAACCAGGCCTGAATCCAGACTGAGATGGGTCGAGACAATCAGTATCCCCCAAGAACATCTGCTGTTGCCCAGCCAGCAACCTCTCATGCACCTTGCCCAGAAAAGGGGTATTGACTGGGCAGTAGTTGGCATTTCCCTCCAGATCCAGGGAGGGCTTTTGCAAAAGTGTACTACCACTGCCTACTTCAACAGGCACCACCCCATCATGAAGAGATACATTCACCACTCCCTGGATCCATTCAGCCAACCCCTCTGGGCTAGCTCAAATAAGCCAGGATGTGCAAGGGTTGACAGAGACGGTTGCAGTCTGAACAGCTAAAAGCATCTTGTCTACATCCTCAGGCTGCAAAAACCAAAACTGATCCCATACAGCTCAACCCGATGGTGAATTGGACACCTCACCAGATACTGAACTACAAGCAGCATTCAAGTTGGCATACAGCCGAGCGATTTTATCCTCAAAGTGCCTCGCAAAATTGTAGGGCCAGGCCTGCTTAGCTTCAGCAGCAGAATTGAATCATTGCCTTTATGTGATTCTCTAGGCCTTCTTCGGTCGTTATTTCTGTTAAATAAATGAACTTCATGGACAGCAGGAATCCAAGTCTTGGTGTAGCAGGAGCCAAGAAGGCGGATGCTCTTGACTTTGAAAGCTTTCTCTAATGTTTAGAGGAGTAATTGAAGCATTTTCTTACTTTGGAGTGTGAAAACATTCTTTTTTCCTTTTGTACAGGAACATTAAGGTCCTTATACCCAGCTACATAACAATGGTGTAACTGAATACCACCAGGATTTCACTGGCATAAAAATCTACTAATTATGATGCTGTGAGGGTGCAAAAATACCTGACCATGTTAGGACATGTAGATCAGTACTTACCACAAGCATAGAGGGTAATGTGTCTGACATTATCTCAGTCCTAAATTTATGACTTTGACATACATATACAATCCAGTTTTGCATCTACAATTCCCTGGACAAAAACAGGGCTATTCGGGAGTGTGCAATGCAAGAATGTGGCTTGGTGGGTCATATAAGAACATGCTGAAACGTAGGTATCTTCCCAACTAGCATGGAGACCACTGCCCAGTTTAATCACCCACAATACCCAGCTGTGAGATACTAGGGGTCCTGATGTGAGCCAATGTAAAATGGGATGGATCAATACTCCTCAAGAACAAAGTATACATGGCATACTCCATGTATGTCATTGATTAGATGAGTGGTATTGCAAACCGCGAGCCTAATGGTCATCTAAAAGTTCTAATATGTCAAAGAAGACCAACCTACATTATAAAATACAATGTAGTTGAGCACCTCAACCAGAAGCTCTACTGAAATGGCTTCCAAATATTATGAACCATGAATTTGGGAGATTCCCTTCAGTTTGGGGGGACACTAAAATTCACCCTCTATCTTTGCAGTAGTGGTTGTCTTCTTCTCCACCTGTCTTCTCCTTAAAACTTGTTTACAAAGTTTAAAAAATGTTATTAGCTGATAGCAGCAACAGAGCTCTACTCTTGGCTGCCTAGCTGCCATTTCCTTAACTGTACGCTTCCCTGGGCTTTGTTCCAGGGCTTTTAGGTGGGGGGTGGGGACATGGTGACTGCCACAAAAACATAGCTGCCAGAGAGGACTGCCCTGTTTTTGTGCTCCACCACTGATCTAGGCTCTGTGCCCACCTTAATGTGTTTCCCCAAATTATGTAGTGCTGAAAGCGTTTGTGTATGCTGTATGCTGTACTCATATTCACAAGTATTCATTTACTCCACGCAGTAGCTTGTCCTCCCACTGACATAAATGCCTAGAAGGTGTTAGTTATTTAGTTAAAGATGTCCTAGAAAGACAAAGCTGTCCTATCATATACTTACCAGCTTACAATGAACATCACTTGTTTATCTGTGGTACCTTAGCATCTGTGCTCATGTATTTGCTACCAGTGTCAGCTGCCTGATGCGACTGACTCACCCTGCCTAATAGTAGGGCTGGCCCTGGTGCTGAACTATTTATTTATTTATTGAATTTCTTAATCGCCCATCTGGCCGGTCACCCAGCTACTCTGGGCAATGTGCAGCAATACAATTTTAAAACAATAAAATTCTACTTTAAAACATCATATTTCTAAAAATAGCCTAAGCCACCCCCAATGCCTGCCTGAACAACCACATTTTTAATGCGTGGCGGAAGCTCATTAAACTACAACTCCCACCATCCTTAGCATTGGCCATGCTGGTTGGAGACAGTGGGAGTTGTAGTCCAACACATCTGAAGGGCACCAGGTTGGGGAAGGATGGCTTAGTCCTTGAGCAGCAACTTGGGGACAAAGTGAAATCACCACCAGCCAGGTTCTGGCTTTGCTCATATGTATTTCTCCTTACTTGTTAGAAATGGGTGGCTTATCTGTGTTGACTATCTATTACAAAGACGAAATACAACTTTTTAAAAGGAGCACTGATAGGTCTCTATCCGAAAGATGAGAAGACTATTTGTCTGGGGCTGATACAATTTCAGGAAATTTCCTTTCTCAAGATATAGGCCTGTTCTGTCAGCTTTTTTTCTTTCCATTGCAATTGAACATGTTTAATGTAACATTCCTGTTAATGGCTCTTCAATGGGACTAAATTGGCTTGCATCCAAGTCCTTCAGTTTAACTGATGTGTGGAACCCTGCCAACTTATTTTAAACAGAATCTTTGTCTGGCTTGCCGTCAGCCTTATTCTAAACAATTGTGCCAATGTTACCAAGGGTTACAAGGCAGGGCAATATCATGTTTTGTAAAGTAGCACCAGCAGAGCTACCATGCCTAAATCTTTGGGCTCCATCACACCGGGCTTTGATCCTGTGATTGAGATGGCTCCTTCATGGAAGTTTGCGGGCTCTTTACATGACGCCGTGACCCTCCTGCACCAAATGCCCTTTGTTCCGTGTTTAAATAGATCACAGATAATGAGCTATCGAATTACCCTGTTGTGTTCTGCTTCAGTTTCCTCCGTCAAAAGAGTTAAAGTAGCAAGAAGAGGTGTGAGATCGATGACAGAAAATGGAAGACTCAGATAAGGGTGGGCTGTGGTGGTGGAAGGGGCAGGGGAAAAGAAGCACATGTAAAGGAAGTCTGTTGTGATCCTGCATGTAAAATGGAAGGAGAAAGCCCCGTTTTAAACACAGGATTTTAGGCTGGTGTAGAAATGCCCTTTAACTCTTGGTGCTTCATGTCTTAGAACCAGGGATGTCCTAGTTCACAGCGTAGCCCCTTAGCCCCTAGGGTACATTTGCTCAGAGAGTTAGTTGTGACCGTACTAAGTAGCTGCTGCTTCTACACGCTGTGTTTCATGAAAGGTGGTCCACTTCTCACCGAGGAACACAGTTTGAATATTACTGTCTTAGGGCATAATTCTATGCATGTTTAGACAGAACAAAGCCCTAAAACTCCCAGCATGCCCCAGCCAGCCATGCTGGCTGGGGCATGCTGAGAGTTGTTGGACTTTGTTCTGTCTAAACATGGGTAGGATTGTGCCCTTAATCTTGCCTCTGCCATGAACTCACTAGGTGGCTGTAGAAAAGCCATTACTGAACTTCCCCCTATAATACTGTGAGCTTCACACGTAGGTAGGTAGAGCGGCCACTTGTGCATCACCCAAAGAGAAGAAAATAGGGAGTTCAGATTTGCCTAAAATCTGCATATGCTAATGTATATGCACAGATACACATTTAGAAACACTGTCATTTAAAGCAAAACAGAGTCCGTCTCATCATAGTGGGGAAGACTGCGACCAGGGGACTTGTGAGCCAGTTCAGCCTGCTGTCCAGCTGCTCACTGTTGCTGGGCAACCACAAGGCCCCAGCTTCCCCTTCTGATGGTTCTCTATATCTTTAAATCAGGTCTAGACTGGATCATCGTTTAAACAGAGGGCACCTTCACATAGAAGACTACCCTCTGACAAACCTTCATATACAGGACAGTCCTCTGCAACATAGGACACATGCCACTGTACCTGCAGGCAAATATCCCTGCCATATATGTACTGAAGTGCATCCTAGAGGGGTCTAAGAGGCATTCTAGTGAGGTCCAACAGGCCTGGTCAGTTCTACACCTGAACGAAGCGTACATAGCTGCCTAAACAATAGAATTTGTTACCACAAGACGTAGTGACAGTCACCAATCTGGATGGCTTTAAAAGAGGATTGGACACATTCCTGGAGAAGGCTATCAGTGGCTACTAGTCCTGATGGCTGCAGGCTATTTCCAGTATCAAAGGCAGTATGCCTAAGTATACCAGTTGCTGGAGAACATGGGCGGGAGGGTGCTGTTGCGCTCATGTCCTACTTGTGGGTTTCCCATGAGCAGCTGGTTGACCACTGTGCTAACAGAATGCTGGACTAGATGGACCTTTGGTCTGATCCAGCAGGGATCTTCTTATGTTCTTGTGTCCACATGCCCTCAAATCTTCTACAATGTGCTATGGGTCCTCAGCAGCCATTGATGTGGGATGTCTCTGATGTTTTATACATAAAATATGATGCTTTATACTTCAAACATGCATCTAGTCTTGAGGCTAGAAAGCTTTAAAGCCACTGTCTACGGATAGCTGGAAAGAGGGGCTGTTCTTTTAAAGCCTCCAAATGGGAAAGACAAAATGGGAGACGGAGGGCCAGACTAGATGTGGTGCTAAAGGCTGCATTTAATGTGCATTAAAAATAAAGGAAAGAAATTAGCAGCCATAGGCTTGGGGAGGGGGTAATAATTATTGGGATCACAGCAGGCTGGAATGGGGAACATAATCCTCCTCCCTCTGTCCCCCAATGAAAATTGCTTCCCTAGAGCTGCTATTTGTTTGTATTTGGAAGGAGGAAAGTGCCCAGTAGCAGCTGCTCCCTCCAGTGGCCGCTCTTTGCAGTTTTTTTTTTTTTTTAAGGTATATTAAATGCAAAGATGCATTTAACATCACATTCCGTTTGTCCCTTAGTCCCTGTAAAAGGATCTGGAGTGGGAAATCCCAAACCAACAATTCCCTTCCTGTTTTTGATTCAAATTTATGCACATTTTATGTACATGAGTTTGTATGCTGGGTGTCTCACTTTCATAAGGACTGCTCCACAAAACAAGGATCATCCTTCAATTTTTCAAAGTGATTTACAGCCTTTAAAATAGTGAAATAGCTCACAGTAAGCACCACTTTTGGTCCGAAAGGCAGGCTACACAATCAATAAATAATAAGAATTAAAAATATTCCCAATTTACACCTAGGGAATTGAGGCTAAGAGGTGGTGGGCAGCTTACCCAAGGGCACACATCCATTGCAGAAGTGGAAGTTTGAATCCAGACTTCCCAGCTGTCTGTTCATTTGACAGCATTGTTTTAGCCTGAAAGAACTGGGACATTGTCCTGTCCTCCTTGTCCTCCAGTCCAGGAAATTCCCACCTGAACAATGCTCTTCCAATATAATTATAGCTTTGGACATTATGACAAAATGGAAAAGTGAGTGACTTGTACATTCTCTTTCCTGGCTTCTGCTATAATGTATGAAAAAGGAACTTGAACATTTTCATTGCTGCGAAAGTCACGAGTTCCACATACGTTGGGAATGTGCATAAAAATACATCAGCACATAAGGAAAGATGTGTCACATCAGACCAAAGCCCCATCTAGTCCAGCTTTCTCTTTCCAAGGTGGCTAACCAGATGCCTACGGAAGCCCACAAACAGTGATAGGTGCACCAGCACCCTGCTGCTTGCATTTCTCAGGAAGTGCTACTGAGAGGCCTTCTGTCTCTGAACCTGGAGGTAATATATAGCCATCATGACTAGTAGCCATTGATAGCCTTATCGTCCATTTATTTATTTATTTATTTACTTACTTACTTACTTACTTACTTACTTGATTTATACCCCTCCTTTCTACCAAAACATGGCATCAAGGTGGCTACTGAATTTATCCAAGCCATCTATATTGGTGGCCATCACTTCATCTTATAGTACCGAATCCCACAGTTCATGCATGGTGTGCTTCCTCTTCTCTGTCCTGAATTTTGCACCATTTAACTTCATGGGATGATCCACTGGAGCTGAGCCAGAGGCAACTGTCAGAGGTGAGCCAGGAGTTGAACCAGGGAGTCAGTGTAAAGGGACACAGAGGAACAGACAGTGGCAGGAAGACCAAGTTGCTCACGCAATCCAAACAGGAAGCCCTTTATAATCCTTCCCATCCAGAGGGCACAAAGGCTAGCCAGTATGGATGGGGCTAATCCAGAGCCCCAGAATATTTCACAGCTAGGAAGATGTTCCAAGCTGCGTTTCTGACAGCTCACCGTATGGGATTGCTGCATAGAAAGCTGAAGGTTCCTGGTTCTAGCCTGAGTAGCTCCTCATACCCATTCCTTTCTTTAGACTGAAACATTGCAAGTTGTGGTTTTTCAGTTCATGAAAGACAGAGAAGGGACAAGCTTGAGTGAGTTAGTGGCTTGCATATTACACTGCTAATATGAGATGACCACTCCTGTGAGCAATTATCTGTGGAAGTGGCAGCTGCTCCGTATGGCTGGAACCAACTCTGAGAGTTAATGAGCTTTAAGTCAGAAAATCCCTGGTGTAAATCCTGCCTCTTCTCTGAACGAGGGAAAACACTGTTTCTTAGCCTCATCTACCCATTTGCAACAAAGGGGTAATAATTAGGGATGAGCAGATTTCCCCTGTTCTGTGGTTCCATTCTCCATTCCCCTCCATGTTCCTTCCATTCTGCATGGATAACGTGTTTTATAACTTCAGATTTGGCACATGCACTGACCACACACTTTGCTTGGAGCATTCTGTGTAAATTCTGGAAATCAAATGCAGGGGAAAGGCAGATTCTGAGCACACTGGTGCCAATCCAGAAAGAAGCCTAGGAAAGTCAGAATTCAAAATTCACGGGAGACGTTTGGATAGAGCGAACTTTGGAATCATCACTAATAATCATTTTGACCTACCTTACAGATTGTTGCAAAGATTACTGTGGGATAGTAAACATGAAATACTTTGGACACTCTGCAGTGCTATGTAAACACTAGAGATGTACTTTATTTCTATCCTGGCTTTCTGTCTGTATCAGATCCACTGATATTGTTTGTTGATTATTACTGCATTTGACTCCGCAAACCCCACTCCTCTCCATACAGATTCACCCCAGTAAGAACTGGCAATAGCGAAGGACTTTAAAAGGCAATCATGAAGCAGTCTATATTTTTTATTATTATTATTTCCACATGATGGAAGCCTTGCTGACAAGTGCAGCAGAATCTAGAAACCTGTGGAACAGTGGACTTAAGGAACTGTTACATCATTGGATTTGTCAAAAACAAGTCCTGCCAGACAAATCTGATCTCTTTTTTTGATCAAGTAACCTCCCTTGTAGACCATGGGAATGCTGTAGACATCATATACCTCGACTTCAGCAAAGCTTTCGACAAAGTGCCCCATGATATCCTGATGAGCAAACTAGCTCAAAGTGGGCGAGATGAAACAACGATCCGGTGGATCCACAGTTGGCTACAGAATCGGACTTAAAGAGTGCTTATCAATGGGACCTTCTCAAACTGGGGAGTGGTAACGAGTGGGGTACTGCAGGGCTCAGTCCTGGGCCCAGTGCTCTTCAACATTTTTATTAATGACTTGGAGGAGGAGGTGCAGGGAATGCTGATCAAATGTGCAGATGACACAAAATTGGGAGGGATAGCTAATACTTTGGAAGACAGAAACAAAATTCAAAGTGATCTGGATAGACTGGAGCGCTGGGCAGAAAACAACAGAATGACATTTAATAGGGACAAATGCCAAGTTCTGCACCTAGGAAAAAGAAACCAAATGCACAGTTACAAGATGGGGGGTACGTGGCTCAACCACACTACAAGCAAGAAGGATCTTGGAATTGTTGTCGATCACAAGCTGAATATGAGCCAACAATGTGATGTGGCTGCAAAAAAAGGCAAATGCTATTTTGGGCTGCATTCATAGAAGCATAGCTTCCAAATCCCGGGAAGTACTAGTTCCCCTCTACTCAGCACTGGTTAGGCCTCATCTGGAGTACTGTCTCCAGTTCTGGGCACCACACTTTAAGAAGGATGCAGACAAACTGGAGAGGGTTCAGAGGAGGGCAACAAAGATGATCAGGGGACTGGAAACAAAGCCCTATGAAGAGAGACTGAAAGAACTGGGCATGTTTAGCCTTGAGAAGAGAAGACTGAGGGGAGACATGATAGCACTCTTCAAGTACTTGAAAGGTTGTCACAGAGAAGAAGGCCAGGATCTCTTCTTGATCATCCCAGAGTGCAGGACACGGAATAATGGGCTCAAGTTACAGGAAGCCAGATTCCGGCTGAACATCAGGAAAAACTTCCTGACTGTAAGAGCAGTATGACAATGGAACCAATTACCTGGGGAGGTGGTGGGCTCTCTCCCACACTGGAGGCCTTCAAGACGAGGCTGGACAGCCATTTGTCAGGGATGCTCTGACTTGGATTCCTGCATTGAGCAGGGGGTTGGACTCGATGGCCTTGTAGGCCCCTTCCAACCCTACTGTTCTATGATTCTACTATTCTATGATTCACCTTACAGCTAAATCCCTTGAAACTGTTGAACAGTTTTAGGACAGCTATGTTCAGACTTATTGTCACTAGTTGTCGCCAGTATATTTGTCCAGACAATGTCCAGACAGTTGTTATAAACACTGCTTATTAGAACTGTCCGGAGCCTGGCTTGTCTTGCTTATGTCCCCAGCAAAAATACTCATTGGTCGCCACATGTCAGGAGAATTAGGAGCACTGCCAGTACGTGCATATAAAGCTCTGCAGCTCTTTCTAACGGTCCAGATTTTTCACGCTCGTTCACGGCAAATATACAGCTCAATGTAACTGACACCAGCATATTAGACGATGGCCTGTTTTTCCTGTTTAACACCTCTTAACCCTGTCTAAACAAATTATTTACCCAGGGCTTTACTGGCAAACAAGGATCCTTTCCTTCCAAATAAATACACAAGATTGATTGCAGCTGTTCCATCAGCAATGGCTTGGGAAAGTAAAGTGTGACAAGCAGGCAGCCTACCGAAGTTCTGTTCTGTCAGAGATTTGCTTGGCTATATTCAATGACCCATCTACACACACTGAGGAAACAGCCACCACCATGTCTGACCGAGCAGGGCGGCTGGACCATTTTAGATTTCAGAGAAAGGGGTGATATGATTGGATGCTCCCTCACATTAAAAACCCAGCACCCTCCCAGTCCATGGAAAGCTAGCATTTGATGGTGGTGGTGGTGGTGGTGGTGGTGGTGGTGTGTGTGTGTGTGTGTGTGTGTGTGTAGCCTAGGATGGCCTCTTCTGAATCACCAGAAAAGAGGACACTGAGTTGCATAACATGCTAATTTATCTGTACAGATGCACATTTAGAAAATATGATTATAATTTTTAAATAGAAATACAGTACAGCTCACCACAGTGTGGAAGACAGTGACCAGGTGGCCTGTGTGCCTTGCTCAGGCTTCTGTCCAGGGGCTGTTGATGGGCAACTTCAAGGCCCAGCTCTTCCTTTGGATGATTCTTTATCTTGGACTGGGCAGACCTTCAACTAGAGGACACCTTCCAAATAGAGCACAGTCCTGTGGTGGCCCTTCTAAAAGAGGGCATGTGGCCACCCTAGCCCTCATGTGTGAGTGGCTTTCACCTCCCCTCCCCTCCCCTCCCGCTATCTCTAGGCAGCTGAGATGGCTGTTACCCCACAGCTATTTAGAGGCGGGGAAATGGCAATCTCAGTGGAGATTGCTGGTGTGTGTGTGCATGCATAATGTGTCATCCTGCCTACCCTCCATCAGTCTCAGCTGCATTGGGATCCTGTCCCTAGACTTCAGTGGGCAGTGAGGGGAGGTTTAAACCTCCCCATCCCTGTGCCCTGGGATACAGGGCACAGGGTGGGGGGAGTGTGTGTGTGTGTGTGTGTGTGTGTGAATGTGTCTCTGTCTATGCCTTCACTCATGTGCAGTCCCCAACCCACTACCCTGCCCTACATGCAGCCCTCAGAGGCAACAGCAACAAAAAGTTGCCCACTCCTGCTCTACACTTCCAGTGGCTCTCCGGGTTCCTACTCTCTGTCGATGACACACCATGAAGTGTGTTGCTCTGACTAATTTATACACATTCTTATGGATCATTTGGGTGCATAGTGTACTTCTTAGATATAATTTCCAGGGGGGCAGCCATGGTAGTCTGTTGCAGCAAAAATGAGAAAGCATCTTCTGGCTCCTTGAAGAATTTATTATGGCTTAAGCTTTTTGTGGTCTAGAATCTGAACTGTATCATCTTCACATTCCTTCCAGCTGTTCAGTTTCAGTATTCTCTTCTGCAATTTCTAGAGAAGAAAATTATAGTGTGAGTACAAAAGCAGAATCTGGTCTGTCATATATTTTATGCTCTCCACTTTTTTTTGTTTAACTCTTCTCCTTCCCTGCCAACATCACTTCTCTTAGGGTGCAATCCTATGCAGGTTTAGACAGGAAAAAGTCCTACAACTCCCCACATGCCCCAGCCAGCATATCATAGCTGGCTGGGGCATGCTGGGAGTGGTAGGACTTTTTTCTGTCTAAACCTGCATAGGATTATAACCTTAATATCCTTAAGCATTCATTCCAATAATTCAACCTACAGAGTAAGCTTAGTCTCATTTTTCTCTCTAAGTGGAATCCTATACTCTGTTCTCAGAATGACAGCTTTTTCTTCAATCCTGTGGATAAAAGTGTTTTACAGTGAAGAAATCAAATGCCTACAAAGCATGGGACATATGCAGTCGAACATATGTGAAGATTTCACTTGAGGAACAAGCTTCTTTTCTATAGATTATTTTATTGATAAAGTTCCATCCCTAAGTTTTGGAATCATGTTTTACATGGGTGGTTCGTTTTGTTACATACTAATACTATATGAAAACGGAAGAGACAAAGATTCCCTTCCCCTGTTAACACTGCATGTTCAATATCAAATATAAAATACTGACACTTGAGTCAACTTTCCACTTGTTCTGAGACCCTTGATATACAGGTCTGCTAGTCTGAACAGGATGAAAGAGATAAAGAAATTTTAAAAGTGGATTTTGAAGATGATGAAGAATTAAAGTGATAGACAGGGACGCTTGAACCTGTATGTTGGACCATCAGAGGACTTCACCACCACAGGAATAATTGAAGCAACTGTTTCAGGAAGGCAGGACTGATTAGACAAGGCCAGCCTGTCTAGTTTCCAATAGAACTCATATCAATTTGGCCTGAAATTTGGCTTCAATTCAAACACACTTCTCAGGATTCTAGCATCAGTGAAATGAGACCGTGAGAGTTAAAGGTATAGGGCAGTATCCAACAGGGCCTATCCGCCTGTGCTGGTTCCATTGTGCTCACAGGAGCAACAGTTTGCGTAAGAGGGCTTTTGCACTTCTAAAAATAACCCCAGGAACACTTGTTTCCGGATCGGGACCGGTCAGTGGAGCACCCTCCTGAAAGCTCCGCTGACCTGCCCCGTTCTGGAAATCAGTGTTTCTTGCTCACTTGAGGTTATGTTTAGAAGTGTGAAAGCCCCGTTGTGTCAGCAGTCACTCTTGCGAGTGCATGGGCACTCATAGTATAACAACACTCTCAAATGTGGAGCAAGTTGATCCTCAAAAATTTGACATTTTGAAAATAGGGCAGTGGTTCTCATACAAGTGCTGTCCACTCCACAGTGAGCCATCCATGCTGCAATGAGGACTAGTCCCTTGCTGAAACTACTCTGTTGCTTCTATCCATAACAGTGACTTTAACACCAGAACACAGCATAAGAAGAGCCCTGCTGCATCAGACCTATCTAGTCCAGCATCCTGTTTCCCACAGCAGCCAAGCTGTGGCCTATGGGAAGCCCAAAAGCAGGACATGAGGGCAAGAGGGAGCGGAACAGGATGTACCTCAAAGAGGAAGTTCTTATTAGCCATGGGGTGGTTAGTGCTACCAGCATATTTTAGCTTAAAGCTCTTGCTGCCTGTTAACTAAGCCTTAGGAGAGGCATTTCAATCGTTTAGAATGGGGAGAAAAAAGCCAGGAAACCACCAAATGATTGGTGGTTGGAAGCAAGGGGTGAGGCCAGGGGAAGTGGTGTGGCCAGCTGAGGGCTGGACTGGGACCCGAGGAGGGCCAGACTTGGCTGCTGGTGCTAAGGTTCTCCACCCCTGCCCTAGAACATCATAATCTATTTTTTCCAACCTGGGTCTCTCTCAGTGGAGGCTGGTGGCTCAGAAGTCAGTGGGACAGTGAATTCCTCTCCAGGTTACAGTCAGAACTCTACAGAGCTAGCCCCAGACTATCCTTCTAGGTTGGGGAACGCTGTTAGAAACCATGACATTTTTCACTGAACTTACTCCAGTCAGGAGGCTCAGAACTGTTCCATTTCAAATTTAAAATGTTACTTAAATGTCACAAAAGAGTATTCCAGGAAGATGCAGGTGCAGTGATGTACAAGGAACTGCAGCATGCACTTCAGAATGAATGACACGGGAGACTACATTGCCTGCCTGGCTTGAGTTCTTCCACAGTTCATATGTTCTGCATGTGTTTCATGTCTAGCTCCAGCTGAAGGAGAGGACTTTCAAAGAATTAAGCCTTTAATGAGTTGCAACTCATACTCCATCCACTGAAGGACTCATATATCATGCTTTACAAATCACTAACAATAAATAAACACTTTTTCACTTAGGGGTAAATTTGCTACCTTGTTCTGATCTTATGAAAACACTCCTTTCTTAAACATAGTGTCATATTGTTAGTCTCTGCTGGCACATGGAGCTTAGGGGTCCATTCTGCCTTAAAGAAATAAACAGTGAAGTGTTATCTGAGCCTCGTGTAGTTAAAAATGTCTGCTGCAGGCAGCAACATTCGTTACCTTCAGACAGTCTATCTTTGTACTAAAGCAGCTTTAAGGTATTACTGTTTTATGAGGAAGCCCCAATACACTACCACTATCCAGTCCAACTCAGGGATTCAGCAGAAAAGTCCTTGATTTGTTACACAGAACATCTCAAACTCCACCTTGTAAGATTTTGGAGACTTCCTAGTTTTTTGCCGAGGAAAATATACTAGTTTCTTTTATACCAGGGATAAATTCCATGCTACCTTAAATGCATAACATGTAGCTGATCCTAACTTCCTCTTCTTTTTTACTTTAGCATAAGCATGCAAACCCCTGATCTGTATCAGCCACGCCACTTACTTCTGAGTACAGAAAAAACTTCTAGGGAGCTGTACACTACATATTTAGCATAATGTGTAGTTTGATCCTTCAAATAGCGGTGCTAACCTCTAAAGGGTTTTCCAAGGGGAGTGGCTTTGGGTGTTTATTCTAGGTTGCGGGGAGAGAATATTGGTGTCTAATATGGTTCTTGTGGATGAACGTGCTTAGCATTGTATTTTACACTTGATATGTTTTTGTTGACTGTATATATTGTATGGTTTTGTTACATGAATTCTTTACGTATATTTGCATGATTTCATGATATTGATTATGGACATCGTTG
This sequence comes from Heloderma suspectum, assembly GCF_057233095.1. Taxonomy (NCBI): domain Eukaryota; kingdom Metazoa; phylum Chordata; class Lepidosauria; order Squamata; family Helodermatidae; genus Heloderma; species Heloderma suspectum. The sequence goes on from NC_139458.1 coordinate 332,714,721, forward strand.
TTTTGTATTTTTCTTTTGTGTAAGTCACCTTGAGACCTCCTTGGCAGTGGGACGCAACGAATGAATGAATGAATGAATGGCAGAAGCCACTGTGTCTCAGTCAGTCTTGAAATATTTGCTCCTCCTCCTGCCCACGCACCACCCTGTAATCCTTGCTGAAGCTCCAATCTAGAGATGTGTCTACACACAGAGATTATCACTGTCAGTTTTGTCATTAGCAATCAACTGGGGCGGGGTGGTGCTAAATCCAAGCCCCTCCTTTCTTCTAGGAACCAGTGGCTGCATTCAGTCTTCCACTCCCAAACACTGGAGGCAGCTTAGCCTTCGCTACGTGCTATGAGCTCCGTTTCTGATGTTGTCTTGGGAACTGCATGTGAAGCCCTAACTGGCAGATGCTGAGCAGGGAACCATATGCAGTGGAGGCTGGTGGCTCCAATATCAGTGGGGCAGTAAATCTGCTACGGGTTTCTATCAGAACCAGTCAAAACTCTAAAGGAGCTATCCAAGTGCAAAGCAGATTCACAGTCCCACTGACATCAGAGCCACGAGCCTCCACTGACTATATGTAAAATATATACCTCACTTTGTGGGTGTACATCTAATTCCAATTTTTTTATTGAGCCTACCTACCCCTGTGTTAACTGTTTAAATATTCGTCTGGCCTCCTCTTTGTCTCACATTAGGAGATGATTAAATATCCATCTTTCTTCTCTTGGTATAACATGGTGTGTTCATCGTACTTCTAAGTTCATTGTTGCATTATAGAACTCTTTTTTCTCTCCTTTATTTCATTCTTGCCCACCTTGTACAAAGTTTCCTTCCAACCCCTTTCTCTTTTTGTGGCATGTTTAAAAGACTGTGAAACCTGTACTGAAGGCAGGGCTTACATTATTTATTTTTGGACCGCACCTGGTACATATTAGGCACTTTTACAACTAATAAATGAGGATGATGGAGGTGGGAAGAGAATTCTCATGCTTAACCGAAAGTGCAGGGAGGTAGAGGGTAGCATAGTTAGTGCCATGCAAAGGGTGGCTGGTTAGCAGGACCGTAGCATGGGCTACTCCGAGCCAATCAGCAGAAGCTGCTAGCCAGTCAGCAACACCATCTTGCATGGTGCTTACTGAGTCACCCACTGCTTCCTCACAATACCTGCATGTATGAATAGGAATTCCACCCCTCTTTCCAATGTCTATACCCTTTCCAGGGCTGGTGGCCTCCAGATGTTTTGGACTACAACTCCCTGCATTCCTGACCACTGGCCATGTTGGGGCTGGGAGTTGAAGTCCAAAACTTCTGGAGGACAACAGGCGAGGGAAGGCTGTCCTAGAGGTAAGGACAGGAAATTCTACTTCCCCCTCCATCACCCCACAAGGATGGCTGGCAGTTCCACCTAACAAACTGCTTTGATGCTATCACTGCAGGTGAGAGAAAGCAACCTTGAAGGGAAAAATGTAGCCTGAATGCAACAAATGGGTATGCGTTAAAGTAACAGGTGTTGATAGGTGTAACTAAAACTTGGTGGGATGACTCCAATGACCGGAATACAGCAATTGAAGGATGTAACTTGTTCAAAAAGAACAGAAGGAACAGAAGGGGAGGTGGAGTTGCACTATTTGTTAAAAATATAGATCTCTGCAGAGAAATACAGGAGGAGGAGCTTGGTAGCCCCATCAAGAGCATGGGTTAAAATAAATGCAGCAAAGAATAAAAGGAACATGATGGCCGGAGTCTACTACCGGCCACCCAATCAAGGAGAAGACGAGGATGAAACTTTTGAAAAGCAAATAGCCAATGTTTCAAGGAAGCATGATGTAGTAGTCATGGGGGACTTCAATTTCCCTGATATTTGTTGGGAGACAAATTCTGCAAACCATGGCCCCTCCAAGAAATTCCTGGCTTGTGTTGCTGATAACTTCCTCCTACAGAAAGTGGAGGAAGGAACTTGAGGATTGGCTATCCTTAACTTGAACCTAACCAACAGAGATGACCTAGTGGATAAAGTAGCAGTTAGGGGAACTCTGGGGGAAAGTGACCCTGTTATACTTAGAAGTCATAGAATCATAGTTGAGTTCTTGGTTCTTAAAGGAAGCAAAAGCCGAGTGTAGCCAAACGCATACCCTGGATTTTAGGAAAGCCAATTGTAATAAACTCAGAACAATGATAAGTAAGGTCTCATGGCAAGCAACTCTAATGAGAAAAGGAGTCCAAGATAGTGGGAGTTTTTAAAAAACGAAATTCTCAAGGCACAATTACAAACAATTCCAACAAGAAAAAAAGGCGAAGGACAACAGAAGAAGCCAATGTGGCTTCACAAAAAACTTAGAGATTATCTGAATACAAAAAGGAACACATATAGGAAGTGGAAGGAAGGCCAAGCCACAAAGGAAGAATACAGGCAGGTAGCACAGAATTACAGGGATGGAGTCAGGAAGGCTAAAGCTGAGAATGAGCTGAGGTTAGCGAGGGATGCTAAAAGCAACAAAAAGGCTTTCTTCAGATACATGCATAGGAAAGAAATGGTGGTACCACTATTACATAAGAATGGCAAAATTCCTACTTTGGCTCAGTCTTCTCCCAAAAGAGGGTCTATGACCCCCCTGGCAAAGGCGAAGTACAGGCTGAAGGGGCAGGATTGCAGCTTGAGACTGATAGGCATATGGTCAAAGAACACTTAATTACTTTAAATGAATTCAAATCTCCAGGGCCAGATCAATTGCATCCTAGAGTAATAAAGGAACTGGCAGAAGAACTCTCACAGCCACTGTCTACGATCCTTGAGAAATCATGGAGGATGGGTGAAGTGCCAGATGACTGGAGGAGGGCTAATGTTGTCCCTATTTTCAAAAAGGGCAAAGAGGAGGAACCTGGGAACTACAGACCAGTCAGTCTGACATCAGTCCCTGGGAAAATTCTGGAGCAGATGATAAAGCATTCCATCTGGAAGCACCTTGAAAACAATCCAGTGATTACTCAAAGCCAACATGGATTTGTCAAGAACAAATCCTGCCAGACTAATCTGATCTCATTCTTTGATCAGGTAACCTCCCTTGTGGACTATGGGAATGCTGTGGACATAATATACTTCAACTTCAGCAAAGCTTTTGACAAAGTGCCCCATGATATCCTGATTAGCAAGCTACCTAAAGGTGGGATAGATGAAATAACTATCAGGTGGATCCACAGTTGGCTATAGAATCGGACTCAAAGAGTGCTTATCAATGGGATCTTCTCCAACTGGGGAGAGGTAATGAGTGGGGTACCACAGGGCTCAGTCCTGGGCCCAGTGCTCTTCAACATTTTTATTAATGGCTTGGAGGAGGAGGTGCAGGGAATGCTGATCAAATTTGCAGATTACACAAAATTGGGCAGGATAGCTAATAAGGATAGCGAAGACAGAAACAAAATTCAAAATGATCTTGATAGACTGAAGCGCTGGGCTGAAAATAGAATGAAATTTAGTAGGGATAAGTGCCAAGTTCTGCACCTAGGAAAAAGAAACCAAATGCACAGTTACAAGATGGGCGATACTTGGCTTAGCAATACTATAAGCAAGAAAGATCTCGGAATTGTTGTCGATCACAAGCTTGATATGAGCCAACAATGTGATATGGCTGCAAAAAAGGCAAATGCTCTTTTGGGCTGCATTAATAGAAGTATAGCTTCCAAATCCCAGGAAGTACTAGTTCCCCTCTACTCAGCACTGGTTAGGCCTCATCTGGAGTACTGTGTCCAGTTCAGGGAACCACACTTTAAGAAGGATGCAGACAAACTGGAGAGGGTTCAGAGGAGGGCAACAAAGATGATCAGGTGACAGGAAACAAAGCCCTATGAGGAGAGACTGAAAGAACTGGGCATGTTTAGCCTTGAGAAGAGAAGACTGAGGGGAGACATGATAGCACTCTTCAAGTACTTGAAAGGTTGTCACAGAGAAGAAGGCCAGGATCTCTTCTCAATCATCCCAGAGTGCAGGACATGGAATAATGGGCTCAAGTTACAGGAAGCTAGATTCCGGCTGAACATCAGGAAAAACTCCCTGACTGTTAGAGCAATATGACAATTGCCTAAGGAGGTAGTATGCTCTCCCATACTGGAGGCATTCAAGATGAGGCTGGACAGCCATCTCAGGGATGCTTTGACTTGGATTCCTGCATTGAGCAGGGGGTTGGACTCGATGGTCTTATAAGCCCCTTCCAGCTCTACTGTTCTATGATTCTGTGATTCTATGATTCTAACAAATGAGCATTTGTTACTTTTAAAAGAGTCATAATAAGTAGGCTTGGGCAAGTTACCATTTCTCATCTTTAACTCTCCATCTCTAAAATGGGTACAATGATGATCACGTTATCCTGCTTCAGCACTGTCAGGAGGACTATTGGGATAAAACCTTTGCAAATAGAAGTGCCATAGACATTGGTGGTGGAGGAGGAGGAGGAGGAGGAAACAGAATAAATTCAAACCTCCTTTTGCATTTCATGCATATGGATTGCACACAATGTTTGATTTTTCAAATCTCTTCCAAGATCCTTCCCCCCTTCTGCTTCACAGATGCTCACCTTCACCTCTCCCTTAACTAGCAGATGTTTTTAGCATTCAGTTTCAAACTGTAGCTGTCTAACAGATAAGGTTTGGGCTTTCTTTGCAGCCTTAAGTGGCTAAGAATTAGAATTTTCTGGCCTGCGTCAATGTTACAATATTTGCTCCCAGGGCATCTCCAGAGACTCTTTGTCCATTTGTCATGCACAACCTATTAATCAATTGCATGCTGAAAATCTTATGTGGCAGTACAACGTTTGCCAAAAACCTGTCTCCGCAGTCAGTGTTCCATCCCCTGCCCTTCCCTTAACAGTGCCATGAATTATTGATAATGTCAACATGCAAAACCTCAAAGAGGTGCAGACTTCTTTGAAAAATCTGTTGTTGTTGTTGTTGTTGTTGTTTAAACTTTGATTCCACCTCCAGTCTTAACTAAGAAGTACAGTGTGAGTGTGTGTGTGCGTGTGTGCCCAGGGCTCCCTTTATGTATTTGGTGGGATCTGATAAATTATTAATGGACCTGGTCCAGCTGTGCTCTCATCAGGTTGATTTAATGGCTCTTAAGAGAAATTATAAAAGTGTTTTTGGTAGTTGTAGCCCCAGCTGTTCCTTGCAGCATTGCCTAATTTTTTCAAGGCATGTTAACTACAGATTAATGATTATGAAATGGCTTCTTTGACCATATAACTTTTCAAATGGGCAGGTCTCTTAGAGAATATGCTTCACTGTGGATAATTATATAAGGGGGGGTATTAGGAGGAAAGGTTTAAGAGATGTATTTCACTACGACCAGGATAAGATTTTCCATATGCCAAGCATGGCCTCTTGTTGAACGTGAGTCATAATACCTTGTGTGCAAGTGTTTCTCTTCATATGTATCCCCCCCGCAAAAAAAAAAGTTCTGAGCACCAGTGGTGCTTTTCTGAGAGCATGACTTTGTTTTCATTACCCAGCAACCACTCAAAGAGGCAACACAATTATTTGAGGTTTATCAGATCACTTAGATGGAGCTAGCAGGGCGAGCTGAGCCACTGATCAGCAGATGCATGACCTGTGCTTGGCAAGCCATTCACGCAGCGCTGGCCCGAGGCATGTTGTTGCCTGAAGCAAAGCCCAAATGGCACCCCATCCCACCCCACTAGGTCAACAGTCTGAAAGGTCTTGTGAGACCATCAGGGATATTGTATGCGGGGGGTGGGTGGGGGAGAGATGACCATACGTACCTGGTGGCAGCCATTCCTTTTCCCTACAATTACCCAGGAAGTGACATCATAATGTACTGCCTCTTCCTGGGCATTTTTTTTTTAATGATCCTGTGTGGCAACAGCCTTGCTTTGTACCTGCTGCAAGCAACTTTAAAATGTAAAATAGAAAAAGGAAAGCAACTGCAGAGCATTCAGACTACTTTGTAAATTGTAATGCAGTGGTGCAGTTAGGTAATCTTAGACCGTGGACTTCATGATCTTATGCCTTCCCCCGTTTAGATGGCCATGGGTATCACTTCAACTGTGAAGCACACAACTAACATTTTTCTTCTCCCCTGCTGTTGCTCTATGCTTTACAATTTGCTCCTGCGTTCCAGATATGTTAGAGTAAAATGAAACAAAACAAAAACCTTTGTGCCGATCCTGGACAAAGAAGAAGAAATACTATGAGCATGTGCAGATGCTAAACTACAATCGCCATCTGAGGCCCTCCTCCAAGTGCCTCTGCCGGCGCTGAGAGAGGTTTGGTGGATAATGGCAACAAAGGAGAGGGTCTTCTCAAGGGTGGCTCCCGATTGTGGAATGCTCACCCACTGAGGTCTGCCTGATGTCAGTATTGTCATCTTTCCAGCACCAGGTCAAAACTTTCCTCGACTCTCAGGTATTTTATAGCATAGGATAAGGGTTTTTAATGGGTCCCGGGATTTTTACTGCTGATTGTGTAAAATTGTTTTAAATGTTTGTATGTGTATGGCATTATATTATGTTACTATATTGTATTTGTATGGTCTTAATATTTGTAAACCGCCCAGAGAGCTTTGGCGGTAGGGGGTATAGAAATGTAACAAATGAAATGAAATTTGAAGCTCACTTAAATCATAACACCGTCATGACTACGGGAATAAAATGTAGTTTGCTTCTGCTGCCCTGATCCTAAATACATTTACTTGGGAATAAGCACCATTTTGTTGTAGAAAAAGATAATATATATTTAAAGTAAAAATAATACAATGCACATCTGTAACCAGGTACATGCCCAATCGGCTGTTCCCTAACTTGAAAATGTTCAAAAATAAGTAGAAAGGGTGCTGCAGCGAACAGCCTCAGCCCTTGTGGGCCCCAGCATGCCCATGCCAGCCCAGGTGCTGACACAAGGCCTGTTCTACCTCAGCACCTGCTGCTCTCTGGATGGTCATTTGGGGGGCCCTGGGCTACGGGGCCTCTAGACATTTGCCCTGAGGTCCAGTCTTAACTGCACCACTGCTGTAATGTAAGTACTGCAGGTGGGTTATTGCGAAACAGGGCAGGGACCAGTGTGTAGAAACGTGGACTAATCCACATATCTGTGTTACATCATGAGGACAAGTTGAGAGGGAGAGTTTTCACATGTTCACATTAAAAATGAAGTGAGTGAAATTCCCTCACATCCCTACCCATCAATATATCCTGTGGTGCTGCAGGAACCTCCTGTAGATGTTTCCCTGCCAGGTGCTCCATGCTAACCTAGAAGTTTATCCCTAGCATGAAATAATCTAGCTCGGATGTTTCACAGACTTTCTGCTCTCAGGGAACCCTTTCCACATCAAGGAACCCCTCCAGATCAGCAATGGAATTCATGCACTTTGCAGAAAAATCTGGGCAGCATTCTTGGTTCAGGTTCAGTTCATGTTAGGTCCTGCCCAAGTGGACAGGACGTTTGGGCCTAACTGTTGTTACCCAACAACAGTTGTTACTGCGTAATCTGAATGTGCAGCTTGCAGCCTGAACCTAGTCATGTCCAGGGCGCCCACTGCCAAAAAGGAGGAAATGCATCACCAGAAAAGAGGGCAGTGGTTTGCATGACATTTGTGTATGTGAATGTATAGATGTAGATGCAAATTTAGAAGTAATTCCTATCATTTAAACAGATATACAGTACGAGCCGTGTGCCTGCTCAGTCTGCTGTCCAGACTGATGGGCAACTTCCAGAGGCCTTCTTGACCTTCATAGTGAGGTTTTTTATCTTTAAACCAGACTTGGACTGGACAGCCCTTCAAACAGAGGAGTGTCCTCTGTAAAGTAGGACACATGGCTACCCTATGCTTATGTATGAAAGGTGTGGTAAAGTCCTCCTCTGACAAGAGCCTTTGCCTCAAAATTGGGGTAGGGCTGGGGGGAGGGGCAAAAGGGGAACTGAAACGCTTGCCAGTTTGGAGGGTGGATCTGAAATTTGGGGTGGAGCAAAACTCGCCAGCTAGGTAGTGCCCCCTCTGCTGCCATTTTTTTTTTGTTAAACCCAGAAGTGCCATAGAACAGAGGCAGGAGGAAAGCAGATCTCAAGATGTTTTGGACTTCAGCTCTCAGCATTCCTGACCATCGGCCTTGCTGGCAGAGTTGAAGTCCAAATCATCTGGAGATCTACCTTCTGCCCACCCCTGCTATAGAACAATGCCCCTTAGCTGGTCATTGTCACTGGAGAAGCACGGAGTTGTCCCCTCCCCATTTTTGCCATCTCAAAATATGGTAGCAAAAATGGAGGAAGGCATTTCAGAGAAGCACTAGCATCTACTCAGAATTATGTGGCAAGTAAGCATGCCAAATGGCCAGACTAAACATGCCTTTAAAGACACAGCTTTTCTTTTATTCAAGAGTAAACATGGGGGTTGTTGTTGCTCAGTCGTTAACCTTTTCCCCCCACTGCAGGGGGAAGCAGGGAGGAGGAAGAGGAGAAGGTGGGGGTAAATGCTGGTGATGTTGAAGTCATGAGGTCTGCGTGGTCAGAGTCTTAAGATGGAGAGGCAGAAGGCACAGTTCCCCCCACCCCCACTGTTTATTGTAACACCTTGCCTGGTGAAGAGATCTAGAGATCTCAAAAGCTTGGCCACAGTTTTGTGCATATTTGGTTGGTCCTGTTGCCTGACAGTGGACTTTTGAATTTTTCTTATGAACCAGCACGGCTTACTTTGTTTTATTTTATGATGTAGAAATTATTGTTCAAAGGCATAATGGGGCTTAGAACAGGGTTAGGGGTCTTGGACTACAACTCCCATATTCCCTGACTATTGGCCATGCCGGCTGAGGTTTAAGGGACATGCAGTCCAAAACATCTGAAGGGCACCCGGTTGCCTATACCTGCTTTAGAGACTGAAGCATCCGTATATAAGCAGAAATGACTGGCAATCCATTTCAGTTTAGCATATTAGATACAGGTGTTACACTCTGAAAAGATACCACAATAATCCTCAGCAAGGTTGGATATTTCTTTGCAGTCCAAGAAGCCTGCTCTCTTTTATGTATCAACTTGTTCAGATTGTACTGGTGTTGAGCATTTTTGGGGTCAGCATAAACATTATACGTTATATTTCTTCTGTAGTGTAATGATCCCTGGCCTATTTAAAAAACAACAACACACAAGTTATTCAGTTTCTTACATGATGTGCAAACACACACACACACCCTCAGAAAGCAGTATCAGTGACTAATTGATACAACATGGAGATCAGAAATATCTAATATAGCCTTAGAGCCCCTGTATCCCATTAAAAAGGTGTCCCCAACCAGTCGTGTCCGACTCTAGGGTGCGGTGCTCATCCCTGTTTCTAAGCCGAAGAGCCAGCGCTGTCCGAAGACGCTTCCGTGGTCATGTGGCCGGCATGACTGAACACCGAGGTGCACGGAACGCTGCTACCTTTATTACTCTGGGCAGAAAGGGAAAGGGAAAGAATTGGCTTAATAACAGATCTGACCTGGTTATTACAGCAGATGTTAAAAACCCACCCTATTATTCTGGCAGTCTATCAGTGTAGTTTTTCAAATGCACACGCACACGCACTTACTTAGTACTCTTTATTCGAAGTTACAATTCGTTGAATATTACCTTTATGTGGTTTTTGTTAGGGACAATCACTCAGTTTACTGCAATATCAAAGCTATTGCAAACTATAAAAGTCTGCAAGACACTCATTCTTCCGACTTTTTTTAGTGGTTTCATTGCATCTTTACAGCTGAAACTGGGGCCAAACACTTTTTGAGTTGAAACAATCCATGCTGAGTAACCCAAATGCAAATTCTTCAAGCATTTTAGAAGCTGGAGAGGATTTTTTAAAAATTCACATTTCACCTGAGCATGCAAAGAAATGTCTTTTATCAACATAACTGGAAAAGGATGTTTTCACATCTTTTTCTCACACTGGATATACTGTATATATACTCCATGTGTTTTAACAATTCCTTCCTCAAAGCAATTACAAATATGTATTTAGATTAATCCAAATTATAGTATGCTCTATCCCAGGGACAATGGAAAGTTAAAATATTAGAAGGCTACTGAAGGCTTTCCACCTTACTCATAAACACACTGGTAGATCCAAAGATCTGTACATACAGAGGTTCAACCTCTCTCCTATAAATGGCAGTATTTTGTCTGCATGTGATGTGCGTGGTGATGCAACATTACATGTGCATGTCTGTGTGTACACCAAACATTTCTTCTTCTCTCAGAAGCAAGTCCATAATATGGGGAAATTGTCCCCAGCACTATTAGCGATAGGCAAATTTACCCAGAGTGAATCTCTTAATTACTCAGGAAGTAAAAAATTTGCCCATGAGAGCTCAGATGAGAGTTTTCCTTTAATATGAAACCTCTTTTCGTGTATACAAATTTTTGCACATGCACAATATCAAGGAACATCTTGGGAGATGTAGTCTGGGATCACATTGTGTGTAATGATGACATGCATCACCAAGTTATGCCTCCTTTCTGATTGGTTGTTTTCATGTGGCCTGCCTGCGTGATGAAGTCATGTGATGTTTATGCGCTGTCGCCAATCGCTGGGGCAGCAGCAGGAACAACAGAAAAAGCTGAGGAGAGGTTTGTAGGGAAGGGGGTGTTTCTAGGTGGTAGGACAACTGAAAATTGTGTGTGTGTGGGATCTGTGTATTCCTTTACTGCACATGCTTTGAAGTTCGCAAACAATTCCAAACTTAAAAGTGAATTCATAATACATCGATTCAGGCTCGGTACAAAGGTGAGTGTTATGAACAGATGAGTTTCAACCAATGAGCCAACTATTTATGAAATTCGGTGACATCACTAGCCACTTTCCCCTCTGTTTGTTATCCTGGTGACCTAGAAAGGAGGCCATTTAGTAGCACTAAATCAAAGTATTGGGCTCAGCCCTAAACATGTTTATTAGAGGGGAATCTCCACTGAACACAGTGGAATGTATTGAGAAAACATGCATATGACTGTATTGTTAGGACTTAAATAGTTGCACCCTGTCTGGAAAGACAATTAATGTACACCAGGAAACATAGGGTTTACTCCAACATTAGTCCTACTTAGAGTAGATCCATCAAAATGAATGGAACTTAAGCTACTCACGACTGATGTAAGTCCCATTCATTTCAATAGGACTGCTCTAAGTAGGACTCACATAAGTCTCATTCATTTCAATGGCTCTACTCTAAGTGGGACTAATGTTGAATTTAAGCCAAAGGCCCAAATCACACAACTGTCTTTTAGGCTGCGGTGACACATGTCTTTTCCAAGCACCTTTAAGGTGTATAAATCAAGGTATGAAGGTGAGTGTTAACTTGCCCGAGGTCCACACACTGACCTCAGTATATTAATTAGGCTCCTTCACACAGGACACCTATGGATGTGCAACCTGTATACATGTAGCCTCTGTATGCATGGTCCGGTATGTTACAAAATGCATGATCCCTGATCAGATGGAGAAAATCTGCATGCATACCTGTTGTCCAGACACTGGACTGGCCACTGTGCTTGTGACTGGTGAGAGGAGCTGAAGTTGGAACGGAGAGGACAGGACTGTCTTCTGCTGCTTTAACAGCTTGCTCTGCAACTGCTCACCCCCACCTCCAGTAACCTCTGCTGGTACTGAGTGGAAACACCTGCCGGGAAGCCTTCTTGGTGATTGAACTGGACATCCAATTGCCTCTGAGAGAGATAAAGGCAGCCCTGCTGTGGAGTAGCAGGCTGCCACTGGCAGGGGTGCCCCCAAAGGGGGTGCTACCAAAAGGGGTTTGTGCCTTTTAGGAGGCCTGAGGGTGCACCCCACCTTCTTTTTTTTTGGGGGGGGGGTGTCTTGTTACTTCTCTGTCTGCTTGTTTAATTTAAGACCTGTTGTGCAGGGGGGAGGTTCCCTGAGTGAGAGCAGAGGTCTCCTGATAATAGTGGCTACTTTCAGCAATTGCCCACTGTGGGCGAGAGTTAGGGGGTTTGTGTGTTAGAGCTGCTTCTTCTGCCCAGGGTGAGAGCCTGTGGTGGCTAGAAGTTGGTTTCCCTCTGGGTGAGAGAGGGGCGAGAAGTAACTGTAACACTCCAGGTGAGAGATGGAATGTGTATGAACCTGCAGAAGAAGCTCTGAATGACTGGGAGATAGTTTATGTTTATGATGCTGGTGGGCTGGCAAGCCTGATGTCCATTATGTGACCAATAGCTGGTTATTTTGACTAGCTATTATGTGTGGCTATGACCCTGTTTCCATGACAACAGAAGGAGAAGTGAATGGAGAAGTACCTTTTTTTTTTTAAAGGAATCGGCTTTGCTGCACTTTGGTCCATGCAGGGCTCCAAAAGCAAGTGCTCTGCACCAGTAAAAGTTGCCTCACAGAACATACTTCCATACTGGGGGTGAGGAGTGATGTCATCTGACTGGCAGGGGCTGCTCACCCAATAAGCGAGGCCTCCCCGCTTTCTCCTTTCCCCTGAAACTCCAGATGCACCTGCATTTCAGGAGCAAGCCTCATTGACCACAATAGGAGTTACTTCTGAGTAGACACACACATGCTTGTGCTGAGAAAGGCGGGGACAGAGGCATGGGAAATGATCCCCTTTTTAACCAAATTGATATTGCACAGGATCTCTATAACGAAGCTGTGAAGTAGTTTTCTTAAGGCAATAAAGCAAACAATGGAGAATCAGAGCCTCGAGATCGTGCTTTAGAGCATTTAAGGAATATGCTTTAAACTGTGCCATTTCAATTGCAGGGCAGGGCAGAATCTCTGAATTCTGATGTGGGCATTCAGAGGGCAAGCCTCATTCAGCACAATGGGAGTTACTTCTGAGTAGACACTAATTGGTTTGTGCAGGGATGGGAAACACACAGGAAACATCCCTTAACCGGGGTCATGGTGAAAGGCACACCCCTGGGCAGGGCTAGCATACCTGAGGCCAATGCAGGGGCTGGGGCACACAGCAACTATACTGGAGAGAACCCGACTTGAGGAAAAGAATCGGACTTTAAGCAGTCTCAGGAAATTCATTTTTTCCCTGATAAGCTCCGGGGTGACTGCTGGATGTAGGGATGTCAGAGAATTCCGCCACGTATCTCGATGAGCCCCCCCCCGAAATCTGTGGCGGAACAGCCTGCCCCCCCGTGCCACCCCACGGATCCCCCCCGGGACGAGACTTACCTGGGGCGGATCTTCTGGGCGGCGGCGGCTCCGGCAGTGGCTCCGGCGGCGGTGGCCGGTCTTCCAACTGGCTGCCGCCGCCGTCCTTTCCAGGCTTGTGGGAAAAAAAAAAGACGTGATAGGCTATGTAAAGATTTCCGTAGCCTATCATGGCTAGGCTTAAAAAAAAAAGAAAAAAAGACGTGATAGGCTACGTAAATCTTTCGTAGCCTATCATAGTTGGGGGTGGTTTTTTTAAAAAAACGCATACGCAAATGGCGGCAGCTATGGCCACCGCCATTTGCGTTCCTTCTTTTTGGCCGTCTTAATCTACGTAAATATTTATGTAGACTATGACGGCGAAAATCAAGGGGAACGCAAATAGCATAGCGGGCGCTATTTGCGTCCCCTTTTGATTCTCCTTTTTAGCCTACGTAAAGGTTTACATAGGCTAAAACAGTGAATGAAAAAGGGATGCAAATAGCGCCCGCTACGCTATTTACGTTCACCTTGATTTTCGCCGTCATAGTCTACATAAATATTTACGTAGATTAAGATGGTAAAAAGAAGGAACACAAATTATTTATTTATTTATTTATTCATTCATTTCATTTCTATACCACCCAATAGCCGAAGCTCTCTGGGTGGTTCACAAAAATTAAAACCAAACAGCACACAATAAAACAATTTAAAATATATAGAACATTAAAGCCACAATATAACAATGCAACCACAATAAAACCTAGCAGCAGTGCAGGAGTTTAAAATACAGATTTAAAACAGCAAAGATAAAAGTTCAGAAAGCTAAAATGCTAAAATGCCTGGGAGAATAAAAAGGTCTTCACCTGGCGCTGAAAGGAATACAATGTAGGTGCCAGGCGAACCTCGCTAGGAAGCTCATTCCAGAGCTGGGGTGCCACAGCAGAAAAAGCCCTCCTCCTAGTAGCCACCCGCCTCACTTCCTTTGGCAGGGGCTCACGGAGGAGGGCTGCTGACGATGATCTTAAGGTCTGGGCAGGCACATATGGGAGGAGGCAATCCTTCAGATAACATGGCCCCAAGCCGTTAAGGGCTTTAAATGTTAATACCAGCACTTTGAATCGGGCCCGGAAATGGACTGGCAGCCAGTGCAGCTGGAAAAGTACTGGCATAATATGAACTCGCAGGCCAGTCCCTGTTAACAATCTTGCTGCCCTATTTTGGACCAGCTGAAGTTTCCGGACCGTTTTCAAAGGCAGCCCCACGTATAACGCATTGCAGTAATCCAGACGAGAAGTTATCAGAGCATGGATAACTGTAGCTAGGCTATCTCTGTCCAGATAAGGGTGTAGCTGGTGTACCAGCCTAAGCTGATAAAAAGTGCTCCGTGCCACTGAGTTCACCTGTGCCTCAAGTGACAGTTCTGGATCCAAGAGCACCCCCAAACTACGAACCTGATCCTTTGGGGGGAGTGCAACCCCCTCCAGAACAGGTTGAATATCACCTAGCCGGGCAGACGAACCACCCACTAACAGTACCTCCGTCTTGTCTGGATTGAGTTTCAGTTTATTGGCCCTCATCCAGTCCATTACCGTGCCCAGGCACTGATTCAGAACAGCCACTGCCTCACCTGGGTTTGATGAGAGAGAGAGGTAGAGCTGGGTGTCATCCGCATATTGATGGCACCTCAGCCCACACCTCTGGATAACCTCCCCCAGCGGTTTCATGTAGATGTTAAACAGCATAGGGGATAAAACAGAGCCCTGTGGAACCTCATGGCACAATTGCCATGGCACAGAGCAATAATCCCCCAGCACCACCTTCTGGAATTGGCCATCCAAGTAGGAGCGGAACCACTGTAATGCAGTGACTCCAACTCCCAACCCAGACAACCTATCCAGAAGAATACTATGGTCGATGGTATCAAAAGCCGCTGAGAGGTCCAGAAGAATCAACAGGGTCACACTCCCCCTGTCCTTCTCCCGGCCGAGGTCATCCCACAGAGCAACCAAGGCAGTTTCTGTTCCAAAACCAGGCCTGAAGCCCGATTGAAATGGATCTAGATAATCCGTTTCATTCAACAGTGCCTGGAGCTGTCCTACAGCCACTCGCTCAAGCACCTTGCCCAGGAAGGGGATGTTGGCCACTGGCCTATAATTGTTAACATCCTCTGTGTCCAGTTTAGGCTTTTTCAGGAGTGGTCTAATTACCACCTCTTTTAGAGCAGCAGGCACCACTCCCTCTCTCAAGGAGGAATTTACAACCTCCTGGACCCAGCCGGACACCCCCTCCTTGTTTGATTTAATAAGCCATGAAGGGCAAGGGTCAAGCACACAAGTGGTCAATCGGACTTGGCCAAGCACCTTGTCCACATCCTCAGGCCTCAGTAACTGAAACTCATCCAATAAAACTGGACTAGACGGTGCTCTGAACGCCTCTACCAATGGAACTGCATTAATGGTGGTGTCCAATTCATGATGAATCTGAGCGACTTTATCTTCAAAGTGCCTTGCAAACTTATCACAGCGTGCCGCCGAGGGTTCCACCGTCTCTCTCCCTGGCCCAGACTGTAACAGGCCATGAACCACTCGGAAAAGCTCCGCTGGATGACACTGAGAAGATGCAATGCTGGTGGAAAAGTACTGTCTCTTTGCCACCCTCACCGCCACAGAGTAGGCTTGATAGCGGGCTCTTACCGGTGTTCGGTCAGACGAAGCACGAGTTTTCCTCCACCTGTGTTCTAGTCGTCTCCCCTCTTGCTTCATTGCCCTTAGCTCAGGTGTATACCAAGGACCTGGCCGGGCTCTGCTCAGAGGGAGAGGGCGCTTGGGCGCGATCGTGTCAACCGCCCGAGTCATCTCTGCATTCCACAGAGCGACCTGGGCTTCGACAAGAGCACCAGCCATACCAGCAGGAAAATCCCCCAGAGCCCTCTGGAATCCATCAGAATCTATTAATCTCCGGGGCGGACCATTTTAATAGGTCCCCCACCCTTGCAGAGGGGGAAGGCCGCCAGGAGTCTAAACCTCAGCAGGAAGTGATCTGACCATGACAAAGGGACAGATGTTAATTCCTCCACTTTCAGATCACCATCCTCCTGCCCAGTCGAGAAAACCAGATCAAACGTGTGTCCTTTTATATGCATTGGGCCGATGACATGTTGGGACAGCCCCATGGTTGTCATGGCGGCCATGAAGTCCTGAGCCGCCCCGGATACAGCAGCCCCGGCATGGAAGTTGAGATCCCCCAGGACCATCATCCTAGGGGTCCTCAACACCAAGTCTGAGACCACCTCCGTCAGCTCAGGCAGGGAGACTGATGGGCAGCGGGGTGGGCGGTACACCAACAGAATCCCCAATCTGTGCCGGGTACCCAACACAAGGTACAAACACTCAAGATCTGCACTCGAATGAGCAGGAAGCCTGGAGAGGGAAATTGAATTCCTATAGACCACGGCTAACCCCCGCTCCCTGACCCTCAAGTCGGTGTTGGTGCTGCACCGAGTACCCAGGAGGGCACAGCTGGGAAAGAGTAACCCCACCCAGTTCCCCCACCCAGGTCTCAGTAATACATGCCAGGTCAGCCCCCTCATCCACAATCAAATCATGGAAGAGGGAGATTTTATTTTGGGCCGACCTGGCATTCAGCAGCAGCACCACCAGACCCGAGGGCAGACTGGTAAGGCTGCCAGGAACCATCAGGTTGGGGGAAGGACCAGAAGAGGGGACAGCTGTAAGATGTCTAGCCCCTCTTCTCCTCAGCTGGCCTGTTAATCCCCCAACGCCATACCTCCCCCTGCCTGTGACCACAGTTATGGTGGCACCTCCCCGACCCCCTGAGTTGCTCAATAGTCCTCCCAGGCACATATTAAAATGTTAAGATATAAAATGCACAACAGTTTAAAAGAATATAAAAAAGATAAAAGAGAACAGCAGCTAAAAAAAAAAAAAACGTAGCCGCCGCCATTTGCGTACGCTTTTTTTTGGTTTTTGTTTTACCTCCGTGGCCAGAAATCTGCCTCTGGCCTGGCCGGGCCGGGCCTGGCCGGCTGCTCCGCGGAGCTGCCGCGGAGCACAGCCGGTTGTTCGAGGATTCCGGGGGGGGAGGAACAGAGCGCCTCCCCCCCCCACCATCAACATAATCCACGAAAGGTAAGTCACTTTCGTACATCCCTAGCTGGATGGCTACGACGTCATGTATCCCTAACAACCTCAACATGCAGCCAGCTCCAAGTAAATGACTGGTGGAGACACCCCATGTGTTAGGTTGGCTGAGGGTGATGGATTGGATGACTGGAGTATGTGAGTTTTGAATGGTTGTCGGTATGTTTGAGTTGTGAGTGGGTATTGAGAGTGTGTGGGAAGCTCTTTTGTGGCAAAGATGCGCTTTGAAAAGACAGGGATCCATGGAGATGGTGCCTCTATCCCAGTGACTTGGGGCAGAAGTGTGCTAACTCTGTGTTGCGTTATCGGCTATAAAATTATTAGCATCTAATAAGCAATAGATGAGGAGGAGGAAGAGGATCATGAAGATAGCAATTGACTCTACCACTTTCAGACTCTACCACTTTCAGACAAAATAAATTGTTCCTAAGAAAGCAGTTAATGACCAAATCATATCTGACATTGGTATTGATATTGACTCTAAACTTAGAAAACTGATTTCAAAATGATTCTTTAGTGCTGTTGTAAAAATCAGGACAAACTCAGATTTACTTTCATCTGTGATTTACATCAAATGCCACTGTTCTTTTTACCACACCCTTTGTAGTATAGGATTGTCTGTTTGGGCACACTTACATGTTTTTCCACATCAAAGTCATCAGAAACATTATCCTAAGGCAATTAGCATGTTGAATGAAGTCTGCTGACATGGATGAATCACAGCCTGGTCGGAATTAAGATTGCTGGGAGAATTATCAACAACCTCAGATACGCAGACGATACCACCCTAATGGCAGAAAGCGAAGAGGATCTAAAGAGCCTCTTGTTGAGGGTGAAAGAGGAGAGTGCAAAAGCTGGTTTGAAACTCAACATTAAAAAAAAACTAAGATCATGACATCTGGCCCCATCACTTCCTGGCATCTAGAAGGGGAAGAAATGGAAGCAGTGACAGATTTTATTTTCTTGGGCTCCAAGATCACCACAGACGGTGACTGTAGCCATGAAATTAAAAGATGCTTGCTCCTTGGGAGGAAAGCTATGGCACACCTAGACAGCATAGTAAGAAGCAGAGACATCACCTTGCCGACAAAGGTTCATATAATCAAAGCTATGGTTTTCCCAGTAGTAATGTATGACTGTGAGAGCTGGACTATAAGGAAGGCTGAGCGCCGAAGAATCGATGTTTTCGAACTGTGGTGCTGGAGAAGACTCTTACGAGTCCCCTGGACTGCAAGGAGGTCAAATCAGTCAATCCTCAAGGAAATCAACCCTGATTGCTCATTGGAAGGACAGATACTGAAGCTGAAGCTCAAATATTTTGGCCACCTAATGCGAAGAGAAAAGTCACTGGAAAAGACCCTGATGCTGGGAAATATTGAAGGCAAAAGGAGAAGGGGACGGCAGAGGATGAGATGGCTAGATAGCATCACTGATGCAATGAATATGAACTTGAGCACACTTCGGGAGAGAGCGCAGGACAGGAAGGCCTGGTGTGCTATGGTCCATGGGGTCACGAAGAGTCGGACACGACTGAACGACTGAACAACAACAAATGCAAAGAGAAAAGTCACTGGAAAAGACCCTGATGCTGGGAAAGATTGAAGGCAAAAGGAGAAGGGGGTGGCAGAGGATGAGATAGCTAGATAGCATCACCGATGCAATGAATATGAACTTGAGCACACTCCGGGAGAGAGCGGAGGACAGGAAGACCTGGCGTGCTATGGTCCATGGGGTCACGAAGAGTCAGACACGACTTAATGACTGAACAACAAAATATATATACATACATACATACATATATATATATGCATGTATGTATATATATTTAATTAATATATATATATATACACATATATATATGTGTATATATATATATATATAATATATATATATTTATACACACACACACAGTGTTTAGTGTGCTTTAACTGTCATAGTTTAAAAACAAAAAGCAAGTACAAAATGAAGCCTCTAAATTTCTCTTACTAGCCATTCTCCCGAAGGTCCATACTGAAAGTAACAGAAATGGAAAGTGTAGAGCCATACGTTCATAGAGTTGCAAGTGACCTCAGAACTCATCTAGTCCAACTTCCTGCCAAAGAATAAGTAGAATTTGTACTAATGGCACAATTCTATGTATGTTTAGACAAAAAAGAGTCCTACAACTCCCAGATGCCTAGGAGTTGTAGGACTTTTTTCTGTTTAAACATGCATAGGATTTTAACCTAATTTGATTAAGAATGCACTGTTCAATATACATATGCAGTTAATATCAAATTAATAAACTATAAATTTGATGTGAGTACCTTTAGATCAGGTTTTTTGGTCGCCTTATAAGTGAATTAAGTTGGTACTATTTTCAGTTTCTGCACCATATACCTTTATTTTCTGCCTTTTGTAAGTTGGCAAGAAAATTGCTTTCTGAGAACAAAATGTGACATGCAAGCCTTATAGTGCAAATATTCAAAATGAAATACTGATTCTTGTTTTTCCAAAAAGCAGTCCCTTTAATAGAAAATTCAGGTGGTGAGTGCTGACAGGCCACTGAGAAACAAGAGGGGGATATCAGCATACTCGGGAGGAAACCCTAGGTTTGCAGAAGTACAAACATAAAAAGAAAACCTAAGGCAGAAAAATATAGCCCAATAAGGCTATCAGTACTCTTGGAATATAGAGTGACCATTGGAAAAGAAAAACGTAATCTAGCAAGATGAAAAGGAGTGGAATAGCTTGCGTGGAGAAAATAGCCGCCTGGAACCTTGAATAGGAGCATTCCCTTTAGGAAGTAGGATACACTGGAAAGTTTTGTTTCATGTCTTGCTTGTACACATCTAATATGCAGCTTTTAATTGTATGTGGTCAACCTTACTGGGTTTTTTTTTAAAATCTGGAATATATCAAAATATTTCAAGCTAATGCTAATATTCATGCTTACACAGAATAACCCGCTGAGTTTTTACCAGAATACTTTCCATCCAAGAACATCAAAATGCCTCATGGACATTGATTAATTAAATATTCCTGAGCTCCCTTGTGAATTGAATAAATGGTAGAAAGAGTTTCAGTGGGGTTTTGAGTAGCAGTAAGATTTTTCTTGAAAACAACAATGGCAGAATTTAAGAGTCCTTGTTAAATTTCTAAGGGAGTGGGGAAGGTAAATGCCTTACACTAACGGTGTTTGCATCTATGGAGAATGAGAGTTCCAGGTCCAAGTGTTGCTACTTAGGAGCAAACACAGAATGCTGTTGGTAAGTTCAGTCTAATGCAATAGGGTGAAGGGCAGTTGCATCCTCTTCGGTTGTATCAGTGACAGACCGTATTTTACTGGTCATACTTCCTGTTAAATAACTGTTCCAGGATCATAATCAGTTCTAAGCATGTACATACAAGATGACTTCCCTAGATTTAGTAATTATTTAACAGGAAATGGTATCTTTTTGTTAGTGATGTCACATCTTAGGAAGTTCCTTCCCAGGTAGGATCTCCCAACCCAGTTCCTTTTTATTTTCAGAAGGTCAGTGAGAATATCCATTTAGATTTAAGTTTTTATGGCTGTTTATTTTTATGCCTTACTGGTTTTATCACTGATACTCATAGGTATATTGTAATTGGACTGTGCAGGGACCCCCCGATCTGACTTGGAAGCTGTTTCAGAGGTGGGCCCGATTCGGCTCAGGCAGATTTGAGCCCCCCCCAACCCGACTTGGCCCTGAACTCGAAGTGGGATTTGGATGTCGAGCCCCACTTCAGGTCCCCCCCGATGCCTCCTCACAAAACCCCTTCCCGCTGCTGCCACCTCCTCCTCCGCTGTCCTCACCGCCACCAACTCTTATTGCAGGGAGTCGCCATTTTAAAAATGGTGACTCCTTGCAATAAGAGTCAGCACACGTGTCCAGGCCTCAGGAATTGGTGGCGGCGAGGACAGCAGTGGCGGAGGCAGCAAGGACGATGGCGGTGAGGACAGCGAGGATGGCGATCGCAGCAGCGATGGAGGTGGCGGCTCAGGTAAGGACCTGGTGCAGCTGGGCCGGGGGTGCCAAAGCTCCAAAGTACACCGAGTGCTTTGGGAAGCCCCCACTCTGCTCCGGGTCGCTTCATGCCCCCCTCCGCTTCAACTCGGAAGGGGCTCAAAGTGACCTGAAGCAGCCTGCTTTGAATCGGGGTTTGGGCCTCAAGACGAAGCAGTGCACGGCCCTATATTGTAACTGCTGATTTGTAAGACGAAAATTGGTATATAAATGAGAGAGAGAAAATACCCCTCTTTTTAAACTGAAGTGCCATTCTCACATTCACGACCCAGTTTGCTGATATCCATGGATTGTATGAAATGTGCGCGTGGTGGTGGTGCTTTCCACTTTTTTAAAGCACACTTTTACCACCCTGATGGGAAAAGCAGAGTCAGTGTGCTTAAAGGATATTAAGGGATAATTCAACAGAATTAACTGACTCTGGATGAAATCAATTAATTAAAATATTTATATCTTGCAAGAGGGTCATCTCAGCCCTACCGCTGGAAGCAAAGAGGCAGCTGGTGCAACTGATGTGATAGTGGTGTTATATTGTCAAAAGATCAGGCAGCTCCACTATTTTTGGTCTTAGAATATGTATTTATTTATGTCCTATTTATGACAGTAATTGGGGCAAAACACTTTACTTGGATATTCTGTTACTGCCTGGATACTTCTATAAATGATTTTAAAAAAAAATAGCTCTATTATTGTAGCTTGAAGCATCAGATTGGAAAATATTGGCCCATTTCTCTTGCCCATTTGGAAAGCACCAGACACAGAGTAGATGCTACTGCAACACAAGCAATGATTAAAAGCAAATGCTGTGGTTCTACTCCTAATTATATTACTAAAGAGCTATTTCTGAAAAGTCTTTTCTTCAGATGTAAGCCTAGGAAATCTGTGTTCCATTATCACTCCTTTTGGCTAGCCAGTCCTTCCCTGACATGAAACTTGGATGATAGCAAAGCGTAAGGCAGGCAATGTAACAAACTGGCAAAGGAGAGCAGGACTGCCAGGCTGGGTGCAGAACAAGCCAAGTTACTGTGCCGGTTTCATTTGTGCCAGAGAAATAGTTGTGCGGAAAAGAGAATGTTAGCAAAGTGCTGCATCTCCCCTGCCAGCTCTGGGCTCCAGCACAATGAGGGAAGAAGAGGCACTATGCGAATTCTACATGTTAGGGAACTATGGAAAACATAGATGCCATGGTGGATCTGTCAAACCTATCTGTCCTGTTGGAGTCCAGTGGTTTCAAGGAGACAAAGGGAGTGCAAACCACTGAGGATATTCTTGGATGCAACTTAGATCCTAAATGCCAAAATGGTGCCAGTGAAGATGTGTTTGCACCAACGGGCACAAGTTCACATGGTTCTCTTTTGGCCTGCTACTGTAGGGTTGCCAGATCGCAACCCAGAGATCCTGCCCATCTGTCAGTATATAAGCCTCCGCCAAATAAGGGCCCCCTCACATGGGAAAATGCCTTAGCCAGGGTAGCCATGTGTCCTCTTTTACAAGGGATGGTTTTCTGTTTGAAGGGCTGCCAGACCTCTATCCTGAAGGCACTAGGGATGTCAGAGAATTCCACCATGGACTCCAGTGAGGCCGGATTCTTTAGAATCCAGCCCCCCGGAATCCATGGTGGAACGGCCTCCCCCCCACCGCCACCCCCGGGATGGAGCTTACCTGGTGGCAGATGCAGCTCTGGCAGTGGATGCAGCTCCGCCGGCGGCAGCGGATGCGGCAGCAGCAGCTCCTCCGGCTGGTCTCCCAGCGGCTGCCGGGCTGCTGCAGCCGCAAATGGCAGCCGTCGTAGCAGCCGCCATTTGCGTGGCTGCTTTAGCATGATAGGCTACGTAAATACTTACGTAGCCTATCACGGCAAAGAGCAGGGGCGCAAATGGCGGCTGCTACACCATTTGCGCCCCTGCTCTTTGCTGTGATAAGGCTACGTAATTATGTAGCCTATCACGAAAAAGGCAGCCATGCAGCGGCTGGGGAGGATTCCGGGTGGGGGGGGTGGAGCGCCTCCCCCCCACCGCGGATGGCCCCAGCGGAACCAGGTAAGTGTTTTGTACACCCCTAGAAGGCGCCCTCTGTTTGAAGGGCTCCCCAGGCCAAGTCTGGTATAAAGATAAAGAACCATCAGAAGGAACAGTTTGGCCTCCAAGTTCCCCATCAGCAGCACCTCGAGAGCAGACTGAACAGCAGGCACAGAGGTCACCTGGTCATAGCCTTCCACAGTATGGTGTAATGTACTGTATTTCCTGTTTCAGTCCAGGCAAGACAGAAGTCCATGGTCAGTCGACGGTCTGTCCTGGAACTGGGAGCACAGCAGCCACTTCTGCGTGGGGTTGACCTCCCTGTGAAGGATCAGGTTCGCAGCTTGGGGTGCTTCTGGACCCGAGATTGCTCCTGGTGGCTGACGTGGCAAGAATGCCTTTGCCCACCTTTGGCTGGTGCCCAGCTGCACCGTTCCTGCAGAAGATGGATCAGGCTGCAGTGATCCATGCCTTAATCATTTCCCATGTTGATTACTGCAATGTGGTCTCCGTGGGGCCTTGAAGAGTGTTTGGAAGCTGTAACTATTGCTAAATGCTGCAGCGAGACTGTTTGCTGATTTGCACTTTATACGCTGCTTTACACTGGCCATATGTAAATTCCTGGCTTCCAGTTTGTTTCCTGCCCAATACACTGTGCTGGTTCTTACCTGCATGAACTTGCTCACAGTTTAGGATCTTCTTCAGAGGCCCTCCTGATGTATGTCCCACTGCTAGCAGAAGTTAGGCTGGTGGGAATACAGGACAGGGCCCTTTATGTGTCAGACAGACTCCATCCCTAGGAAGGTGAGCTTGGTCACATTTCTGTTTAGTTTTAGGCTGGATGTGAAAACATTTCTGTTCTGTTTGGCTTTTTATCATTTTAATATGGAGATGATGTTGCTCTTTAGGGTTTTCTTTTAAAGCTCTGTTGTTAATTGGCTTGTATAATGTAATGTTTTTTGAACTCTGCCTTGAGAGCCCCATTAGGGGCAAAAGACGGCTTTAAAATTTATTTATTATATTTATATCCCACTTTTTTTCCTGTACGGAACCCAAAGTGGCTTATATAATCCTCCTCCTCTCCATTTTATTCTCACAATAACCCTGTGAGGTAGGTTAGGCGGCGAGTCGGTGACTGCCCCAAAGCCATCCAGTAAGCTTTGTGACTGAGTGGGGGCTTGAATCCCCGTCTCCTGAGTCCCAGTCCAACACTCTAACCACTATGCCACACTGGCTCCCAGCCAGTATTCAAAATATTGAAATAAGAAATCAAATAAGTAAGTCAGTAATGCTAGTGCTTCACTTTCTTTGAATGGGCTGGTAGTTTTCAGGCCAGATACTATAGCTGAGTCATTGTGTGGTTATGAAGGATAAGCAGATGTCAAAGACGAGAGAGTTCTGGTACCATTAATAAGGATGTAGAAGCAGATATTGTGGCAAGTGTAGTTTTGCTCAATTTGTATGACAAGCTCTACCTGCCAAACTTCCCTTTTCATCACAACTATGAAAGGCACAGGAACTTCATCCATCTTTGCATCTGGCTACTTTCTTGTTTGTAAAACTGAGGAAGATGTTAGTTGTTCAATAGAAGCTACAATTAAAAACATATTCAAGGCCAAACCAGAATTTAGTCTCTCTCTCTCTTTGTTGCATGTTTATAGGGATGGACAGAACACTTACCTTCCGTTCCGTTCTGTTTCCGCTGTGGGGGAGGCACTCCATCCCTCCTCCTGGAATCCTCGACGGTCCTCCCGGTCCCCAGCAATCTGGTCCTCCCCCACCGGAATCCTGCCTGGCCGGCTCCCCTCCACGGCCAAACTGCGGAGCAGCCGGCCAGCTCCGGCTGCCCGCAGCCGGACATCCGGCCGCTGGGCAGCCCTGCAGGGACACAAATGGCAGCTGTCGTAGCCGCTGCCATTTGCGTCCCTGTATTTAGCCGTGATAGGCTACGTAAATATTTACATAGCCTATCACGGCAGGGGGGAAAACCCCCAGCGTACGCAAATGGTGGCAGCTACGGCGGCCGCCATTTGCTTTCCCTTTTTTTCGCCATTTTTAGCCTACGTAAATATTTACGTAAGTAATTACGGCAAAAAAAGGGGGAACGCAAATAGCATAGTGGACGCTATTTGTGTTCCCCTTTTTTTCGCCGTAATTGCTTACGTAAATATTTTCATAGGCTAAAAGCGGTGAAAAATAGGGAACGCAAATGGCGGCCGCCGTAGCCACCGCCATTTGCGTACACTGGGTTTTTTCCCCCCTGCTGTGATAGGCTATGTAAATACTTACGTAGCCTATCACGGCCTCTGCAGGGACGCAAATGGCGTCCCTACGTTAGCTGTGATAGGCTACGTAAGTATTTAAATAGCCTATCACGGCTATGAAGAGGAAACGAATGGTGGCCGCAGGGCGGCCGCCATTCGCAAAGCAGCACGGACGGGAGCAGGTAAGTGCTCCGTTTTGCGCGCCTTTGATGGGTTGGGTGCGGAGAGGACTTCATCGGTTGGGGGGGCGGGGGCTTCGTTCCGCGACAGATTTCGGGGGGCCGAATGCACTGGCATTCAGCCTCACCGAGATCTGTTGCAGAATTCTTTGACATCCCTACATGATTAGCAACTACACCAAGGTAGGGCATGATGAATCTGTCCATTTAGGTTTCTCTCCATTTCTCATTTTTCTAGTCTTAAGTTTAGATTGTCCTGTTTCTGCATCCATTTGAACGTTTTTAAAAAAAATAATTTTAATTTTTTTAAAAAAAGCAAAACAAAACACAACAACAACATAAACACACAATACACATACACTAAAATATCTCTTAAGATTGTAAGATATCTACCTTTGGCTCCCCTTACACAACAAATGCTTATTATTATTCTCTAGTTCTTATCTTAGTTGTATATCATATATTGAGTTCACAGACATGATCTCATTTCTCTCCTAATTTTAACAACAACAAAAAAGAGAGAACCATTCAAAGTTCAAAATCCATATACATAGATATCACTTTTCTCTATTTCTTGTACAAATTCTATAAAAGGTTTCCAATCTAACATAAATTGAGTTGTTGATCCTTCTTTAATTATAATAAGTTTTGCCATCTGTGCCAGCTCCATCATTTTCATGATCCATTCGCTCACAGCTGGTATTGTTTCATTCTTCCACTTTTGTGCATACAATAACCTTGCAGCCGTTGTCATATAGAGAAAGAGGGTTCCCACCGTCTCTTTTACGTGTTTATCTATTAGTCCCAATGAAAAAGTTTCTGGCTTTTATTCTATAGTAGTCTTTAATATTCTTTGAGCTAAAGACTGTATTCGTTTCCAAAATGTTTTAGCTTTTTTACAAGTCCACCATAAATGATAAAACGTTCCCTCTTGATCGTCATATTTCCAACATTTTCCAGAAACACCTTTATACATTTTAGACAATTTAAACAGTGACATACCATCTATACATCATCTTATAAAAATTCTGTTTAAGACTTGTACATAAAGTAAATTTTAAATCTTTTCCCCACATACTTTCCCACTCTTCCATTGATATATTATGACCAACATTTTGTGCCCATTTTATCATACAATCTTTTACTTGTTCATCCTCTGTCTCATACTTTAACAGTAATTTATACAGTTTAGCAATAACATGTTCATTATTTGTACACAGTGCTGTTTCAAACTCAGATTCTGTTTGTTCAAATACAACATTTTTCTCATCTATTTTAAACCCTTCTTTAATTTGCAAATATGAAAACCACTGGCAGACATGACCTTCTTCCGATAAGCTTTCCCTTGATTTTAACTTATATTCCCCTTGTGACAGTTCCATTAAATCATTATATCTTATCCATTTATGTGTGCTATCAAATTCTCTTTTATGCATCGCTTCTTGTGAAGATATCCAACATGGTATTTTTTGATAGAACCTTAATTTATATTTATTCCAAATTCTTAATACAGCCCTTCTTAAATAATGATTATTAAAATCTACATTCACTTTTGTTTTATCATACCACAAATAACCATGCCACCCATCCATTTGAACTTCAAAAAAATAAGATTGCATGACAATTCATATGCATTTTCATGCAAATTTCCCCCTAATATATGCATTTATGTAGGCAAGTTTGCCTCATACATGTATTTTTCAATTTTACCAATACTATTCATTTTTGTATGTTGTTTTCAGTAATATATCCATTTTTGTACACAGTTTTGACTGGAGAACAGCATCACAAAATTCGGAAAAGTGCAAATTTCAAAGGATAGCTGCTTTTCAGTTTGCATATTGGTTGAAAAGTGCAAAATCAGACTAAGTTTGAATTAATCTGCAAAAGGAACAAATTCCCCCCCATTGGTATGCTATGTATATGGTGTGTTTTTCATCAGAATGACAGTGGTTTTACATTTTCCTCCCCAGCTGCAACCCCAATGAAAATCCCCCCCCCCCAGCAGTTAGCTAATTGTGAGTGCAGGTCAGCTGGGAAGACAAGGGGCAGTATCCAATACTGCCTATACACCAGTGAGACCCACAAGCCATTTCAGCAAAGCTTGCAGCTCTGCTAACCTGTCCCAATCTGGAAACAAGTGTTTCCACTCTTTTCCAGGGTTGCTTTACTAAACGCCAAGCCCTTGTTGCAGTAGTGGTGCATCCTGAGGGTGTGACGGAATGAGTGGAAGCACAACGGCATTATTAGACACTGCCCAGTGCTTAAGGTTCGCCTCCACATGGGCTGAGGTCCTCATGAAAATCCCCCCCCCACGGCAATGATATTTTTACAGAAATGTCTTCACTAACCATGCAGTAAAAGTAATGTATGGTTTTGCCATCAGAAAGCCAATATAGAAGAGTTCTAGAGCTAGGGATGGGTGAACTCACTGTGGTCTGGGTCACACGCCAACCACTCACCCCTGTTCGTTGTGGCACGTGAACTGCTGGGTGGTCCATGAGCACCCGTTTCTTCACCGAGTTGCCATTTTGCAGAACAATGGCTGCTCATCCTTGTTCGTAAACATCCAGTTATGCAAATGGTGACTGTAAAGCACTAAATGGACCATTTACACCTGTAATCTTTCATGAATGGCCCCTTTACGGCTGCCATTTGTGCAAATGGACGTTTTTAAACAAGGACAAGCCACCATTGTTCCACAAAATGGTGGCTCATCAAGGAAGCGGCCAGCCGTTCACTTGCCTGTAGGGATGTACGAATTCCTTACCTTGCTCCACTGATGGGCATCCGTGGTGGGGGGGAGGCACTCTGTCCCTCCCCCTGGAATCCTCCCCAGCCGGCTCGGCTCTGCGGCAACTCCGCCGAGCCGCTGGCTGGGGCCTCCCGCAGCCGGACTTCCGTCCACTGCTGGGCTGTGCTGGCTGCAAATGGCAGCCACCATTTACATCCTTGCGGAGGCTGTGATAGGCTACGTAAGTATCTACGTAGCCTATCATGGCAAAAGGCAGAAACGCAAATGGCGGCCGCTACACCATTTGCGTCCCTGCCTTTTGCCGTGATAGGCTACGTAGATACTTACATAGCCTATCACAGCTTGGCAGGGATGCAAATGGCGTGGTGGCCGCCATTTGTGTTCCTGCCTTTTGCTGTGATAGGCTACGTAGATACTTACGTAGCCTATCACAGCCTCCGCAAGGACGCAAATGGTGGCCGCAGCCCGGCAGCAGCCAGAAGATGACCCAGAACTGCCGCTGCTGGAGCCGCCGCCTCCGCCACCACTGGAGCCACCCCCGCCAAGTAGGCTCCGTCCTGGGAGGATTCCATGGGGTGGCAGGGGAGATTGCCCTGTTCCACCACGGACTTTGGGGGGCTGGATTCCAAAGAATCTGGCCTCACTGGAGTCCGTGGCAGAATTCTCCAACATCCCTACTTGCCTGACACACTCCGAGCTGGGCAAGTGGGAGGATTCGTAGACTGGTGTCTGGCAAGCTGAGCCAGCAATTTCTTGCTGGGCTTCAAGCCCCAGCCAGGTGCCCGCAACATTCCTATCTAGAGCTTTTCTACACAGGCATTTATTGTGTACACGTCGTTTCTTACTCACAGTTGTTTACTCTCAAATTTCGCTTCTGTTTTTTTTAGAGCACTTTCACAGGTTTTTAAAAAAATGGAGTGGGGAAAATGGAGTATTATTTGTGAAAGTGAAAGAAAACATATTTTCCTACTCATGAAATGGTGTTCTTCCACTACAGCACAGCACCGCCTAGAAGTTACATAGTGGAAAAGCAGGAGAGGAAAAGCTCTTTAGGTGGGACCAAAAGTAGATCCAATGGATTAACAGCCTTGTGTAGAAAAGCTCCTAGTTTGTCTCTAGTCCCCATCCACCTTGTGCAGGAAAAGCTAGGGCTTAATTACATGTGACATTAAATGCTTTCAATAAAATAAAGTAAAATAATGATAAGCATGGGGAGTTCTGTTTTTTATCGGGACTATAGTACATAGAGAGGATAAGATTAACTTTTTGCAGCAGGGATGGCTTGTCAGGATTACAGCAAGGGAAGGAAGGCTTAAACATCCCCTCCCCACATGCTGTAGTGCCAATAAAAATAGCCCTACCATACTTAGTATTTATTTTTTTAAAACTCTGGTGTCACCAGAAGTGACACATTTAACGTAACATGTATGCTCTTGGGGTTCAATCAACCTCTCCCTTGAGATGACTCTCCTTACTGGGAACAGGCTTTATGAACTTCACCACAAAGCTACAGAGGCCTTGTACTATCATAGCATAGATCAGATGATGGTTGGATCCCATCGGAGCTTTGTAATAGAGTGGTAGATGATTGCTTGCTCCTGGGCAACTCTGCCATTGATATGAATTAAACAAATGCAAGATAATTATGTCGAGGCACATCTGCAGCAGCCATTTGGGGAGGTCATGTGTGGATCAGACCTATATGGCTGTGCCCCTTGACCTCCATGGTAGGCGGGATGGTCACAGGGTAGAGGGAGGTTGCAGTCTAAGGCAGATGCTAGCAGGCAT
The DNA here is from genome assembly GCF_057233095.1 of Heloderma suspectum. Taxonomy (NCBI): domain Eukaryota; kingdom Metazoa; phylum Chordata; class Lepidosauria; order Squamata; family Helodermatidae; genus Heloderma; species Heloderma suspectum. The sequence continues at coordinate 332,745,033 of NC_139458.1, forward strand.
TGCCTTGTGTCACATTATTCCTGCTGCTGGATGCATATTCTTAAGGGTGTTTCACACATTGTGTTCATCATCACTTGATGACTGCTCTGTGAAGTGATAACTTTGCATCTGCAAATGAGCTGTCGCCAGTCTAACACCACGGCAGGGAGAACCTGAATATCCCCGCACCACTACCTCAAACACACACAAGGAGTGATGAGAGAATCAGAGAAATTCAGACTGCAATCCTATGCCCACTTTCCTGGGAGTAGTGGGAGTAATGAACTCAATGGGACTTATGTTCTGAGTAGACACATATAGGATTGCACTAGAAGTTATGCATGCACGAACCAGCCTTTAGTAAAAGTTGCCTAACTAAGAAGGGAGCTTCTTATCTCAGAGGCTTCCGAGTGTCCAGTCCCCTGCCAGATTCCTGCAGGTAGGGTAGGAGAAGCGACAGAGGCAATTTTTGCTTCTCCGTCCTCCTTTTACGAAATTTCCCTCTAAATGGGCCTCTGAGCCCTTCTAGAGATGGCACAATGCTGGGGGCTGGGCTGGGGCTGGAGAGGCCATAGGATTTCTCGTATCCTGGCCTCTCCTCCCCTCCCTGCCCACTGGAACACCCCCTTTTCTCTCCCTCCAAGGCCTCTATGACCTTGGGAAGCAGCCTGAGGTCATAGTGGAGTCCACTGTGGCTGCAAGGGTGTAGGGGAGTGGGATTGGAAGTTAGAGTACCCATCTGGAGGTTGTAGCAGTATCTGCAGCCTTGGGAGGTGGACTCCAAACAATCCTATGTTCTCTTGGACGCTATCTCAAGGACGCTGGATTGCTCTTTCCACTATAGATTGATGGCATATCTCCTGAGGCAAAACGCAAATACATTTTTCTATGAGCTCTGTAATAGCATGAATTACAAACGGTGCTGCACTTGCAGTTAGCAGCAAAGCTCAAGAGCAGGGTCTCCTTTCTGCAGAAGAGAAGGCAAATTTCCTTTCTCACAACAGCCTATATTCAATGTTACCAGTACAAGCCCATCTATTTATTGAGATAATAGCAACAAAAGAAAGGTCAATAATGACAATATTGTGGTTTCAAATCCAACAGCTGTCCTGATATCTGCCTGGCCTAAATGACTTGCTGAAGTATTTGAACAGTTTTGCAGAATGTATTAAATTACATGAGTTGAATGCACAAAAATATTCATTTGGTTAGACATCAGCAATTGATTGCCAACAATAACTTTTGTATTTATTAAAAGTAGGCCACTGTTTTAATGGGAAATATTTTTATGCTATGAGAAGTAATGACTTTTTTATGAGACTTATAAAGCAAACTCTAAAGAGCAGGGAAGAAGTCCAGGATGGGTGAGTTCTCAATGCTGCTTCTTTTTTTAAAGGGAAACTTCACCTGTTTACTAGTGGGAAACTTTTGTCCATTCTTTCAAAATAAACAGTGCAGAACCTATACCATTGGGTAGGTGCTGTCGTATTTTACAATTAATGACACCTAGGTACATCAAAAGGGCTCACTCAATACAGATCCTTCAGGTAACCACTTAGGATTTTGTAACACATCATATCAGTATAAAAATAGGGACCTCATATCTTGAGATCCTTTGTTATATTAATGAAAGCTAGAGTCAAGCACAGTCATGGTGCATGCTAGGTTAATATTTCAGTGGCACATTAACTGTGCAATTCTATATATAGTCAACAAAAAAAGGAACCCCGTGAGGAACGGCAGAAAAGTCAAAAGCAAAGGGGTAGACAAAAATGATGTTCAATGAAAACAATTCCAACCCACATGTCCTTATTCAGGGCAATTTCATATAATGTAACAGGTGTTGTTTGCTCCTCAAACGCCAGTCTCCTATGCTATATTGAGTTCAATGGGGCTTACCCCAAGGTAAGTGGGTATAATATTTCAGCCTAAATCATAGATGTTATTGGAATTGATTCTTCTTCTTTCTTTGCTGTATCTTAACTGGACGTTGGCAATTACTCTGGCCCACATAAACTTATTTACTGCTGTTTGGAATACAGAAGATGTCATTCCTGTCCACTGCCTAAAATTCTACAGCCATGATGTCCTATGTCATCCAGGTCCTCTTTTTCCCTCCACTTTGTCTTGCATTATGAGTTGTAAAAGCCGATATTTCTCATTAGGCATTATATGATCGAAGTATAACAATTTCTTTTCTTATACACTTTCTGAATTTCTTTGGTCTTTCCCAATCTCTGAATTATGGTGTCATTTGTTACATGATGTGTCCAAGATATTCTAAGCATGCAATAGTAGCATCATAGCTTGAATGCTTCCAGGCATTTACAGGCAGCCTCTGTGAGAGTCCAGGCCTCCACTTCTGGACTCTCACAGAAGGAATTGATTGGGTGAATCCATCTCACATTGGGTTATTCTATATGATGCCAAGCACCATTCAGCAAAATGGCATCACTTTTCTGTGACATGGTGAGATCCACTCAGAGCTGATCTGGATCCCCATACTAGGTTTCCCAGCCCCTAGACCTTGCTGTTTAGTACAGTGATTGGGGACCAATGGCCCATCAGATGTTGTTGGACTGCAGCTCCCATTAGCCCTAGCCAGCATGGCCAATGGTGACTGATAATAGGAATTACAATTCAACAACGTCTGGAGGGCCACACGTTCTCCACCACTGGTTTAGTACAACTCGCCATGTGAGCTGGGCCATTTTCAAGTGTGGATTGTGGGCAGGGAAACTTACAACTTGCGCTTCCTTATGGGAAGGGGCTACAGATCAGTGGTGGAGCCCCTGCTTTTCATGCAGAAGGTCCCAGGTTCATTTCCTAGCATCTCCAGTTATGACTGGGAATGACTTCCTACCCTGCCTGAAACTCTGGAGAGCTGCTGCCAGTCAGGGTTGACAATACTAAACTAGCTGGATCAGTGATCTAACTCAGTATAAGTGTCAGGAGCGCCCTGGCGGCCTCTTTCAGTCAACTCCAATAGCCAACTCAAGACACAGATGAAAGGATTCTTTTCAAGGCTTTAATCCTTTTACAACTTAATGACTCTTTCAGATGCTAATCACCAGCGACTAAGCAAGGAACAGCAGAGTGGCCTATGCTCCGGGTAGGCAGTTGGTCCCCGTTTGAAGGAGAATCATGGGAAGACCCTAAACTTATGAGCTGTGGAGAGATCCTCCCTCTTTCCCTTTGGTCCACGGGACGCGGCCGTTGCTTGCGCGCCAAACGGGCGCTACGCCTCCTTTCTGCGCCCTCCATCGCTCGCCGCTGTCTGCGTCGAGCGTCCAGCAAGGCCCCCTCCTGCACTCTCTCGCTGCCAGGGTCACTATCTATCTCAGGAATGCTGGCAGGAGGAATCTCTGCCAGCTGCTGTGCCTGTGAGAGATGAGCGTGCTCCTCTCCCACAGATTGCTGATCCTCCTCAGAATCAGAACTGTTCTGGGGTTCTATCAGCTCAGTTTCCACCCTGACATCAAGGCAGATTCATACATTCAACATAATGATGGTCCGAATTCACCTGGAGAATTGTGTTGAACAAGAGGTGCAGGGTTGTGTGGGACTCACATGGAGAGAGCGAGTATAATGGCTGGACTGCCTCTTAGTTGTGTTAGAAATAACAACAACAACAATCCAAAACGAACTCTCCCTTTCTCTTGCTGTGTGTGTGTGTGTGTGTGTGTGTGTAGGTGTATCTCAGTGGTAGACCACATGCTTTCCACATGCAGAAGGTCCTAGGTTCAATCCCCAGCATCTCCAGGTAGGGTTAGAAAGCTCCTGCCAGAAACCCTGGACAGCTGCTGCCAGTCAGTGTCAACAATACTGGGCTTAGATGGACCAGTGGCCTGGCTCAGTATAAGCCATCTTCCTATATTCCAAACTCCTTATTAATGCAACCATAACTTAAACTAGCCTTTCCTAACCTGGCCTCCTCAAGATGTGATGGATTACAATCCCCATCATCCCCAGTAATCCAGCACATCTAGAGGCTGCCAGGTTGGGAAAGGCTGACCTAAACCATAAGTACATGAATCCCAGTTATCCTAGAACTGCAAAACCACAGGCAATGGTGAAATGTTTCTGACTGCTTTAAATGTACATTTGAACACCGAAATACCTTCATTATACTCAATTCAACTTTCTGGGGTTGTTTTGAATATTCATTCACATTCTTGGATTGTGTGTAATCATCTAATTTGTTGTTACATCCTCTGATTGGCTTTTAAAAAAAATCAATATAAGTTTTTAATGCAATAATGAACATACTGTAACTTTAAATAGATGAACTGGGAAATTGTGACAACCCCCCCCCCCCGCCCCAACCTTGTCTCCAGTGCTAGTAGAGAACTGTGGCCAGATATTTGGAGTCTGAGCCTCAAGGGTGTGGTGCGTAAATGCTTGGCTCTTGATTAACTCTTAGGCACAGTGGAAGTTGAAAACATGGAAGCCCACAGTGGAACTGTAACCAACCCACAAAATAGCTGGAGAGAAAGCAATGTTACACTCAAAGTCTTGAGCGCGGCATGTATTCAATTCAACTCTAGCACAGAATGAGCAGCATAGCTTTATTCGCTTTTCATAAGTAACGTTTTTGTTAATTGATATGAAGGTGATTTACGTTACGCCATGTGAGAGTAAGCGTTAAATTTGTCCGGTAAACTGCTTAGTAGATCCATTAAGAAGTCAAGCATATCCATGTTATAAAGCACCCCCGTGTGCTCTCACACACTTTGGCACAAAGTTCTTTCAGGCTTCAGCCAAGAGAAATACAGCAGGAGCCCTAAATGCACAACAAAATCTAACACCCTTCAGCAGGCTGCAGGCCACACTTTTGTTGCCGGGGTGGGGGTCAGGGGTTGCTGTGAAGATAAATACTCGCTCCTCCAGCTCCCTTCTGCTTTTGTAATGTCTCCCTGTCCCATTTAATAAATGCCTCCTCCTGGTTCTTGGCATCTCCTTGGACAAGGAATGTAAACTGAAAAGGCCGTGGAGCTTAAAACTGGCACAAGAGTCCATGATGAATAATACCAGCAGGAGACACAACGGCTAGCTCCCGGGACCAATACTTGGTAATACTGTCCACGTTAAGGTAGTCTGGGTTGGGTGAATGAGACCCAAGGCTGTGACATGGGGCAGACTCTCTCTCCCTCTCTATAAAACACATGCCTGAATCAAAAGAGAAACTGCTCATGCTGGCTGTATGTGGCAGAGAAAGGGAGAGGAAATTAGCCATATCTATCAATGAAAGAATAAATATTTAAGAAATAATGCACATGCAGCTGTCAGTGCTTTCGCATCTAGGATTTTTCAACCAAATGTATGTTTAAGAATTTGCAAATAGCTAAATTACTCTTTGCATTATTGTTTTTAAAATCTCCTTTCCACAGTTTATTCCCATCTCAGAGCTTTACAGGTTGAGACATTGCACTGAAGCCAGGGTAGGAGCCCTCCAGATATTTTGGACTACTACCCCCATAACTCCTGACCATTGGCCACGCTGGAGCTTATGGGTGCTTTAGTTCAAAACATCTGGAGGGCACTGGGTTGCCTATCCCTGCATCTAGCATCTCATTCTCCTCACTCGTATAAGAACCTAAGAAAATAAGAAGAGCCCTGCTGGATCAGGCTAAGGGTCCATCTATCTAGTCCAGCATTCTGTTCACACAGTGGCCAACCAGCTGTTGACTGGGAACCCACAAGCAGGACAGAACCCACAACAGCACCCTCCCGCCCATGTTCCCCAGCAACTGGTGTACATAGGCATTCTGCTTTTTATAGTAAGGCAAGGGCATTAGCTTAGCGGTACAACACATGTTTTACATGCAGAAGGTCCCGGGTTTCAATTTTTGGTATCTCCACTTAGGTCTGGAAAAGACTCTTGTCTGAAACCTATGGAGAGCCACTGCCAGTCAGTGTAGACAGGACTGGGCTAGATTAACCAATGGTCTGAATCAGTATAAGGCAGATCCCTACATTCCCTTGGTCTCATTTTACTTCTTCCACCAACTATTGCCCTTTCCTTCCTTTCTCTTCTCTTTTCCTGCTTCCTACACCCTTTGTCTTGTCTCGTCTTTGCTGTTTCCTCCTCCAGTTCTGCTCCCTTCCTGCCTTTGACTCCATTGCCCTTCCTTCTCATCACTTTATCTACTCTACACATTCTTCTCCCTGGTTTTCTCTTTTAATTGGTTTCCCCCGCATCTCCTCCTATGAAGGGGGAGATATTAGAGGATGCCCTTTGCAGTCTCTTTGGCTACTTCTTTCTTCCTACCAGTTCTTAGTCCCACAACCTTAATGCTCTTTCCTCTAATGCTCTTTCTTTTCCGAAACCTCCAAATTCTGCTTGGTGAATATAGAACTCAGGAATTTGAATCACCAATAATGATTTGGGGTCTTTTATAAGAGGCTTTAATCAGAAACCTAGTTACTTGATGATATGGAGTCAGCCTTGTACCTCTCACGTTGGCCGAAATCCTCCACAAACCTACGCTAACTTGGCATTATTCTGAAGGATTCCAATGTGAGAACGGGATGAAATGCAAGTCAGCAGGCCTGGGGGTGTTCATGTATCATACAAAATTCAGAAAACTGTTGAGTATTTTGATACTCATTGTGCAGCTTGGGATATCACAGAAATCTGCAACAGATTCAAATGAGTTTGGATTTCTATGATTCTAACATAGGATTCTCGCAGTGGGCCAGCTTTTTTTGAGTTACACAGATTCTGGTTTGTTACTTTTGCAGGGCAGGGGGGATTTGCACTAATTTCATTAGTTATCAGATTAGCACATTTGTGCAAGTGCACATTAGTGCTAATGCAAATTGGTGCTAGTAGAATGAAATTCTGGTTAAAAAAAAAAAATCCAATTCTGTCAAAGAGTGGATGACAGAACAAAAGATGCCTGACCATCTGTGAAACACAGAAAGAATGGGTTTTACAAAATCTGTCCATCCCTAAGTGCAGCAGATGCTTCTTCACCTGCCAATGTTGACCAGCAGCTAGGTTGACGACCTACAGGCTTTACGTTATCGGAGAGAATAAAGAAACATTTGAGAAGATGTTTTAACAAGACCTTGGCTTTCAGGCTGCTGATGGGGAAGAAGTGAAAGATGTGTGTATATTGAGGAAGAACCTGGGTGACTCAATAATAGCACTCAATGAAGTTCAATGAAATGTGATATTATCAGATGCTCATAGCTTTGCTTCTTTGTCAGTGTGTTGCTTCTTTAAATATATTCACTTACCTGTTTAGGAATTTAGAACTTGCCTTGGTGCCTTTCATTTGAACACCAGAGGAGTGCATTTAGCTGTTGGATGTTCTGGTGGGGTTTATTGTTCATTAGCCTTTAGGCACTGTATATTTAGATCTTATTCCATATAAGATACATATGTGTTCACTTTGTAATAAAATGTATATAAGACTTTTGTATGTATATTAGAGTTCAGTGGTTTAATTATAGCAGTTGTGAACTCTTTAGCATTTGTTGGTTGTTTTTATTTGCAACTTTTGTCCTCATTTTGTTTTGCATATGGTTTGTCAGCATGGGTTTGGATACCAGCATGAGAAAATCCTTGTCAAATCTCTAGGTTTTAATGTCAATGTTCTATATGTGCCAGACAGTTCCATTACTGAATTTTTAAAAAGGTACTTATTTATTTTGAAATCTTAATGGATAAAGATATCAGTAGTTGTTGTTTTTTATACCAAAGCTGTCGTTTGCAAGCTGTGCGTTATGGAACTCTGGGGTTCCTTGGAAGCTCATCAGGAGTTCCTCAGTGGAAAGATTAGTACTGGCAGAAAGGGTCCCTGAAAGACAGCTTGCCCTCCGCTATTGAGCTTTCCCTGTAATGTGCAACCACAGGAGAACACTGAGTGTGTTCTAGGTTCATAGTTTAGGGAGGGAACGTAGCTCGTTAGCAGAGCACATGCAGTAGATCTCAGGTTCAATCCCCAGCATTGCCACTTATTGAAAAGACCTTCTTCTGTCCAGAGAGATATTCAAAAGTCTTGTTTAGGAATGGGAGATGTGTGACAGTCCAACAACTTCTGGAGGACAGCTCCCATCATCAGTCACCATTGGCTGTGCTGGCTATGGCTGATAGAAACTGCAGTCCAACAACATCTGGGGGACCACATATTCACCACCCCTGGGCTAGATGAGCAAATTGACCTAGCAAAAGGCAGCTTCCTGTGTTCCCAGGTCACACTTTCACATGGGGAAATGTTGAGGCACAGTAGGCTTGATTTCAAGGCATGCCTTAGAACTTGTTCCTGAATGCTCTGCAATGTGCTGGAGGAGAACAGGATCCATGACAGATGTGCAGGTGTTAGTCGACAGATAAGCTGATGTGGAAAGGGTCCCTTAGCACAATGTTCTTTGAACTTTCTGGTATGAAGAACATATAAAGAATTCTAATGGATCAGACCGAAGCCCTACCTAGTCCAGTATTCTGTTCCCAAAGACACAAACAAGATGCCTATGGGAAGTCCACAGGCAGGACATGAGCACAAAAGTATCCTCTCTAGGCTACACTTTACATGGTTACAAAAAGTGATCAGGCATTCATCAGTTCACACAATCATATCTGCATTTAGCTTGCTCATTGGGAGGAAAGCTATGGCAAACCTAGACAGCATAGTAAGAAGCAGAGACATCACCTTGCCGACAAAGGTTCGTATAATCAAAGCTATGGTTTTCCCAGTAGTAATGTATGGCTGTGAGAGCTGGACTATATAAGGAAGGCTGAGCACCGAAGAATTGATGTTTTCGAACTGTGGTGCTGGAGAAGACTCTTACGAGTCCCCTGGAATGCAAGGAGGTCAAATCAGTCCATCCTCAAGGAAATCAACCCTGACTGCTCACTGGAAGGACAGATACTGAAGCTGAAGCTCAAACATTTTGGCCACCTAATGTAAAGAGAAAACTCCCTGAAAAAGACCCTGATGCTGGGAAAGATTGAAGGCAAAAGGAGAAGGGGACGGCAGAGGTTGAGATGGCTAGAAAGCATCACCGATGCAATGAATATGAACTTGAGCACACTCCGGGAGAGAGTGGAGGACAGGAAGGCCTGGCGTGCTATGGTCCATGGGGTCATGAAGAGTCGGACACGACTTAACACCTGAACAACAACAAATCAGGTACGAACATGTATTGATAGATTCTCACAACCATCTGAATGAGTGTACAGACAGTGTGAAAGCATGTCCAGTGTAATGACATTGAACATTAGACAGTGAACACCCCTTCTATGTAATCATGTAAAGTGTAGTCCCCTCCAGGATGCCTGGAGCACAATCCTTTTTGGCCCTGAAAAGTGGCCACAGGAGATTCTGCTCAGTCAGCTGTCCAGTTGCTAACTATTGATGGGCAACTTCAAGGCCCCTGCTCTGCCTCCTTAAGGTTCAACTTTTAAACTGGATGTGGACTGGACCATTCTTCAAATAAAGAGGCCTTCAAACAGAGAACTGTAAAGTAGGATGCGCTAATGAATGGGAAAGAGACTGGGAAGACCACAAGGAGAGTGAATAGAAAGCACCAACTAGAGAAGACAGTGGGGGAAAGAACTGGAGCCAAATATCCTCATTCAGCACAGTTTTGAGGGTAAATAGGCTTGAGGCCTACAGCTACATTCCAGCCCAGGACTGTGTGGCAGCAGATAGGCCTGAGCTTGAGATAATGGGATGATTTGATAATAACACTGTGCCTTTAGTGTGTCAAAATCACTGGGCATGTTTAGTAAATAGTTGCGGGAAGAGGTCTGCAAAATAACTCAGGAAAGTTATGGTCTACAGCTCCTCAGAATTCACGTTATATTCATCAAGCACATGTTATATGAACTATAAAGGCCCTTCAACCCATGCTGTAAACAAAGAGAAACCAGAGGCCTTCCCATGCAAGAGTATTGGCGGATCAGTCTGAGTTTATTTCAGCCAGAGCACACATCAACGTCATGGTTGGTGAAAGTTCCTGAGCTTCAAAGGTGAATCCTGTGCTCAAAGACAGACATTTCAGTGACCCAGATCTCCAGGCAGATTTGGTTTCAGGTCATGCAAGATTATTTTAAAATCAACTGCTTCAGTTACTATTAGCACTGTCAGAAAGTGCTGTGAGTCTGATGGATGCTGCTGAAAATGTAGTCCATGATGATATCAGCTGGGATTGTCACCCAGGTTTCATTAAAATAGAGGTTACGTGCTAACAATTCACATGTTTCTCATCACCACTTAAGCAGGCCCAGAATTCATAGTGATAGTTTTAGTCCATCCTAAAGAACCTGGTATATGTAAGGGCTGTGTGTGTGTGTGTTAAAGAAAGCTGCTTCGCATTAAGTAAGGATTCAGCATGTGTTGTTGGTTTCTTTAAACCTAGAAGAAAGATGTTTCAATCGTTTGGAACAATGAGAGAGAATAAAATTTCAGTATCAGTCAGTATTCTTCCATTGTACTTTCTTGCCACAGGCTTGCATGCTATGTGAAGCAAAGAACTGCAATGCACCATTATTTTATTCATTCCTCATATTTCTGCCTGACCTTTCAGCCAACAGTCTTCAAATGAATGCCCAGTTCCTCTTTCAGCATACATACATGAAGCATTCTCTGACACTGAAGTGAAGGGAGACATCCTAAGCCTTAGTGTTGGGGTGGCCAACAGTTGCTCCCCAACATGCCTAATTTATTTTTTACTAGAAAAAAAGATTACAAAATTAATATTTGGTGGCAAACTGCTAGGAGTCTTCGGGCCGATCTACACTTATGGGTTTTTTCACTTTTAATGAAGTTTCACTGCCTGTCTTTCACACTACGCAGTACCCACCTCGAATTGGAACCAGAATTTCCTGCTTCCGTGCTCCTGCTTTCAATACTCTGATATCCCGGTATTTCCCCTTAATGTGCTCTGATTTTCCGCCTTTGCTACCGTATCTGGTCGTAGTCCCCTCCCCTTCTTGTCCATATACAGCAGTGTTTGTATTTCCCTCCTGTCCAATCACAGCTCTCGATGGCCCCATGTCATCTTCCAGCTACTGATCGCATAGCTTCCACTCAGTGTTTCCTCAGCATCAAGCAAAGGGCTGGATGTGTGTGCGCTTGTCTGATCTCGGAAGCTAAGCAGGGTCGGCCCCAGTCAGTAGTTGGATGGGCGACTGCCTGGGAATCAGGCTTTCTGCATTGAGCAGGGGGTTGTTCTATCCCTTCAAATGAGACTAAGTTTTACCCCCTTCTATCCCCCGCTTCGGCTTTAAAAAAAAAAAAAATTAAGGCATTATCTTCGAAGAATCGTGGCTTTTCCGCAATGTTTTCTTTTTCTAATTCAGGCATGATCTTTGAAGATTTGAAGATTCGAAGCTTCACATCTTCGAATCTTCAAATCCTCAAAGACCATGCCTGAATTAGAAAAAAAAAAAATTGCGGAGAAGCCACAATTCTTCGAAGATAACGCCTTAATTTAAAACAACAACAACAACAACATCCTGAGCAGGGGATAGGAGGGTGTAAAACTTAGTCTTATTTGAAGGGATAGAACAACCCATCAGCAGGAAGCCTGATTCCCAGGAGGTCACCCATCCAACTACTGACCGGGCCGACGTGAAGCTTCAAATCTTTGAAGATGCCAGCAGCCCCCCCCAAACGTGAGCGCTGGGTGCTGCCGCCACTGCCCCTCTTCCTCACACCAGCTGTCAAGGGCTGGGGCAGGGAAAAGAGCATTGGCAGACACCCCCCAGCCACTTGCCCTGGCCTCCAGCAGGTGGGGGGGGAGAGGATAGGTGCCTCCTTCTTCCCTCCACCCCCACCTGCTACAGTGGCAGAGGCAAGGGACAAGCTGATCATTTTCCCCAAGGCCAGGAAAACATGTGGAAAACAACAAGCCTCTCCTGCGCTACTGCTGTGCGGTGGACATAAAATCAGCAGAAACAGGAAGAGTTTCTGATCCTCCAAGGAGAGCCGCCATCTTTAAGAGCAGGAAAACAGCACAGCACTTGAGTGTGAACCGAGTTCACGCATTCGATGAAGCACCACAACAGGGAAAAAGGCTGAGCGTAGATAATCACATTTTAATGCGACAGCATTTAACCCGACAGGACACCGAATTCGTTATGATGGCGGGCGCAATGTCGATCGGCCCTTCAAATGGATAAATCTAAGTTATTTCAGTGTTGTACTGAGACTTATAAAAATCACCCCTTTCAGGGGGGCATGGTGGCAGTGGGAGGGGGGCTGTCTGGCCTATGCTATTGCCCCCCAGACTGCCTGAAGTTGCCCACCCCTATCTTAGTGTATAACTATGCCATCTTCACCAAGGTGTCTGAGCTTACCATGGCTCAAGCTTACCATGGTTGAAGCTTATTTAACCAACTGACCTTCAAGGTGTACACTGAAGACATCAATGTCAGCACCACTAGCAATTTATATTTGCATGGCTCAGGCTGCATGACTTTGAAGAGAGGCAAATCACCCCACTAAAATTTGACCAAACAGAAAAGAATGTGAACATGAACATGAACATTCTGAGTGATTCCTATTTGAATATTATATTTGGTTGTGTGGGGAATTGTGCGGGGAAGTGACAAATTTGCCAGGCTCCCTGCTGATGTTGCTCCACCTGAAGATAATCATGGTATTCTGGAAACAAGTGGAGGTGGGAAGCCAGGGATGAGCGGCAGGTCGAAGTGCAGGTGCTACTTTATGAAGAGAATGGGGCAGAAGAGAGGCAGTGAGGAGATGGAAGTCTGTGCTGTGAGGAGTAAGGAGTACCAAAGCAAGATTTGTTTCCTGGGGGACACGCACACCGTGAGTCAAAGAAAGCTATTCTATATACAACAGTAACACATGAACATAGTTTTAATACACATCTTACTGGAAATCACCTTTCGTGCTTTTCTAGAAGCAAAAGGCTCTCATACCCATGGTCGCATCTATTTTATTTAATTTTATTTCATCTGTCGTAATGATACATTCAGCAATCTTAACAGAGTAAAATTTCTCCTTTGCTAGGCAGTTTCTAATATTCGTCCTGCTGACGAGTCCTCAGATGCCTCCATGGATAAGTGAAACCTGAGTTAAACACTCTAATGAAAATCATGTTGCCTGGGCTGGATGTTACCCAGTACAACTACAGATTGAATACATTCACTTTTTATTCTTCCAGATTATTTGTTTACGTTTCTGTCAACTTGCTTCGCAGACAACACTTAACAATCAACCACATAAATACCACAAGGGATCATTGTTGAAAAAAATGCATTTGTGTGTGTGTATCTAAACCAGATTGTCATGCTATAGTCTAACATGATCTTCTGGAAATTGAAGAAGTTCAATAGCTGATAATATGCACCCTTTTTTTTCCCAGAGGAGGAAGAAAAACAAATGAAATAAGGTTTTAAAGAGTGACAGTACTGTTGAAAGGCCTGAGTTGATTGCATACACCAGAATGACCATTAACTGAGATCTATGTATGTATTTATCTCTTCATGTATCTTCCATTTCTCTGTGTGTCATCATATGTTTGAAGGAAAATTGTATAGATATTTATAAGGCTGCAGTTTTGTTCAGTGCTTTGACAGAATCTTCAGTGTGAAGTTTATGTTGCAACAACAGTCCTTAAGTAATTGGAAAGATTCCTGTTGAATTCAATTGCTTTGGAATCAGGATCCATGTACAGTAGGGATATGATTTCATAGGTGCAATCTTTCCCATTGTATCACTGTAATCATGAGAAGGTAAGCATTTGTTAGACCTCATAATTTACTTGTTTGTTAGGGTTGTTCTCTGTGGTTCCATCCATGCAGGAATCGATGTAGTGTGGCGTCCACTTCCTGATGTTTAACTTAGGTGCCTGATGTTCTCAAGTTTCATACAAGAAGGCAGTATTCTGGCCCTCAAAACTACAGAGATTACACTGATAATAGGAAGTCACTGCTTGTGGATTTGTTGTTCTTCTGTGGTACCTCTCTTGGGAGCCTTCAGAGGTGTATCATCAATCACATTCTCTGGTTCAAGCATCTTCTGAGGGATGCTTCCATCTTGAAACTAGGGTCTTGACAGGATTGCCACAGTCCTTATCTGCGGAGAACCTCCATGAATGCACAGGAGCTTGCATGGTTGTTAAAAGAGATCAGGGTGTTTCATTTCTGCTGGATGGATACAGAGATATAAGTGCTTATTTCCCTCCATTCCTTGTGACTCTTGATCTCCGTCCCACTGCTTATAATTTCCGAAGTGTTATCCCTGCCTTGCCCTCTGTCACCACAGCATTTGTCAATCCTCCCCCCAATTTCTGCAAAAACTTAGATTAGAATATAAAACATAAATGAAGTAAATATACATAAATTGGCTTTGTTTATTAACTGAGTCAAAGTGTATCCACCGCTAGGTTCCTTGCTTTTATGTCTGGGGGTTCAACATATCTGCACCATCTAAACAGGTTTTAGTGCTGAGAAGGAGCCAAATTTGTATGCAGTGCTTTCCCTCTCTCACTTGGGCTTGTGTGTGTGTGTGTCACTTTGGCAAACCCAGACTAAGGATCTGTGTCTATATTAACTGTAGAAAATGCATTGTTAATGTCTATGGAATTTCCTTTCCTTTTAGGTTTCAACAATGTTAGAATGGAACCAATCGGCACTGCCATGATGTGAAGAAAATATTAATACACTGCTGGACGTAATGGTTTTTTGCAATCCTATCTTTCTAAAATTATTAAGGGTAGAACCTTTTCAAGGTGGCATATAAGATACAAAATCATCATAACACCCATACAATTAAAGATAATAAAACATATTCAATAAAAATCCATTAAAAAAACAGAGGTTACCAACTAAAATCAATTAAAACAAAACTTACCAATAAAACCCAACACTCTAGACTTATGGGAAGGCCAGTGAAAACAGGTGGGTTTTCAGAGCTTTCCTGAAGACCTGCAAATAAGGGGCCTGGTGAATCAGAACCATAGGGTTGGAAGTGGCCTACAAGACCATCGAGTCCAACCCCCTGCTCAGTGCAGGAAGCCTGACAGGGCTGACCCTACTTAGCTTCCGAGAACAGATGAAATCGGGCACATCCAGCCCACTCCAGATCACCCCCAATGGAAGTTGATTCCAGAGTTGTTTGGCCACCACTGAGAAAGCCCTCTCCCTTGTATTCACCAGTCTAACTGACCTTAGTGATGGCCAAGACAGAAGGGCCTCTACTGATGACCTCAGAGTGTGGGCAAGTTGGTGGTATGAGAGAAAGCGGTGAGGCCTTCAAGTAGCTTGGGCCCAAACCTTTTAAGGCTTTAAAGGGTAAAACAGACACATTAAACTGGGCTCAGAAAATGCACTGGCAACTAGTGCAGCTAGTGCAGTATCAGTGTCACATGAGCTGCCCAGTACCCACCAATATCCGGGCGGCCATATTCTGCACCAGTTTAAGTTTCTGAACTGTCTTAACAGGCAGCCCCACATAGAGTGTACTACAGTAGTCAAGCCTGGGTGCTACTAAAGCATGAATAACTGCGGCAAAATCTAACTGCTGAAGATTACCATTTATGGCAGTGACAAGTCTTTTGTCTTTCCCCCTTTCAATTTGTAAGAATAGCAGTTTTCTTTTCCTTTTTTTTTTTTTTTAAATCACTTTGCAAAATGCTGCCTGTAGTGGTGGCTAGGTATGGTGAGAAATGTTTTCAGTTTGCATTTCAGTGTGGACTTACCAAATTCAGTTTGCCTCCTCCCTGCCCCACCCCACCCCAAAAACACATACATGAATTCTGTACATTTGAAACACTGTGTACCAGAAGAACATGTATTTGGGGAAATATGCACAGAGACACTTGATTCAATGGAAAATCACTTGCAAAAACGCTTACACTTGGGAAAGTGCAGATGAAAATGTATACTTTAAAAAAAAAGCATTCAGAAACGGTGTATATTTTGAACAATGCGTATGGAATTATGTACAAATTTTCATGTGGACAAAAAATAAGAATCTGATGTGGAGATATACCCTCACCCCGGGGCCAGCTTGTCTGGCTGAAATGGGGGGGGCATTGTGGGCGGGTGGGGTGACAAGACATAAGGGCCTCTGATTGGTGCACCCCAATGGCACCACCAGGCAGGGAGGGGCAGGCTGAACTGCCTTAAACTCAGCTCCCCCTCCCAATCTCAGCTCTCTGGCTCGACACAGCTGTAGAGAACGACAGCTCTACCTTAAACGAATGAAGGACACCTGCCTGCTGGAGACCGGCTTCGTCGTCGTTGCAGCCTCCGGACTCCGCGTGCAATCAGCACGCCTAAACCGCTGCACGTCGACGCTTGCCTCGGCTCCAGAATTGCTGGTGCTCGCTGCGGGGTGCTCGCGCTCCGGCGCGGCTGCCTCATGCCCGGCGCCTGCCCTGCTGGCAGGAGCGCCGGCGTTGGTGGCGGCGGGCGCTGGGGCTCGGCACCTGTCGCCGCCAGCGGTTTGCGGTCCCTTGTGGGCCCCGGGGCTTGTGGGGGTAGCTCGCCCGCCCCCCCTTTTTTGCGCGCCTACCTGGCTCCGGGTTTCTGGTGCACGGGACTTGGGCGCTCGTGCTCGGGCGCCGCCCCCTCCTTGACCGCCTCTTGCCGCGTCAGTGGGAGGCCCGTCGGCTGTGCCGGGGGCGTGCGCCTGGGAGCGGCACCTGTTGTCTGGCTCCCCACCGGGGGTGCCGGCGCTTGCGGCTGCGGCGTGTCTGCCCCCACCTTATACCTCCCCAGCGGTCGCGGCGTGTCGCGCCGCCGCACTCCCGGGGTTGCTGTCGCTCCCAGGTGCGGTGCCTCTGTCCTACTCCCCTGCAGGGGCACCGGCGTCTTCGGCTTGGGCGCGCCCACCCCCTGGTTCCAACTTCCACCTCCTCCTCCGGTGGTCGTGGCGTGCGAATGCCGCCGTGCCCCCGGGGTGCCGTCAGACCGCGCCGGCGACGCGCATCTGGAGCGTCGCCTGTATCGGCCTCCCCTGTGGGTGCAGCGGTGCTTTCGGCGGCAGCGGCGGCGGCCGGCCCACCCACGCGTCCGCCCGCGCACATCCTCCTCCGGCGGTCATGGCGTGCCTATGGTGCCGCGGCCCCGGGATTGCCTCGCTCGTGGCGGGGCACGCGCGCTGCTGCACCGCCCCTCCGGGCCGCGGATTGCCGTGCCGGCAGGAACGCTGGCCTTTGTGGCGGCGGCGCACGCTCGGCTGCCGCGCCAGTTGCTGCCAGCGTTTTCCCGCCTGCGAGGCTGCTGTGCTTTTGATGGCGGCGTGCCCGCCCCCCCCCTCGATTGCCAGCTCTCGCTGCTTTCCAGGATGGCAGAGCGCTCACGGCGGCGGCGTGCACTCCCCCCAAGACAAAGCAAAACACACACACATGCACACACCAAAAAAAATCAAATTAATAATAATAATAATAATAATAAATAAAAAATTAAATGAATGAATGAATGGATTAAAAATAAATAACTGAATGAACAGATTAAAAATAAATAAATGAATGAATGAACAGATTAAAAGTAAAGAAAGAAAAAAGGGGGAAGGGGGGGGAGGAGGGAAGGAAAGGCAGTGCCTGTGTTTCGGCCCGGCTCCCATGGCCGCAGGCCCTTCCTGCGCCTGGTGGGTGCCGGTTCTTGCAACAAGCGACAATCCCCCCCCCCTCCGCGCCACTCACCTCTTTAGCCGTTATCGGCCGCGGAGTGTGGCCCTCCTATCTGGAGGCACTCCACACTCTCATCAAGTGCTCTCGGCCTTGGCTTGATCTCAGGTCCGTGTTGCCGTTGCCCTCGGAGCCCAGCGTATAGCCTCCTGCTGCATTTATTTCTAGGGGTGCTGGTTGAGTGTTGGACTGGGTCCGAGCACCCGGGCCCATGCCTCTTTCTCGCCAACATGGTGCCTAAGCTCAACACGTTCGACATGCCCCCCAAGAAAGGCCAAGGTAATTGGAATGGGAAGGGTAGGGCTCCGCCTCCCCTCCCCAAGAGACTGCTGCCAAGGCCCGATTCTGAGTCGGAGCTGTCTGAGGAGGAAGCAGACCCGGTACTGACATCAATTCTTGTTCGTTTGGAAGCCGATGAGTGTTCCTCGGGGATCTCTCACCCTCCCCCGGCCAAGCCATAGAAACCCTCGGCGGTCCAGCCCAAGCAAACACGACACCAGACCCAGCGCTCACTAATACTTACTATTTCAGCTCGTCTGGACGCTGTTGAAGCCTCCACTTCCTCTTCATTAGCTCTTCCAGACGGCTCACTGCCCACGGTTGAGCTCCTCCCTTCTGCAGCCTCCTCTTCCCGAGTGCCCAAGCATCAACATCCAATTTTCCAGTCAAGGATCAGAACACAGCCACACTGGGTGCAGCTCGTCTGGATGCTATTGAAGCCCCATCTCCGTCCGGAGCACTGCAAGCGGCATCGTCTCCCTTGCTCCCGGGGACCCGGACGCGGCCGACCTGGATATGGGTGAGATGACTGCACCTCACCCCACGTGTCCAGACAGGTGACCTGCAAGGGCGTGGGGTACCGCCTTAGCTTACCTCCCTGGGGCAGCTGTCCCTCCCAATGTCATCTCCCTATACAACGCCCAGGCCGCCTGCATCTCCGTCAGTCACACCCCACAGTACCCCCAGCCGCTTAACACAGCATCTTACAGGGTTCTGCAGGAGTAATTTAGGATCTCTCACTCCCCCCGCCCGCTTGGGCATCCACTTAAGTGGCATATTAGGTCCCTACACTAATCTGGCGAGTTGTGATGCCACCAGGGCTACTCCTTCTCCTAATGGCTTTCACCTGAGGAGGTGTGTGCCTGGCTTGTGTCAAAGCCTTTCGCCGGAGGGACGCTATTGACCCTTTTCCGCGCAGGGTCCTGTTGGACCAGGACCTTTCGTGCCAATTTTGACTCCTTCCTGGCCTGTTCAGCAACAGATCTGGCAGTAGCCACATTCACCAGTCTGTCTCCCGCATTTGCCCTCGGCCTATGGCAGGTCCCAGCTTCAGCACCGCTATCTGTACTGGGAATACAGCCCCAAGGGTGCATACTACCGGAACACATGCTGTTTCCATCATGAGTGCTCCCTGGTAGCAGTCAGTACTCGTCCACCTCTTGTCCAATGCCTGGGGATGGTAGGTCCCCCCCTTGTAAAGGCCAAGGCAGTAGGAAGCTCTGTGGGCCCATGCCTGGTTAGGTTGTGCCGCTACTCTGGCTTTAAGATGCTACCCCAACAGGGGGGTCGCGTTTCAACTTGGAACATGGTTTTATGCTAGGTTCCAGGACCCCTCCCCCGTTTTTCTACGTCAACATTGCCATCCTTACCTCGTAAGCAACATTTCTCCTCGCCAGGCGTCGACAGGTTCCTGAGAAGTGAACAAGGCAGTACTGGCAGAAGGATTGTAGCCCCCCCCTTTTTCCACACCCCGTTATCTGCTCTAGGGATCTCCCTTCTCGAAATGGTGCCCAGGAAATCCTCTAGGGAGTTTATCCTGATTTGTAACCTCTCTTCCCTGAGGGCCAGTCAGTTAATCACGAGATCCCTGGTCATCTGCGTTCAGTGCAATACACCTCGTCGACGTGGCAGTGGTCTTGGTCTGGGGACCCAGCCACGGGTCCCTGGTGGGCAGATGCTACATGGAGTCCAAAGACGTTGGTCAGTGTTCTGACCTAACGCAAGTATTGCTTCCCCTTCCTGTTACCTCAGTGTCCCTTAGCTCACAAAGGCTGAGGGCCTGTTTCCCACATCAACATTTAGTAAAGCCAATTTGATACCCTTAGGCATTATTCTCACCTCCCTCAGGACAACTTTTAGGTCATTTGAGCACAGCTTCAAGCAGTTATAGATCTTCCTAGGGTTTTCCTTTGGGGGGCCATGCAAGATATTGTAGGGCATCTTCTTTTCACAGTTAGGGTAGCAGCCCCTGACCATGCCTTCTTGTGCCGGCTCAGTTTGGGCAGTGCAAGGACTGCGGCTTCCGCACCATTGAACCAGGGTCATTTCCGCTGTGCGCACGTATCCATGGGCATGGCTTCAACTTGGTAGGGCTTTAAGGGCACCTCCTTACGGAGGCGTGAGCCGCTCTTAAAAGCCGGACTGTGGATTCACGTGGTTCCGCCGCTACTCCAGGGGGTTTCAGACTCTTAGGGCAGGTCCAATCGTGCGGTGGGTAGTGGCCTGTAGAGTGGAGGCTGCCGCCTCCAAGCACATTTTGGATGACCTTATAGCCAAGTCAGTAACCCCCCCCCCTTCGGTATGACAACGTGACCACGTTATTCACTCTCTGTCCTTCTGAAATCGGAGGGTCACGTCATGTGTCAGTCTGTTCGCGCTCCAGTGTCAGTGTTACAACAGCCGGTTCTGGGTCCACCATGTGCCGGGTTAGGCAAACCCAATTGTCGATGCTTTGTCATGAAATTAGGTCAACGACTTCCGGGCCTTAGCCCGGTGGGTGCTCCATTCCCAGATCCCATCCTTGCAGTACTATGGGAGACCGGGATACTGAAGCTAGGCATGCCATCCTGCATTCCATGGCTCTCTGTACAGGAGCCGCCTGCGACAGAGCAGGTTGGGCGTGCTGCGCATTAGGCAAAGCTTCAGTGATAGGATTCATGGCCCTTACCTATAGATCATGGGCTGCAATTTTGCGCCTCCTTAAGGAACAACAGACTATCTGGGACCATAAGTCGCAAATTGGCCATTTAGCCTTCCGGCCCACAATGGTGGGATGCACTGACTCCATGTCTGATTTTTGGGTTTGGTGTGCAACATAGGGTTGGGCACAGATGTTGCCTGCTTTAATAAATTAGCCACCCTCTCTCTCCGGATACCCCTTTCGGGCTCTGGGGGAATGGCCCTCCAATTGAGCCTTCCAGCAAGACGTTTCCCTGTTCCACGTAGCAGCCTTAACGGCCTTCTTCAAATCCTCCTTAGGAATTCAGGGTTGGTCTGGGCTCCCAAGGCCGACTTGTCCCGGAGGGCCTTGATATGCTTCAAAGTACAGGTCTGGCCCAATGTAACCCATTTACGTATTTGGTGATCAAACTGGTCGGTATGGCAAGGGCACGGCAGTGGCCCACGTCCAAACGTAAGTCAATGGGTTATGCCCCGTCGGCACCTTATGGGTTTTATGGAATGCCGCAGGTCTGAGGAGGGGCCTCTGTTTTATCACTTCAATGGCTTACTGTAGACATAATGGCAATTTTGGCAGTTTCTACATTAGCTCTACCCAGCTAGGCCTAGGTAATTTACAGTTCAGAACCCACTGTTGTTACACTGAAGCAGTCTCCATGGTAGCCGCTGGAGGTTTCTCTCTCAGGCATGTTATGGTATTTCGAGAACAGGGCTTCACAGCGTTCTGGCCTGCGTTCACGAGTTGTCCGCTTCTTCCTGCCACAATTTTCGCTTTGCTTGCCCTAATGTGCTTATTCCATAGACCAGCAGACTCGTTGTACACCGGTATGGGTGCTCTTACATGGGCATGTTAAGATGCCTGGAGTTGCATGATGGGCTTGCATGTCATCTTCAGACTTCAGCTGCTGCCCCCCCCGTCACATTAAGATCCAGTGCTTCACAGACGTGGCATATGGTGGGAGTCCCCTCCTCACTCGGTTCCACCAAAGTTTATCAATCTTCCTCCGCAGGTCCAGGTGCTGCACATTGAGAGGAATGACTTCGGCTGTAAGCCAGGCGAGGACCTGATTGAACAGGCCTTGGTTGAGATGCAGGTGGTCCGGCATACCACCTGCATCTCAGTCTATTGCAGCCCTCAATACTCACATGGATCAATGGGAAGGAATGGAATGACGTTTCCAGCGGCAGGGCACGTCCGAAAGTGCACAGAAAAATGGCTTATAGCCTATGCGAATGAGGTGATGGATGCTCCACCTGCCAGGGAATTCTGTGGACATGGAGGGAGCGTTACAGGAAGGACGCTGTCCGCCTCTCTCATGTAGCGAATAACATATTTCTGTCTGATCTGCAAAGCAGCCTGCGGGAAGTTCTTCTGCGCAGGTGGGAGTTTCACAAGCTCTAGGCTTGTGACTCCTGTGGCGGCTAGGACGGGCAAAAAACAGGAAAGTAGGGATGGTGTGCATGAAGAGGCACCTTATGGTGACAGGTGATGCCTGAGGCCCCCCGAACGGGTTGTGCGGCTCAGCGGGGGGATAAGGGTTGCCTGGGAGACCAACCCTACTCACTCACCCAGGTGTTGTGCGGCACCGGGTTGGGGGTGACACCGGAAGGTCTACCTCCCCCAGAAGGGGCAGTCCGGAGGGATGGCGAGATCACCGCCACCCCTCAGGCTGGGTGTGTTTTCACCCAACAAGTGCCAGCTAGCCGCTGACACAGTTAGATGCCCGTCCTAGTTACCCCTTTGCAGCTATTTCAATAAATGTGGCCCAATTTTCAACCCAAGCTTGTTGTTTGTGTCTTCTTTAACCCATCTCTGCTCGCAAATACCCTCACCCTGGGGCCAGCTTGTCTGGCTGAAAGGGGAGGCCATTGCAGATGGGTGGGGTGACAAGACATAAGGGCCTCTGATTGGTGCACCCCAATGGTGCCACCAGGCAGGGAGGGGCAGGCTGAACTGCCTTAAACTCAGCTCCCCCTCCCAATCTCAGCTCTCTGGCTCGACGCAGCTCCCTCCCACCCTCCCCTATGCAGTGTGGGTTTCTTACCGGTTGCCCTTTTGGGAGCCATGTAGTAATTTTTTGGCTCACAGTTCAATTGGCCTATTACTGTGCGTCTTTTTTGCCTACGTCACACTGTTTTGCGGATTGAGTGTGTCCTGTAAAGGAATATGGTCTTTATCATCGGTCACATTTCAGTTGGCGGCTAGGACGGGCAAAAAACAGGAAAGTAGGGATGGTGTGCATGCAGAGGCACCTTATGGTGACAGGTGACGCCTGAGGCCCCCCGAATGGGATTTGCGGCTCAGCGGGGGGATAAGGGTTGCCTGGGAGACCAACCCTACTCTAGGGGTGCACGAAAGTCACTTACCTGGTCTCGCAGCTTTTCGCAGTGGGGGGGAGGCGCTTCGCTGCTCTCCCCGCGAAGTTCAGGCCGGGGGGGGAGGCTTCCCGCTGCGCCCGGCCGAAATTCAGGCCGGGGAGGAGGAGCCTTGCCTCGCCCGGCCGCGAAATAAAAAGTTAAAAAAAAAAAAAAACGCCCCCGTGATAGGCTACGTGACGATTAACGTAGCCTATCACGGCTAGATCTGCAAAGTCAGCCGTGATAGGCTACTTAAATCATCACGTAGCCTATCACGGGTGACTTTAAAAAAAAAAAAGTGCGTACGGCTAATGGCGGCCCCCATAGGGAGCCGCCATTCACGTTCCTTATTTGGTCGCTGTAGTCTACGTAAATCTTTACGTAGACTATGGTGAAAATAAGGGCAACGCAAATAGCGTTGCCCTTATTTTCGCCGTAGTCTACGTAATCTTTACGTAGACTACAGCGACCAAATAAGGAACGTGAATGGCGGCTCCCTATGTGGGCCGCCATTAGCCGTACGCGCTTTTTTTTTTTTAAGTCACCTGTGATAGGCTACGTGACGATTTACGTAGCCTATCACGGCTGACTTCGCAAATCTAGCCGTGATAGGCTACGTTAATCGTCACGTAGCCTATCACAGGGGCGTGTTTTTTTTTTCTTTTATTGGAATGGCAGCGGCGGCAGCCGGTCAAAAGACCGGCTGCCGCTCCCGCCCCTGACGAAGACCCGACGAACCGCCGGCCGGACCCGCCGCCGGGAGGGACATTCAGGTAAGGTAAGTCCCGTCCCGGGGGGTGGGGGGGTGCGGAGAATTTCTCCCCGAAACTTCTTCAGGGGGCCGAACACATTGGCGCTTGGCCCCCCGAAGTTTTGGGGAGAAATTCTCCGCCATCCCTACCCTACTCACTCACCCAGGTGTTGTGCGGCACCGGGTCGGGGCTGACATCGAAAGGTCTACCTCCCCCAGAACGGGTAGTCTGGAGGGATGGCAAGACTACCGCCACCCCTCAGGCTGGGTGTGTTTTCGCCCAAGAAGTGCCAGCTAGCCGCTGACACAGTTAGATGCCCGTCCTAGTTACCCCTTTGCAGCTATTTCAATAAATGTGGCCCAATTTTCAACCCAAGCTTGTTGTTTGCGTCTTCTTTAACCCATCTCCGCTCGCAAGGGGCAGAACAAATTTAGCAGAGGAAAAAATGAGTGAGTGAAACTGAGCTTGACAGATTTGCCATTCCTAGTGGTGGTGGCAGCATTTTGCAAAGGTAATGCATATTGGAGAAGAAGAAAAAAGGACAGGTTACAAGGCACAGCCTCAAGGCTCACCCTTTCATTTCAACAGAGAAAGCAGCTTTAGCTTGTGTTCTTTTACTCTCAAGGAAATTCCTCTCCTTGGCCTGGAAAAACCACAATCATGGGAGTTCTATGCATCTAATGCAGTGCACACAGGCTCTGGATCAGGAAAAGTTGCTAAACTGAACTACTAGAAGGTTTCTTCTTGGCTTTGTTGTTGTTTTTAACTGCCCTAGCTTCACCCATTCCTCTGCAACACATTTTCAGCATCACTAGATCTGATATTGCTACAGGACTCAAGTCTGGCAAGTTAATCACTTCCCCCTAAGTAAGCATGACAAATATCTAAGGTTTGTCATTGCTTAGCCTCTAAGGCAATCAAATGATTACAAAACAAATGTGTTTCTTGCTCTTTCTATTAAAAGCAGAAGCAGCAAGATACCTCGATGTGTGCCATTTTGGCTAGCAAGTAGTGTGAACTTGATTTTTTTTTTTTTACATACCAAGGGTATTTTAAAATTTTATTATACAATAAAGGACATATGAGGAATATTTTTTTTTATTTTATGAGCTGCAAGAAAGCTACATTGGCAATTGGAGAACCAATAAACTAAAATTGCCTCATACGTTTCTTATTATATAATCAACTAGTGCTACAAAGAAAAAGCCCACACCAGCCAACTAATGCTAGTTAAAAAAGGTCCCCCTTTCCATATGCTCCATTTGTCCTATTTTATAGGAACAATCCCCATTTTCTGGCACCTGTCCCTGGTAAGTCAACATCCCTATTTGTCCCTGTTTTGGCGGATTTGGGGGATGCTTTCTAAAAGCCTAACAAGTTGGACCTCTAAAATATATGTTGTAGTGTTGAATGTTCCTGTTTACTGTTATACTCAGCCAGCTGCACCCTCCTCCAGATACTCCATTCTGTTCCCCTCCCACCCAGTGAGCCCCCTGCTCCCCGGGCAAACACACACAAGTGTCAGTCTGCATTCCATGGCCTCTCAGTATGGTCTTCATTAGACTCCTCCCACTTTAGGCTTCCCCCCCTCTAAATATTTTGTTTTACTTCTACAAACCATGGTTTCTCCCAAACCTTCTGGTACCACCCTCATGTGATTGCGTGAAGCCATTTTGGCTACATAAGTGATGGCCTGAACATCGGAAATAGAGGGGACAATCTGAGTTGCCAGTCTTCAGGTTTCAGCTCCCTCTCTGGAGCTTGCATCCAATTAGCGCCTCCTGCCTTCGGAACAGCTTCCATCAGTGGAAACTTGTTGTAAAAGTAATAATGTTACAAGTGCAGGAGTGTCCCTATTTCCATCTTTGAAATGTGGCAGAGAATATGCCTTTGACTGGAAGCTAAGGCTGGAATGCTTGCCACCAACTACAAACCAATGAAGTAAGAGTACTCTGAGTTCCTCGAAAGAACGTTCTGGTGGATGTTGAGTTACATTTCCAAAGATCTCCACAGGAGCTGGCTTCCCTGACAGAGACAGTACTAGAAAATAAAGCCTTTGTTTTAAGAAAGAAGGAGTTCTCCCCATTATATTTGGAATTTTTACTTTCCTGTAACTGAGGAGCAGGTGCATAGCCTGAATTCTTGGAACAGAAGAAACAAGGGCAGAAGGACACAGCAGCCTGCTACATCTCTCCTGAATGTACTTCTCTGTGCTCTCCATCTTGAAGCAGAAAAGCAGGCAGAAGTTACAACAGCAAGTGCTCTTTGCATGAGCAAATGGCCGGTGTCTTTCCACTGCTACCCACTTTTGTGATGTGTGTCGGGGTAGGTACGACAGTACACACATGAATGTGTTTGATTTGCTTCATTAGCAAATTTTCTGCATAATATGCAAATTAGACTACACTGATTTGGGGAACTGAAAAAATGGCAACTTTTGTCCCAGAGAAACCGTGACATGTCTGGAATACGTAGAATGCCATTCTTTCCAAAGTAATCTCCATGTTGCCTGTGGTGTAGTGGAGCCGGGGCTCACAGGAATGCAGTGCCAACACTTTTTGATCAGCAGGGATGCTGATGTCATCTGCCACCTCCCTCAAAATTCCCTGCTCTCCCTGAGCTTAGCTGCAATTCTCACAGTAGCTGGGTGGGAAATGAATTTTCCCAAGAACAATATATTGTTCCGTGTTGTAATGCAGGGTCTCTTGACTCCACAATCTGGTCAAATATAGTTGGAACTGAGAATGGAGCTGGGAACGACTAGCAATAAATACCAGGAGAAATGCTATCCTATCCAAGCCCAATGAGAAAATTAAGAACTAGAAATTTCACACTGTAAGATCTTCAGGCCAATCTCACACATAAAAACTGCTCAAGCTATTTGAATGAAGTTAGAATGAATGTTTCGCCAAACCAGACTGAAACGCTGACTCCTTAGAGGCTTGCCCCTCTTTTTCTGAGCCTGGAATGTCAATAATAAGGTTGAATTAGACTTACTTTGCAAGGCAGCTATTCTCGTAATCTCCCGACACAATTTTGATGCAACTAGTACTGTGTGTTGCAACAACTGCACTGAATGGTTTTATCCCGAGAAGCTTCCCTCCTTCACACAGTAAAATCAGCTTTGGAAATGATAAAAAGAGGATAAGCACCCTGATCCGGTACAATAGAGAGCCTGCAAGTTTACTTGAAAATGCTTTCACTGAATGGGACTTGCTCACAGGTATCGGCATGTAGTAGGATTGACAGCTTTTGAGCTGGCTCATAGGAAGCCTCTTTACACTAAGTCAGACCATTTGTCCATTTAGCTCAGTATTGTCCGCAACGCTGATTGGCAGCCGTTCTCCAGGGTTTCAGGCAAAAGCTTTCTGAGCCCTACCTGCAGATGCCATGGATGGAAGCCGGGACTTTTGGCATGCAGAGCACGTGCTCTGCCACTGAGCAACTTCCCTTCCCTGCTTGTGTTCCATTTTACAGCAGCTTTATGTGTAGACCTTAGTATGTAGTAATGTTTGTAATTTTTCATAATTTTGCAACATATCAATTTGAGCTCAAGGGGGACAATAAAATAACTGAAGTGTTAAATATTACAGTGTGTAGCCTGTTAAAAAGCGTGTTGCCTTTATGGCTCAAATGCCTCTATGTCCTGATTGGGATAAGGAAAAACAAACCAAACAAAAGGAGAGCAACAGTTGCTGAACACCACAAAAAAATAATAAAAAACCCTCAACTGTTGTAATTATCAATATCAAATGTGTAGTTTCTTATACAAAAGCTATCAATTCAGCTGTGCAAAATGCAGCATGGCTAAGCCCATATACAAAAGAAGGGGAACTTGCAACAGCAAAAGTGCTGAACTTTCAGCATGCAGAAATGGAGATCCATTCAAATCTAAGATGGGCACCCAATAGTGTTCCTGTTTCAAAAAGGCTTTATCAGAAGTAGTATGAGTCCCGCAGTTCCCTGGTGGTTTACTGGTTAACATTCAGTGCTCTCACCACCGCGGCCCAGGTTTGATTCCCGGTCAGGGAAGGTCATTTGGGGGGGTTGGACTCGATGGCCTTGTAGGCCCCTTCCAACCCTACTATTCTATGATTCCTCTGTTTACACAACAGTTTAGAATAACTGGTCAAATGTGATGAGACTTTTTTCTCCTCTGCCAACTTATCAGCCGTTGCCTTTTTAAGAGATGTGCAAATCAGCAAAACTCAAGCTCACTGAAGTTCTCTGAATTCCATCTCAAAGCTTGTTCTGACTCAAGTCCATGTGAGCTTTATTTCTTTTTCTTTCCATGCATATTTTCATGGGTCTTTTTCCAAATGTACTTACCAGTTGTGTGCAACTCTGAAATGTACGCATTCTTCTCCCATTGATTAAAACATATTTGTGTGCATTTTTCAGAAGTACACATTTTTTTCAGCTGCATTTTTCAAACCTACACATGCTGTCAAAAACGGGGGGAGGGGGGTCTGCGAATCACATTGCAAGCTCAGAGATGTATAGACTTTGTCTTTGACCTTAGACTGCATTTGAGTCAGTGCTAACTGGGTAAATCCTGATCAAAAACGAACTGAAACAAATTTCTCATACATCCGTAGCCTATTTTCATGCCCATTTTAGGATGATAAATAATAAATGGGGACTGCAGCCTGCCATTTGGTGAAACACATCTGAAGGGTGCCACATTGTGGAAGGCTGCCCTATAAGATTTGGTGCCCTGCACGATCAGCTCTGGGGATTCTCCATTTGAAGTCTCCATTCACTTCCATTTTAGCTTACACCACCTCTTTTGCAGATGCAATGCTACACTATTACCAGGGATGAGGCCAATCTATGAATAAACACAGGATTTCAACTAAGCTTTACTCTTCTTCTTCTCTACCTCTTCCTATTTTTATCCCTCATGCTTGCAGTAGGCAGCTGATTTTGTGTCTATGCTGATGTAACCATGGTGTGATGCCAGCACAGATCCACTACACTGCTCTATCTTTCCCTAGCAGTGCAAGGGGACTCAGAAGTGATCCAATCCTTGTCCAGCAGGCTTAACTCAGGGACAGGTTTGTGCTGTAACTCCCATGGATTTCAAGTGGAGTGTATTAAATATATGCTTACCTTTCTCATTGAAATCAAATGGTGCTTAACTTTGGCTGGATTGCAGCCAAC
Organism: Heloderma suspectum; assembly: GCF_057233095.1. NCBI lineage: Eukaryota > Metazoa > Chordata > Lepidosauria > Squamata > Helodermatidae > Heloderma > Heloderma suspectum. The sequence continues at coordinate 332,773,862 of NC_139458.1, forward strand.
GGCATAAGAAGCTGGCTGAGCCGGCCGTTATCATAATGATCTGTATCTGGATAATAAAATAGCAGTTGCATGCATCACAAATTTGATGGTCTTTAGAAAGGCAATTTAGGAAGGCATGGGGAAAGTTACAAGACTTGTTTCTCATTATGTCATGCACAAATTAAGGTTGCCCACTAATCCAAAACCAACCCATTTTACAGATTATAGAAGATTTTGCATGGTTAAGTCTATATCTCCCGATATTCGAAAGAAGTCTGGTGTTCTAATCTTTGCATTTCAATATTACATTAGCTTGCACAATACCAATGGTATTAGTCATGTCTGGTGGGGCATCTAGTACCAGATGTCATTTTTTTGCATGCACAGCCCTTCGTGTTTTTTGGCACTTAGAAAGTTTTCATCTGTATATAATTTACATTGCAACAATACAATCAGTGTGTATTAACTATAGTTTGCCCTGTTTTTCTAATTTTTGGTGACTATGTTTTGTCTTGGTTGGAAACAGTCTCCTGCAGTCTTGCCCTGGGTCTTTTTCAGCAATGCTGTTCCCCCTTGTTCTGTGACAAATGTCATCTTTTCTTTTCTTTTTTAAACAGAGACAGCTTAAAATGGTGGCTTAATGCAACATTCTAATAGATAACATGCCTTCTGCAACAAGTGATGGTTTTGCAGTGCCAGGAGAGGAGGTCCTGGCCATAACACAAGCACTTCTCCAGGTGGGAGCCAGAGGAGAATATCTAGGAACATCTGTTCAGGTTTAAGATACTGCTCACATTCTCTTATAACTATTCTCCTCTGGTTTTTTTACCAATGCTTTTGTGGCTCGTAGAGCTGCCACCTCCCCCTTAGCCCTGTATAGCAGGGGTGGGCAATTTCTGACCCTCCAAAGGTTGTTGGATGGCAACTCCCATCAGCCCTAGCCAGCACGGCCAATGGTGACTGATGATGGGAGTTGTAGTTCAACAACATCTGGAGGGCCACAATTTGCCCACTTTACTGTATATCCATAACTTATTGCAATCTTCTTGTGCCTTCATTGGAGCAGGTAGAGGACTGTAAGATAAATTGGAGGTGGGGGAAAACTTGCAGCTTCATCTCTTCTGACTGAGAGTCATGTTCAAATTGTGTTACAAGCCCCCCCCATCAGTCCCCCAATCACTCCACTTGTGCATAAGGAGATCACAAAAGTGCCCACATCTCCCTTGGTGGTAGTGTTGTTGGATTAGCATCAGTGTTGATGGCCACACACTAGCACTGACTCTCCAAAGGCTGACTTCTCCTATACTCCCTTATCTTGTTCAAACCAAACTACAAGAATGTGTGCTAAGCAAATGGCATGCATTGATCATAGGACAGGGAAATGCTCTAGTAACTCAGTGCATACTTTTCAGGCACAGGGGAACCACTTATGAATGTCCAAGAAAGGGGAGAGGAAATGCATCACCAAATACGAGGTGAAAATGTGCATATGCTCGTTTATATGTATAGATGCAACTTGAGAAGTAATTATCATCACTTCAGTAGAAATACAGTACATTTTGCCATACGGTGGAAGACTGTGACCAGGTGATCTGTGTGACTGCCTGTTCTGTATGGTGGCCGGGTGCCTTACTTTACAGAGGATAGTCCTCTATTTGAAGTTGTCTTCTATTTGATGGGCTGCCCAGTCCAAGTCTGGTTTCAAGTCAGATAGCCATAAGGGAGGGGACCAGGGCCTTAAAGTTGCCCATCAGTAGTAAGCACCTGGACAGCAGACTGTGCCAATTGGGCTTCCAAGGGGAGGGCATTTCACAACTGGGATGCCACAGCAAAGAAGGCCCTCTCCCATGTCCCACCATAGCATATGTCTCAGAGGAGGGCCCCTCCAACAGATCTTAGTTCTTAGGCAGGCATATATAGGGATAGGCGCTCCCTCAAATATTGAGGTCCCAAGCCACTTAGGGTTTTAAATGTCATCACCAGAACCTTGAATTCCAACTGAAAGCATATTGGCAGCCAGTGCAATTCCTTTAAAACTGGTGTTATATGATCTTTACGAGATGTTCTCATCAGCAGTCTAGCTGCTGCATTTTGCACTAGGTGCAATTTCCAAGTCGTCTTCAAGGGCAGCCCTACGTAAAGTGCATAGCAGTAGTCGAATCAGGAAGTTACCAGTGCATGAGCTACTGTGGCTAGGTTATCCCTGTCCAGGAAAGGCTGTAGCTGGTGGATCAGCCAAAGGTGGCCCCAAGTAAGGCAGGCCAAAGGGTCCACCTGGGACTCCAGTGACAGGAATGGTTCTAGGAGTACTCCTTCAGGGGGAGTGCAACCCCATCCAGGACAGGTCACTTACCCAATTCCCGGACTCAGGAACCACCAATCCACAGACCTTCCATCTTGTCAGGATTTAGCTTCAGTTTTGGCCCTCATCCAGCCCATTACAGCCTCCAGGCACTGGTCCAGCACTTTCACTGCCCCAGCTGACTCCAACCACAAGGAGAAGTAGCACTGAGCATCATCAGCATACTGGTGACACCGCACCCCAAAACTCAGGCAGCGTTATTAAATAATAATAAATGTCGGTTCCTGTTGTATGCATTATTTAATCACCCAAACCAGATTTAGGTATGAGCCCACAAACCATGAGTCCCACAAGTCAGTGATTCCATCATATATATTTTTCTCTCTTCTTTAAAACCTATGGTAAGAAAGCTGTGAGTTTAACCTTAAGGTGTTTTCACTATTGCAGACCCTCTCCAGATATATTATAAGGTCTTAAGCTAGCATGCTTCTTGGGTATGACATGACCTCCCGCAGTCATTAGCAGCCCTAGCAGAATCTCCTGAATGAATCATGCAGTTTTCCTCCTCCCCCCCACCTTCCAAAAGAGGCAGGGTAATGTAATTTGGTAAACTGGCCTCATTACAGAGCTACTGACAGACAGACATATTGGTTGCTGCCAGTGGGTGAGGGTGAAGGTGTAGAGGGGGCTGTGGAATGGAATGATGGATGGATCACTCATGCACCAACTGGCAAGATGAGGTCAGGCCTGTTACTGAAATGCAGAGTGAGATAGAGATGTCAGGAGGATGAAGGGTGACATCCATCAATCAACTTGTTCATTACAGCAAGAATGAATGTTTTGGGTTCCCAGGAGAAAGAAGGAGCTAGTCATCCCAGTGTCTCACAGGTGGCATTTCTGAAAAGGCTAACCTTTCACATTTCCAGGAGCAGAAGAATGAAGGACGAGTTTTTAATGAAAACCCATACATACACCCTTGATCACACTCTTTATGTATACAGGATTTCTTTTTTCCTTTCCTTTAAAAAAGACTCCATAGGAGCATACATTTTAATATTTATTAATAAAAGATCAGGCTATCTTCCTACCATCATAAATCTTGTGTCACACAAAATGTGTCCTTTTAGTATTCATTTGACCATAATTATATTGGCATCTGTTGAGACTGAGTAATTAATGGATAGCATAAATGCATAGCACTTATGAATGAGTAATTAATGAACAGCATAAGTGAATGTAAACTTAGGTTTATGTTCAGTCTATACATGTAAACATCCAGAGCAAGCCCAAGCCCCCAAGTGGAACTTTCCATTTAAAGCCAATATTCTTTTTAAAAGTGCGATCCTGATAGCAGTAGCAGATGCAGTGTTGGTTTGGATATACCTAGTCTACTGAGGCGGTGCACTCACTGACATTCTATGAAGACAAATTCAGCTACAAAGAAGCATCACCCATCCATTCTAAGGCAAAGGGAACTTTTGTGAGAATTGGTGTAAATTCTTGCTGAGCTGAAAATTCACAGAAATGAAACTATCGGGGGCAAACTGGAATTTGAGCTTTGGAATTTGCAAAAAGTTCAAATCTTGCTAGTGAAATATGGCCGAGGGACTCCCTTTTAAAGAACTAGATCTTGTTAGTAGATTTTTAAGGCAATAAATTCAGTGACTTGTATCTGGTGCTATCATTCCACTGACAGAATCAATTCCATGACCAGAAAAAAGAGGGAGCGATCCCTGCCCCCAGCAGGCCCCTATGCACAGATGTTCCCTGAACCCTCAAATTCTGCTCTGGATGGCTGGGACACGGACACCCCCCCCCCCTGAGCAAATGGCTGCAGGGGAGTGGAGAAAGAAAGTCCCATTGCACTAGTGGACTTCTGCTAGTGTGATGTTGGATTTAACCCTATATGCACAGCTGTTTCTGCAAGTATATCTGAGTTAGGAGCAGTTGCTTGAAAATGTTACCCTATATATCTTTCCTAATCCAGTTTGGATGTTTTTTTATGTCAGGGCTGAATCCTGCAATCAATGACATAATAAAGAAGAGATTGCCAACAAGCATGTGTAGAGTGCCCAATCTGTTCTTGCATATCTAGAATTAGAGCAAAGATGGCTGAGCTAGTGCTTGAGGAACCACAGATGGTAGTTAGGGATTGTATAAAATCAGTTCTGTCTGTGTTTCGCGGATTGTCAGGCACCTTTCATTCCATCGTCTGCCCATCGACTGAATCGGGGGGGGGGTGTCTGAATTTGCACAAATTTGCACGTGCAAAAATGCACAAATCCCCCCAAATGTGTATTATCATGCCTTAGCCTATGGGGTAGATGTACATTTTTGGCCAGGCTTTTTTTTTATTCTTGCATATTTTTCTATGGCAAAATTTGACTAAAATTCTGGAAAGTTAAAAAAAACTGGTCCACAAGTCAATGGAATCCACCTGATGGGGAAAGCTGGTCCACTGTGGATTCATAAAAATCTGAACTCATATCGTTCTGTTGCAGATTTCTCCGACATCCCTAATGGTAGTCCTTAGTGACTTCAACATCCACACCGAGGCTGCCTCTTGTCCAGCTCAGGACTTCATGCCCTCCATGACAACCACAAGGCTGTCTCAAGTTGTCATCATCCCAATGCACAGAGCAGGACATACTCTCGAGTTAGTCTTTGCTTTAGGTGATATGATTGGTGGTCTGGTAGTAGGCCAGTAAAAGTGACTCTACTGTCATGGTCAGACCACTTCCTGGTGAAGTTTGGACTTGTGGTGGCAATTTTCCCCTGCAAGGGTGGGGGAACTATTTGGATGGTCCACCCTTGGAGACTTATGGAACCTGATGGGTTCCTGAATGCTCTGGGAGATTTTCCATTGGATAGGGCTGGTGATCCTGTTGAGGCCATTATTTTTCTGTGGAATGGTGAGATGCAAAGGGACTTCAACACAATCACTCCAAGGGGTCCTCTCCAGTACTGTAGAATGCATTCTTTCCCATTGTACTCCACAGAGTTTTCCTTGGTCAGCAAAGATGCCCCACAGTGTCCTGGTCCTGTATTGTCTTCGGAAGCATCTAGCCTTACTTCTAGAAAAGGGCTTCCTCTCACTGTTCAACCCATCCTGCCAGCTACTGACATAAGCAACAAACTGGCATGGGTCAACTCACAGGGGGATTCCTCTAGCCACCTTGAGCCACCTTTCTTGGTAGAAAGATGGAGTACAAATCAAATCAAATTGTTGTTCAGTCATTCAGTCGTGTCTGACTCTTCGTGACCCCATGGACCATAGCACGCCAGGCCTTCCTGTCCTCCACTCTCTCCCGGAGTGTGCTCAAGTTCATATTCATTGCATCGGTGATGCTATCTAGCCATCTCATCCTCTGCCGTCCCCTTCTCCTTTTGCCTTCGATCTTTCCCAGCATCAGGGTCTTTTCCAGGGAGTTTTCTCTTCACATTAGGTGGCCAAAATATTTGAGCTTCAGCTTCAGTATCTGTCCTTCCAGTGAGCAGTCAGGGTTGATTTCCTTTAGGATTGACTGATTTGACCTCCTTGCAGTTCAGGGGACTCGTAAGAGTCTTCTCCAGCAACACAGTTCAAAGGCATCAATTCTTCGGTGCTCAGCCTTCCTTATAGTCCAGCTCTCACAGCCATACGTTGCTACTGGGAAAACCATAGCTTTGATTATACAAACCTTTGTCGGCAAGGTGATGCCTCTGCTTCTTACTATGCTGTCTAGGTTTGCCATAGCTTTCCTCCCAAGGAGCAAGCGTCTTTTAATTTCATGGCTACAGTCACTGTCTGTGGTGATCTTGGAGCCCAAGAAAATAAAATCTGTCACTGCTTCCATTTCTTCCCCTTCTATATGCCAGGAAGTGATGGGGCCAGATGCCATGATCTTAGTTTTTTTAATGTTGAGTTTCAAACCAGCTTTTGCACTCTCCACTTTCACCCTCAACAAGAGGCTCTTTAGATCCTCTTCGCTTTCTGCCATTAGAGTGGTATCGTCTGCGTATCTGAGGTTGTTGATAATTCTCCCAGCAATCTTAATTCCGACCTCTGATTCATCCAACCCGGCATTTCTCATGATGTACTCTGCATATAAGTTAAATAAGCAGGGTGACAATATGCAGCCTTGTCGTACTCCTTTCCCAATTTTGAACCACTCGGTTGTTCCATGTCTGGTTGTTACTGTTGCTTCTTGACCCTCGTACAGGTTCCTCAGGAGACAGGTAAGGTGGTTTGGTACTCCCATCACTTTAAGAATTTGCCACAGTTTGTTGTGATCCACACAATCAAAGGCTTTAGCATAGTCAATGAAGCAGAAATAGACGTTTTTCTGGAATTCTCTTGCTTTCTCCATGATGCAGCGAATGTTGGCGATTTGATCTCTAGTTCCTCTGCCTCTTCGAAACCCAGCTTGTACTTCCGGTAGTTCTCGGTTCACATACTGCTGAAGCCTAGCTTGTAGGATTTTGAGCATAACTTTGCTGGCATGTGAAATGAGCGCAATTGTGCGGTAGTTTGAACCCTCTTTGGCATTGCCCTTCTTTGAAATTGGAATGTAAACTGACCTTTTCCAGTCTTGTGGCCGTTGTTGAGTGTTCCAAATGTGTTTGCATATTGAGTGTAGCACTTTAACAGCATCATCTTTTAGGAATTTGAATAGCTCAGCTGGAATACTGTAATCTCCGCTAGCTTTGTTGTTAGGAATGCTTCCTAAGGCCCACTTGACTTCACTCTCTAGGATGTCCGGCTCAAGTTCAGTGACCACACTATCATGGCTATCAGGGACATTCAGATCTTTCCTGTATAGTTCGTCTGTGTATTCTTTCCACCTCTTCTTAATCTCATCTGCTTCTGTTAGGCCCCTGCCTTCTTTGTCCTTGGGTATATCTTCCCCTTTCTCCCTTGCTTTTTGCTTCCCTTCTTTCCTCAGCAACTTGTAAAGCCTCATCAGACAGCCACTTGGCTTTCTTGCATTTCTTTTTCTTTGGGATGGATTTCTTTGCTGCCTTCTGAACAATGTTACAGACCTCCGTCCATAGTTCCTCAGGCACTCTGTCTATCAGGTCTAATCCCTTAAAACTATTCCTCACCTCCACTGTATATTCATAAGGGATATGATTTAGGTCATACCTGTACGGTTTAGTGGTTTTCCCTACGTTCTTCAATTTAAGCCGAAATTTTGCAATAAGAAGCTCATGATCTGAGCCATAGTCAGCTCCAGGTCTTGTTTTTACTGACTGTATAGAGCTTCTCCATCTTCGGCTGCAAAGTACATAATCAATCTGATTTCGATATTGACCATCTGGTGATGTCCATGTGTAGAGTTGCCTCTTGTGCTGTTGGAAAAGAGTGTTTGCTATGATCAGCATGTTCTCTTGGCAAAACTCTATTAGCCTTTGTCCTGTTTCATTTTGTACAGCAAGGCCAAGCTTGCCTATTACCCCGGTGATTTCTTGACTTCCTACTTTAGCATTCCAATCCCCTATGATGAAGAGGACGTCTTTTTTTGGTGTTAGTTCTAGAAGGTGTTGTAGGTCTTCATAGAACCGATCAACCTCAGCTTCTTCGGCCTCAGTGGTTGGGGCATAGACTTGAATTACTGTGATGTTGAATGGTTTGCCTTGGATTCATAATGAGATCATTCTATTGTTTTTGAGATTGTACCCTAGTACTGCTTTTCCCACCCTTTTGTTGACTATGAGTGCTACTCCATTTCTTCTAAGGGATTCTTGCCCACAGTAGTAGATATAATGGTCACCTGAATTAAATTCACCCATGCTTGTCCATTTTAGTTCACTGATTCCCAAGATGTCGATGTTCAATCTTGCCATCTCATGTTTGACCACCTCCAGCTTACCTTGATTCATTGATCTTACATTCCAGGTTCCTCAACAATATTGTTCTTTACAGCATCGGACTTTCTGTTCACCACCAGACACATCTACAACTGAGTGTCCTTTCGGCTTTGGCCCAGCCACTTCTCTCTTTCTGGCACTACTTGGAAATTCCCTCTGCTCTTCCCCAGTAGTATATTGGACACCTTCCGACCTGAGGGGCTCATCTTCTGGCATCATATCTTTTAGCCTTGTGATATGTTCCATGGGGTTTTCTTGGCAAGAACACTGGAGTGGGTTGCCATTTCCTTCTCCAGTGGACCACATTTTGTCAGAACTCTCCACCATGACCTGTCCGTCTTGGGTGGCCCTGCACGGCATAGCTTATGGCTTCACTAAGTTACGCAAGCCCCTTTGCCACAACAAGGCAGTGATCCATGAAGGGGCAAATCAAATTAATAAATAATTAAAAGTAAGGTTCAGATGTTTCATAAGGCAATATAGGACCAGGACAATGTGGGACATCTTTGCTGGTTCCGGGCACTCCATCTGGATTTGGAGCTGAAAGATCAAGGAAAAGTGTGTGTATATGGACGATCAGTTGTAAGCAAGCACAATTTGTGACATTGCACAACGTCATAACTGATCACGGGGCATGACAGTTAAGGTATGAGCCTTAGTTTCCCATTTGTGGCGCTTGTGCCAACATGAGATAGCCTTAACTCTGGGCTTAAACCAGCAGGGTTTTTGAGCCTTGAATTTTATTGTTGGATGATATTCGATTTTATGTTTTCCACGTTGATATGTCTGTGGAAAGCGGAATATAAATTCCAGTAATGAATAAATAATAATAAATCGTTCTGCTCTGAAAGTAAATCTGAATAGTGGTGGAGACTCTGGCACTGTATATCCTTGGAAACTGACACCATGTTTCTTCTCAGAATCAAGCCAGAATGTTATTATTTTAAATTATGATTCATATTTCTCTACAGAAGATTCTGGGCACAATTTACAAGGAAATTATGCTCCCCTCTACAGATCCAGTTTAAATGAATGAGAGTTGTGTAACAGAACCATTTTCTGTTAGTTGCACAATTCCTGCTCATTTATTGGCCTTGCACAGGATTTCTTCCCAGGGGGATTTGGTCTTCAATGTACAGAGAGTTGCAAGCTGTTTATTTAAACTGGATGAACCTCAAATTAACCAGCCACCCTCTGTGGCATGCCAAATGATGCCTTATGATGATCCCACTGAATGCTGAAATGGTTGAAAGCCTTGTCCGTTTTGATGATTGTGGTGAGCCAGTCAGATCTGATGATAAATTGCTCAGCTCAGCAGCCATTCATCATGCAAGAGACTGTACATTAGTAAGCACGGCTAGCCGCCCCCCCCCCCCCAAAACCCTAGGACCTAAACCTCAAATGGAAGATGGAAAAGTAAAGCTCATTCATGTACTGGAACTCCACAGAGCATTGTTGCTAAAATGCAAAACAAGGCAATAACTGCTCTCAGGTTAACTCTCTTTTGCTTTTTGAATCTCTTGATAAAATCCACCTCTTCTGCAAAATCTGTACAGTGCTCTTTTGATTTGGCTAATTGGGTTTATTTTTCTTTTGGTCACAACTGGCAGGGAGTGCCAGCGCAAAGGGAGGTAAGGTAGACTATTGTGGTGAGCTCTGTGTGGAACTGGGAGGATTGACTAGCTAAACAAATTGAGACCGGGGCGGGGGGGATAAAAAAGTACTAATCATATGCAAATCTCCAGCAAATGTATCTTACAAATATATGGTACATTATTAAAATGATTTGCTAATTTTACTGTTCAGCGAGCATCACTACAGACTAAACTATTTCCTTTTTTATATACATAAGCTCAAATTCAGAACAGAGCAATCACAAATGACATTTCTCCCTCGTATATTTTCTGCTAACATTTCAGATATTCCTGAGATTTGATCTCATAGAAGATCCAAATAAGATTTTTTTTTTCCTACTACACAATATGAGATTGACAGGGAAATACAATGGGTTGGGTCCAAATGTCTGTCTATGGAAGTGGCCAGCTGGAAGCTGACTTTCCTGCCCCTTTTCTCCTCACCAGCTCCTGGAGCTCCCCAAAATGTTCCTTTGAAGGTCAGGGGCTCTGCTGAGTGGAGTGGGCTGTGGCATGGGGACTGAGGGGAGGTCAAGATCATGAAAAATCAGTTGGAGAATGGAGAAGAAGGTGCCTTTGCTGGGTTTTCTGCAATCTCCTCTTTCCTCCTCTGCCCTCCATGCCATGACCCACCCCACTCAGCAGGTTCCCCTGACCTTTGAGGAAGATTTAGGAGGAGATTTTGGAGGCTGGAGGGAGAGGAGAGGCAGAAAAGTCAACTTCCACCCATCCCCTTCCATAGACAAATATCTAAATCCAACCCATAGTCTAAAGGGGTGAGTCAATCTGCTCTGGATTAAAAAAATCTGTGTAAGTGTTTGCTGAAGACAAAATGATCATCTCAGACGTTATCATGTGCTCCTCCTCTTCAGGTAGCCTAATTATTCTCTCTCTCTCTCACACACACACACACGCACATGCCGCTTGAAAAAAATTACCCTATAGCGATGGAAGAATTAGTCATAAAAATCCACTTTCTGTGGCACATACAACCTTTATGTACCTTAGCTGGGCGTATCAACCATGCCAAATCCTCAATGAATTTTCTCTGCCAAAACAACAAGGCAGCTTAGCACCAAGCAAAGCAAAACATACCATTCGTTTCGGGTTATTGAAAGGGAGAATTGTGCTGGAAAGGGCAAGCAAACAGTTTTATTATATTATAGAATGATTACTATTTATAATACCCTCAACTGTAACTCTGTGTACTGTATCAGTGGGGCCAGCCCTCTCATGAGGCAGGGTGCATCCCCCACCTCAGGCAGCAGAGTGGGAGGAGTGGTGAATTGTATGCTCCTGCCACCAGGAGGATCTGCCTCTGCTGTATGCCATCTGCCTGCCCACCCACCCCCTCCTTTGCCACTGCCTCTGCTACAGATCCTGCGCCTCTCCCTACCTACTCCATTGCCACTGCTGCCCACTCTGCAGAGCAGGTGGCAGGTGGCTGGGTTCTCTGAAGAGCCATGTCATTCAGAAAACTAGCTGGCACAGCTCTGAGGGGTCCTTCCTTTGAGGCAGGCAATGTGGGTGGGGTGTGCGCAATGAACTGTTTCCTTTTTCTTTGTGTATTTGCCGTGTCTTTTAAGTTCTGTTGTTCAAAACTCTAGTTAAACCAACTTTCTTTCTTTCCTTGGGATCTCCAGGAGATCTCTCATCTGAAATCCTTAGCTGCTGCTAAGTCAGTGTAGATAATAATACTGATCTAGAAGGACGAATGGTCTGACTTGACATAAGGCATCTTCCTATGTTCCTATTTCTATAAATAAATTTTTCTATAAATAAACATTCTCATGAGGAACTGGCTTTCTCTATTACAAAACAGTGTGAACAGTGTTTGATTGAAATGACTTTTGTGACAGCAGTGGGGTGACCCTACTGTGTGTGTAAGCGTAGGTGAAAAAGATGAAGGCAGAGAACTGCACAATGCATTCCTTGAGTTTTCATGACTATCTGGGATAAGGCAGTTACTTAATATAATTATTAACAGCGATGTTTTGTTTTGTTTTTAATTATAGCTGATCAGGATCATCACCATTTAAACATTTGAAATTATGGAGCGACTGAGTCTTAAATAAGGATTAGTCATGATATCCTATGGAGCGGTGTTCTTTGAAATTAAATTGCTACTCCATCTTACTGCTTCTTGTATTGCTTTGTACTATTACTGTAATTGGAATTGTCCTTCATCATAGAATCATAGAATCATAGAATAGTAGGGTTGGAAGGGGCCTACAAGGCCATCGAGTCCAACCCCCTGCTCAATGCAGGAATCCAAGTCAGAGCATCCCTGACAAATGGCTGTCCAGCCTCGTCTTGAAGGCCTCCAGTGTGGGAGAGCCCACCACCTCCCCAGGTAATTGGTTCCATTGCCGTATTGCTCTGACACTCAGGAAGTTTTTCCTGATGTTCAGTCGGAATCTGGCTTCCTGTAACTTGAGCCCATTATTCCGTGTCCTGCACTCTGGGATGATCAAGAAGAGATCCTGGCCTTCTTCTCTGTGACAACCTTTCAAGTACTTGAAGAGCGCTATCATATCTCCCCTCAGTCTTCTCTTCTCAAGGCTAAACATGCCCAGTTCTTTCAGTCTCTCTTCATAGGGCTTTGTTTCCAGTCCCCTGATCATCTTTGTTGCCCTCCTTTGAACCCTCTCCAGCTTGTCTGCATCCTTCTTAAAGTGTGGTGCCCAGAACTGGACACAGTACTCCAGATGAGGCCTAACCAGTGCTGAGTAGAGGGGAACTAGTACTTCCCGGGATTTGGAAGCGATGCTTCTATGAATGCAGCCCAAAATAGCATTTGCCTTTTTTGCAGCCACATCACATTGTTGGCTCATATTCAGCTTGTGATCGACGACAATTCCAAGATCCTTCTCGCTCGTAGTGTGGTTGAGCCACGTATCCCCCATCTTGTAACTGTGCATTTGGTTTCTTTTTCCTAGGTGCAGAACTTGGCATTTGTCCCTATTAAATGCCATTCTGTTGTTTTCTGCCCAGCACTCCAGTCTATCCAGATCACTTTGAATTTTGTTTCTGTCTTCCAAAGTATTAGCTATCCCTCCCAATTTTGTGTCATCTGCAAATTTGATCAGCATTCCCTGCACCTCCTCCTCCAAGTCATTAATAAAAATATTGAAGAGCACTGGGCCCAGGACTGAGCCCTGCGGTACCCCACTCGTTACCTCTCCCCAGCTTGAGAAGGTCCCATTGATAAGCACTCTTTGAGTCCGATTCTGTAGCCAACTGTGGATCCACTGGATCGTTGTTTCATCTAGCCCACTTCGAGCTAGTTTGCTCATCAGGATATCATGGGGCACTTTGTCGAAAGCTTTGCTGAAGTCGAGGTATATGATGTCTACAGCATTCCCACGGTCTACAAGGGAGGTGACTTGATCAAAAAATGAGATCAGATTTGTCTGGCAGGACTTGTTTTTGACAAATCCATGTTGGCTTCGAGTAATCACTGCATTGTTGTCAAGGTGCTTCCAGATGGATTGCTTTATGATCTGCTCCAGAATTTTCCCAGGGATTGATGTCAGACTGACTGGTCTGTAGTTCCCAGGTTCCTCCTTTTTACCCTTTTTGAAGATAGGGACAACGTTAGCCCTCCTCCAGTCATCTGGCACTTCCCCGGTCCTCCATGATTTCTCAAAGAGAATAGACAGCGGTTCTGAGAGCTCTTCTGCCAGTTCCTTTATGACTCTAGGATGCAGTTCATCTGGCCCTGGAGATTTGAACTCATTCAAAGTAATGAGGTGTTCCTTGACCATATGCCTGTCGATCTCAAGCTGCAATCCTGCCCCTTCAGCCTGTACTTCGCCTTTGCCAGGGGGGTCATAGACCCTCTTTTGGGAGAAGACTGAGCCAAAGTAGGAATTGAGCACCTCTGCCTTTTCTATGTCCTCTGTTATCATTTTGCCATCCTTATTTAATAGCTGAACAACCATTTCTTTCCTCTGCCTTTTACTATGCACGTAGCTGAAGAAAGCCTTTTTGTTGTTTTTAGCATCCCTCGCTAACCTCACCTCGTTCTCCGCTTTAGCCTTCCTGACGCCATCCCTGCAATTCTGTGCTACCTGCCTGTACTCTTCCTTTGTTACTTGGCCTTCTTTCCACTTCCTATATGTGTCCTTTTTTGTTTTCAGGTCATCCCTAAGCTTTTTGTGAAGCCACATTGGCTTCTTCTGTTGTCTTCCACCTTTTCTTCTTGTTGGAATTGTTTGTGATTGTGCCTTGAGAATTTCCTTTTTTAAAAGTTCCCACCCATCTTGGACTCCTTTTCTCGCTAGCATTGCTTGCCATGGGACCTTACTGATCATTGTTCTGAGTTTATTAAAATCAGCTTTCCTAAAATCCAGGGTACGCGTTTGAGTACACTCGGCTTTTGCTTCCCTTAGAACCAAGAACTCAAGTACAACATGGTCGCTTTCCCCCAGAGTTCCTGTAACTGCTACTTTATCCACTAAGTCATCTCTGTTGGTTAGGATCAAGTCAAGGATAGCCGATCCTCTAGTTCCTTCCTCTACTTTCTGTAGGAGGAAGTTATCCGCCACACAAGTCAGGAATTTCCTGGAGGGGCCATGTTTTGCAGAATTTGTCTCCCAACAAATATCGGGGAAATTGAAGTCCCCCATTACTACTACATCATGCTTCCTTAAAACATTGGCTATTTGCTTTTCAAAAGTTTCATCCTTGGCTTCTCCTTGATTGGGTGGCCGGTAGTAGACTCCGACCACCAGGTTCCTTTTATTCTTTGCTCCATTTATTTCAACCCAGATGCTCTCGATGGGGCTACCAAGCTCCTCCTCCTGTATTTCTGTGCAGAGATATGTATTTTTCACATACAGTGCAACCCCGCCTCCCTTTCTGTTCCTCCTGTTCTTTTTGAACAAGTTATATCCTTCAACTGCTGTATTCCAGTCATGAGAGTCATCCCACCAAGTCTCAGTTATACCTATCAAGTCATAATTTCCCTCCTGTATTAAGAGTTCAAGTTCGTTCTGTTTGTTTCCCATACTCTGGGCATTAGTATATAGACATCGAAGACTATGTGCTTCATAGTCTGGCTTTCTTCCTACATGTGTCTGAAGACTATTATTGGGCGCTATCAGCGCTGTTCTCTCCATTGCAGTGCATGCGCCTACGTCCATTGTTACCCCCAACATTACATCTCCCTTCCCCGTAGGATTCAGTTTAAAGCCCTCCTGATGAAGTTCTTCATGCTGTGGCCAAACACGTTCTTCCCAGCCTTTGTGAGGTGCAACCCATCCCTAGCCAACAGCCCATCTTCCAGGAAGTATAGCCCGTGGTCCCAGAATCCAAATCTCTCTTGTCGGCACCACCTTCGTAGCCAGTCATTCACCCGGAGTATTTTTCGTTCCCTTTCTATCCCTCTTCTAACTACTGGAAGGATGGATGAGAAAACTATCTGGGCCCCAAAGTTCTTGAGTTTCCTTCCCAAAGCTTCAAAGTCTGACGTGATCTCTTCGTAGCTCCGCTTGGCGGTATCATTTGTTCCCACATGGATGAGAAGAAAGGGATACCTGTCAGTGGGCTTTATGAGTGCAGGCAACCTTTCAGTCACGTCTCTAATCTGTCCTCCCGGGAGACAACATACCTGGCGAGTCCATGGGTCTTCGCGACATACTTGGGTCTCGATCCCACGCAGCAAGGAGTCTCCCACTACTACCACTCTTCTCTTCTTCTTCTTGTAGGCCTGGGTTTCATCGCCTCTGTTTGACTGACCTTTAGCCTCTTGCTCACTCTCATGCAGGTTCCCCTGTGATTCTTCCTCTGCAGGCTGTCCTCCAGTCTCATCTGCAAGTACCTGGAATCGGTTCCACAGCTCCACCGCTTCCACTGGTGCAGAGTGGCGTCTAGTTCTTCTTCTCCTAACTGTCACCGTTTTCCAAGGAGTATCCTCTACTCCATTTTTCTTCACCTCAGCATTTCCCACTGCCTCATCTTGCTGTTGCTCTTCAAGCTTCTGGTCTGCCCTTTGCTGCTGTAGTTCCCCCATTCTGTTCAAGAACTCTTCGTGTTCTCTTATTCCCCGGAGGGTTGACAGTCGCCGCTCCAGTCCACTTACTTTTTCCTCCAGCAGCGTGATCAACTTGCACTTGTTGCAGGTGTAGGCCATGTTGTTCTCAGGCAAGAAAACAAACATTGCACACACCTTGCAGGTCACCACCACTGGAGAGTCTTGTCCTTCCATTGCCTCTTTTCCCTTTTTGTGTCTAGCTTTGTGATTGTTCTAGACTAGCCTGTGCCTGCTCCTCTACTCAGTAGAGGTTAAAAGCAGAGTCCCACTGGTGTGGAAGTGTGTGTTACAAGACAAATAAATGGAAAAAAGTTAGTAAAGAAAAATAAAAAAAAAATGTTAGGGGCCTCCCCCTTGACCTCCCCTGCCGAACTCCCCTGGCCAACTCCTGTTTGCTCCCCCTGACCGCTCGCTCTGTTCGCTCGCTCTCTGGGAGCTTGCCTGCTTCTGTAGTCCCTGGACCAGCTGGAGCAGCTTGCTCTGCTCTGCTCTGCTCAGCTGGGAGGCGGGAAACAGACTGAAGCTTCCCGCCCAGTCAGCTGCTGGGAGTACTCAGGCCACACCCCTCCAATTCAGTTGGAGCTCTCAGAAGCTCCTGGTGAGCTCACAGCCAGTCAGAAGGATAAAGGGCAGCGCCCTGGGCTTCCTGCAACCCACTTACCTCTTAGCCTCTGTCTCCTTTGTCTCCTTTGTCTCTTCAACCACTGCAACTCCCCTGGCCAACTCCTGTTTGCTCCCCCTGTTCGCTCGCTCTGTTCGCTCGCTCTCTGGGAGCTTGCCTGCTTCTGTAGTCCCTGGACCAGCTGGAGCAGCTTGCTCTGCTCTGCTCTGCTCTGCTCAGCTGGGAGGCGGGAAACAGACTGAAGCTTCCCGCCCAGTCAGCTGCTGGGAGTACTCAGGCCACACCCCTCCAATTCAGTTGGAGCTCTCAGAAGCTCCTGGTGAGCTCACAGCCAGTCAGAAGGATAAAGGGCAGCGCCCTGGGCTTCCTGCAACCCACTTACCTCTTAGCCTCTGTCTCCTTTGTCTCCTTTGTCTCTTCAACCACTGCAACTCCCCTGGCCAACTCCTGTTTGCTCCCCCTGTTCGCTCGCTCTGTTCGCTCGCTCTCTGGGAGCTTGCCTGCTTCTGTAGTCCCTGGACCAGCTGGAGCAGCTTGCTCTGCTCTGCTCTGCTCTGCTCAGCTGGGAGGCGGGAAACAGACTGAAGCTTCCCGCCCAGTCAGCTGCTGGGAGTACTCAGGCCACACCCCTCCAATTCAGTTGGAGCTCTCAGAAGCTCCTGGTGAGCTCACAGCCAGTCAGAAGGATAAAGGGCAGCGCCCTGGGCTTCCTGCAACCCACTTACCTCTTAGCCTCTGTCTCCTTTGTCTCCTTTGTCTCTTCAACCACTGCAACTCCCCTGGCCAACTCCTGTTTGCTCCCCCTGTTCGCTTCATGTTGTATTTTAAATGTGATTTTAATATTTAGATGTGAACCGCTTAGAGATATTATTATATTTAGCTATATATTAGCATCACAGATAAATAAATAATAAGGGGAAATCCTTTAAAATGTGTGAAGGGCAGAAACTCTGGTGAACCTGCCTTGGAAGCAAGTTAAATGAGAAGTATAATATAACCTTATCAACCACCTTCAATACAGTCTCCAATAATGATTAAAATCACAGCAGCTGTTTTGATTAGTGAAATATTTTAATGCCATTATGTTTAGTAGCATAGCTGGAAATAATTAGTTTCATTTGCATTTCTTGAAAGTGATAAAACTGTCAGTTTCTTAATTGATCATGAGAACATTTTACAAGAGTGCCATTGTCATATGCCTTTTAGAATGCAATCTGTCGTGTTAATTACTTATGTAATCATATCTAACACTTCTGGAGACAGGAGCAGAGCACAGCCAACTGGATTGGTGAAAGAAGATCACAGTGACACAGTTGTAAATTGTTATGGCAATTAGTATGAACATTTTACTTTATGGGGTTCTTGTAACTGGAGAAGCAGAGGAGGTGAAGATGAAACTGCTTGGTGAATATTGGTATTTTTGAATAAGCAGACCTTATCAAACATAAAGTCAATAGGGAAAGGAAAGGAGTGATCGTATGTTTTACCTTAAGTTGTCAAAAAGGTCGGGGGGGGGGGATAGAGATGGCAAAAATCCAGTAAATTGACTCATACTGGAGGACATACCTACTTCCTAGATTTGATGGACAGTTACTTGACAGCCAAACAATCCAGTCTTACAGGCAGAGAAACCAGTTTTCTCTCTCCCCAGCAGTTTCCCAGAAAGAGGGACCCCGCAAATCAGCTGTGCTTGTAGTGTTACAGCTAGTTGGTAACCATAATTGGGTACTATAGATATATGAGTAATCACTACGTACATGCCACAGTGAATTATGAGCAGGACCAGGGTCAAGGGTTGTCATGGTCAGACACCTACTGAGGTGACCACCAACTCGGCAGAGGGCCCACTGACAAGAGCCTCCAGACCAGCTCGTCCTTATCACCACTGCAAACTGGTTGTTTGTTCACCCACATCTCACTGTGGCTCAGACAACAGTGGTTGTGTGAAGGAGGAACAGTAGATGCCACTGCCTGCATGCTCATAGGCTCTGTTTGGCAAGCAAGCAGCTGGTAGCAAAGATGAGGAAGAAGAACAGCAGATAACAATGCCTGTGAGAAGGTAGACTCACTGAAGGAGAGGGGACCATTGAGGGTGCCTTGCAAGTTTCAAATTCAGATTTTTCATTAAAATATATGGAAGCACACCATGACTAGGAGAACACTGGGTCCCTATTTTCATGGATTCTAAAGAGGAATGCAGTATATATACATGCATGTTGCCTTCCTAATGTTCCCATTAGGAAAGGAATAAAAAAATGTCAATATTGTTCTGCCCTTATACAACTCTGTGGTGCAACTACACTTGGAATATTGTGTACAGTTCTGGTCATCATACCTCAAAAAGGATATTGTAAAGCTGAGAAAGGTGCAGAAAGAGGCAACCAAAATGATCAGGGGAATGGAGCAACTCCCCTATGGGGAAAGTTTACAACATTTGGGAGTTTTTAGCATAGCAAAAGGGCAAGCAAGGGAGGACATGGCAGAGATGTATAAAATTATACATAGTATGCGGGAAGTGTATAGGGAGAACCTCTCATAACACTAGAACCCAGAGCCACCAAATAAAGGTGCATGTTGGAGATTCAGGACAGATAAAAGGAAATACTTCTTCATACAGTGCATAGTTAAACTGTAGAATTTGCTACTACAGCATCTAGTGATGATGACCAATTTGGATGGCTTTAAAGGGGGATTGGACAAATTCCTGGAGGAGAAGGCTATCAATGGCTACTAGTCTTGATGGCTACATGCTTCCTCCAGTATCGGAGGCAGCATGCCTATGCACACCGTTTTCTGGGGAACACGAGTGGGAGGACGCCATTGCACTCATGTTCTACTTATGGGCTTCCCATCGGCAGCTGGTTAGCTACTATGTGAACAGAATGCTGGACTAGCTGGACCCTTTGTCTGATCCAGCAAGGCTCTTCTTATCTTCTTCACAACTGGCCTGGTACATGTGTAGATTGCACTCAGGTTCCTATCCTTAAGTACAAAATAAATCATGAGAAGTTGCTCTCAGAGATCTCCAATTTGGAACTATCCCCAGTTGATTTTGCTACATTCAAAATAACTTACGTCTTTATTTAGAACAACACAGAACAACTACTTATTAGGCCCTAGCATCACCTGGTGTTTTCCAAAACCACTGTCCAAACTAGATCCATCAGTTCTGTCTTGGTATTTCTCAAACAGCATGTTGATTTGATTTGTTGATCAACAACAGTTCCCTGTTTAGCAAAGAGGGAAATAACTCAGGCTAATTCCCAGATATCCAGAAATAAGCTAGTGGTTTTATCTTTGGCAGCACAAAGAACCTTGTTTTGTTTACTTTTAATGTAAAGCTGAATTTGGATTCTAAATGTCATTGAATTCAGGAATGGTTCATTTTTTATTTTTTATTTTGCAATTAGAAGGCAGTGTGAAAGGCATGGGGCAAAAAGCACCACAGCGTTTCTTCATCAAGGAAAAAGGATTGTAGTCCAATGAATTTATGAGAGAGTATGAGCAACAGAGTTCACCTTAAGGGTGGAAAAAGGTGCCAGTTAATTTGCTTTTTAGTAGACACCTTTGATTTTTGCTACCAGTGCTCTTCATATCAAGGGAATGTGCATGGTGAATTCCAAACACCTCATTTGTTTGTTTGTTACATTTATATCACACCTTTCTTCCAAGGAGCTTGAGGTGGCGTACATGATCCTCCTCCTAGATCATTCTCACAACAATCCTGTGAGGTCAGTGACTAGCCCAAAGTCACCCAGTGAGCTTCATGGCTCAGTGGGGTCTAGAACCCAGGTTTCCTGAGTCCCAGTCCAACACTCTAACCACTGCACCACCCTGGCTCTCATTGAACACCATGAAATGAATACGAGTCATGCATATGCCCAGACTGTGAAGAAATAGGGTGAAGAGGGTTTGGTCTACTTTGACTCCATGTGAAGTCCGCCCAACTGACCTATACCTGGTAGGGATTGCTGGAGTTAGCAATAAACCTGAAAAAGACATACTCATGAATGACAAAGGGACCCATCTTTCATTCATCCCAGCAGATAGTGCAGGGGTGGGTAATGTTTTATAAGATGACACGGCTATTAAGGCAGCATGTAGGTGCTGTTGGTTCCAATTAAAATCAATCTCTCTCCTGATCTGTGCCTCTTGTCTGGATGACAGCAAAAGGTCCGGCAAAGGGGCTCCATCTGCTCGACTCTCCCAACGGGACTCTGAACAAGTGAATGACCTGCAGTGTTTATTATTAAGTTTTCAAAGGGAAAGTTGTTTTGGTCTAATTGAAGCAATAATACGAGTGAGGTTATTTCTGGTCAGTTCCCTGCTGTTTTCACTCTGGAGAATATATTCCAGGTGTTAGCTATGGAGGGCTGGGATACAGGATTGACTCTCCCTTGGCTTTAGGGGCTTGCTTGAGCCAATGGGCCAATAAACAGCAGTTTTGAGAGCAAGCCAGGCCTGGCCTCCAAGAGAAATGTTTTTTTTAGTTAACCATGAAATAGACCCAGGTGGCCACTGACCCAGTTCTTTTACAAGGACTCCATTCCTCAACATAGAAGCAATTGGGTTTCTTTTCCCAAAACATCTTGTTTCTTGCCTCCCCCTTTAATAAATTCTATGTTCCTCTCTATGTTATTGTCAGCAGCTTAGTGTAAGAGTAGTTACAAAGAGAGCTGCTTGCTAACGAAATGCTTCACCTGTAGTGAAATTTAAAACAAATTTTGGGGTCTCTTCCTCAGGTGAAACATCTGAAAGATTTTAAAGGGAAGCTCTAATTTTGTTTTGAAGAACAAAGGAAGCCTAGGATTTATTTTTATTTTCCCCCAAGGGTGGATTTCCCATGACACTGGTTTGTCACAATGGATTTCGCCACAAGTTACACCATTTCGCCACTTCGCAGCCATCTGAGGTTTTCTCCTGGAAAATGCAGATTTCCCAGGAGGCATTTTGTTGCGATGTTTTTTGTTTGCTGCAGGTTTCCCATGGTTGCAAGCCATCTGTTCCTCCCCCAAACTGACTTCACATTTTGCAGTGGGTGTGTTGTAGGCATGTGTAGTGCTTGCATCACTCTGTGATTCCCCTTTTCTCCTCCCATCCCTTCACAGCTGCGCAGTTACAGAGGCAGAGAGACGCGTTTTCATCTATTTAATCACACTTTTGCACATTTTTGCAGCTTCATATCTTCGCAATGGTTGCTTTTGGACTCAGTGCCCAAGTGCTGGGGGTCTTGGGGAAGGACCAACTTCCCTCTGGCCACCATTTCGGAGTGATGGGTAGGCACATGCCTGCAAGTGCGAACCATTGCGAGAGTCTCTGGCTGGGGAACTGACAAACAGATGGTGTCGAAATGAAGGAGCACAGACACTACACTATTTGCGTTCCCCTTTCTTTTCTTCATCTTAGCCTACGTAAATATTGACGTAGACTAAGACGAAGAAAAATAAGGAATGCAAATGGCGGTGGCCATAGCCGCCGCCATTTGCATACACCTTTTTTTTTTTTTTACCCAGAGCCCTCTGCGGCCAGAAATCCAGCTGCGGATAGCCCTGGCCTGGGCCTGGCCGGCTGCTCCACAGAGCCGTCGCGGAGCACAGCCGGCCGTCAAGGATTCCGGGGGGGAGGACCGGATCGCCTCCCCCCCATTGAGGATTCCAGGGGGAGGGACAGAACGCCTCCCCTCCCACTATGAACAGAATCTGCGGAAAGGTGAGTGACTTTCGTACATCCCTACTGATGCTACAAGGCCATTCTTCTTCTGTTCTAATGTTATTATCACTTTTGTTCTCCTACTTTTATAAGAATCTTTGCCTTTTAGGGACATACTTTGCACACACAGTGAATGAATATGCATGGGTCTCTGTGTGCGCAGCATCATGGCAGCTGGCACCAGTCCTGATCTAGGTACATTCCCTGTAAAGTCTGAAAAGAGCCCCATGTGTACAACTGTATGGGCAGAGGATTCTCTCCATGTAATCGGAAACCCTGGGAGAGCAAGGGACATGGTTGTGTTGAGCCTGCCCTCTGTCCTTCCCCTTGCATCTACTGACGTGCACAGGGCTATTTTCAAAACTTAAGATGAATGCACATCAGTCAGGGCTGGAACCTGCCCTGTGAGGCCCCATCTCCCATGTGCATATTTGTTGAATGTTCAAAGGTCATCTGAGTAGGGCTTCATAACATGATGTTTCCATCATGTTGCCTAGTAGCCACCCTTCCTTTGGCAGGGGCGGGTGGCTACTAGGAGGAGGGCTTTTTCTGCTGTGGCACCCCGGCTCTGGAATGAGCTCCCTAGTGAGGTTCGCCTGGCACCTACATTGTACTCCTTTCGGCGCCAGGTGAAGACCTTTTTATTTTCCCAGGCATTTTAGCATTTTAGCTTTCTAAATTTTTATCTTTGCTGTTTTAAATCTGTATTTTAAACTCCTGCACTGCTGCTAGGTTTTATTGTGGTTGTATTGTTATATTGTGGTTTTAATGTTCTGTATATTTTAAATTGTTTTATTGTGTGTTGCTTGGATTTAATTTTTGTGAACCGCCCAGAGAGCTTCGGCTATTGGGCGGTATAGAAATGAAATAAATAAATATAAATAAATAAATAAATAAATAAACTATTTTAAGGTGCAATCCTATGCACATTTAGACAGAAAAAAGCCCTACAACTGGCTGGGGGATGCTGGAACTTGTAGGACCTTTTCAGTGGAGGCTGGTGGCTTTGATGTCATGGGGTGGTGAGTCCACCTTGGGATTCAGTGAGAACCAGCAAAGTTTAGCAAAGTTAGTCCTCATTTTACACATTTCATGAACACTTTTCAAGATTTAAGACATTTCTGGTAGGTATCTGCTTCCATATTTCCATTCCAGAACTAAAAGCAGATGAAGCTTATTCATCCACCTCCTAAATTTAGCACAGTGGTGCAGCTAGGTAATTTTAGACCCTGGACTTAATGGTCCAATACTCTGATCATGCTAAACTAATTTAAATCATAGCACCATCATGACTACAGGAATAAAATGGAGTTTTTGTCTGCTGCCCTTATCACCTGCAGTTTTCTGGGTGCTCATTTGGGGGGTTGCTGGGCTATGAGGTCCTGGACTCTGGACCTTGCTGCACTACTTATTTAGCATAAGAAGGATATACAGGAGTTTCCTTCAGTCTTGACTAGGGATGGGGGAGAAATTTGTTCACTTCACATTTTAATATGAATTTACCTAATTTCACACTTCTGAATCACTATGCAAACCGAAACTCAGTTATCTTTCAAAATTTGCACTTCTATGAATTTTGCAAAATGTACAAAATGCATATAAAGATGCATAAATTAGGGGAAAGAATGCATTGTATTAGGAAAATTGCTTCCAAAAATGTGTATATTATGCAAAAATGGATGCATTAGGAGAAATGTGCAAAAAAATACTTTAGAAATTCCAGGTAAAAATGTTGAAACTTTCTCTAAGTTCAAGATGAACTGAACTGAAGACTGGAGAAATTCTCAAAGTTAGATATGAACCAAATTTAAGATTGGAAAAATAAGAAACAGAGAGAAACCAAAATTGACAGATTCATCTGTCCCTAGTTCACACAACTTTTTATATGATATAATGTGCCATTGTGTCAGCTGTATTGTAGGCTTTATTAATCAAGACCTAATTCCATCATTCTTCCATGTTTAAGACTCGGGAGATGGGGATAAACAAGCTCCTCACCAAACCCATACTTCATAATTAAGACATGTAACTGATTGATAGTCAGGATAAATTCTCACTCATGTTTTTTTTAAAAAACTACCTGTCACATGAGGGTTTGATCATATGGGTCTTATCGCTGTTGCTCTAACTTTAAAATTCCGTGTGGAGTTAAGGCAAGGATGTTGAGATGAATCTGGCTTTCTTCCTGCTTGACTGTCATAATTTTGATTAACCTGATCTTTCAGCAGGAGGAAAGAGACAGTTGGTTCCTATCTACAAAGCCATTAGGAACATGGCTGTCCTAATCAGGGGGTTATTTCCATTCAAGCAATTATGGAGTCTTCTTCGTATAGGTTTCTCCTGTGGTTCATTACAAATATCAAAATAATTCAAGAGCTTAGTAAATATTGTGTCTGAACAATTGCTTTCTAAGATAGGGAGTGGGATATCAAGAGGGAGGGAGGAGGAGGAGGAGGAGAGCAAAATATGGTGAACTAAGAAATAATATTGGAGATTTTGTGGCAGATTATGATTGCCAAGGTAGTGGAGTGTTTGTGCTAGACTCTCCTGTAGGACATAGCTTTGACTCTATGTTCTACAAAGGTTGCAGTACCTATACCAGGGGAACTTTTAGCCCTCCAGATGTTGTTGGACTACATCATCTCTAATGATGTAGTCCCATCATCTCTAACTGTTGGCCATGCTGGCCAGGGCTGATGGGAGTTAGAATCTAGCAACATCTAGACAGCCAAAGGTTCCCTGCTCCTGGCTTATATAAAGTTTAATGATGTAAGAAGAGCCCTGTTGATTCAGACCAGGGTTCCATCTAGTGCAAAATGGAGTACTGCAGTTTCAGGGGCAAAAAGCAACATGAGGGGGGCAATTTTCAGCAGGAGGGAAAGTGTAATTTTATCAAAACCTCCAGTGTGGTAGCCAATTTTATAGATTTATGCATTTTGTTAAGAACTACTTTTTTTTGTCTGTCCTAAATCTTCCACCAAACAATTACAGTTCCAGTATTAGAGCTTTATAAAATTATGCATGGTGTGGAGAAGCAGATAGAACATAATTCTTCCTTTCTCTTCATGCATAACTTTAAACAAACTCTCTCATACTGTGCCCTTCATCTTTTCTAAGCTAAATATTTCATCACACACACACATACACACATCCTACACAAAGAAATGCATTCAGCTTCTCTACTATCTTACTGTCCCCTTCAGTAATACTTCCATTCCTTTGTCACCTAGCAGTCCAACAACTTCCTGAACTGGTTTCCTATTTCTGATTGGGGTTTTTTTTATAAGTGTTTATTTTACATCTCAATGTTTCTTCTAATACTATACTTCTCGAAGACTTTTCCCACTTTTCCCCCTTACCGACTTACATTGGTAAGAATTTGCCAGAGTACATGCCCTTTCATGATTTTCCTCATTTGGGCAGGACTTTTTGCCTTTTAGAGCTTCCTTGACTTTGCTGGCATCCCTTTGGACATATCTGCCAGTTTTATAAGCAGATGTATGTACTTTTGTCCTTTTATTGGAGCGTCTAGTAACATTTACAAACCTATACGTGTCTACTCAGAAATAAGCCCCATTGAGTTCAATGGGATTGAATTGCAGGCAAATGGGTATAGGATTGCTGCCTCAGTCACTGATGCACCAATCCTGAACAAACGTACTAGGGAATAGACTCCACACTGAACACAGTAGTACTTGCTTCTGAGTAAGCATGTGTAAGATTGCACTGCACAGATCAGAGTTAGTAAGATACCGTAAGTGGCCATTTCACAGTTAAAGATGTCCTTTAGGGTTTTTTTTTTCCTTTTAGGTATTTTTCCAAGCATTGGTCTGTGCAAATGTTTGCATGGTACAAATCAGTTTTCATAACTAACTGAAAAGCTTGGCTCTGTACAGTAGATATGAAGCAGTGCACCTACTTTTGTGCATATGTACACATCCTTCTCCTCCCTGCACTCCTTCATTTTCTTCTCCCCGCCACTCCTTGCTCCTCTCTGTAACCATATTACATGCCTTTTCTTTCCCTTTTCACCTGCTGTCCTTCCTACCATCCCCTCTCTCCCCAAAAAGATATAAAGAGCACATACCTGGAATTTCTGATTTCAATAGACCTCTACTCCCCCTCCCCAGCTGAAAGCCAGAGCTTAGAAATCAATGGAGGAACCAAGATTTCACTGTATCTGTGATTGAATACCAGACACCCATTCAGGAAACAAACAATAGCAAAGGCAAGGTTTCTTGCTCTTTCTTAGACAGTGTCTGTGGGAGCCATAGGATAGTTTGGATTCCTGTATCCAAGGTCGGAGACAGTGCTCCGACCTCGGACCCAGGCATCCAAGCTTCCCGCCTGCACCCACTTGCAGCCGATGCGGGGAGAACCACGCTGGCTGCCTTTCTGAGGACGCAAAAGTTACCTTAGAGAGCAGGGAAAGGGGACAGTTCTGTGGGCGGGGAAGAGAAGGGACTGGGCAGGCCAGCTTAGGAAGAATCCTCTGGCCTCCCCAGGTTCCTTCCCTCCCACTCTGCAAAAAGCCCATCTAGCAAAAATGCAGAGCAGGAGGAACACAGAGGCGATGGTCACCTCCGTGCTCCTCCAGCTCTGCATAGGATGCCCATCAGCCTCCGAGTTTGGAGGCTGACGGGCCTCCAGGTAGGATTGCGCCCTTAAACTCAGGCTGTATTTGGACTGTTGAGCATTTCAAAACACAATGTGTCTGCATGCAAGTTATTGGAGGATGAGGCTGCTTGCATACAACTGAGTGCTGGATCTCACCAATTTAATTAGACTGACCTTTGTTGCAACCTGAGAGAAGTTTAATATGGGGACTTTCTTTCTTTCTTTCTTTCTTTCTTCCTTTCTTTCTTTCTTTTTGATGGGAATCCAGTGCAGCCTCAGCGCAAACTTCAACCCTCAGTGTTAACTGTGGACTACATTGCAGGGCAGCTGTAAATTATTGTCTCAGCACAGCCCCTCAGACTGCAACAGGAGCATAATACAACTAGTTGTTGCAAACCCATCTCTCTGTCTCAGCCTGACTGCTGACCTGCAGTATTCAGCACAAACTACACTGGAGGGCTATCATAAGCCACTCTCTCCTAGCCACAACCCCTTCCAACCTGCAACATGCAGATAATGAACCACATTGGCCTTGGCAGTGGCAGGACTATTTTTTTAATGTTGAAAAAAAATCAAACTTTTCACAATAAATACGGTTGGAGTTAGAAAGCGTAGGGACTCCTCTCTTTGCTAATTTTTGTATGGGGATTGCCATAGTAAAATATTTGACTTCTGCTTGCTTTCTTTTCTTCTTCCTAAGGGCAGCTCTCACTTTTGCTTGGTGGGACATTTAAAAATGGTTTCTCAATGTGAACTAAGAAGTGACCTACCAGACAATGACATGGGTCACTCTATATTTCTATCTGAGTGTTGTTCTCTGTTGTCCTTTGCCCTCAGCCATGCTCTGCCATGAAAACTCCTAAAGGAGCTCCCCAAGGAGGAGGAAAAGGCCGCAGGCAGGACCCTTTGAGGGCTGGAGCGATACGCTTACGTCGCCCCTTTTGTCAAGCACCCGCTCCCAGCCCGGAAGGGGAGCCTTGCGTGTCCTCCAAAGGAAAGCGATGCAGCTGCTCTCCAGCAGCCTGGCTCTTTGCCTCCTCCCAGTCTCCCCCGGCTGGCCAGCAGCATTTTGAAGCTACCCTGAGCTGCCGCGGCCAGGCCTCTTCCTTTCCCTCCTCCCCAGCCAACTTCTCTTGAGTCCCCTGCTGCTGCTGAGCTTTCCAGCATCAGCAGTGGGCGACAGTGCCCAGGAGGAGGGAGTTTCCACTGACTGAGTCCCAGCTCCTTGTTCTCACAAGCTAGCTGTGGGAGGGCTGCTGGCAGAACGGGGTGGTGGTCAGGCGTCAGTGAACCTTTTTAAGGGCATGGGCCCTTAACACTCTAACCATGATGCCACACTAGTTCTAGAAGTGGCAACATGAAGAACTTTTTCAAGTGAAGCATGGTGTGGAGAAAGTGGATAGGGAGACATTTTTCTCCCTCTCTCATAATGCTAGACCCGGAATCATCCCATGAAGCTGATTGGTGGGAGATTCCAGACCAATAAAAGGAAGCACTTCTTCACACAGACACAGCACATAGTCAAACTATGGAAATTGCTACCACAAGATGTAGTAATGGCCCCCAATTTGTAATGGCTTTAAAGAGGGATTAGACAAACTCCTGGAGGAAAAGGCTATCAGTGGCTACTAGTCCTGATGACTATATGTATCAGAGGCAGTATGCTTATGTACACCAGTATCCAGTATCAGAGGCAGTATGCCTATGTACACCAGCTGCTGGGGAACATGGGTGGGAGGGTGCTGTGGCATTCATGTCCTGCTTGTGGGTTTCCTGTGAGCAGCTGGTTGGCCACTGTGTAAACAGAATGCTGGAGTAGATGGACCTTAGTCTGATCCAGCAGGGCTCTTCTTATGTTCTTAAGAAGTGTGTAATTTCAGAGAAGTCAGAGGTTGTTTTTTTTAACAGGCAAAGCCATGATATATCTTGGGCTCTATCCAAGTGCTAGTGAAAGGTCCTGCCCAAAAGCAAGAAACAGTATCTGAAGTGTTTGTGAGGGAAGAAATTCATGCCAACACTCATCCAGCGGCATCTGAGAGGAGAGAGAATTTCACATATGATTGAGTTAGACTGGCTGCCATGATCAATTAAGCTCATTTGAGATTCACGGCCGCTTTACATGCTGCCAGAAAGGCATGATTTCTCTGCAGCTGCATTGCTAAAGTCTGATGCTACCTTTTTCTAGAGAAGAGGGAAATGAGAGTGTCTTGCACTTTTTTTTCCTTTTTTGGGGGGGGCAATTGAAATACATTCTGCAAATCAGACAAAAAAGATTAATTCTACCCTTCCTTTTGGTTGTGCAATTTGTTTGTGGGTGGAGGGTTTTTTTGTTTATTTTGAAGGGGGGTATTATTCTTCCATTTTTAAAAACCAATGGACTGGAAAAGGGGAGTTGAAGTATGGGCTACATAGAGGGTCTGGTGTTTAAGCTCAATGAAGATGTTCCACACCCTGATTAATGGAAATCCCACTCAATTCCTCTCTATTTTCTCACTGATTTTGGTGGAAAATTACATTATGTTCTCTGAGACACCATAAGGATTAGCTATGTACCTTGTTTTTTACATGGAATACCAGCTCATGGAATCCATGGAAACAAGTGCTTTCTGTGTTAAAAAGTGAAACAAAAAAGGCTTATTATGTACAACACAGTATGATCTGAGCTTCAAGACTCCCCAGTGAAAGGGCAACAAACAGAGTCAGGAACACTCATACTGCTTGTTTTCCTGACCAACCCCCCCCCAATTTGGATCTGTTCCCACATCTGTCATTGTATTGTAGTGTTGTCTTTCTCCCTGTGACCCATGTCAGCAAATCATTATTTGTAAATGAGCTGTTCTTCCTTTTATTTGGCTACCAATACTGTAGACAAGTAGAACAGTTTTTTTTCTTAAAAATGCGATATCTCAATTCCATTGCAGAAGACATTGCCTCAACGGCTACATTGGGGTGATTTTAATTTAAATCCTGCACCATAGTTTAGGCTCAGGGTGGTGTGCAAAGTATATGCAATACAAATATATTTTAAAAGCACTAAATACACAGCTCTTGGGGATTTGCCTCTCATCTTGGCAGGCAATTCTGTCAAAGCCCTGGCTGACCTCTGGAACTGAGAAATGGCCTGGGCAGTTGACAAGGTCACTCCTGAGCATCATCTTCCAAATAAGGGAACTGTTGGTGATGAAAATGAGTAGAACAGCAACTTGAGAGATGTTGGTGGAAAACAAAGAGCAAATCTGACTGAACATGGGTTAGAGCCCATCTGAAGGCTTACTTTATGGTGGTGATGGTGGTGAAGAAAGTGTTCTTCTACACCACCATTGCATCTGCACAGAGTCATCCAATCGGTGTTCAAAGGCCTATTACATTCTGGCCCATGAGAAGAAAATGTAGATGACTTGATAGCTCATTGTGACCAATTTGGATGTCACTTTACAGATACAATCGCTTATATCCATGCTGACTTCAATGCCATATTTGATACAGGTCCAATAGATGCAACTCTAGCCTCTGCTTGCCCAGTTATAATGAGTACTTCCAGATGAGACTTTTAATATGCAATTGGCCTGCCTCATTCATAGAGCTTTATGTGAGGGGTCCAGATGGCATGTTCCACTCGTAATCCTCCCATGTTTTTCCACCACTTCTTCCATCTTTTTCCTTACCAGAGACAATCACAAAAGAAGAAAAAATGGAATAGCTGTGCAATGCCTTCTGATGGTTAGTGCTAGGATCCTTCCATCTGGAACCACCCATCATTAGTATAGATCTTCTCAATGTCACATTTTTTGCTTGTGTTGTTATTTCAGAAGTTCAGGAGAGAGCAAAGCAGCGTAGGGCCTTTCTGCTACTCTTCCAACATAATTACATTTGAGGTTCTACTTTTGTTTTTATAGGATACATATGCAATTATTCTGTATGTGCTTTAAAGAGTCTCATAACAGGACCTTGGAAAGTGTGTGGGTTAATCTAAAAAACAAAACCACTCTGATTTCATTTGCCATTTATGCCTTAAAGGGATCATCTTTCAAAAGAGAAAAGTTCATTCCCAGATTGGCTTTGGAGTACATTCCCACAACCAAGCCAGTGTCAGCTGTATTGGTCACCGATTGGATATATATCTATGGGGCCAATCTCACATTCCTCAGTCACCTATACTAACGTTAGATAAAAAGGAAATTGTCTAAGTGCTCCTTATAAATGGGATGGGATGTAATGTATAATGTGGGATAAATGGAAGAAATGGATGAAGTGGAATAAAATAAACAGGCTTTTAAAAAAACCAAATGGGATGGGATGGGATGGGGAAAGTATACTTTATAGACTGGATGTGATGGGATGAAATGGATGAAGTATAATAAAATAAAGAGATATTTTATTAAAAAAATGTTTTGCTCTGGATGTGCCCCTTGTTTGCTCCGGACACACCCTTTTCTCATGCACCCCTCGATAGGTCACTCACACCCAATGCTGCTCCTGGTCCAAAAAAAGATTGCACACCCCTGATCCAAGTGGAAGCTCCTTCTCACAAAGAAGAGAAGAAGAGAGAAGAGAATATTCCCTTTCTATAGGATGTAAATATTCTCCATATGTCACTGAGATCAGCATCCTGTATATACGTCTGAATGTAGTTTGTGATCTTGGATGGTCGGCTATGTTCCTATCTGTGAACAAATACAACATCTTCCAGCAATCTCCAATTGGTAACTTAATCAATTTAGCTTTTGAGAGATGTTCAGCAAATCCTAAGCATCTCTCAAAAGCTAAATTGAGAGATGCTCAATGGCCCAATGCAAAATTAAATAAATTCACAAGGGCTCAAGTCTTTTGAAAAAATTTGTTAATACATATTCATGTGTATCCATGACCGAGTCACCTGGGCTTCATGTCATCTATCATCCTAGGAGAGTCAAACACTGAAAATAATAAGCCTATTACATTCAAAATGAAAGCACAACCCTTGATAGTATTTTGCATGAGTAAGCAGGGAGTCATTTAAAATCTCTTAAAGTCAGTGGAAAAACTGCCATTGACTTTAGAGGTCTTTGGATCAGTTCTCTGAGTGTCTAGAAATTTTATTTTATTTATCTTCTTTTTTTAACTGCTCACATTTTGCACATACGGCATATTCAGTTGTCTAGAGCTGCTTCAATTAATAGCCGAGGGCCTCCTGACAGCTTTCATGAGTAAAAAGAAATATATGAAGATATGATTGTTGGAGACTCCAAGTTACTCTGTGGGCTTTTTGTTTGGATAATAAAGTTCAGAGGTACAGAGGATAATCTCATCAGAGAGACACAGTGACCAACTCTCAGTTATCACCCCTTTGTACACTTCCTTTTTAGCTAATTAAACTTCACTGCTTAAGAAGATGCCGTTTCTGCAAACCCTGTAATAGTTTGGCACGGCGTTATGACACATATTATCTCCCCTATGTTATCTGGCAAAACCGGAAAAGTGGTGTTCCAGCATGTAGACCTAGAGCCTTGGTTTATCTTTCCTGTGGTGTATTAGAAGTTCTTCTTTGACTTTTGTACGTGCTAAATTCTCTAAAAACAACTGTGTTTTGTTACAGGCTCTAAAATAAATGTTGGATTTCTTTTATTTTTATTTTTTAAAGAAAAAGCATATCCTCACCCGAAATGCTCCCACACTTCCCAATAGTATAGCGGAAATACACTGTTTAGAATTTTGCTCTTAACTCTTTCTATACATTGTAGGCAAATCCGCTTAGCAACTGCTTGGCTGCAATGTGATCTCCTTCGAGTCCTGTATCCAAAGATTCCTATTCAAGGGTGTAACTATGGGTCTCAAGAGACATGGAACTGCCAACCAAAGTGGCAACACCCTCTTGGGGAAGGACCCTAGCTCTGTAGCAGAGCGCATGCAGCAGGCCTCAAGTTCAACTCCCAGCATCTCCAGTTAAAAAAATCTGGTAGAAAGAACCAGGAGGGCTACTACCAGTCAGAGAAGATAAGGGATCGGCAACCTGGAGTTCTCCAGCTGTTTCAGATTATAGATCCAATAGGCCTCAGCCAGCATGGCCAATGGTCAGGCATTATGGGAGTTGTAATCCAAAACATCTGGAGGCCACATATCCCCAGAGTAGGGGTAGGCAATACGCAGCCTGCATTCATTCCTGGTCAATTTTACAGCCTCCACTGCCCCACCACTATGCTGCTGAAATTTGGCAGTGGGGAAAACACCGACTTCCTCTTAAAACAAGGTGCCAGCAAAATCAGTCTCCTTTGATGCTTCAAGAGCGATTTTGCTTTAAAGGGAAATTGTCAGGTTTCCATCCCATGGTGGCAAATTTTAGTGGTATGGCACTAACCCTGCTGGGTTCTGAGGGGGGAGTTGGCGCTTAGATGTTCCCCACCCCTGGGCTAGGTGGACAAATACTCTGACCTGGTATAAAGCAGCTTCCTATGTTCCTCCATAACATCGAGTATAACTTATCTTTTGTCCTGTGTTTTCCCCACCCTGCCTGGGGAAGCCCATGATGTGGAGCAGGGCCAAATGCAAACCATAACACCATCAGAAAATGCTGTGTGTTGCATTATACTCTCCATTCAACATGGAACAGCATCATTGTTGTTGTTTCCAGCGGCAGCCTGGTATTTCTTATACCATTGAGCTGAAATGCCCCTCTCTGCAGTGTGTCACCCGGTCAGAGTCTGTGATGTTGGGGGACATTTTGGAAACAGGTAGGGACAGGTAGAGGGGGCCAGCTTACCAGTAGCAGCAATCATAGTCCCCTCTTATGGAGGGTTCCCACTGTTCTTTAGTACAAGTTCAACTTCCTACCCAGAAGACTTCGGAGTGAGGGCAGCAAGCCTTCTTCCTTGTCCTGCCCTTACTCTAGTGCCTTTATGATTATTTATTTATTTATTACATTTATATCCCGCCTTTTTACCTCCAAGGAACTCAAGGCAGTGTACATAATCCTCCTCCTCTCCATTTTATCCTCACAACAACAACCCTGTGAGGTGGGTTGTGGTGAGAGTCTGTGACTGGCCCAAAGTCACCCAGTAAGCTTCCATGGCAGGAGGGGGAAGAAATAACTTCTGAAATATCAGAAGGTGATCTGACCTGGAAAATGATTTCTTTAAAATACAAAATTAACTACAAGACAATGACGCTTCTGTGAAGAAAAAGGACAAAAATAAGTTTTCAGTTATTCCTATTTATTATTACACTGTTTAGAGGACTTCTGCACAGATGGACACAGAGATCAATTGCAGTCTATAGTAGTGGTTGAAGTAGGTATGTAAGAAGTTGAGAATGCTGTTCCAGAAGTATCAGTAAGCACAGATAACTTGATGGCGAGGTAACCCTTTAGTGTGCTCCTCGGAAAATACTTTGGAATAGTTCCTTGACGTGTACTAGTGTGAAACTTGTGCAAGGTAATCATCCACCAGAGCTGGTATTAATGGGAAACATCACACTGTTGTTAATCACT
This sequence comes from Heloderma suspectum, assembly GCF_057233095.1. Lineage (NCBI taxonomy): Eukaryota > Metazoa > Chordata > Lepidosauria > Squamata > Helodermatidae > Heloderma > Heloderma suspectum. The sequence continues at coordinate 332,808,074 of NC_139458.1, forward strand.
TTCTTCACTGCTCCAGGTTCTTGTTTTGTCCTGAATCCGTTCAGGAGTGAAATGCATTCACAAAATCATTTTTATCCAGCTTCTTCCACTATTGAAGGTTTCTAGAGCAGCTTCCATTCCTATAAAAATGCATAAATGAGCAAGGAGTTAATGGTTCCAAACAGCTATAGGGAATTCTTAAAACTTCTCCTGCATCTAATGAAAGTAGCATTTTCCCTTTGGGTATGAAGTTAGGTTTGGCCCTGGGGAGATGGACAAGTATAGAAAAGAGATCTACTTTGCCACCTTTTCATGTAAATTCTTCTTGAATGGCTTAATAGCTTCGCAGCTTATGTATTTTATTTATTTATTTATTACATTTATATCCTGCCTTTTTTCTCTCCTTAAGGAACCCAAAGCAGCATACATAATCTTCTTCCTCCTCCATTTTATCCTTACAACAACAACCCTGTGAGGTACTTTGGGCTGAGAGTCTGTGACTGGCCCAAAGTCACCCAGTGAGCTTGCATGGCCCAGTGGGGACTAGAACCTAGATCTCCCAACTCCCAGTCCGCACGTGTATTGACGTTATCTGGTGGCATGGGACAATCCAACGCCATGGGTTGGATCCAGATTTAAGCTGGATCAATTGTGTTGGTGGAAGTCGGCTTCCCTGTGCCCTCTTTCCCATGGCAGCCCCTCCTGTCCCCTGAAAGTGCTACAAAGAGTCAGGAGATGTGCTGAATATGGCATGAGGTGTGGTGTGGCTAGGAGGGAGAGATCCCCAAAGATCAGGGAAAGGGACCTTCCACAAGAGGAGCCCTTCCTTTCGCTGGAAACAGATCCTGGATCCAGCTGCATAATTGCATTTTTGTATGTGTTTCGTATGTGTTTTTCCCCCCTTAGTGGATCACTGCTTGTTGTGGCGAAGGGGCTTGCGTAACTCAGTGAAGCCATAAGCTATGCCGTGCAGGGCCACCCAAGACGGACAGGTCATGACAGAGAGTTCTGACAAAATGTGGTCCACTGGAGAAGGAAATGGCAACCCACTCCAGTATTCTTGCCAAGAAAACCCCATGGAACGTATCACAAGGCTAAAAGATATGACGCCGGAAGATGAGCCCCTCAGGTCGGAAGGTGTCCAATATACTACTGGGGAAGAGCAGAGGGAATTTCCAAGTAGCGCCAGAAAGAGTGAAGCAGCTGGGCCAAAGCCGAAAGGACACTCAGCTGTGGATGTGTCTGGTGGTGAAAAGAACATCCGATGCTGTAAAGAACAATATTGTTTAGGAACCTGGAATGTCAGATCAATGAATCAAGGTAAGCTGGAGGTGGTCAAACATGAGATGGCAAGATTGAACATCGACATCTTGGGAATCAGCAAACTAAAATGGACAGGCATGGGCGAATTTAATTCAGGTGACCATCATATCTACTATTATGGGCAAGAATCCCTTAGAAGAAATGGAGTAGCACTCATAGTCAACAAAAGGGTGGGAAAAGCAGTACTGGGGTACAATCTTAAAAATGATAGAATGATCTCAGTACGAATCCAAGGCAAGCCATTCAACATCACAGTAATTCAAGTCTATGCCCCAACCACTGATGCCGAAGAAGCTGAGGTTGATGGGTTCTATGAAGACCTCCAACACCTTCTAGAACTAACACCAAAAAAAGATGTCCTCTTCATCATAGGGGATTGGAATGCTAAAGTAGGAAGTCAAGAAATCACCGGGATAACAGGCAGGCATGGCCTTGGTGTACGAAATGAAGCAGGACAAAAGCTAATAGAGTTTTGCCAAGAGAACATGCTGATCATAGCAAACACTCTTTTCCAACAGCACAAGAGACGACTCTACACATGGACATCACCAGATGGTCAATATCGAAATCAGATTGATTATGTCCTTTGCAGCCAAAGATGGAGAAGCTCCATACAGTCAGTAAAAACAAGACCTGGAGCTGACTGTGGCTCAGATCATGAGCTTCTTATTGCAAAATTTCGGCTGAAATTGAAGAACGTAGGGAAAACCACTAAGCCATTCAGGTATGACCTAAATCATATCCCTTATGAATATGCAGTGGAGGTGAGGAATAGATTTCAGGGATTAGACCTGATAGACAGAGTGCCTGAGGAACTATGGACGGAGGTCCCTAACATTGTTCAGGAGGCAGCAATGAAATCCATCCCAAAGAAAAAGAAATGCAAGAAAGCCAAGTGGCTGTCTGATGAGACTTTACAAGTAGCTGAGGAAAGAAGGGAAGCGAAAAGCAAGGGAGAAGGGGAAGATATATCCAACTGAATGCAGAGTTCCAGAGAATAGCAAGGAGAGACAAGAAGGCCTTCTTAAATGAACAATGCAAAGAAATCGAGGAAAACAACAGAATGGGAAAGACTAGAGATCTCTTCAAGAAAATTGGAGATCTCAAGGGAACGTTTTGTGCAAAGACGGGCATGATAAAGGACAAAGAAGGCAGGGACCTAACAGAAGCAGATGAGATTAAGAAGAGGTGGAAAGAATACACAGAAGAACTATACAGGAAAGATCTTAATGTCCCTGATAACCATGATAGTGCGGTCACTGAACTTGAGCCGGACATCCTAGATAGTGAAGTCAAGTGGGCCTTAGGAAGCATTCCTAACAACAAAGCTAGCGGAGATGACAGTATTCCAGCTGAGCTATTTAAAATCCTAAAAGATGATGCTGTTAAAGTGCTGCATTCAATATGCCAACAAATTTGGAACACTCAACAATGGCCGCAAGACTGGAAAAGGTCAGTTTACATTCCAATTCCAAAGAAGGACAACACCAAAGAGTGTTCAAACTACCGCACAATTGCGCTCATTTCACATGCCAGCAAGGTGATGCTCAAAATCCTACAAGCTAGGTTTCAGCAGTATATGCGAACCGATAACTACCGGAAGTACAAGCTGGGTTTCGAAGAGGCAGAGGAACTAGAGATCAAATCGCCAACATTCGCTGGATCATGGAGAAAGCAAGAGAATTCCAGAAAAACGTCTATTTCTGCTTCATTGACTATGCTAAAGCCTTTGATTGTGTGGATCACAACAAACTGTGGCAAATTCTTAAAGTGATGGGAGTACCAAACCACCTTACCTGTCTCCTGAGGAACCTGTACGAGGGTCAAGAAGCAACAGTAACAACCAGACATGGAACAACCGAGTGGTTCAAAATTGGGAAAGGAGTACGACAAGGCTGCATATTGTCACCCTGCTTATTTAACTTATATGCAGAGTACATCATGAGAAATGCCGGGTTGGATGAATCAGAGGTCGGAATTAAGATTGCTGGGAGAATTATCAACAACCTCCAATATGCAGATGATACCACCCTAATGGCAGAAAGCGAAGAGGATCTCAAGAGCCTCTTGTTGAGGGTGAAAGAGGAGAGTGCAAAAGCTGGTTTGAAACTCAACATTAAAAAAACTAAGATCATGGCATCTGGCCCTATCACTTCCTGGCATATAGACGGGGAAGAAATGGAAGCAGTGACAGATTTTACTTTCTTGTGCTCCAAGATTACTGCAGACGGTGACTGTAGCCATGACATTAAAAGACGCTTGCTCCTTGGGAGGAAAGCTATGGCAAACCTAGACGGCATAGTAAGAAGCAGAGACATCACCTTGCCGACAAAGGTCTGTCTAATCAAAGCTATGGTTTTCCCAGTAGTGATGTATGGCTGTGAGAGCTGGACTATAAGGAAGGCTGAGTGCCGAAGAATTGATGCTTTCGAACTATGGTGCTGGAGAAGACTCTTACGAGTCCCCTGGACTGCAAGGAGGTCTAATCAGTCAATCCTCAAGGAAATCAACCCTGAGTGCTCATTGGAAGGACCGATACTAAAGCTGAAGCTCAAATATTTTGGCCACCTAATGCGAAGAGAAAACTCTCTGGAAAAGACCCTGATGCTGGGAAAGACTGAAGGCAAAAGGAGAAGGGGATGTTAGAGGATGAGATGGCTAGATAGCATCACCGATGCAATGAATATGAACTTGAGCACACTCCGGGAGAGAGCGCAGGACAAGAAGGCCTGGCGTGCTATGGTCCATGGGGTCACGAAGAGTCGGACACGACTGAACGACTGAACAACAACAACATGTGTTTCCAGCAAGTATGGTCCACCTACTGTTCCTATTTTGAGTGCACGGTCTGAAGGCATGGTCTGAAGGCACATGAGGCAGCCACCTTGCTGAAGCTAAGCGGGCTTGGTGCTTGGTGCGGAGACCACCTGAGAATCCCATGTAGTCACCTTGAGTTCCACGATGGAAGAAAGGTGGGATGTAGTAATAATAATAATAATAATAGTAATAGTAATAGTAATAATAATAGGCTGAAGGCTTTCCAATGCAACCTTTTGGCAACCCATGATTTAATTAACCCATCGGTTGTTGCCATATTCGGAGGTATCCCACAGTATGGCTGCCAGTTGATCGAACAGACCACTAGTTGTTTGGTCAGTTCTCAGGTTGTTTGGTTCCCACTCCTGCCTACTCCCTCCCTGTATCCCAAATCCCTTTGTGGCACTGTAGTACTGGCATGAAGAGTGGCTGGGGTTTTTGCCCACACTTGCCTGCCACCTCTGTAGCCTGGTGAAACAACCCATGAACAACCCACAGTTCAGGGTTTGCACATAATGACAACTCATGGTTTAAACAACTCAAAACCAAACAACAAACCATGGATTCTCTTCATGAGTTGTTTGTGGTTAACAGCCCATAGTTAACCAATAGTTACAGGTTCGCATGTAACAACAACCCTAGATTCAACAACCCAGAGTATGGGTTGTCGTTACTGTGAACCAGGTCAATGTCTCTCTTCATTCAGTGCTGCATCAGGCTAAGAGTCCCCACCTCTGTCTGCCATTTCTTTCTCTGTTGCAAAAGAAGGCTATAAATGTGCACAGAAATTTTTATTAACCCACAAGAATTCTCAAAATCCCAATGGCCTACTTCATGGGAATGTTTGATGCTAAATGTAGCAAGAAGCAAAGACACCCTCCCCGCATTAAGATAGCTACAACTGCCTTGGATTCAGAAAGTTCACAGTAACCTATGGTCTCTTCTACTTAACACCCCCTAAATAAACTGGAAGGTTTTTTAAAGCATTTAAGCATGGTAATGAAAGCAGAAAACTGTAACATCCAGCAACATCCCGTTTGTGCTTCTGTGTCTTCCAGCTTAACAGATTAGAGTGTGATCCACACAAGACAGTGGTGATCATGGCTGGTGGAGAGAAGTCACTGCAAAATCTGGCATGGATTTTTCTTGCTCTGCTGGGGATATGCATCTGTAATGTCCACCATACCGGCAGACACACGTCAGAGACTGAAGCTGCACTTTTTGCAGCTAAACATGCAAGCCTGCTGTTTGAGCTAGAGCCCTAGCTATTAATCACATCACCTACATACTCTGTGGACTGGGCACAGGGGGGAATGCAGAGCCAACACTTCACACGGTTTGCATATTTTCCCTACACACTTTAGAATCTGGAGCCAAGTGCATCTGAAGCAAAACATAGTTTCAGTAGAGCTTCCACTTGTCAAAAAGGTGCCATCTTAGTCCGCAATTAAACTGGACGGTTTTAGAAGTCAAAGCACTGGTCACAATTGTTTCTTCAGGAGAGAATTTCCCAACGGCTTCCTGTGACAGCACAAAGATACTCTCTGAGGGGCGGGGGGGGGCACAGTATAGGAAATGCAATTCCCATGGAACATGGAGCTATGTGGTAGATGCCTTGCAGACATTTTAGATGGGGAAAAATGGATTAGAAAAATGCTCTTTTTCCTTTGATCCTAAATGAATACAGCACATCTATTCAGTTGAAAATTGCCAGCTTTTCTTATAGGAACATAGGAAGCTGCCTTATACCGAGTCAGACCATGGGTCCATCCAGTGGAGGCTGGTGGCTCCAGTTTTCAGTAGGACTGTAAATCTACTCTGGGTTTCAGTCAGAACCAGCCAGAACTCAAAAGGAGCCATCCAAGGTGCTGTAACCTATCCCCAAAATACATTCAGCACTTGGATAGCTCCTTTTGAGTTCTGGTTGGTTCTGACTGAAACCCAGAATAGATTCACAGCCCACTGAACTCAGAGCCACCAGCCTCCACTGAGTCTATCTAGCCCAGTATTGTCGACACTGACTGGCAGCAGCTCTCCAGGGTTTCAGGCAGGATTTTTTCCTCACCCTGCCTGGAGATGCTTGGGACTGAACCAGGGGCCTTCTGCAGGCAAAACAGATGCTCTACCACTGAGCTATGGCTCCTCTCTTCTTGACTGTGATATTTAAGGTATGTATTATTTATTTGTTTTTATGACCCAAATTTATACACTGCTTTCCACAGAGTTATCAAAGCAGTGAACACACAATGTTATTACCATAAAAACAACATCAACAATACAACAACACAATAATAAATAAGTAAATAAATAAGTAAATACTAATCAGCAGTAAAACAACTACTCTACCATGCACTGCAGACCCTTTCTAGCTGAGTCACACTTCAAAGAAAGTCTGTGTGAAGAGATGGGTGGTAAAAAGACATCTAAATGTCAGATCTGTGGAGGCTGTCTAATGACAGTTGGTAAAGTATTCCAGAGGGTGGGTGCTATGACACTAAACTTTCTGCTGCAAGTGCCCCTGAGGTTCTCCTCAGGAGGCTTGGCACCATCAGAAGTGCTCCATCTGACAATCGCAAAGATCGGGCAGGGACGTGAGGGGTCAGGTAATCCTTAAGGAACTCCCTAAAGTATGATTTGGAAGAGGTTGAAAATTATATGCTTGGGGATTTGCATTAAGCTTTTAGAGGGCTGGAGGGGCTCTGGTAGGGAGCAGGAGGGCTGGGAAGTCCTTTTCCACCAGCCCCATTGCCCGAAATGTAATCTGGATCCAGCCCAATGTTTTTAACATAGCATGTAGTTTGGCCCTAAGACAAATGAAGCAAAAACCACTAAAGGAACCTGCACTGGGGCCATTACTCAGCTAGAGCACCAAGCAGTAAATCCTTTGGTTTACACAGAAAGGTGACTCAACCAAAACCAGAATTTTTGATTATTTTATGCTGGCAGTCCTGCCTTTAAACAGGTCTTCTTCCACCTAGTGCAAACTCTTACTTAATGAAAGGGATGTTTGCGTTGGAAAGAGTTGTTCAGACTCTCAAACTCTGCATGTATCTACAATTAAAGCGATTATTGAATATATGGAGCATCTCCTGTAATTACTATAATTTAACTATCATTTTTTCTTGCTGTTGACGGCAGTCTCATCTGATTTCTCAGGATGCTGCAGGTATACGTGTTGGAGGGCCAGCTGTCCATAGGTATGCCAGGCCCTCTGGATATATACATATATGCATACGTACATACATGTGCGTGTGTTTCTCTTTTGGTTGTCTTCCCAGTTGTATATTGAATGACTTGCCCATTTAGCCTTAACATTGCTCAGTAAGATGATTCTTGTTCTCTAAGTTCACAATTTTTCAAAAACATTCTTTGCTATGAAAGCCACCATGGGCTGTATGTTTGTGGGCTACTATCCCATGAGTTTCTTTCATGACATTGTAGTCACCCTTATGTATCTCTGCACAGGACATATCTACAGCATTAATAGTGCAATCCTATACATGTCTACCATGACTCAGTGGTAGAAGGGCCGGGCCATGGCCCAGTGGTACAGCACTTAAATTGCAGGCATAGCAGGGAGAAAGTATCGATCCTAGCAACACTCATGATGTACTAGTTTTCTGTGTGTGTTTAAAAAACATAGAACAGCATGCACATCCCTTATAATCTGCAGTTGTACAGTCCTAGAGGCCTGTCCCATGTGAGAACCAGCCCTTTAGCTTCCCCTTTAACAGCTGTTTGATCTGCAGCTATTAGCAGCTGATAATATTTCTCTTCATGCTGTGAAAAGCTTCACCTGCTAATTCCTGCATAGGAAGCTGTTGTTAAAGGAAGGGACAAGGGCATATCAGGTCTTTTATTTCCTGGCAGTCCTAAACATCACTATTGTGAATATGTAGATCTACTCTAGCTGTGTTTGTGTGAGTTAGAATTACCCACATTTGGCTGGACTGTGCCAGTATCTAATTTCCCCTAAGAAAACATCTTATTTTGATTTTCAACAGTTTTACAATAAAGACATATGTATGCATATGAGGACTGTTGCTGTTATTGTTATTAGTGCCATTATTTTTGGTTCTACAAACAGAATGATACTGTACCAAATTATAAGAAAGAGAGAAATAGAAGGAGAAGCTCAATCTTTTAAATTGATTGACAGATGTGTTCACAGAGGATTATTTATTTATTTATTTTAAAAAAAACAATGTTTGGAATGACAATCTCCAATTTAAAGCTGCTTCCCAGAAACAACTTCTATCTGATGATGTGTTCTCATAACTGAGAAAGTACACATACCACAAACCACGAGTAATGTGTGCATTTTTTTTTCCAAAAAAAAAAAAAATGCAGTGCCAATTTGAGGTATGTTGGTTGATACGTTTAATTTGTCAGACTTTCATAGTCTAAATATCCCATAGAAAGGTCATTTTTGTGGTATTTCCACTGGAAACAATTCAAAGATGAATACTGTGGCAGCTTTCTGCATATATGTAGCTGAAATATTGTGGGAAGCCCAGGGTTGCCAAATCAAGCTTTAAAAAAAAAAAGATGATGATGATGAAATAAGGGAATACGGTAGGATTGTTCTGGTGTGAGGCAATCCATTCATCCATTCATGCTTGGCCTCACCTCTGACCTCTTGCTTTTGAGGGTCATGTTTGCATGGAGCCTACATAGGTACACCAAAACTTGTTTCTGTGTGGCAGTGTGGGACTTCCATTTTTCACGATTCAGGAGTATATATATATATATATATATATGCGCGCATAAGACTGGGTAAATGTGATGCTTGAATATGTACAGCAAGGTTCAACAACTTCGGGGGGCACATCCCCCTCTGAAACCCACTGGGGGCCACATCTCTTCACCACTAAAATTGCAACAGCAGTGGCAACCCCTCCCCCCTGGCAATTTTAGAAGGAAAAAAGGCACATGGGGAACACGTGCAAGCAGAATCGCACTCTCAGAAGACTTCTAGGTAGTAACTGTGCTTCCAAACCGGGCATGTGCTGCCAGCATGCCTGGTTTCCTTCCAAAATCACTGCTTTTCTTTCCTCTGCGGCCACAAATTCAGCAGCAGGGCAGGGAGATGCAAAATGGCCGGGGGGCACCCGCAGCCCATTTGTGGCTGACTCCTGGTGTAGAGGCCGGGCATAGGACCAGAGGGCGTGATCCCAATCAGCCTCCTTCAGATGTTCATTTGGGTGCAAATGAACATGTGGAAAGGGGTGTTATGGAATGGTGGAGCAGTATTTATTTTGTTTTACTTATTTGGATACAGCCCTTCAATAAAAAAATATATTTACATTACATGTGATGCTTTCAACTAAATGGCACCCCTTAATAAGCAATGTGTGGGCAAAATTCATAATTATCAAAACAGCATGAGGAAAAGCAAGTAGTCCAAAAGTCAATGCTTGAAAATTTCCAATGAAAAAGAACTGAGAGGAGGAGAAATGATCAATGGGAGATTTTATGGAGATTATTTCAGAACACAGTCCACCTTTGATTATCATAAATTAAATGAAACTTAAGCTGCTAGCCTAACCATGCTTCCTTGGTGTTAAGCTCAGCTGAAATCAGAGGGGGCATCAAGTGTGTGTGTCTACCACACTTTCAGCAGGACTGAGAAGAAAGAAACCTCGCATCCACCTTTGCCCTCAGTTGACACCAAGAATCACAAAGCAAAGGTAGGCTTTATCTAGATGACGGTATTCTTAACTTCACAGAATATTTGACTGGTCAAAGATCATAGACAGTCGATTGCCTTATCCATCAACAATACTTGACCGTCAGTTTAAACAGCATCCCATTCCAACTTCCAAGTAGATTTGGATAGGCCTGGGATATTAATCTCTCTCCGGGTGGGTCTTGTAGCCCACATAGATAGTCATTTTACCTGAAAATAAACTATATTTTGTTTTCTTTCATAGGACCAGATAAGAATAAAATGAGATCTCCTTGTGCCCAAAGAAGGTGTGAAAAACAAGGAGTCCACTGTTAAAACTGCAACAATGTGTATACAAAGCAGCAATAAAACAGGGGAGGGAAGTAGCACTTAAAAGCACAATCCTATGCATGTCTAAGACAGAAACTCCCAGCATTCCCCAGCCAGCCATGCTGGCCGGGGAATGCTGGGAATTTTAGGATTTCTTTCCATCTAAACATGCATAAGATTTTTCCCCTAAATATTTTTAGCCTAACAAAGAAAGCTATATACTACTACACCACTTTTAGTGCTGCATGACTTGGCATTAGAAAAACACAGCGAAAAATGTGGATTTGTTCAAGGATATAAAGATATTCTAATTCTAAGCAACTCTGCGGGCATATATACATATTTTATTATTTATTTATTTAAAACATTTCTATCCCACCCTATATCATTAAGATCTCAGGGCGGCTTACAGATAAAATCAATTTAAACAGTATAAGGACACAATCCTATGGGGATAGGCGTCCGCCTCCAAACTCGGAGGCAACTGCCCATCCAGTGCAGGGCAGGAGAAGCATGGAGAGGATCGTTCCCTCCGCGCTTCTCCTGCCCTGCGTTTGCGGCTAGACAGCTGATTTTGGCTGTCTAGCCATGGGAAGATGGAGCGGGGAAGGAGGCTGCCAGACAACACATAGGGTGTGTCGTACCAGCATTTCCACCTTCTCTGCCCCAGAATGTCCCCCGGGATGCCCCGTTTTGGCCGCTCTGCACTCCTTTTCTGAGCGCAGGGCACGGGGCTGTTCTGCGCTGCCTGCCTCGACAACCAGTGTGCAGGGGAAAGGGTTATGGCCACCTCGAAGGCAGCGTGGAAGGTTAGTGCTCCAAAGTCAGTTCCTGGATAACCAGATATCCTATGACTGTCTAGCCGCTGACTAGCGGCCACAGGACTGCTCCCTAAAGCAATAAATAATTTAAACACCTAAAAATATATTAAACCATTAAATAAGCTAATACCAGTTAAAATATAAACAATAAAACATATATATATATATATATATATAGAGAGAGAGAGAGAGAGAGAGAGAGAAAGAGAGAGAGAGAGAGGGACAGAGGCATAGCAAAGTGCACAATATTGCTCAGAATTAGAATTTACCTTCTTGGAAGCCACTGGGAGTTTTTCCTTCCCTCTCATGGAGATTTATCACCAAGCTAATTCCCAAGGCTTTATAAAGCTGTCTGTCTAGAATTTCCACATTATAAATTGCTCTTGTTTGGGCACAATTTGAATTATTTTCATTAGCCTCACAGCTGGGGCCTGACCAGAGTTAGGCTAAAAACTTCAGACAAGCTCCACAGATTTTGCAATTAGTCTGCCTCTCTCCTGCCATCCCCAAGGAAATGAAAGACAGGGAAGTTTACACTTCAAGTTAATGTTTTAGGAGCATTTGAAGCAGGAAGCAAATGGGCTTTTTCATAAGATTGAGGATGTTTTGATAGCCAGTGTGGTCCACTAGGTTGAATGTGGGGTTTAACCCTGGGAGACCTGGATTCCAATGAAAGCTCAGCCATGGACACACTGGGTGGCCTTGGGCACGTCATTTTCACCAATCTAGGACTAGAGCTCTGTGTACACTCTGAAGTGTACACGCATCTCATAATAATGCAAGCACAGCCCTGATGGATTGGACCATCTAACTGAGCACAGGTTAGATATCCCAGGTTGGCAGCGGACCTTCTCTGTTATTTGTCTCCCTAATGGATTTTTTTCAACTGGAAACCAAAGTCAAGAAAGAAACAGCTGCACCAACTGAATTCCCAATGCGTTTCAACACTTGGTCATTATCAATGGAAAAACTCTTGGTTCTTTTGGAGGATTCCCTCTCCCTTGCTTCTTCCAAAGGAGACTGAAAAGTATTCTACCTGCTTGAAAGGTAGAATACCTTTGGGAGGCTGCAGAGCAATGGAAGATGTGTAATAGAGAGAGAAAACACACACTGTACCCTCGGCCACCTTGCAGTGATTAGCTAAGCTCAAAAATGCCACCAAAAGAAATTCAAAATTCTGCCTCAAAAGTGTGGAAGCCTCACCACAGTTGATGCTGTTGCCACCTACAGAAGAAAGAAAAGTTCCTCCTTTGCGAGCACCGGGTCATTACTGACCCCTAGAGGGACGCTGCTTGCGCTGGCGTTTTCATGACAGACTATAGCGGGGTAGTTTGCCATTGCCTTCCCCAGTCATGACTACCTTTCCCCCAGCAAGCTGGGTACTCATTTTACCGACCTCAGAAGGATGGAAGGCTGAGGCGACCTGAGCCAGCTACCTGAGATCCGGCTTCCGCCTACCAGTCTGCACCACCTACAGAAGCAGTGCAGAAACCAAAAACCCCTAGGAAAAAAGCAAGAAGCTGTGCTACAACCCCTGCCAACACTAAGCTCTATCTGTGAGTAACTGTTGGAGAGTTTCTCCTGTCCTAGGAGAAATTAGGTGAAATTGTTCCCCCAGTTTCTCTCCCCACAAATAGGCTGGAGAATTTGGAGAGGCCATTTAAGCCCAGCTCTAGCAAATAACCAGTGGTCAACGGAAAGGGTCATGGCCACCTAGGGAACCCTGGATGACTGGATTGGGACCCCAGGGGTGTCAGATTTGGTCCACAGGCCTAAGATTCTGCACCCCTGTTTTAAAGCCATCTCAGCCAGTTGCGGTCACCTCATCTTTCGGCAGTAAAGTGCGTAAGTGAATTATGTACTGTATGAAGACGCTCTTTCTTTTGTCTTGTAAGTACGTATTGTTTGAAAAGTGCTTTCTTTTTCTTTTTGGAATATTCAGTTTCACTGGCAGCTTCACTTTCTGATAGTAGGAGCGAGGGAGAAATAATGATTTCCCCACACTGTTCGTAATAATTATTTGCAGTTGCCCACACAAGCCATGCAGCCCCCTGTAGCCTCTCGCACGCCCACACCTTGCCCACTCACGTCACGACCGCAGCCCCTCGCCCACCTACTCACCGCCTTGCCTCCTCCCTTCCTCCAGATTATTTGTAACTGATGAGGGGCAACAGCGCCTTCTCTTCCTGAGCCAGTTGGCCCCTTGGGCAAAGTGTTGTGGGCCTGGCTGCCCAAGCCTGCAGACCCCATGCACAAGGCTAAAAGTTTTTATTTTTATATATGTTTTGAGTAGCAGCAATCTCAACCAATCAGACAGTAAGCTTGGGGTGGGGGGATCACCAATGAGCAACATAAAGACAGCCTTGTGCCTTCATTGGCTGTATCCCACCCCCTCCCAAAGGCAGCATCTGATTGGTTCAGATCGCTGCTACTCAAAATGTACATTAAAAAAAACAACACAACTTTTTAAAATCACGCACAGGGCCTGCAGGCTTGGCCATGGTGCTTCCTTCACCACCAGGGCTGGCCGGGTGGGTGAGGAGGAGGAGAATGATGGCAGTTGCAGGAGGCTCAGGGGCAGGGATGAGTCTTTAGGAGCTTCTGGGTCCTTGGCAGCTTCCCGCCTATGCCAACTCCTGACACCAGGCTTGATGGTTTGGGTCTCGAGTTCCCCTTCTGCAAATGGAAGGGTTTCTTCCAAATCTCAGGATCACGTCAGCAGATTCTGAATTTTGCATCAAATGAAGCTTCCAGACACTTTTCAAATGCAGGAGTTCATCACATGGAGCTTTTGTTCTGCTACTGAGAAGGCTCTCTCTTGGTAGTTTGCGGGCTCTTTAGATGATGCCATTACCCTCCAGGGTGTCTCCTGCCATTTCATCCAGCCTATCCCGTGTTTTCCCCAAATGCAAAAAAAGTGGTATTTTTTTCCAGCCCACAAAACAGGAGCGCCATGACCTCCCTGTGAAATTCTCCAATAGCAGAAGAACCTGCGTCTACTTGCTGTGGGCGTTTGTTTTCAGTTGTTGGAGGTGCGGTCAGGATGAGATTTGATGGGGTGAGGGAAAGAATCATCTGTCAATTGCGTGTCCTGCCTCTGCATTTCTCAGTTGGAGGGGGAAGAGGGTAAAATGCCTCCCTGCAACAAAGGGAGACACATCTGATCCCCCACCCCACCAAGCTCAGAAGCAATGTCCTCTGTTGTTTCAGAGCACCCTATTAAGTTCAGTGGAGCTTACTCCCAAGTAAGTGTGCCAAGGGTTGCAGACTTACAGGGTGATCTTATGTCTACTCGGAAGTAAGTCCCACTGAGTTCAATGTGGCTTACTCCCACATAAGCATGCCAAGGGTTGCAGACTTACAGCACAATCTTACATTTTATGTCATTCAGAAGTAAGTCAGAGGTTTTCTGGGGGCTGCGAGAAAACAGTACAGCAGAAGTTAAGCTACGAAAACAAGACTCCCCCCCTCCTTTGCACACATGCCAGGGAGGGAGGAAGGCACTCCTTCAGTTCAAACCATGCGGCTGCCGTGTAAAGAAGCCCTTCCTAATCCCACAAAGAAACCAAAAGCAGGAAGCTCCAGAAAGGATGTGGGGTTTCACGGGGGGTTGTTTAATGTAGAAACACCTGCAGTCTCAAGGAGAACATAGTACAGTAATCTAATCTGGATTTAATCAAGATGTGTGTAAGTGTGGCAAGGTCTTGCTTCTTCTGGGAAAGTGTATAGCTGGAGCTGCAGTGTAAGTGGAGCAAAAGCACTCCTAGCCACAGAGGCCATATGTATATCCTGGAACAATGCTGGATACAGGGGAACTCCCAGGCAATGCACCTGAGGGGCATGCAATCCCATAAAGAACAGGCTTGAAATTGTGCAAGCTTCCAAGTTCTCCAGAACTCTTCATCAGGCTAGGTGGTGTGGTATAAGAAGTGAGGGATGGAGGAAGAAACAGAAATGTTCAAAAATTAGGCCAGATCTTGTGACCATGAGCTCAGTGGTATTACAGAAACTCAGTTTCAAAATGGTGTTTGCAGACTGAATGAGTCACTGGTAGGTGTTACAGATATCAGATAACACCGAAAGCTTGCACCATCTTTTGTGACATTTTGGTTGGTCCTAATAAAGGCATTGCCTAACTGTGAATTTTGGATTCCCTGCCCCACCCCCTGGATTTCGGATCTTCTACTCATGGACTCATACAGCTATCTTTTTATGTTATGAATATATCGGTGTCACCACACCCCAAATCCCTGGATGATCACTTCGAGTGGTTTCATGGAGTGGCTGAGGAGCGCAAGAGACAAGATGGATCCCTGCAGAACCCCATAACCACCTTCTGAAATCTACTCTCCAGGAATGATTTGAAGCACTAATCATTTCTGGAATGTTGGTGATATTAAAGTCAGTAGTACAATAGTGATCACCAAAGGTAATCAGCCCACAGAAGCCATCTGAGTGATTAGCCTGCTGGATCTGAAAAACAATATGTTACATTTTTAGAATATTTCACAAGGGAAAAGCCTTTTAATATTCAACGTCTGATTTTTTCCAGACTTCCCTATGGGATTATAAGAAACAAAAAGGCAGAGTTATTTCATGCATATTCCAATAAAAAACAAACATAGTGGGTAAAATTCCATTCTTGGTCGCAACTATGTAACACCATTGAGGTATATGTGGTTTGGTGAGTGTAACTAAGGACAGAAGTTTATCTTTATTTCAATATGGAGGATAAAAACAAACATGTCTTTGAAAATATAGCATGTTTACCCTTCCAAGCTGACAGCAGAAAAATGGATCTTATGTCAAGGGTAGTTAATTCCACAGAGATGAGGTCTGAAAAGCAATGAGTATTCGCAATTCCTTTGGTTGAGATGGACAGAGGGCAGTGAATTGTCTCATGTGATGTCAGAGCATGCTGTGCAGCAAGTGATTAAATAAATAGATTGCTGCATGAGCAAAATATTTGGAATGCACTGAGAAGCCAAATACACTCTATAGTACTCTCTCTACCCACTGGGATAAAATCACCCAGTCACACGATGACCGCACAGAAGGCTCTGTGCATCAGTCGTACTTGCCTTTGGCTGGGGAAGGACTATCACTCAGCAGCAGAGTACGTGCTTTTCCTGCAAAAGGTCCCATGTTCACTTCCTGTCATCTCCAGATAGGGCTGGGAAGGGCTTACTGAAGAGATGCTGCCAGTCTGTGCAGACCAGCCTTCCCCAACCTGATGTCCACCAGATGTGTTGGACTGCACCTCTCATCATTGCTAGCCATCCCATGGGAGTGCTGAGAGCTTCCTTCCAACACTTCTGGACAGCTTCAGTGTGGGGAAGGCTGGAATAGACAGCACTGAGCTAGATGGACCAACCGTCTGACTCAGTATAAGGTAGCAAATGCCATTGTTTAACTATGTGCTGTGTGAAGAGCTACTTCCCTTTGTTCTGAATCTCCCGCCATTTAGCTTCACGAGGTGACCCCAAATGTATTATGAGAGAGGGAGTTCTCCCTATCCACTTTCTCCACGCCATGCATAATTTCATACACCTCTGTCATCTCCCCCTTTGCCAGCCTCCTTTCTAAGCTAAAAAGCTTTGTAACCTTTTCTCACAGGGAGATGTTTAAGGCTCTTGGTAGGGATGTACGAAAGGCACTTACCTTTTGCGGATTATATTGATGGGGGGGAAGCGTTCTGTCCCTCCCCCCGGAATCCCGGACGGGGGGGGAGGCGCTCCGTTCCTCCCCCCCCAGAATCCTGGCTGGCCGGCTGTGCTCCGCAGGGATTCTGCGGAGCCACTGGACGGCTCCACCAGCAGCTGGACATCCGGCCGCTGGCTAGCAGGGATGCAAATGGCGGCGGCTGTAGCTGCCGCCGTTTGAGCCCCTGCAGTCAGCCGTGATAGGCTACGTAAATGTTTACATAGCCTATCATGGCTGACTTAAAAAAACACAAAAAACAACACGCGTATGCAAATGGCGGCGGCCATGGCCGCCGCCATTTGCGTTCCTTATTTTGGCACGTGATAGTCAGCCGTGATAGGCTACGTAAACATTTACGTAGCCTATCACGTTTTTTTAAAAAAAACTTAGCCGTGATAGGCTACATAAATCTTTACGTGGCCTATCACGTTTTTTTTTTTTAAACTGGAAATGGCGGCAGCGGCAGCCAGTCGGAAGACCAGCCACCGCACCGCTGCCAGAGCCGCCGCCACCAGAAAGATCCGCCCCAGGTAAGATTCATCCCGGGGGGGCGGGGGGGCAGACCGTTCCGCCACCGATTTTGGGGGACGGAATGCACTGGCATTTGGCCTCCCCGAGATCCGTGGTGGAATTCTCTGACATCCCTAGCTCTTGGTCATTTTGGTTGCCCTTTTCTGCACCTTCTCCAGAACACCAGAGAACAGGGAAAAGAGGTCAGACTTTGCTTTCCCCCAGCCAAGCAATCATCACTATCACCATCACCATCATCATCATTGTCTAAAAAGATAAACAATTAAATAAAATAAAGGAGGCCCACATAACCCACTCATCCTCTCCCCCACCCTTGCCCACACAATAGAAGAAAAGGGAAACCTATCTGTCCTCCAGCCCTAATCTTTTAAGAACCACAAACGCACCAGCAAACTGTGTTCTGTAGACTATGGCCATTGTCAGCACTCAGCAGATGCACCACATCCATGGAACTTAGTATTAACTAGTGATGGGCAAACTTTCCCAAGTTAATTTGTTTTTTTACTCGGAAACTAATGAATTTGTCCATATGAGCTCAGACAAGAGTTCTCCTTTAATATGAAATTTCATTCCATATATAGGAGTTTTTGTGCATGCACAATATCAAGGTGCATCTTGGGAGCTGTAGTTTGGAATTGTGTAGTGCGATATAATGTTATGTTGAATGCCCTTTCTGGGCAGTATTGAACTGTGCCATTCTGCTAGCACAAATGATGTTGCACTAGTGAAAACTAGGTTCTGAACTATGCACAAGAGGAGAATCCAACTAAAGCTATGTTTGTCCAAGTGCGGTTGCACAACTGGTTGTGTAAGTGATTGCACAACTGGTTGCACAACCAGTTGTGCAAACATAATGTGCAAGCATTTGTGCAAGAGAAAGATTTGGCAGAGCTCCACTAGCGCTATTAAAGTTTGCAGAGTGACACCATTGGATACTGCCCTTAGATGGGTTGTAGTCACATGGCCTGCCTGCATGATGATGTCATGTGATTTCCGCCCCAATTTTTTATTGTGAATTTTAACAAAACAAGCTGAAAACATAACAAAACCATAATAATAATAATAATACAATAGCATATTCTAAAATCCTGTTTCAAATATTATAATATTCAAAAAAGAAAAAAAGGAAATGAAAAAATAGGTTACACATAAACTTCAGTGAAAGCAGACCAAATATCCACATATAAGTCCATCTGCAAGTTACGCCTATATACCACTCTTTCAAATGTTGCTAGTGCTGCTAAGTCTTCAGTCCATTGCATTATAGGTGGTGAGCTTTTATCCTTCCAATATCGTAGTATCAATCTTTTAGCAACCAAAAGGGTGAGAAAAATCCATTTACGCTGATCATGTGTTACATTCTAAGAAGCAGGTAAGTAATTTAAAAGAGCATTTACATCAGTAAATATTAAAGAGCTCTCCAATACTAAATTTATCTGAATAAGAACCTCCTCAAGGAGGCAACCATTGGGCATTTCCAAACCAAAACATATGAATAAGAGAAGCATTGACTGCATTACACCTCCAACAATTAGCTGAATTTGACAAACCTTTATTAAAAATATGTGGTGTCCAATAAACCCAAAACAAAAGTTTTTGCTGAATAAGGTGTAACCAAAGATCCATTGAAATGTCTGATACAGATGCCAAGGTGGCAGTCCATTGATTAAACAAAATAGGACATTCCAATTGCCTGTTCCATTCCTGCTGTAAACCACTTGTATCATATTTATTCATTGATAATAAATGTTGGTAGACATGAATCGTAGGTCGATATATCTGATCAGCTTCAATAAGTATTTCCAATAGCGAAGGAGACTCCGAAGCAGTAAAAGCAGCAGGACTGAATCTACCAACAAATGTTTAAATTGCAAGTACTGCCATTCCGCTGTAGCAGGCAAATCAAATTGATCTCACAAAGTTGAAAATAAAAAAACTCATAATCAACCACCACTAATTGATCCAAGGGAAAAATTATTTTATTGGTCCAGGTCTGCCATTAAAACTTTTTTTTTTTTTTACCAATTCTTAAATCTAGATTTCCCCATAAAGTCAGTTTAGCATGGGAAAATGGATCAAACTGTAATTGATGTGACATTATACACCAGACTTCCCTAACTGCCAAAATTGTGGGAGGAGCTCTGTCTACCTTAATATGCTGAGAACCTAATGCCATCCATTTAAAGAGAGGTTCCAGGCAAGAAGATTCCAATAGTGACCACGGAGGAAAATCTAATTTGAGTGGAAAAGACCAAAATTTAGTAGAGGTCTGCAAATAGGCCCAATGGTACATAGCTAGATCCAGAAAACTGAACCGGCCTTCATTAATTGGAAGTTGCATCCTTTTTAAAGATATTCTTGGTGGAGAGGAACCCCAAAAGGATTTACGAAACAAAGCATTGAGTTTTGGGAAATATTTGTCAGGTATAAGTATAGGGATCCCTCGTATAACATAAATAATTTGGAGTCTGGTATTCATCTTAAGTGTAATTCACCTTACCCCATAAACTCAACTTTCAAGTTGCCCATCTATCTGTATCTTGTGAAATATCATTAGTCAACTTGTTTAAATTTAACCTAAACATTTGAGATATATCTCTAGCAATAATTATTCCCATGTAAGTAATAAGTAATGTCATGTGATGTTTATTCACAGTTGACAATCACCTGTATGAAGATGAACCTGTGAAGACCTCATCATCCTCATCCTTGGAGCCAGAGCTGATGAGGGAAGCAGCTAATGAGACTGCTTCAAGTAAGTTTTATGGGGTGCTGGGTGGGAGGATGACTGAAAAATTAGGGGGGCAGAAATCTGCTCATGCTCTGAAGTTGCTCATCAATTCCAAATAGTGAACTCATGATGCATTGATCCAGACTCGCTACAGTTTCAGACAGCAACCCAACCAATACAAAATTCAGCAGTATCTAGGGATGTTAGAGAATTCTGCCACGGATCCCAGGGGGGCTGAATTCCAGTGAATTCGGCCCCCTAGAATCCATGGCGGAATGGAGCAATCCGCCCCACCACCCCACGAAAGCCCCCCGGAATGGAGCCTACCTGGCGGCAGCAGCAGCTGCAGCTGTGGCAGTGGCTCCAGCAGCGGCTCCAGCTGCTGCCGGGCTGCTGCGGACGCAAATGGTGTCCTGAGTAGGGGATGCCATTTGCGTCCCTATGGTAGTCCGTGATAGGCTACGTAAATATTTACATAGCCTATCACAGGCTACCATAGGGACGCAAATGGTGTCCCCTACTCAGGATGCCATTTGCGTCCGCAGCAGCCTGGCAGCGGCTGGCCGCCCCGCTGTGGGTTGGCCTGGCTGGCGGCTCCACAGCTTGGCTGCGGAGTGGAGCTGGCCGGGCAGGATTCCAGGGGGGAGGAACGGATCGCCTCTCCTCCCGTCGATGATTTCTGGGGGAGGGACAGAGCGCTTCCCCCCCACCGTGGATGTCCATGGACGAAACCAGGTAAGTGTTTCGTACATCCCTAGCAGTATCACTCATACTAACCCTAAATCCTCCCCAAAGTCTGAGCACCTCCGATACGCAATTTTGAGTCCTATGCAATCTACTTGTCCCTTCTGTAGGTTTTATTTCCTGGAATAATGTTATCCTGATTTTTCATGACTCCTTTATATATTTAAAATGCCCTCAATATAATGGGAAATACAGCCATTTCGGGGGCCTAATAGATCTTCGCGATGAACTCGGCTTTGCTTGTATCAGTGAGCCAAGCCATGGTAAAGTTCCCCAAACCCAGGAACTTTATGAAGGCTTTTTGGCACAAAATGGCAGTGATGGGCAGGGACAGGTGGCAGTGGCAGGAGTCCCCACCACCACCCCACCACCATTTTGCACAAAAAACCTCTGCTGCTGTGCTCAACTGCCTCCTTCTCCCCTTCCCAGATCCCAGGAGGGGAAGAAGGAGCCAGTTGTGTACAGCAGCAGGGTCACTGTGCGCAAGTCTTTCATTCTCCCTCCTGACCCCAGGAGGGAGAATGAAAGACTTACACGCAGCGGTCCCACTGTGTGCAAAATGGAGGGTGAGAGGGCAGCTCCCTCTCACCCTCCATTTTGTACAAAGCGGTATCTCTGTCCAAAAGTCTTTCATTCCCCCTCCCATGGTCGGGAAAGAGAACAAAAGACTTGCACACAAATACACTGCTTTGCACAAAATGGAGGATGGGGGGGGGAGTGCTGCTCCCTTCTCATCCTGCTCTTCTCCTGCCACTGCTGCTGTTGTAGCAAAGACTGAAGGGCGAGAGGGGAGTGCTGCTGTCCCTGCTACTGTGGCTGCAGCAGCGGCCACACTCCTGCCCTCACTGTCATGCCGCCCCCAAATCTGCAGCTGGCCTAACTCAGTGAGGGCCTAGTCAAACCAGCTGGCAGATGTTGGATCAGAGTCGGGGGCGGGGGGTCAAGCCAGCAAGCTCCCCAAGCTCCATCTCCCCAAACAGTTTCCTCCAACATCCCTGCTATATCTGTAACCACTTTTCCTGATAATGGGTCAGGGATGGGGTTGCAGAGCAAAGATAACAGCTGTTTCTTCAGTGCTGCCTCCTTTCTGAGTTTGTAAGCTAATAAATCAGTTATTTGAAGCTGGACCACAGGCACGTATACCAATTAAAAAAAAAGAAAAGAGCCAGCAGGCTTGATTTTAGGGTTGCCATTTTAACTGGGTCCTTGACATATTGGAAGAGATGATCAGCTTGACATGGTCAGAATATTAATGCTCCGCCTTCACCATGATCGTGTTAGCAGCTATGATATTTTGCATGCTAACCAGAGATGCCAAAAGCAGTCACAAATTACATGGTAGATGATTTGAAAATTACCATCCAACTGCCAAGTATTAATGATATGTCAAACAAACACCAGGTCAGCTTTCATGAGAGCATCTTGCCTGGATGAAGACATATGCATGCTTTCCATTATAAGGCTTTCATTTTAAAAAAATCTTTTTTTTTCTTACTGCCCACTGTTACGTAACGATACAAAGAGTAGTTAATGCACTAGACTGGAATGCTCATTCCACCAGCTCCTTGTGTCATCTTAGCATTATTATGGTGCTTTAGAGCAGGGACAGGGAATGTGTGGCCCTCCAGATGTTGTCAGACATAATCCCTCATCATTGACCATGTTCATGGGAGTTGCAGTCCAACATCTGGAGGGCCACATGTTCCCCACCCCTGTTTTAGAGTGCTGAACGCACTTTACATACATTAGTAGTCTTAAGGTTACTACTCTTAGTTATCCTTATAACAGCTTCCCCCAAACTGTTGCCTTTCAGGTATTCTGGAGCCGAGCCAAAAGTGGGTAGAGTCAAAGCTGACGTGGCTGGTGCTAGAGCCAAAGTGGGTTGAGTCTGAAACTAAAAAGAGATTTGGAGGGCCACATGCGGCCCTTGAGCCATGTGTTCTAAACCAGGGGTGGATAACTCCATACGTTTTGGCCTATGGCTCCCATCAGCCCCAGCGAGAATAGCCATAGGTTAGGGATTATGGGAGTTGTAGGCCAAAACATCTGGAAGGCCACAAGTTGCCCACCCCTGCTCTAAACCATCCTCTAAACCAGCATCCAGTTCTGGAATGAGATCTGCTATAGATTTTCAGTAGCATAGTGACCTAGGAATAAAACATTGGTTTAAGGATAGAGGAGAAATTATTTGAGGTCACATTTCAGTTTTAATGCGAACTTACCTAACTGTGCACTTTCAAATAGGGATGTACGAAACCTTCTTACCTTTTCGCGGAATCTTTCGCAGTGGGGGGGATGGGGGGGAGGCGATTCGGTCCTCCCCCCCCGGAATCCTCAATGGCCGGCTCCGCTCCGCAGCCAGGCCGCAGAGCAGCTGGCCAGGGCTGTCCGCAGCCAGATTTCCGGCCACGGACAGGCTGGTGTGGATGCAAATGGCGGCTGCCATTTGTGTCCAGGCAGGCAGCCATGATAGGCTACGTAAGAATTTACATAGCCTATCATGGCTACCCCTCCCCCAAAAACAGTGTATGCAAATGGCGGTGGCTACGGCGGCAGCTATTTGCGTTCCCCCTTTTTTTCGCCATAATAGTCTACGTAAATATTTACGTAGACTAAAACGGCGAAAAATAAGGAACGCAAATGGCGGCCGCCATAGCTGCCACCATTTGCATACGCCGTTTTTTTTTTACCCAGACGTGATAGGCTACACAAGTCTTTACGTAGCCTATCGCATCTGGGTAAAAAAAAAAAAAAAGACCAGACTGCAAATAGCGGCCGCAGCAGCCGGTCGAAAGACCAGCTGCTGAAGCCACCACTGGAGCCGCCGTCATCTGGAACATCCGCCCCAGGTAAGTCTCATCCCGGGGGGGGGGAATCCGCGGGGTGGCGGGAGGGTGGCAGGCCATTCAGCCACGGATTTCGGGGGGCCGAATGCCAGTGCATTCGGCCTTACTGAAACCCGTGGCGGAGTTCTCCGCCATCCCTACTTTCAAACCATTATGTGAACCAAAACTCCTTCAAAATTCACACTTCTCCAAATTTTGTAATGGAGTTCTCCAATCAAAAAATGCATGCAAGAATGCATATATTAGGGGAAATAATGTTAAAAATGCATTATATGAGGAAAATTGCTTGCAAAAATTGTGTATATTGGGCAAGAATGTTTGCAAAATGCATGTATTATGAGAAATGTGCACAAAAAATGCTTATGAATTTTCATGACTTAAAAAAAACCCTCCATATTGAGGATGAATGAAACTTATGGTTGGAAAAATGAGAAAGTGAGAGAAACTAAAATGGACAGGTTTGTCCATCCATATAAAAATGCATATCACCACAAACCAAATCACTAATAGTACACCATGATACTATGAACTGAGTAGCAGAGCTTAATTCTGTCTGGAAACTGAATCCTTTGATCCCAAACCTCTGCTCTTTAATCTCAGATGTGGAGAGACTGACTGCTTACTCAGTGATGAAGGAAGTACACTTTGCATGTGCCCAGAGGCACTTCCAGGACCGAGTCCTAGCATTAAGGTTGAGGAGGTGGGAACAGTCCTGGTGTTTGGCTTTGGTTCAAATTCACTGATTTCCAAGGGTAGTTGTCTCCAATAGCCAAGTTAGGCCAAACATACTATATACCTGCTCTGCCCAAATTCCGTCAAAATGGATGATATATGCAAACATGCCTAGTGTTGTTCATTATCAATGAGCTACAACTGATGAAACAGTAATTGTGTGTGGAGATAAACTGAAGGAATCCAGGGCTGCAGCAAGGTTGAATGGTTTGGCAGTTCACAAGACTGTGTGGACATTTGGTGACCTGATTTTTGTGCCTCATTTCACCTGATAAATGAGCCCTGTGCAGTGAGAACTGGAATGTCCTCCGTGACTTCAGAAATCACTTCAGTGAATGGGATAATTGAGTATATGGAGGGGATTTGTTTGGAAACCTTTCACATGGTTGCAGCAACTGTGGAAGGATATGGTTGCAACCACTTCCTTGGTCTGTTTATCTTCAGAAAGAGAACAACTCAAGCACGCTATAAAGTTCATATCATAATTACACTGGGAACTGAGGAGATTTTTTTATTTAAAAAAACACACAAAGTAGAATAATGCTCTTACAAAGGCTAGGTTTTCAGTTTAATTCAGCCATATCACTGAAAAGCTAGGAATTAGCTCTAATTCAGGACAATATTTGACCAAGAGTGGGGGAGGAGCTTTTACCATGCCATCATAGGATAAGGGCCAAGCAATTTACCATGACATAGAATTTTTTTCTGTTAGAGAAGATTTGTACCTAACATTGTCCACTAATATTTCCTGGAGCCTGATTTTTGTGAAAGCTTATGCAATAGTCTTGTTTTAAATCCAGTTGGAAGATCATAGACCCTGAGAGGGATCTGGAACGGAAAATATTTTTGTTTTGCTATACATTTTCTGGATGGCTTTGTGTAAGTTTCTCTTTTTCAATTAATTTGTCTATAAAACATGTGTGTGTGGCTGGATCTACACTTACCGCCTTTTTTCGCTTCCAATGAGGTTTCACCGCCCACCTTTCACACTACGCAGTAGCCGCCTCGAATTGGAACCGGAATTTCCCGCTTCTGTGCTCCCGCTTTCAATACCCTAATATCCAGGTATTTCCCCTTAATGTGCTCTGATTTTCTGCCCTCGCTACTATATCCAGTCGTAGTCCCCTCCCCTGCCTGTCCATATGCAGCGGTGTTTGTATTTCCCTCCTGTCCAATCACAGCTCTTGATGGCCCCATGTCTTCTTCTGGCTACCAATCACATAGCTTCCTCAGCAGCCCGTTTCCTCAGCAACAAGCAAAGGGCTGGATTGTGCGTGCTTGTCTGATCTCGGATGCTAAGCGGGGTTGGTCCCGGTCAGTGCTTGGATGGGAGACCGCCTGGGAATCAGGCTTCCTGCACTGAGCAGGGGGTTGTTGTATCCCTTCAAATGAGACTAAGTTTTACCCCCTCCTATCCCCTGCTCAGGATGGGTTTTTTTTAAATTAAGGCGTTATCCTCACAGAATCGGGGCTTCTCCGTGATGTTTTTTTTTTCTAATTCAGGCATTATCTTCGAAGCTTCAAAGATCATGCCTAAATTAGGGGAAAAAAACATCGTGGAGAAGCCCCCGATTCTGTGAGGATAACGCCTTAATTTAAAAAAAACCCATCCTGAGCGGGGGATAGGAGGGGGTAAAACTTAGTCTCATTTGAAGGGATACAACAACCCCCTGCTCAGTGCAGGAAGCCTGATTCCCAGGCGGTCGCCCATCCAAGCACTGACCGGGGCCGACCCCGCTTAGCATCCGAGATCAGACAAGCGCGCGCAGTAAAACAGCACAGCGCTCGAGTGTGAACCAAGCTTGTGCATTCGATGAAGCACTGCAACGGGGAAAATGGGTGAGTGTGAATAATCATGTTTTAATGCGAGAGCGTTTAACCCGACGGGACACCGAATTCATTGCGATGGCGGGCGCAATGTAGATCGACCCTGTGTGTGTGTGGGGGAATACTACGATTCAGTGAAAAAAGTACTGCAAAAGCATTGGTGCTTGTAAAGTGCTAACACTTTACGGGCATTAGAAGTATGGAACATTCCCAGCATTCCACAAAGAGCCCAACATCCCAGCATTCCCTGGAGTGATGTAGACATTTCTTCAGCCAAGGACATTCATGTGTGGCTGTGATGAAATCTCTTCCTGTGGCTTCTTCTGCGTTTCTCAGTGCGTGTGAATTATTCCATTATTAAGTCATGTCATAGAAACTCTGGCATTCATCTTTCTAGTCTGAATGGACCACCTAAGGCATTAATTTATGTCAGGTTAAATAGGATTAACCTGCATAAAAATTAATAAAATATTTATTAATATACTGAATAGTCTGTAAGAAAGAGAAAGTAGGATGTTCCTTAATACTGGGATGGGCAACTTTTTTCTGTCAAGGGCCACATTCCCTCATGGGTAATTTGTCAGGGGCCACATGCTGGTGGTGGGTGGGGTTGTAGTCAGCAGTGGAAGGCTCAGAGCCGAAAGTGGATGGGTGACCCTTTTCTCTTTCTGTCACCCCATTTTCTCTCTTTCTGCCATCCCCGTTTTTCTCTCTTCCTCTTCCTTCCTGCCCAGCAAGCTGCTAGGGAAGGGATAGATTGTTCTTGCTAGAGACCTAATTGAAGCTGATTGGGAGTAGATTCGGGAGAGATAAAAGGAAGTACTTCTTCACACAGCGCATAGTCAAACTATGGAATTTGCTACTACAGGACGTACTGATGGCCACCAATTTGGGTGGCTTTAAAAGGGAGTTGGACAAATTCCTGGAGGAGAAGGTTTTCAATGGGTACTAGTCCTGATGGCTATGTGCTGCCTCCAGAACCAGAGGCAGTGAGCATATGTAAACCAGTTGCTGGGGAACATGGGTGGGAGGGTGCTGTTGCACTTAGGGATGTACGAAACACTAACCTGGTTTCGTCCAGGGACATCCGCAGTGGGGGGGGGAGGCGCTCCATCCCTCCCCCCGAAATCCTCGACGGGGAGGAGGCGGTCCGTTCCTCTGCCCGGAATCCTGCCCGGCTGGCTCTGCTCCACAGCCAGGCCGCAGAGCCGCCGGCCGGGCCAGCCCACAGCAGGACCTCCAGCCGCTGCCGGGCTGCTGCGGATGCAAATGGCGTCCTGAGTAGGGGATGCCATTTGCGTCCCTATGGTAGCCCGTGATAGGCTACGTAAATATTTACGTAGCCTATAACGGCTAAAGCGGGAACGCAAATGGCGTCCCCTACGCCATTTGTGTTCCCTTTTTCTTCGTGATAGGCTACGTAAATATTTACGTAGCCTAATACAGGCTACCATAGGGACGCAAATGGCGTCCCCTACTCAGGACGCCATTTGCGTCTGCAGCAGCCCAGCAGCAGCCGGAGCCGCCGCCGCCGGAGCCAAAGCCACTGCTGGAGCCACAGCCAGGTAGGCTCCGTTTCGCGGGGCTTTCGCGGGGTGGTGGGGCGGGTTGCTCCATTCCGCCACAGATTCTGGGGGGCTGAATTCACTGGAATTTGCCCCCCCCCCAGGATCCGTGGCAGAATTCTCTAACATCCCTAGTTGCACTCATGCCCTGCTTGTGGGTTTCTGGTCGACAGCTGGTTGGCCACTGTGTGAACAGAATGCTGGACTACATGGACCCTTGGTCTGATCCAGCAGGGCTCTTCTTATGTTCTTATGACTGCATGCAGAGGACTTTTGAAATTAGGCTGAGAGCCACATGAAATTAGGCCAAGGGTCACATTGTCCACTCGTTTTCTATAGACTGCTTTTATGTATGAAAATATGAAAGCTTAAAACCACAAAATAACAGTACAACCAGAATAAAACCTAGCAGCAATGCAGAGATTTGTAATAATACAGATTTAAAACACCAGAGCTAAAAGACTAGGAAGCTAAAATGCTAAAATACTGGTAAAATTAAAAAAGGTTTTCACCTGGGGCTGAAAGGAGTACAGTGTAGGCACCAGGCGAACCTCTCTAGGGAGATCATTCCACAGCCATCAGACATCAAAAACTCTTTGGGCTGCAATCCAATACATGCTGACCTGGGAGTAATTCCCATTGAACTCAGTAGGACTTACTTCTGAGTAGACATGCATAGGATTACATGGTTAATATCAAAGAATTCAATCCAGTATGGAAGTTCTCTAGCACAATCCCCATTGAAGTGAATGGTAGCTTATGGACACGACCATTCATTTCAATGGGTTGAATGCTGGAGGACATCTTGGTAGGTTGTACTCTTATTATTGCCTATGTGTGTAATTTGTAAATGTGTTTATAGACTAAACTGAGTCAATGAAATTGTCTAGGTCTAGGTAACAGGCAGTGTTGTGTATAAAGTGCTTGCATGGTAATCAGGTCCCAGTTTTCTCCACTGATTTACTGTGACCTCTGTTTAAAGAAATTGATAAATCAACTGACTTTGTCTTTATATGACTTTTTTAACCTGTACAACAGATGTTTCTATAGGTGCCCAGTCTCTATTCCAGCTTAAATCTTTGCAATGCCTGCATCAGTTTCTGAAATCACATTAATATTCTACAGGCTGCTTTCCAGCTATCAAACACTCTTTATTCCCCCTCTGCCGCAGGATGGTCTAAAAGGCACTGTGCAGTCAGGTAACATCACATCACATCTGCACATTTCCCTTACTAAAAAAGTAAGGTATTCCATTACAGACTCCCATAATTACAAAGGGACTCTGCATAATTGGATCTGTATCTATAATATGGCTGTATTTAAGCAATGATATTAACCTCCAGAATAGACTTGTTGACTTGAATTATTATACCAGCAATGAATAGAGTTACACAGTAATGTATAATCAGAAATGGAAGGTCCCTTTTGGCTGTCAGTCACAACACTTGGAGTAACTCCAAAGCTGCTTAAGTGTAACTCCACACATAAAGTTGTCTGTAATTATGGTGGGAAGACAAAGGCACAGCTTCTACATAACTGTGCCTTGTAATTGCCAGCCCCAGGAAACACCTAAGATGTTTCAATTCCTTTTCACAGCACTGCCCACAATCTTAGTTTTGTTGGATAAGTAATTCTGGGCAGTTAGCCATTCGCACTCATTGGCCAGTTTGAAACCTTGGCCGGCAGCTGCTACCACTACTTTAGGAAGAAGGCGTATTTAAACACACACACACACACACACACTCACTCACTCCTGTAAGATTGATTCTGTAACACATATTCAAAATGCTAGAACTAACTGCAAAATCCTGATACTTCAAATGCTGAGTTTTACATGAGTTGGCTCCAACTTCTTTGTTGTGTCTCAGAACAGATACTGCCCAACACTGGACCATAAACATACAGAGCAATCCTATGGCCCTAGACCATGGGCCGGTTTGCACGACCACCACAGACCGCTGTGGCTTATTTAAGTCATGGTGGGTTGCGGCATGTGCTGGCAGCCATTGTGAATATTTAAGCCATGGTGGGCAGTTGCTGTGGCTTATTGTGACATCAAAACACAGTGCAGGGTGGGTTGTTGCCATGATTAATAAACCACCCTGACCCTTAAACAGCTTATT
This sequence comes from Heloderma suspectum, assembly GCF_057233095.1. NCBI lineage: Eukaryota > Metazoa > Chordata > Lepidosauria > Squamata > Helodermatidae > Heloderma > Heloderma suspectum. The sequence goes on from NC_139458.1 coordinate 332,837,814, forward strand.
AGTTTTGGGTGGTTTAAGCATTGCAACAACCCACCATCTCTGGGTTCAGACGTCATGATAGGCAGTGGCAACCGCTCACTGCAGTTTGAATATTCACAGTGGCCACAACCCTCTATGGTTTAAATAACCCATGGTGAGCTGTGGCAATCATTTGAACCAGGCCAATGTCTGGGGCACCACTGGATGCTGTGGATCCCCTCCTATGAGGTTAGAGACAGAGGAGGAGATCCAGTCATGGATCTCCCAGACACGCACCCCAGCCCCTCACAGACCCTGTGGAAAGCTCAAAGGTCCATCTAGCAGAAGTCTCTGCAAAGCAAGGTGGTGAGGCTGTCGGTATTAGAGTTTAGCCTAGATGCTTCATGTCTGGGAAAAACATTGCACGATTAACATTAGAACTTTGGGACACTTTGTAAAGAGCTGCTTTTTAGTTCTGGTCTATGTGTATCAACAAATACACTTTTGGCATTTGACTGGCAGTGGAATCCCATGCATGTTTACTCAGAAGTAAGTCCCACTGAGATTATACCCAGGCAAGTGTGTACTGGTATGTATTGTAACCTCAGACTGCAATCCTATTCACGTTTACTGGGGAAGAAGTCTCATTTATCTCAATGGGACATACCTTTGGGTAGATATATAGAGGATTGCACTGTGAATTGTCTTGGGTGTGAGTCTGGAGGAGTACCTATACAGAGCAGACACTACACCTAGTGTGCCCAGATGTAAATGAAGACAGGGTTCCTACACCTTGAATAGCTGTACAGAATAGGGAATTTCAGTAGGTGTAGTTTGCATGACAAGCTGAAATTCTCTATTCTATACAACTGTTAAAGATGCAGGAACCCTGCTTTTGCATCTGGCCATTCTAACTGCATGATCAGCATTTGACCAATAACCACCGTGACTAAATGGGTAAAATAGCTCTAGGGGGGGAAAGTTTGAAGGAGAAGCTAACGATGAAAGGTGTAGATTGGCACACACACACAATGTGACACACACATCACCTCTTACATCAAGAAACACACATGCACGCACACAGCAATCCCAATCCCTGGGATGGTTTTACAGTTTTAAAAAAGGGTGATTGATGAATGAATGACCCTTTGTGGAGTGCTTTAATTTTTTTAAAAGGCAGACAACTTATACCTGTCATGCACCTGAGTGTCTGAGCCCAATGAGATACTGGTCACCCCACACCAGGAAGAACCGTCAGGAAGCCCTGGAGCACCCCCTGACACAAGGACTCAGCCTTTCCATCAGCCTCATCCTCCAAGATTGGTTCTCCCAAAGTCTCTCAGGTTCCTCTGTAGCTTAAGGCTACAAGAATGAGCACAGGCTATTTAAGATTGTGGCCAGTACACAATAGGAATTGGAGCTTCTAAGAGACCTGAACTGACTGGCTTACTTAATTGTGTCTTTAGTTTTAATAGGTTTTTTTATTGTTTTACACTGTATTTTAATGTTATATTCATTTGTGTCAGAACTTCTATTATGTGGCGGCTCCATAATTGCAGAAATAAATAAATACAGTTACAATTACAATTGAAACAGCAGAACAGACTATAACAGAAAAGAAATCAGAGGAAACCAACCTGCAGAGAGGATTTTTATAGGCAGAAAGTTTAATGCATTTTAAAAGAATGGTGCATGTTTTAATTATACTTCAGTAACAATAAAGTGAAGATGATTTTAAGGGGGGCAGGGGGACTGCTATCCAGTTAGAACAATGAAGGCAACAATTCCTGACTCATGTTATTGTAGCTAAATGCCAGGCTCCTGTGAAGCCCCGTTTGTTTCAGTGGGGCTTAAAATGGAGATATTCCTGGTGGATTGTGCCCATGATGTTTTACTACTTAGCTGGGAGAAAGTCAGGAACGAGCGGCACTGCAATCTCATTTGAATAATGCTTCAAATCAATTCCATATGTTGACCCTATGACCGGACCTTGCAGGCTAGTTAGAAAAAACAGTGGAGTTTCTCGTATGATTTCCAAGTCAGAGGCTTGCGTTTATGTAAGTCAGCAGACACATTCATACCCCTTTGCACCTGCATAAATAAAACATTGTCCTTTATCAAGAGCAAGGAGAAATGGCATTTTTGCCCATGCTCAAAAATAATTGTGCAGGGAATGGATGCATGACGATGACTGTTGCCTTATTCAAGCATAGGCTTACAATCATAAATGTTATGGATCCATGTTCTCCAACTGCTTTTCCTTCGCATGCTCAGCTTTACATATAGGCCAGTTTAATGAGTGCTTGTCATAATGGCTCTATATTAGCTCCAGTATCAGTGGCAGCAGTGGTGGCTGGTTGCGGTGGTACTGGAGGGGGGGGGGAAGGGCAGGGCAGCTAATGGTAAGCAGAGGCAGGGGTAACAATAGGCAGAAGTAACAGTTGGCAGAGCCAGGGATCTGAGCCTCAGGACACAAAACCACTCCTTTTAAACCCACATTTTTTCTACACCAGCAGAAATCCATTTATCGAACAGGCAAACTTAAACAAGATCATAATTAGTGCAAGTTGTGAGTGTGGAGGGACTGGAGAGTAAGTCCTATTTGATCAGAGGGACACTATTTTGAGTAAACATTCCTAGGATTGTGTACTGTTAATTATCTATGGAGATTTTCATTTAACCTCTTAGGCTGGAACTACACTTACCGCCTTTTTTCGCTTCTAATGAAGTTTCACCGCCCGCCTTTCACACTATGCAGTAGCCGCCTCAAATTGGACCAGAATTTCCCACTTCCGTACTGCCTCTTTCAATACTCTAATATCCCGGTATTTCCCCTTAATGTACTCTGATTTTCCGCCTTCGCTACCATATCTGGTCCTAGTCCCCTCCCCCGACTGTCAATATACGGCAGTGTTTGTATTTCCCTCCTGTCCAGTCACAGCTCTCGACGGCCCCATGTCGTCTTCTGGCTACTGATCACATAGCTTCCTCAGCACTCAATGTTTCCTCAGCAACAAGCAAAGGGCTGGATGTGCGCGCTTCACAGTTGTGAAGCTTCACAACTTCAAATCTTCGAAGATCATGTCTGAATTAGGGGAAAAAAACATCGTGGAGAAGCCCCGATTCTGCGAGGATAACGCCTTAATTTAAAAAACACACATCCTGAGCAGGGGATAGGAGGGGGTAAAACTTAGTCTCATTTGAAGGGATAGAACAACCCCCTGCTCAGTGCAGGAAGCCTGATTCCCAGACGGTCGCCCATCCAACTACTGACTGGGGCCGACCCCACTTAGCATCCGAGATCAGACAAGCGCACGCAGGAAAACAGCAGGAAAACAGCACAGCGCTCGAGTGTGAACCGAGCTCGTGCTTTCGATGAAGCCCTGCAATGGGGAAAATGGGTGAATGTGAATAATCACGTTTTAATGCAAAAGTGTTTAACCCGACGGGACACCGAATTCATTGTGATGGCGGGTGCAATGTAGATTGGCCCTTAGAAATGATAGCTGGTAACTTGCTAAATGGAAATGAAGGGATTTTTAGCTCTTCTGTACTCAGTCACCCCCCTTCCCTCAGGCTATAGTGCTTTAAGGCATACCATGAAGTCCAAAATAGAATATATTCTTATATATACACTTTACCTGTTATTTTAAGAAGACTATAATGAATGAATTCTGCTCCTATATGACAGGGTACAAGTTATTTGGATGGACTAACTGTATTTTCTTACATCAATGCATCCATCACATTTTTCCCTAATCTTAGCCCCCTTTTACTTGCTAATCCCCTGAGACCATCATATCTTACATTGTATTTCCAGCCATAACCCAACATGAGCTCAGACAGATTGTGTGTGAATTTCCACTGACTATGCAAATCTGCTGTCCTGACATCTGCGGTCCAGAAAGAAAAACATGTACAACCTCATCCAATGCATATTAAAGTCAGTGGTTGTGTTTCTCTCTCTCTCTCTCTCTCTCCCCCCCCCCCCGCTCCCCATGCCCTGGTTTTTAGGACTATATAGCTGAGAGAATTTTCTTGTTTAAGTTAAATAAAATTGCATAAGCTCTGGGGAGCCCAAGAAGCATTGCATATGCATGCCTCACTTTTGAAGATAGACCGCACAAGTAACCTCCAAATTCCTCTAATGCCTTAGGATCTGGAATTCCTGCAATCCATATCCCCCAGTTACCAGTTACGCCACCAATGTCAATATAACCATTTGGTCCAATTTCAACATTTCTATTTCATACTTGGAGAAGCACAATGGAGGATTGTGTGTTTCTTTCCTAATGCAATAGGGGCCGCACTGTCACCCGGCTCTACTCGGCAACCATTTGCATGCTCTATCTGCTTGCTAGTGATAGAGTCCACAATTTGTTTCAGTCTTGATGCCATTACTATGATCCTTTGGATCCTCTGGATCCTCTTAGACTTCTGTCCTAAGGCAGCCATGCAATAGATCTCTCTCTCTCTCACACACACACACACACACACACACTCACTTATATGCACATTATATATATCCACATGCAAATTCCAAAACATTGTTACCAATAAACATTCTTCCCTATATTTACATACATTTTATAATAGCAAAATCAGGTCATCAAAAAAGAAAACTGCATAGTGGGATATATTGCTTTACTTCTGTAAAAATTACAAACGCATGTCCATTTTTCTGCAGATGAGCCCCCTCTTTGTCTTTTTTCTGCTGTTCTAATACAATGTGTTCATTTTGCTATAATAGCAAAATAGAAATCTAACATGGCACTGGAAGTGTAATTGCCAGTCTTTATCTGGGTTCGGGATAAGAATTGTGGAAATGATGCCTCCAGCCCACCCTTCCTTGTGGCTAGTAGGCATATGGCTGAGATGAAATCTGAAAGAGCGACTTTTTGGCTTGAAGCTCAGTTCACATTCTCAGCCTACAATGTTCTCTTTAGAGCTCTGCTAATTTACACTTGGACTCTGAAGTAGCCATTCCAGTCAGTGAGTGGGTGCCTCCGGGTGTGGCTTTTATTGAGCCATTGCCTTGTCTTATTCATGGAATTTTATGGGGGTCCAGACAACAAAAGTTTTCTCCAGCACAACTCTCATATTTATTTATATATTTATTGCATTTATACCCCGCCTTTCTCCCTCTCGCAAGGAACTCAAGGCGGCTTACATTATCCTCCTCCTCACCATTGTATCCTCACAACAACAACCCTGTGAGGTAGGTTGGGCTGAGAGTCTGTGACTGGCCCAAAGTCACCCAGTGAGCTTCCATGGCCAAGTGGGGACTAGAACCCAGATCTCCCGGCTCCCAGTCCGTCACTCCCACCACTACACTACACTGGCTCTCATGTCCCCCCCCCCATCTTCCATCTTTTTTCTTACCTCAAAAAATCCATTAAGGCAGAAAAGACAGAACAGAGGCAAAATGCCTTTGACCTGTGGTGCTAGGAGCCCTCTGTCTGGAAGCACCCCATGATTCCAGAGCCCCAGGGTGTTTCCACATGACAATTTCTGGTGCTCCTGATTCATTGCTGTAGCACGTAACCAGAAGTCTAGGAAGCATCCGCAGTGAAGACAGATAGCTGTTTATCCCAGGACTCTTCCCACTGAAAGGAAGCTCAGGACTAGGGCACTGGCTGTGCATGCAGAAGTATCAGGTTAAATCCCTAGCATCTCCAGGTAAGGCTAGAAGACCTTGCCTGAAACCCCAGAGAGCTGCTGCCAGTCAGTGTTGACAATTCTGGGCTAGATGGGCCAATGGTCTGACTCCGTATTAGGCAGTTTCCTATGTTCTTAAAACATAGTTTTCCAGTTAGATTGTGTTCACTCTTTAGTCTCTTGTGCTTGTAGCACAATGTATTTGGATAACTGCACTATTAATAAGGGTCCAAAACACATTGGCTCAATCCTTCATGGGGGGGGGGGGGCTACCCCATCTCTCTCTCTCATTCTCTCTCTCTGATCTATTTTGGTGATCCCATTTTGTTAGATGGTTTTATGAATAGTAGCAAAACCAACATGCTCAGTGGGGATAGGAACACACTGAGTAGCTCTGCCCCTGATGTTGCATGTGCCATTTAACTCCTCCCCCAGGTGTCCATTTCTGCTGGGCTGAGGCCTTTGTGTGTATACCTGTATATGGGAGGTTTCCACATGAGCTGTAACTGTGTGCTTTCAGGGCTCTAGCTCACATGGAAGCCTCTGCATGGACAGTTGTCCATGTGATGGTCCTCTCCTTGCATATGTTCATCCTCTACATGTGGACATCTGGAGAAGGGGCTAAATAGCACACATAGCATCAGGGGCAGAACTACTCAGCTTAGCCCCATCCCTCTCAAGTGTTGATTTTGCTGCTCTTCATAATGTCTGAATAGGGTCTTATTTTTTTCAAGCCATATTCATTATAATAGTGTCTAATAAAGGACTGCTTTCTAGCATAACTTGTAAATTAAGCAGCATTTGCTACTATGTTGCTTTAAAGTAGTAGCCCCTCCCAGATAATTCTTGCTGCTCTGAAGATTTTTGCTACATGCTGTACAGAAACCATCTTCCATTAAGGAAACCAGGCCATCATCCTGCTTCTGGCTACAAAAGGCGACCACGGCCACCTCCTAGGTAGATAGAAACCATCAACTAATGAAACCTTTCTGGCACACTTTGATATAAGTCTGTTTGCATTTAGCCAGAACATTTCCTGCCTTTACTAATAATTCTTTTTGGAGAGGATGAAGCAATAACTTCTTGTTTTTAATCGTTCCCTTCTTATTATGGCATTCAAGCTACTAAAGTTACAAAATAGTCAAAAGTGGTTATTGGCCACTGTTGAACTTACTTTGGAACAAGGTCTCCTTTATAGTCAGTAGATTTGTTGACCCTTCTTATCTAAGGTGTCTAGAATAGAAGGGGGGGGGGAGATTTGCTGCCCCAAAACTATTGAAATAGCCATAAGTAATGCAGTTAAAAAACCAGATTTCTTATACATTTCCACTGCTAACTCCAAATGCCCAATAGTGTATCACTTGTGATACTATTTCTAGGTTTAGTATCAGTTTACAATCAATTTAGCCCTGTTGCAATGAAGAAATAAAAATATGTTATATTTGTGAGATAGAGTGGATTTTCAACAGGAAAAAGTTGGGCCATTTTCCTATACTAACCTAGCTCCAGAATATGAATTCCATGAAACTTTCATGTATTTTATCTTCCTACCTCCTCTGGGGGGAAAAGAAGTATTGTTTCCCATTTCAGAACAGCATGGGAAAAACTGAAAACATCCCAGAAAACATAATGGACAGAAGCAGTTCTATAGGCTTCTTTTGCAATGTATGTCCAATAACCATACCCTCTACAAGTGCTTTTTTAGCTCCTCCACCACCACTACGAGAGCTTCTCTCTGCAGGAAAAAAAACTGGTGGAAGGCCACCTTGACTACAGTTTTGATGTTTAGATGTCTTCTTAAGACCCATCTCTTCATACAGTCTTTCGTCGAGGTGTGACCCATCATCAGCTATGGTCTGTGATGCACGGCAGAGTGTGTACTTTTATGGCTGATTAGCATTTATTTATTATTGTATAGTTTTACTGTTGTGTTTTATTGTTTGTATTTTGATGGCAATGATACTGGATGTTCATCACTTTGATAATTCTATGGAAAATGGTATATAAATTTGGCTTTTAAAAAACCCAAAACTTCCTAAACCCCCTCCAGCCAGTATTGTACTCTGTGTGTGTGTGTGTGTGTGTGTCTTTCAAGTTATTGTTCTTATGCAAATATCTTCTGAACACCACAGTTTGGTGGGAATGCCATGAAACTGTCTTCACATTTTTACCCATAGAACACCAACCACTTTCACAGCATCCAGTTCTTTCACCACTCTTAGCATTCTTTGTGGTTTGATCATCTGATCTGGGTGCATCAAGTTTTCTCTGTTAGGGTCTTTCCCCTGCCAAGCTCACGTGTAATGTATGTCATGCGCAATGGATGTTACACTGCTCAATGGTTTACTTTCTGGAAAAGGAAAAATTATTTTTGTTAATAACGACTGAAGCCATATTTTCTGACACCAAGATTGATATCATCATCGTATGTGATCATCACTGGGGCCAATCATCCAGAAGATATATACTGCCATTTGGACCTGAAATTAAAATTATTCTAAAGATTAAGAAGATACAGATAACAAGTCCATAACCCCAAATCACCACCATTTGTTTGCATTGTATTCATAGGTTTGTTTGCTTGTTTGTTTATTACATTTATTAGCCACCCATCTGGCTGGCTACCGGCCACTCTAGGTGGCATACAATACTAATAACATGAAATACAATGAATTTACATAATCAACTGAACAAAACAACATAACAAAGCAACACTGCTCTAAAAAACCCTAAACCACCCCAAATGCCCGCCTGAACAGCCAGGTTTTTAAAGCATGGCAGAAGCTCATCAAATAGGTTATATACTTATGCATCACTACCAGTCAAACTGATCATTTTCTCTAAATAATTCTTGCTCAGTCTACTCAAACTACAATGTTGCATTCATCCTATGGCTGCTATCCTATATACCAGGGGTAGGCAATCTGGTGCACGCAGGCACCAGTGCACCCCCAGACACCTATCTTGGTGCCAGTCAAGGTTGGTGATTTGTGTGTGTGTGAGTGTGTGTGTGTGTGTGTGTGTGTGAGAGAGAGAGAGAGAGAGAGATGAGCTAGGGTGTGACAGAGGATATGTATGAGTGGTGATCCAGAGTGTGAGAGAGAAAGAGATGGGGAAAATGTGTTTGCTAGCAGAGGGGTGCAGAGAGAAAAAGAGTTTGCCGTCTGTGAAGTAGCTTTCAGTTGGCACTAAAAACTGTGAGTTTAAAGGGGTTGTTTAGTGTGTTGGGGCTCAGACTCCACATCTGCCTTGAACTCATTCCTTTGGCAGGTTACTTGTCCTTACTAGCCAGGCATCCCATAGCAGCGATTTTGTGGTGGTGCCCAGGAGAGTTTCTCAGATTGCCAAATGTGCTCATGGGGCAAAGAAGTTGCCTGTAACTTCTATACACACTTACCTGGGACTAAGTTCTATTGAACTCAGTGGGGCTTACTTCTGAGTAGACATGTACAGGATTGCACTATAAATCATGTTCAAATCAACTGTATTCCCATCCTCTTGTACTATCTTATCTTGTATTCCTTTCACCTAAATAAATAAGGGCAGACATAAATCAATGTCACTGAAAAAAAGGGGGGAAATTAAATATTTTTAATAGAAAATGTTAGACCCTGTTTTGTTGCAGAACATCATATTCCTTAACTAGCATAAAATCTCTGATTTTTATTAAAGACTTCACACCTGTTTTTCAGCAAATTAAGGATTAGAAAAATCTTCCATCAAGATGGAGCCATTATCTTCCTGTTTCTCCATACCCCTGCACATAACAAGGAGCTACCCAATAGCCTTTCTGCAACTCTCTCTCTCTCTCCACTAGGTAACCACAAAGCCTTTTTTTGAAAAGGGAATTCATATATATTCTCTGGTTCTTGTACCTATTGAGCATCCTCACCTATATATCTCTGTATTGTGGCGAGGGATGTCCATTGCTGGGAAATCCAGTTCTTTTTTGGCTCGACCGAGTTCTGCAATGTATATAATTCAATTTGCATCTGCGACCCAGGCTGCAGGCTTTCCCCCAAATTCCGGGAATTTTTTGCACTTTTAATTTTTTTGAAGTTTCTGCAGTTTGTGCAAATTGTGGCCAAATACGCGCAAATTACTCAGAACCTTGCCAAAAAAAAAAAAAAAAATTAAAATCACAAAATTTCAGGAAAGTCTCTGAACTGAACGGACTTGTTGCAGATTGAGTCAGACACCACAGCAGGACCAGAAACAAAGTCCAGGGTGCTGAGCCTTGGAAAACCTGTTGAATTCCATCCCCCAAACAGATTTCTCCAGCATACCTCACTGTGGCTTCAACATCTAGCCATAAAAGTGCAGGACAACTTAACTGCCATTGATGCTTCACATGGGGGGGAGGAATGTACCCAATTTTTACAGACCACTCTTCCCCAACCTGGTGACCTCCAGATGTTTTGGGCTATGACTCCCATCAACCACTGGCTGTGCTGGCTGGGGATGGTGAGAGTTATAGTCCAACAGTTCTGGAGGGCACCAGGTAGAGGAAAGCTGCAGTAGACCATGAACATACTGTTATGTGCAGCCCACTTCTCCAAGTGGTGAGAGGTTGGGGGTTCCAGTGATTACTGGGGTTTGGTTTCCTTTTACAAATATACAGGTGGGAGTACAGCATGAAACACTGACCAATATCCCAGAGTTCACTGCTCCCTCATAAGGTTTCTAGGAGCGTGGGGCAGCCTGTACCCTACTAATGCTTCCAGAGCTCCAGTTCAGTTCTGTCTCTCCACGCATTTCTCCACACATGAACGTCATCTCCAGCCAAACAACAGGGAATGTGGGGAAAGAAAGCCATGTTCTTTTCTCCAAAATGGTTCTCCCTTTTCACAGCCTCTGGCCATCTCCTTATCATTCAAAGGAATATGGTCTAACAATTAGTCCCTATGGCAACCAATGGGCCTGGGCCAGACCTGCCTTACAGGTTACAGGCCCAAAATCTCCCCTAGAATCAACCAATAATGCTAAATATACAAGCCACCTCCTTTGCTTTTCAGTAGTATTATGGAGTTGATACCGTTAAATGAAGATCGAGGGGATGCTACTGAACAGAAAGATGTTCTAATGAAAAGAAAAACCCATCCTTTTCGAAAAGTGTCAAAGGAATGCGAAGGAGCTGGAGGGCGGCCAGTGTGGTGGTGCTTGAGGCAAGATGGTTTCTGAGTCACTGGTAGAGTCTTGGGCTAAGAAACCACACAGGAAAGTTGCACATGGTGCTCTGACCTAAATATCAGGTTTGAAATATCAACAGTGGAAAGCCAGTGGTGTGGGTGGCTGACATGACAGCAACAGGAGTAACAGATGTTAACTCGTTGGCAACTAAATGACAACAGATGTTCACTCAGTGGCAGCTATTGAAGAAGTGCTGCCCAGAGCTATGGTGGCAGCCACAGAACATGTGATGCCACTAGCACATGGAATAGAAGCTGGAGAAAGCGTATGGGCTGTGGTTGTCACATATATTATTCCAGTGGCAAGTGGGCAAGAAGAGGACCCTCTCTGGCACAGATGGCATCGTGCAGTAGAGTGCGGCTGGAAGTAACAATGAAGCACATGCAGTTTTCAGGAAGTGGTGTGGGTTTTTATCATAAATGCTTTGGTGTGTCTGACGGTTGTTGGTTTTTTTTCATCTTTAACAACAAACTGTACTGTGATATTTTTGAAGTTGTGTTAATTTGTCTATTGTGTAGCAAGAGTGCTTGGTGGTGAGTGTGATTATATGATTAACCTTAATTTTAATGTGGAAAGTGAATCTTGGGGGCAGGGGGAGTTTCCTTAATTTTTAAAAAATTTCACCAAGGTAGTGTGCCCATGTGGATTCTGCAGTGGACTGGCTTTCCCCCGTCAGGCAGATTCCGTGGACTTGCAGACCGTTTTTCTAACCTTTGGGAATTTTATGCAAATTTCATCATAGAACAATACCCAATTGTTAAAAAAAAACACCCATAGGCTAAATTGGGGGTGGGGGTATTTTGTGCATTTTTGCACATGCAAATTTGTGCAAATTCAGAAACTAAAGAAAAAATCAATTCCATTGATGGGCGACAACAGAACAAAAGGTGCCTGACAACCTGCAAAACACAGGTGGAGTGGAGTTTACAGTCAGTATATCCCTAAGCAAACCAAAGTCTGGGGGTGCCAAGCTGATGAAAGCTCTGCAAACTTCACCCCCTGGATGGATTCCTTTGACATCCCTATGCATAAGTAGCCACCACAGTAATAGAACACCAGCCAGAATCCAAAGACTTGCTTAGATTGGTGGGATTTTAACTCCTCCTCCTTAGAAATGCTGCCCTTCAATGTCCCCTCAATGCAGTGTACCATGTGTTACATGGGAGTGGGGGACCGCTGGAACATAGGAAGCTGCCTTATGCCAAGTCAGATTATGGGCCAGTTTGCACAACATGGTAACTTATCGTGGGTTAAATAACGCATGATTGGCCACAGTGTGTGCAGGATGCATGAGGCTGCCATTTTGAATATAAGAACTCTGATCAGGGCAATCAGGGGTTGTAGCATGTCACATGAACCCAGCCATCATGGGTTAATTGAGGGTTAAACAATCCACACTAACCCTTGATTACTTAACGCATGATAACCCACTGTGTTGTGTGAACCAGGTCTAGGTGTCCATTTAGTCCAGCATTGTTTGCTCCAACTGTTCTCATCGCCTGCTACTTAATCCTTTTAACTGGAGATGCCAGAGATTGAACCTCAGACCTTCCACAGGCAAAATGTGTGCTCTACCACTCAGCTATGGCCCCTCATTGAAGCAGCTTCTGTTTTCTCCCCTAAGGTCCTGTGGTTCCCCTAAAGAGCTGCTGTCTAAAGCTCCCAAGCTGGACTCACAGAAGTAGTTTAATTGTTTATTAATGTTTTTTATTTATTAAATTTATTAATCGCCCATCTGGTTGGTCACCCAGCCACTCTGGGCGATGTACAACATATAATAAAACAGTTTAAAACAATAAAATTCTACAATAAAAACATTTTCTAAAATACCCTAACCCACCCCAATCAGGAACAATGATTGTTCCTTCGATCCTGTCTCATCTTCCCAATCCACTGATTTGCTGCAATTCCTGGATCTTCCTTCTATATACAGAGCTTTCATCTGTACAGTGACTGATCCATTCATTTCAATAGAGAAAGACGTCCATACAGGTGGGTTTGTTTTGTTTTTAACTTTCCTTCTTAATCGACGTGAATGGGACACTGTGCATATGTGGCTACCGGAACAGCTATAGAATTTCAGACTGGGACAATCTACTTTATGTCCATGAGATGAATACCAGTGAAGTTCCTTATGAGCCAATAAGGTTTTCAAAAAATGTTTTTTTTAAAGTATACTCTTGGAAAATATTTTGCTTTAAAGGCAGTATATACTTCCGATCAGTAGAGAGGGCATCACCACCTATACAGTTCTTATTATTTGTTCTTGAATCATTTCAAGTTATGCTGCACAGTTTGTTTTAAAGCAATCATACCAAACTACCAGCCTGTCTCTTACCTCCTCCTTTCCCCCATTCCCAGAGGTTGGCAACAGGACAGAAAGCAGCACCTCAGTCTAGTTTTACTCTGCAGTGACTGAGTTGAGTATGTGACAGTGATGGAAAACACAGCCTACTTGTAAAGTGACAATTATGGACTGTTTTTTATAGAAATGCCCCAGTCGGATTTAGACATTATTATTAAACTGGCATGACACGCAGCCGTTTTTACTGTTGTAGGACTTTGATTGTCAGTCAGACACATTCTAATTTAAGATATAGATTGTGATTAACATTGTATCTACTTAGTACCTTTTAAAACTTGGTGAGACTTTCCCAGATTAGTCATACACGATTTGTAAGGGGAGAATATGGATGAAACCATATAAGATATATTTTAACAAAGTTCTATAGCATCTACTACACTGGATTCTTTTTTTTTTCTATTTTAAAACTGAGGTTTGCCAAATCTAACTGGCTGATCCCATTATTTATGCTGTTGTACTTCCATCCTGTGCTTATAGATCCTGACACCAACTCAAGACAGTATGCCTGTTTGCACATAATGCTAAGCCATTGTGGATTAATTTCCCCGTGGGGCTTAGTGGAGCACACTGACCACCATTTTGAATATGCAATCAGAGGGGAGAACATGGCATAAGGAGGCCATTTGGGTATCTACTCTATGACTGCCATAGCATTTAGGGCTTTTGAAGTGCCCACAGCCACCCAGTGAGTTCAGCAGCTGAGCTGAGATATGAACCCCAGTTTCCTCTATCAAAACTCAAACCTCTAGCCACTGTATGACACTAGATCTGTAGCAATTGTCCCCTCAAAGTGGGTAGATATATGTTGTGCTAAACAGCAAGGTTCTGCTCAGACCTTATATAATTCTTCACGCAGAGTATGAAAAACAAAGGTATTTCACTTCAAAACTTAACAGTGGCTACTGCTCTGGGTTTCTTCTTATGTAGTGTTCACTAGAATTGCTTCCCTCACTACAGCAACTCACAAAGCACTTTGTGCCAGTTTTGCTGCAAGATAATTATGTACAGCAGCCATCAAAAATGTTGCCACATTTTAAGTAACTGGAAGAGGTGAAAAGCATGTTCTATTGGTAGCTGTTTATATACTTCTTCTCTAACATTTGGAAGTAGCCACTGTTGATGGGATACTGAGCTAGATACTGGTGTGTGACCTAGCAAGACTGCTCTTGAAACAAATATCTGGAAAACAGCTAAATATGGGAATACAATTTCCTTGTAACATTTAAGTATGATTTATGTCAGTCATTGCAACACAGGGTTCTCAGAAAACACAAAACAACAAGCCAGCGGAGTTGTGTCTCATACCATGCACAGCAGGGTATAGCCAATCCAAGGGAGTTTTAAAATAGCCACAGCTAATTTTACGGATCAAGACCAAACACAATTTGCTCAGGAAATGTACTGGTGTTTTTCTGTTATTGTCTCCATAAGCATCATCAGAGAAACAGTGGGTCAGCAAACAACAGGACGGAGCAAATGTGCAGGAAAGGTGTGGGATAAGTACTTCATGGGTGGACAGGACCCATGGAAATGGCTCTGCTCATGCGGTTCCTGGATTTAAGTGTTACTGGCAGTGGCATGGGAAGAAGCCGTGGGAAAGGAGTTCTCACACTCCTGATGGTAAGTGTGAATGGGGCCTCAACTGTGCTGCACAAACAAGCATCTGTTCTTGCTGAACTTATTATTTGTTGGTTACTGATTTTATTAATTCCCAGATGTCCCATAGCCAAATCAAGCAACCTTCCTTAGCAGAAAGCCTCCATGTATAACCCATTCAAATCCTTGCAGAAGGGAATACATTTCTAATGAGAACTATATCTGAAGCAGTAGCTTTAAGATACTCTAATAAAGCAACAATGGGATAAAAGGGTACAAGCTTTCCGACAATCTTACAAATTGCCTCCAAAACAGCCCTCCTAATCTATTTTAACTTAGGCCACCATCAATATAGAACTCATCCATACCTTTCATTAAAAAAAAAGCATTTACTATGGAACAAATGTCAAACTTGTTACCTTTCAAGAGTCTACTGCCCTAAGCTATATATGCCAATCTTGCACTGGCACCTGCTTTGGATAAGTAAGATGGGTATGCATCATGAGTGGAAGAAACAATGCTATGAAAATATATCCTTTAGTTTACTGTGCTGGTGAAGATTTCATACACATCGAGGATGACGGAAGCAATGGGACATTTTATCAGGGCCGTTTCTGCTAGTGTTATCAGCTTCCTGCAAAAAAGAAAAGAAAAAGAATTTCATGTTGAAAACAGGTATGCAAATTACTACATGGGTCACAGCCTCAAAGCTTCAGTGGGGTTGAATAATGCCTTAGTTCAACCAGGAAATTCGCCCAGGCAGATTTCTCCTAACTGCTGCCAAACCGAGTGTCTGTTTTTAATACGTGGAAAATACAGATTTGCACTTTCAAATAGGCATGGTTTTACAATGCCAAAGGCATCTTTGATCAGTATCACAAGTTTCCTTTTCCACTTTACTGTGGGAAAGTCACTTCTACTAGCCACGATTTCTTAGTGATCTTATCAGTGCAGAGTTTTGTTATATTGTGAGAGTGTTTTGTACTTAACAATCAAATGTGAATTCAGGCAACCTGAGAAGTAGTGAAAATAGCAATAATAGTCAATTTTTTACATACAAACACCCACACACACACCACTACATGAGGCTAGATAAATTTTAAATGCCATGACACATAGAATAATGTGATTTTCCCCACATCATTGTATTTAGGTTTTTAAAAAGAGGTTAACTCACTAAAATTCACTGAAGTGTGAACCTTCACATCTTTCTTACTGTTACAATGGGCTCCATCACCCAGGCGGAGAATTCCACATCAATGCCGGTTCTTTCCCCATTCAGTATCATTGCAGGACTGGGTTGTTCCCTTTAGATGGCTGCCCCCATCATGTTATTTTTTGTTTCTTTCCTTGTCACAGGGATGGTGATGCTGCTCAGAGGCATTGCCACCTTTCCGTGAAGAAGCATTACACGTGCTTGGGGTGTAGCGACAGCTTCTCCCTGGTTCCTGCCCCTTTCACTCCCCTTGCACATTACTGGTGGGTGGGGACTGACAGTCTCTGCCATTTACTCAGCCATTTGGATCTCTGATCCAGAACTGTCACTTGAGGCACGGGTGAACTCAGTGGCATGGAGCACTTTTTATCAGCTTAGGCTGGTATACCAACTACGCCCTTATCTGGACAGAGATAGCCTAGCTACAGTTATCCATACTCTGATCACTTCTCGTCTGGATTACTGCAATGCGTTATACGTGGGGCTGCCTTTGAAAATGGTCCGGAAACTTCAGCTGGTCCAAAACAGGGCAGCAAGATTGTTAACAGGGACTGGCCTGCGAGCTCATATTACGCCAGTAATTTTTCAGCTGCACTGGCTGCCAGTCCATTTCCGGGCCCGATTCAAAGTGCTGGTATTAACATTCAAAGCCCTTAACGGCTTGGGGCCAGGTTATCTGAAGGATCGCCTCCTCCCATATGTGCCTGCTCGGACCTTAAGATCATCGTCAGCAGCCCTCCTCCATGAGCCCCTGCCAAATGAAGTGAGGCGGGTGGCTACTAGGAGGAGGGCTTTTTCTGCTGTGGCACCCCGGCTGTGGATGAGCTCCCTAGTGAGGTTCGCCTGGCACCTATATTGTATTCTTTCCGGCACCAGGTGAAGACCTTTTTTATTTTCCCAGGCATTTTAGCATTTTAGCTTTCTAGACATTTAGCTTTGCTGTTTTAAATCTGTATTTTAAACTCCTGCACGGCTGCTAGATTTTATTCTGGTTTTAGTCTGGTTGTATTGTTATACTGTGGTTTTAATGTTTTATATTGTTTTATTGTGTGATTCTTGGTTTTAATTTTTGTGAACTGCCCAGAGAGCTTCAGTTATTGGGCGGTATAGAAATGGAAATAAATAAATAAATAAATAAATAAATAAATTTACTTGCTGGGAATGCACAGCAGGGGGGCATCCCGGCAGATCGGAAAGCCAGCATGTCGCTCTGCCACTCTGCCACTCTGCCACTCTGCTGCCCTGCTGCTCTGTTGCCCTGCTGCTCTGCTGCCCTGCTGCTCTTCTTATTTCCCATGGTCCAGAGCTGATCCCCAGTGCCGAAAAGTGTTTCCAGGGATATGTCCTGATTAGATCTGACTCCGACTCTACCCTTAACTTGGTAGAGCAAATGGCAGGGCATTTGAGACTTTGTGATTTCATAGCTATGTTTACTAAAATCAGCAACAGAGTACTCAATAGCTTCTTCAGAATAAGATTTTACTTTGATTCCTTTGTGAATAGGTACTGACAAACTGAACAACAACAGCAACAACACCAACAACAAGTGTTAGTTCCAAAATCCCACAGCTTTGCTAGAAGCAAAAGGGTGATATGGAAAACCGAGAAATATTTACTCCAGGTGCAGCCCAATAATCAGCATTAGAGCACATCAGCGGAGCACAGCAAGGGTCAATTTCAGCCAAGTTCTTCAGTAGCTGAGAGGTTCTCTTTAGTTCACCCGCTGATACTCCCATGGCTACAGCAACAGAGAAAAATTACTGGTGTTGTGGCCACCCCCGAAGAGTGTAGTTTGGCTAAGGAGACACTTCAAGTTGCACTTTGTCTTGTAGCACAGGGGAAAATCTGGGGAACTTTAGTTTGCTAAAAGTGCTGAGATCCCTTGTGCCACTCACAGAATCACAGCTCCCAGGGTTCCCTGGAGAAAATGTTCAACCAATATAAGTCCAAAGAAACTGCCAGTACAGCATGAGAAATAATACATAGAAACATTTAGGGTGCAATCTTATGCATATTTAGACAGAAAAAAATCCTGGGGAATGCTGGGAGTTGTAGGACTTTTTTCTGTCTAAAAAAAAAAGTGCCCTTAAACAATCTCACCTCAGATTTTGGCTTTCTTTCAGGGCACCTATTTGTTTCTGCTTTTTATTTTGTTAATCCAACATGTTTTGGGGAGGGAGAATTCTCAGTCTAAATACGTAATTGTGAATAGATTAAATGATCATTTATCATCTGTCATGGTCAGATCACTATCTGGTGACGTTGGACTTCTCGGTTCCACAACCCCTCAGCTGTTTTTGATACCGTTGACCACGGTATCCTCCTGGACCGCCTGGAGGGGTTGGGCACCATATTATGGTGGTTCTGGTCCTTCCTTTCTGGCAGGAACCAGAAGGTTGCACTGGGAGAGGAGGTTTCGGACCCATGGCTGCTCACTTGTGGGGTGCCATGGGGTTCCATCCTCCCCCCGATGCTATTTAACATCTATGTGAAGCCACCGGGGGCTATCATCATGAGGTTTGGGGTGTGGTGTCATCAGTGCGGATGACATGCAGCTCTACCTCTCGTTCAAATCTTCACCAAGGTTGGCTGTAGAATCCCCGTCCAAATGTCTGGAGATGGTGCATGGCTGGATGGGGAGGAATAAGCTGAAGCTGAACCCTGACTAGACCGAGGGAGACAAGAGGAGGCTGGGGGATGTCAACCTGGGGTTGAATGGGGTATGGCTACCCTTGAAAGACCAGGTCCACAGCCTGGGGGTCATTTTAGACTCCCAGCTGTCCATGGAGACTCAGGTGTCAGCTGTGAGCTGGACAGCACTGTACCAACTCCATCTGATACGGCGGCTGCCCCCCTACCATCCTGACCATCTGCTCCTGTTGGTAGTACATGCCCTGGTCTCCTCTCGTTTAGACTACTGTAATGTGCTCTACGTGGGGTTACCCTTGAATAGGGGTGGACGAAAGTCACTTACCTGTCCTCGAAGCTTGTTCGCGGTGGGGGGGAGGCGCTTCGCTGCTCCCCCCGTGAAGTTCAGGCCGGGGGGGGAGGCTTCCCGCCTCGCCTGGCCGAAAATCAGGCTGGGGAGGAGGTGCCTCGCCTCACTCGGCCGCGAACTCAAAAGTTTTTTTTTTTAAAAAAAAACGCCCCCGTGATAGGCTACGTGACGATTAACGTAGCCTATCACGGCTAGATTTGCAAAGTCAGCCATGATAGGCTACGTCAATCGTCATGTAGCCTATCACGGGTGACTTAAAAAAAAAAAAAAAAAAGCGCGTACGCAAATGGCGGCCCCCATAGGGAGCCGCCATTCCCGTTCCTTATTTGGTCGCTGTAGTCTACGTAAAGATTTACGTAGACTACGGTGAAAATAAGGGCAACGCAGATAGCGTTGCCCTTATTTTCGCCGTAGTCTACGTAAATCTTTACGTAGACTACAGCGACCAAATAAGGAATGGGAATGGCGGCTCCCTATGGGGGCCGCCATTATCCGTACGCGATTTTTTTTTTAAGTCACCCGTGATAGGCTACGTGACGATTTACATAGCCTATCATGGCTGACTTTGCAGATCTAGCCGTGATAGGCTACGTTAATCGTCACGTAGCCTATCACGGGGGCGTTTTTTTTTCTTTTATTGGAATGGCGGGGGCGGCAGCCGGTCGAAAGACCGGCTGCCGCTCCCGCCCCGGACGAACACCCGCCGAACCGCCAGCCGGACCCGCCGCCGGGAGGGACATTCGGCAAAGGTAAGTCCTGTCCCAGGGGGGTGCAGGGGGACGGAGAATTTCTCCCCGAAACTTGTTCGGGGGGCCGAACACGTTGGCGCTCGGCCCCCCGAAGTTTTGGGGAGAAATTCTCCGCCATCCCTACCCTTGAAGACGGTTCGGAAGCTGCAGCTGGTGCAGAACGCAGCTGCTCACCTGATTAAAAGCAGCCGCTGGTGTGATCACATTACTCCGATGCTGAAGGAGTTGCACTGGCTACCAGTTGTTTTCTGGGCCAAATTCAAGGTGTTGGTTTTGACCTTTAAAATCCTATATGGTTCTGGCCCAGCCTATCTTAAGGAGCACCTCCAGCAACACTAGACAGGCCGCTCAGCAAGAACAGCCTCAGATGGCCTTCTGTCTGTCCCATCAGCCAAGACAGCTAGGCTGGTGAGGATGAGGGAGAGGGCCTTCTCTGTGGTGGCCCCCACTCTGTGGAACTCCCTCCCTAGGGAACTCTGCCATGTTCCCTCTTTAATGAGCTTCCGCCATGCATTAAAAACGTGGTTGTTCAGGCATGCATTTGGGGTGGGTTAGGGTATTTTTAGAAATACAATGTTTTAATGTGGAATTTTATTGTTTTAAACTTATTGTTTATTGTTGTATTAATGTACATTGCCCAGAGTGGCCAGGTGACCTGCCAGGTGGGCGATTAAGAAATTTAATTAAAAAATAAATAAATAAACTGAAGCCAATTATTGACACACAACTAGAAAATGGAAGCAATAGTTACTTGCAAAGTCTAAGAGGAATTTCTACTTAGTAACTACAGGTTCCTGCTGGATATAGCAATGCTTTAATGTAACAGGGTTCCTCTGTTTTTTGAAGAGAGGATTAGCTTGCATTTCTTTAACCTGTCATTACATCATGCTGCACAAGCTTACCATGCAATTATAAAGGTAATGGTTACCATGCTATACTGACCAACGCATATTGGCTCTGGAATTCCTCTCCCCTGTCCCTACCTCCAATACAAATGTAGGTTCTGTGCAAGGAATGAAGAAACCATTAGAAAAAGCCAGGGTAGGCTTGTGAGATCCTAGGGAAAAGACCAATGGCCAAATCCCATATCATTTTGAACATTCATTCCACAAGAGTGTATCAGATCTGATTTCAAATTATAGACTCAGAACTGCAGAGGACAATACTTCTGTGCATAACTGCAGCTCAGAGACTGAGGTCAGAGCTGCACAGCTGCACAGTTGGCTTTTTGCTACCAATTTTGGTCTTAATTCCCTGTCATTGGGAATTTGGCTTGTTTTTACACTGTGACAAAAGCTGCCTTCCTGTGTTACTCTTTGCTTGTGCATACATGTCTTCACTGCACAGGACCATGCTAATGCATGGATGGGCAGGATCCAGTGGGGCCTTCCGTGTGTGGCTGGCTTCTCCAGCCCTGGTGCATGCATGGCCCCTACCGCTGACAGCCGCGATGTGGCACTTTCAGGGGCAAGCGCCAAAACCAGTGGAAACAAGTTTCTGCTCATTCTGGACTTTGACACCGGAAGCACCACATCACAGCTGCCAATGGTAGGGGCTGCATACGCACCGGGATCGATGGGGACTGGCCATGTGCAGAAGCCCCCTGTTGGATCCTGCCCTCAGTCTGGAAGCGGAAACAGGCAGTGTGCCTGATTCTGAGGCCTGGCAGTCAGGAGTGAACCCCAGCTCTCCAGGAATCATGTGGTGTACCTTTCATGCAAGTAACATGTGAAGGGGGCTTAATCCAGGGATTTCTTCAGGGCATAAGAGGTATGTAGTCAGAGGTATGTAGTGGGAGCTCCCCCACTAATAACACCTGCCCTATATTGCTTTGCATGTGTGGACCCGTGTGTTCCTGCCCCAAATAGGGTCGCCACTTAGGCACTGCCAAAAAAGAGGAAATGCATCACCCAAAAAAGTGGGCACCAATTTGCATCTGCAAATTTGTATGTATAGGTACAATTGTTAAAACAATGACTGTAATTTACATTATAGTCTATTGTATTTCTACATTCTACTATGCAGAAATACAATACTTCACATCATAGTGGATAAGACTGACCTGCCTGCCTGCGCCAACTGCTGTCCAGGTGCTTACAGCTGACAGCAACTTTAAGGCCTCCTCAAATAGACAACACCTTCAAATAGAGAACTGTCCCCCGCCACTTCTCTAAAATAGGAGACTGTCCTCTGTGAAGTAGGACACCTAACCACCCTAGAATATTTAATGTTGAGGGGGGAAATAGCCTCCCAAGTTACCAAACATTGCTTTCTGAAATTGATTTGTACTAAACATCACACTGAAAATTGGAAGATGTTCCCAGGGCTGGAGACCACCCAGAACTACATGGGGCCATATCACCAGAATGAGTGCACCCCCACTAGCTGTTGTTCTGAGCTCCCACTCACCATCAACAGTACTCTACAGCCCATTAGGGCGCCATATGCCCCCTCCGCCTGCCTGAGTCTCTGCTGCATCACCAGTGGTGTTCCACAGCTGAGCAACGGTGGAACCTGCCCATTCAGGTTCTCCATGACTTGCATCCAGCTAGACTGGCCAGCATCTGGAGAACCACACCAGGCAGCAGCTGCTCACAAAGACAGTTGGGCCATGTTATATAGGCCTCCCCGAAGTCTTGCCAGGCCAAGTCTCATGAGACACTTCCAGATCTCATGAGATGCCAAAGTCTTATGAGACATTGCAAAATCTCATGAAAGTTTGGTGACATCTTGCAAGACTTTGGGGAAGCCTCATGAAATGCTGGGGGCTTGTATTCGGTGCTGAAATACCTGAGCCGGTAGCAGAGCGTGGCGCATGATGGGGCTAGGGAAGGGCTCAAAAATGGCTTGGGCTGGCCTGGATGTTTCCACACTAACTGCTTACTCTTCAGTAGCCACACTTCATTCACTCCCTTTTATGGGGCACCTACATGATGTCATTGCCAAATCATTGCTCTCATGTGTTTTCCTCATGGCTCTTCTGTCTCCTTTTAGACTCCAGGAAAGGAGAGAACAGGACTGCAATCTCCATAGGTTTACCCTCAGTACTACTCTTCCAAGAGGCATTGTTTTGATGTGTATGGTGACATCAGGCAGATAAACCTATCACCATGCATTTCTTTCAGCACACCTTCACTATAACCTTTTTCACTGGCACTGTTTTATCAGTATGGATTTTTTCATCAATCTTTTAATTTTCACTAAAATACCTCCTAGCTTTTTTAAAAGTCTGAAATATGTGTGCAATAGCATTTAGGCTGAATCTACACATAGCATTTTTACCATTATCATATAAAGTTTGGTGCCCACTGGTGTCATGTGCATCAATAGCTGTCATTGCAGTATGATAACAGTAAAATTGCTATGTGTAGATTCAGCCTTACTTACATGAAAAAGCATTTTAGTGCAAATTTAAGAATTGATCTTTCTTTTAAGAAAACAATGCTGCCTTTCCAGTCAGTGCTATTTTAGCCCCATGTTAATTTTGGGGACCAATCTTTTTATTAGCATAAAAATACCTTTTTTAAAAAAGCTATGGAAGTAATCGTGCAATCAGAAAATTGATTTTAAAAAAACTGATTTTAAAATGGCATGCTCAAAATTCTCCCTTCCCTGCCCACACAAACATGTTACATTTACTACTAGTGTGGACAGAACATAACAAGATGTTCACACACAAAATGTGCTATACCTCTATACAGTGGAAAGACCACTGCAATTCCACACATAGCTTACAGCAGAAGAGCAATGAATGGGTAGTGCTAGGAGCTGCCAGTTGGAATCACCCCAGTATTTAGTTTCAATGGATGTAAATATGTAAACGTTTTTCAGAAATCAGGGGCATATCCCAATAGCTGAGGAAGTTGTTGTTTTAATATGACAGTCTCAATGGTACTTCATCCTTAGTAGTTCAATAACAGGGACTGAGGGATGACTTACTTCCAACACTACGAGTCCCCAGCACGTTATTGTACTAAAACGTAACATATTTCACCTTCAGAAAAGTCAAGAATTTTTCTAAGGGGTAAAAGTGCTTAGGAAAACATTCCTAAAGTAGTGGAGCAAGAGTGCTATGTACATAATATTGGAATGGGGCCTCAAATCTGTATGTATGTATGCATTACATTTCTATACCACCCAATAGCCAAAGCTAGAATAAGGATGCATTTAACTTTTCATTTCCCAATTCAGATTTTCAAAATGCACTCAACTATGTTAGAAGAAAACACTAGGAGATTTTATTTATTATTGTTATTACAGTTATATCCCACTTTTCTTCTATCATGGAACTCAAGGGGGCTACACGTGATTCCCAGGTGGTCTCCCCTCGAAGCACTGACCAGACCCAGACCTCCTTAGCTTCAGCAAGGTGGCTGTCTCATGTGCCTTCAGGCTATGCCCTGGGACCAGTCCTGTAGTGTCAAAGAAGTGAGTATGACATGTACCTTGTGAAAACATTGAGGACCTTCTAAAGATTTCACGTACATTTTACATCTGACTGTGTATCCTCAGGCATTTTCTTGCTAGTTTCCTACGTCCATTTTAAAAACATGAATTGTAACATCAGCAGCATTTCTTAATATCACTCTGAACCCAGGCAGGCTTATCAGGCAGCTGAGCTCGCACTGTATCTTCTATCACAGAAAATATATGGATGAAAGACTACCGTCGAAAGTTTAGATCTAGTAACTAGTCTCAGTGTTCCAAGTACTCTGGTGCATGGATGGCATCTAAAAATGTGATACTGATGCTTTAAATGGATACTGCCACCAAGGGACTAGAAATCTATTTCTGACCCTATTCAATTTACTCTTTCATTGGTCAAACTTTAATTGCTAGGAGAAAAGCACTATGCTTTACTACAAGCACTAGCATAAAACTAAAATGTTGTGCCATCGCCTCATTATACAATATTTTATTTTATTTTCTGATTTGTAACTGCTCTCTAGTGTTATTAAAAATAAAGCAACTTGGCAGAAGACAAAAATTGAGCCAGGCTATGTGTGTGTGTCTGTGTGTGTGTGTGTGTGTGTGTGTGTGTATTTGGCTGGCTGATCCATTTAAATGCATTTTTGTTAATATACAAGTGTGGAAATATGCTTTCTAAACATGTTCATACTAGGGCTGTGCACCGCCTCATTACAAAGTCCAAATAACGAGGCGAAGCGAGCTGTTTTGGAGCAAAAGCCTTGTGATATGAGGTGGTTCAGAGCAATACCGAGGTGCCCCGGGGCAAAGAGCCCCCCCCCCACGTGGAAGGGCATGAGAGCCGGAGGAGGAGGGAGGAAAGGGGAAGGCAAGTAGACACAGGGAAGCGGGGAGTCGAGCGCAGGAGGAGGGAGTGTGCTTTGGCGAATAGGAACCCTCAGCCAGAACTGACGCTAGCAGTCTCCAGTCAGAGAGAGCATTGGAGGAAGGGGGTATATACTTCAGCAAAAGGCTACATTCACTCATCGCACTAGCTGTAGGGATGTACGAAAGCCACTTACCATTTCGCGGATCTGCTTTGTGGTGAGGGGGAGGCGCTCCGTCCCTCCCCCCGGAATCCTCGACGGGGGGGAGGCACTCTGTCCCTCCCCCCGGAATCCTGCCCAGCTGGCTCTGCTCCGCAGGGATTCCGGGGAGCCTCCAGCTGGCTCCGCCCACAGCCGGACATCTGGCCGCTGGGCAGCAGGGACGCAAATGGCAGCGGCCGTAGCCGCCGCCGTTTGCGTCCCTGTACTTAACCATGATAGGCTACGTAAATATTTACGTAGCCTATCACGGCAAAGTTAAAAAAAACACATACACAAATGGCGGCGGCTACGGCAGCCGCCATTTGCGTTCACTATTTTTAGCTGTTCTAGCCTACGTAAATATTTACGTAGGCTAGAACGGCTAAAAATAGCTAACGCAAATGGCGGCCGCCGTAGCCGCCACCATTTGCGTACGCTGCGCCCAGCCAGGAGACCAGCCACCCCCACCGCCACCCCTGCCGCCGCCCCCACCGCTGCCGCCCCCGCCCCCGCCGCACTTTCCACCGCCGCACCTTCTGCCCCCTCCCCCACCGCCGCCACACCTGCCGCCCTCGCACCTGCTGCCCCCGCACCTTCCACGGCCACCGCTACACCTTCCGCCCCCTCCGCCGCCCCCTCCGCCAGTGCACCTGCCTCCCCTGCCGCCACTGCCCCTTCCGCCGCTGCTGCTGCACCACTGCCGCACCTTCCGCCGCCACTGCTGTGCCGCCACCCCACCGCCACCACGCCCACCACCGAAGCCGCCACCGCATCCGCCGCATCCACCGCAGGTAAGTGCCGTCCCGGGGGGTTCCATCGGGCAGGCGAGGGGGCAGGAGGCCGTTCCGCCACGGATTCCGGGGGGCTGAATGCCAGTGCATTTGGCCTCACTGGAATCCGTGGCAGAACTCTCCGCCATCCCTAACTAGCTGTGTCTTTGGGAGAGCGGGCTGGTGTGGGTAGATGATCGTTTGTGCGTGTGTGTGTGCGTGCATTCCTTGGAGTTGATCCTTCAATTTATTCCATTTTGATCTCCATTAGTCTTTCCTCAGAATTTAAATTAACAGGAAACAGCTCGATTGTACTGGGAGCGTTCCCTTCTCTTGCACCTTGATTGCCCATCCCCACTGGGACAGTGTTTTTTGCAGCACCTCTTCCAGCAGCTTTCACCTATATCTTTGTACCTCTGACTCGTTTGTTATTTGTTTAGATGATTAGATTCATTTCTCCTTTCCATATTTTTTCAAACTAACATAGCTTTTCCTTGCAAATTGCTGCCATGCTCCCCCTCCCCCACCATTCCTGTGTTGGTTTGTTTATCTCAATTTTGGACTCCAGAAAAGGCTACATTTGTTGTGTCGACCCTTACTTCTGCTTTCTCCATTCTATTTTCTTGTCATTTTTGTCAGTCAACTGTGTCTCTGTTATATTTTTACAAATGCACTCTTATTTAGAATTTTAAAAACAAACATTGATTTTGGGGCATTCCCCCCCCCCCCCACACACACATTTTAAGTCATATTCAAGCATTTAGGTTTTTTTCTTTCTTTCTAAATCCTTAAAGAAAGACATATTATAGCAGCCTATGTGTATAGGGTTTGTCGCCCCACCCCGTGCTGAAGTGAACTGTCTGTGTCTTCTCTGTGTTGATCCTCCCCAAACAGAAATTAAAGAAGATGTGTGTTTTTTAATTAGGGTTTGATTTGGCTGTTATCTAATCACCTGCGCTATTGCCCTGTATTTCTTGAAGTTATCCCGCCTTCTATAAAAGAACATGAAATATAAAACACATTAAAGACACCCGTCATTTGCTTAGGTAGTTCTGCTTTCTTTAGCTCTTGTGTGTCTGTGTCAGTGTGTATATGCATGCTAGGTTGTAGTTCCACCAGCACTATACATCCAAATTTCAAGGCAGTGTTGAAAAAGCATGAGACACATAGTATTTACATTAATTACCTTCTTATTCCAATAACAGTCCACTGTGTGGCAAAGCAATTGAGCACAATGTGAGGCATCTTTGGGGTATTGGCAGAGGCAGAGGTGGGGAGAAGTTACAGCTCTTTGCTTTGGGAGTTTTCCTGGAAAAACTCAAATTTCACCTGCGCCTAGCACACAAGCTGGTGGGCCAAATTGCCTGGGCTTTGGAAGGTGCAATGCCCTTGAGGGGGGCTGGGGAAGCCCAGGTTTCACACACATCCGTAGAAACAGGGAGAAGTTACAGCTATTGGCTTTGGGAGTTTTCCTGGAAAAAATCAAATTTCACCAGCACCTAGCACACAAGCCAGTGGGAAAAACTGCCTGGGCTTTCGGGAGAGGCCAAGGTATCACATGTGTTTGTGGAAGCAGGGAGAAGTTACAGCTCTTTGCTTTGAGAATTTCTGTGGAAAACATAAGATTTCAACTCCACCTAGCACAAAAACTGCTGGGCCAAACTGTCTGAAATTTTGCAGGTGGCCTCCTCTCCAGGGGTGTGGAGAGGTCCCCAAATGTCATGTCTGTATCATAAAAATTTAAAAAGTTATGACCATTTGTGTTTTCCCATGCAAGTCAATGGGAAAACACCCAGAACGTGGGATCCAGATATCTGAATCTCACTTCAGATTTGGATCTGAGTCAGATCAGAAGGGGTCCGAATTGGTCCAAGGCAGATCAGGGTTGCTTTGGATGATCCGAAGTGGCATCCAAAGCGGATCGGGGGGTCCGTGCACAGCCCTAGTTCATAGTTATATGAATGAAATAGCTGTATGGATTATTAATATTTGTGCCTATGTATAGTTGGTGGCTTGTCCCCCCTCGCCTTTAACTGCATTTAGGATTGTGTACGAATTGGCAGTACCTCTGACTGTTAAGCTGTTTGCTTGAATTATTTCTCCAGTAAATCTCTAGAAATGTCCACTTAAGCAGAAAGGGTCATAAATATCTCATGTTAGCCATAAAATACAACAGAATTTTGGAAGTCATAATTTTAATGGATATAACTGTGCTATAAAAGAGAGACCTATGGGACTGGGGTGAAAGTAAAATTTATCCAAGTGAGCTGTGATGCTAATCCATCTGCAAGCAATAAATTATCCCTAGTCCCAGGTGTGACATATTATCCAAAGGGTGCCTAGTGATTAAGGACACAACGGTATAGATATGGCCGCGGCCCAAGTAAGCCCTGAGCAATTAGCAGTGACTGGAAATTGTCAACAGTTCTTCTAAACAGTTGATAGTCTCCTATGTGCTCAGGTTTGCCAAGGCACACACATCCAGGAATATCTGTGGTCGATCTCAAATGTGAGCACTGATCTCAGTGACAGGGGCCCACAGAGGAAACAGAACAGCAATTTGTTTTATTCAGACTGGCTAGCATCCTCTGTTCCACAAGGAACGGATCCCTCTGACACTAATGGCAAAACTCTCATAATTTTGACTAGTCAAAGGTCAGGCCTACAGTACACAAAGTGTGTGTGTGCGTGCACGCGCGCACGCATGTGTAACCAATATCTTTTATAGGTGAATTTTAAAATGATGCATGTCTTTGTGCTCTCACACTAGTTTATGTGAGTTCAAGGCAAGACAACGAGGGTGCAGGGATGGGGGGGAAACAAAAGGCAAAGGTATGGCCAGCAGCAAAAGCAGATCAGGTTGCTCAGAGCAGTATGTGAGCCTGAGCTGGAAGCTTTTATAGGTGTCAGGGAGTATCATGTAACTCAGTCAGGCCTACTGGTATCTGGAGGCATTCTTGATCTGGGCTGCTCTCTTTCTCATCCTTTTCTTTCACTCTCTTTGGCTGGGTGGCGGTATGCAGGCTAAATCCATGCCTGTCAACCCTCTGTTCAAGACCCAGTGTGGCTTGAGTCCTGACATAAATGGTGTATAAATAGGGTGGCCACTTATGCATTGCCATAAAAGAGGAAATGTATCATCCCCCTCAACAAAAGAGGGCACCAATTTGCATAACATTTGCACATGCAAAATTGTATGTATGGGTAGGGATGGAAGGACTCACCTGAGTCCGTGCTCGGCGGGTGCTCAAGAAGCTGCCGCTGCTGCTCGCCCATGTGAGACAGGCCACACAAGCTCCTGGAGGGCTTGGCAAGAGGTCTGGGAGTGCCCTGCAGCCACCTACTGCTCCATTTCATCTGCCATTTTTACAGAAGATGGGAACTCTAGATTTTTGTATATCTAATGTTGCGCACAATGGCAGCTGTAAAGGCCCATTTCCGCAAGATTAGATACATAAAAAGGGCAGAAATGGCCCTTTATGGCTGCCATTGGGCACAACATTAGATATATGAAAATCTGGAGCCCCCATCTTCCATAAAAATGGTGGCTCGCATGGAGGATGGGTAGCTGTTGGGCACTCCTGGACAGGTCTGCTAAGTCTGGGCCATTTGTGTGGCTCAGCAGGTGGGGACAGCAGTCCACCAAGCCTAGTTTGGGGGAGTGGGCAGAGGGAAGTCTGACAGACTCCTGGACCTAGTCAGGTTCCCACAGCATCCCTATGTAGAGGTGCAAATTCGTAAATGATAACCATTATTTAAATAGAAATACAAGACATCACGCCATGGTAGAGAAGAATGACTAGGGTCCCATCCATATGGAGATGCTTTCTGAAATGATTCTATATAAAACTGGATTTTCACCATTTTGGATTTGCTCCTCGCATGGCACACATTGCCAGCGAATGCAATGTATACTGGGGGAAAACTGCTGTCTCGGGGCAAACGTCAGCAGTAAGAACCATACTATTTCAGGCACATGTGGGTGAAGTCCCACGACCAAACGACACCTCATCAACACATTTCCTTCCTTTTGTTTTGTTTTTTACATTCATTAAGCTTGATGAGAAAGAGTAGTGATTTTTTTCATCCCAAAAGCAACCTGCTGACTTTCTCAGGAGTAAGCCTCATTGAACAGAATGTGATTTAATTACTTCGCTAAAGCCTTTGATTGTGTGGATCACAACAAACTCTGGCAAATTCTTAAAGAGATGGGAGTACCAGACCACCTTACCTGTCTCCTGAGAAACCTGTACGAGGATCAAGAAGCAACAGTAAGAACCAGAGATGGAACAACCGATTGGTTCAAAATTGGGAAAGGAGTACGACAAGGCTGCATATTGTCACCCTGCTTATTTAACTTATATGCAGAGTACATCATGAGAAATGCCGGGTTGGATGAATCACAGGTCGGAATTAAGATTGCCGGGAGAATTATCAACAACCTCCGATATGCAGACGATACCACCCTAATGGCAGAAAGCGAAGAGGATCTAAAGAGCCTCTTGTTGAGGGTGAAAGAGGAGAGTGCAAAAGCTGGTTTGAAACTCAACATTAAAAAAACGAAGATCATGTCATCTGGCCCTATCACCTCCTGGCATATAGAAGGGGAAGAAATGGAAGCAGTGACAGATTTTACTTTCTTGGGCTCCAAGATCACCGCAGACGGTGACTGTAGCCATGAAATTAAAAGACGCTTGCTCCTTGGGAGGAAAGCTATGGCCAACCTAGACAGCATAGTAAGAAGCAGAGACATCACCTTGCCGACAAAGGTCCGTCTAATCAAAGCTATGGTTTTCCCAGTAGTAATGTATGGCTGTGAGAGCTGGACTATAAGGAAGGCTGAGCGCCGAAGAATTGATGCTTTCGAACTGTGGTGCTGGAGAAGACTCTTACGAGTGCCCTGGACTGCAAGGAGGTCAAATCAGTCCATCCTAAAGGAAATCAACCCTGAGTGCTCATTGGAAGGACAGATAATGAAGCTGAAGCTCCAATATTTTGGCCACCTAATGCGAAGAGAAAACTCCCTGGAAAAGACCTTGATGCTGGGAAAGACTGAAGGCAAAAGGAGAAGGGGACGGCAGAGGATGAGATGGCTAGATAGCATCACAGATGCAATGAATATGAACTTGAGCACGCTCCGGGAGAGAGCGCAGGACAGGAAGGCCTGGCGTGCTATGGTCCATGGGGTAACGAAGAGTCGGACACGACTGAACGACTGAACAACAACAACAACAGCAGCAGCACAATTTCAGCAGTTGTTCCTTGAGGCAAAGAAAGGAGAGAACCGGGAAGGCCGAGGGGCGTGGATGTGGGTGTGCTCATTGCAGGAATTAGTGAAAAATGACTGCCTGTGCACTGTGTGGGATCAACATTTCCTTCTTTTTTTTCTTTCTTTTTTTTTTTGCCATTCAGACAATAAGCCTTCAGAGGTGTGATAGCATGTTGCTGCTTGACCATTTTTTGGTTTACAAAGGGAACCCAAAATCAACCTGCTGACTTTCCCAGGAGTAAGCCTCATTGAAAATGATTTACTTCTGATTAGACATGGTTATCCATGTCTGCTTGTGGTTCCTTGAGGAAAAGAAATTAAAAAGGAGAAAGGAGAGAACCAGCCCCATTCATATTTGAAGGTATGCAGATACAGAGATACGTATACCTGATGGTCAGCACAGGGAGAAGCCAAAGGTTAACTTCTTTCATTCCTTTGCTGTCCCATAAGAGCAGAGATTTCTTGCACCTTGCCCATTTGCTCCCTGCTCCATTGCTCAGCGAAATGCAATGGAAGATACCCCGCCAATCACCACCACTGTCAGGACTGACTCTGGGTGCAAGGAGATAGTTAGCAGCTCAGATTCAGAAAAGGAGCCACCAGAACTGAGGGAGGCTTTTTCACAAGCCAGTTCAGATATGGGTAGGCATGCTTCTCAGGTTACCAACTCCCAGATGGCAGGGCATGAAACTTCCCCTCACCCCCCTCTGTGAGAAGCAGCAAGCAGAAGGAGGGGTTTGAGGACTGTGACCTAAGAGATGCAAGATGGCGATGCAGAGCTAAGAGGGAAGCGTCAGGGGCAGATGTTAGACAGTCAAACCGGATAGCAGTGCGTGAGAGGCTACGCAGGGAACCAGCACGTGAGGGGCGGGACCAACCTCCCTAAGTTAGCCTAGCCATAGAGCCACCCTTTCAAACTGCAGGCAACTTTTGGTGATCCCATTTGAATCCCCTGGAGGCATTTATTTGTAGCCAGAGAGTAGACAGAGAGTCCTCGAGGATTTGCATCTGTAATGAACCTGTGAATAATGAATTAAAGGCATGAAACTGAAGCCTCTCCTTTTGTGTGTTTGTGAGTGCTTAAGGAAAGAGGGGGCCAAGAGAATTGTGACAACCACCACCAAGGAGCCAGTGCGCCGAAGAGCGCCAGGAGCCCCACTGGCAGGGAGGTGGCAGGGAGGGCAGGCAGCAGAATGGCAGGTCCTTACGGTGTCCCTTCACCCCATCCTTTGCTTGCTTTCTCACCTCTGCTCCTTACAGCTGAGTAAGTTTACAAAGCAGCGATTGCAACTTTCCCTTCCTCCTAACAAGGCTCTTCCACCCCTTCACTCTGCTTCTTGCTGTTATCAGAAAGGGCACCCACCCTTTGACTCTGCTCCCCTCTGCTCCTTACCTCTGATAAGACACGTTTACAAAGCCCTGATCATTCGCTCCTGTGCATGTCTGGAAAAGTGGTTATGAGTGCAACTTTCCTTCCTCCCCTCTGCTCTTTTCATGATCTATAAGCCTGGGATAATGGATTCCCACCCCTCTCTCTGCTCCTTACATCTGAGTAGACATGTTTAGCCAACACCTCTTTCTCCACGATTAGCTGACTAGCAACTTGCTACCCACCCTGATCTTCCTTGCTGTGAAACATGAAAACACCTGCCCCAACACACATAGTAAACTGCATTTAATTCAGAGATATGGGGCACACCACTAAAACCATGCAGAAGCTGGGTTAAAGGAAAAAATGCAGCACAAGACACCTTTGGGAAAAATGCAGGTTTTTGGCTCAAAAAGACAGGTTTGCTGCGGAGTGGCAACCATGTGATGTGACATGGACGACCGGGAGCCATAGTAACACTGGGGTAAATCTCCTAGGGATGTCAGAGAATTCCGCCACGGATCTCGGTGAGGCCGAATGCCAGTGCATTCGGCCCCCCGAACTCCGTGGTGGAACAGTCTGCCCCCCCCCCACGGATCCCCCCGGGACGAGACTTACCTGGGGCGGATCTTCCGGATGGCGGTGGCTCTGGCGGCGGCTGTGGCGGCGGCTGCGGCGGCGGCAGCTGGTCTTCCGACCGGCCACTGCCGCCGCCATTTGCAGTCTTGTAAAAAAAAACAACAACGGCATGATAGGCTACGTAAAGATTTACGTAGCCTATCATGGCTGGGTTTAAAAAAAACAAACCGCGTATGCAAATGGCGGCGGCTATGGCCGCCGCCATTTGCGTTCCTTATTTTTGGCCGTCTTAGTCTACGTAAATATTTACATAGACTATGACAGCGAAAATAAAGGGGAACGCAAATAGCATGAATCAAAAAGGGACGCAAATAGCGCCCGCTACGCTATTTGCATTCCCCTTTATTTTCGCTGTCATAATCTACGTAAATATTTATGTAGATTAAGACGGACAAAAAGAAGGAACGCAAATGGCGGTGGCCATAGCCACCGCCATTTGCGTACGTGGTTCCCCCCCCCCCAGAGCCCTCTGCAGCCGGAAATCCGGCTGCGGACAGCTCTGACCTGGCTGGGCCTTGCCAGCTGCTCCGCGGAGCTGCCACGGAGCACAGCTGGCCATGGAGGATTCTGGGGGGGAGGGACGGAACGCCTCCCCCCCACCATCAACATAATCCACAGAAAGGTAAGTCACTTTCGTACATCCCTAATATCTCCTATGTAGATGGGCCCTAGGTGACCTGTGTGCCTGCTCAGTCTGCTCTCCAGGTGCTAACTGTTGATGGCAACTTCAAGGCCCCTGGCTGCCCCTCCTAATGGCTCTTTGACTTGGACTGGACAGCCCATCAAATAGAAGGTGCCTTCAAATACAAAATGTTTTCTGCCAGTCCTCTGAAATAGAGAACTGTCCTCTGTAAAGTAGGACACCTGGCTACCATACATATAGGAAGATGGGCTCCGGAAAGGAGTGAAAGTGCCATTTCTTATTCATCTACCACCTCCCAAACTAGCATTTTTAAAAGATGTGGTTTGGTGGGTGGGTGCATGGGGTGTGTGCTAAATCAGAAAAGATGACTGTCTCTTATGTGGGACTTTGGATTGCATCCCCAGTTGCACTACACTAATCCGTGTATGGATTTGCTGCATTAGGAGCATGACTGGAAAAAATAAAATCCACATCTGGCAAATTACCTACTCATCTAGCATTGCTGCCTGGTGGGGACGTAGTCTTGGTGTCTCCCCAGTGCAAGACCTGAACTGTGGCAGGTGAGTGGAGTTATACTGTGGTTGACCCACTATTACACAGGAGAAAACGGATGCTAGGACTAAATGTAAAACAGCCCCTCCTTCCCCCAACTAACAACTGCTCAGGTGTATGTGAGAATTCATTTTTTTTCTTCTATTAGAGGACCAAATGGGGGATGGGGTCCTCAAAATGCATATTGGATGGATTTCTTGAATGGGACTGATTCACACAGATGATTTTGTATGTAAACCCTGGTTCACAATGAAGGGTCTGCCTATGTTGAGGAAGGGCACATGAGCTTGAGATTCGCTCCTGCATCCTGCCACATGTGTAGGGATGTCTGAGAATTCTGCCACGGATCTCGGTGAGGCCGAATGCCCCCCGAAATCCATGGCGGAACGAAGCACCCCCCCCACGAAAGGCACGCGAAACGGAGCACTTACCTGCTGCCATCCACGCTGACTTGCAAATGGCGGCCGCGCTGCGGCCACCATTCGCTTCCTCATCATAGCTGTGATAGGCTACGTAAATACTTACGTAGCCTATCATGGCTAACGCAGGGATGCCATTTGCATCCCTGTGGAGGCCGTGATAGGCTACATAAGTATTTATATAGCCTATCACGGCAAGCTAAAAAAAAAACCAGCGTACGCAAATGGCGGCGGCTATGGCGGCCGCCATTTGCGTTCCTTTTTTTTTTTTTTGCTGTTTTAGCCTACGTAAATATTTACGTAAGCTATTACGGCGAAAAAAAGGGGAACGCAAATAGTATAGTGGGCGCTATCTGCGTTCCTTATTTTCCCCGCCGTAATAGCTTACGTAAATATTTATGTAGGCTAAAATGGGGGGGAAAGGAACGCAAATAGTGCCCACTACGCTATTTGCGTTCCCCTTTTTTTCGCTGTAATAGCTTATGTAAATATTTACGTAGGCTGAAACAGCGAAAAAAAGGGAACACAAATGGCGGCCGCCACAGCCGCTGCCATTTGCATACGCTGTTGTTTTTTTTTCCGGAAGGCTGCCCAGCGGCCGGATGTCCGGCTGTGGGTGGCCCTGGCCAGCGGCTCCACGGAATTTCCGCGGAGTGGAGCCGGCCGGATTAGGATTTCGAGGGGAGGTGCGGAGCACCTCCCTCCCACCATGAATCACCCCGTCGAAAAGGTAAGTGACTTTTGTACATCTATACACATGTGGGACATATGGACAGAACCAGTCCAAAGTCTCAGGATCTGGTGGGCATGTTACTAATAAGAACATACACTGCCTTACACGCAGCCTACTACTTTGCCTTCGCAACTATGGTGATATGGAAGGAAATGGATGCTATATGGCCCATCTCTGCTACAAATCAAATCAACGTGATATTTGAATTCATGCCATTTTTTAATCCTGCATTTATTTCCAATAGTAACATTTAGTGGGGGTTTAAAAAAAAAAAACATTAGAAGTTTTTAATAGGTCTGGCGGGATGTGCATTTGGTATGTAATAAATCGCTATACTTCATCTCCACATGCTTTGACATCCTTCCTGCCACTTTCCGTTGACTCCACGTGGACCAGTTGGCCTTGAAGCAATTAACCAGCATTCATTTTGGAACAGTTATTAAAGTCACATCAGTGCAAAGACAGCTGCTCTTGTCATTTTCCAATTGACTCCAATATTGTTATTGTCAGCTGAATTATTTGATGGTTTCTGGCCATCAGCTAAAATGTTGGAGAAATGGCTGAATTCTAGTTTGACTTGTACAACAATGTACTGTGGGGACACAACATATTCTTTCCCCTCCTTTCCTTAATGTAGCTAAGGTCCAAATACACATTGCATTAATTGTGTAGCAAATAGCTGAGGCTCACCTTTTTTCCCCTTTTTAACTCTAAAGTAAGTGCATGCGGACCCAATTCAGATAGGGACAACTGCACACTGGAAGGGGAGAATTAAACCTCCTCCCCATGCACACCAGTTGCTTCCCAAAATACTCTCCCCCCACCCCACTCTTGCAGGGGGGTTAAAAAAATACACACCTGTACTGACACCAATGGATACTTTTCTCCCTTTTTTTATCCCCCGTGGCGGGGATGGGAACAAAAAGCCATGTGAAAAACCCTAAAAAACAAGGGGCAGGGTAGCTTTGCAGCCATGTGGTCTTGCATTCAGGGAATGTTTTGGTGAGAAATTCCCTTTTAAAATAATATAGCCAAATGTCCAGACATATAAATAAGTTTATTTGGGAAAGGGGGGAAAATAAGAAGAGCAAGGAAAGGCAACAATCATACACACAGAATTCCAAATAATAATAAAAAAGCAAAATCAGTATAACTTACAGCACAATCCAACAGGACTGCTGCTCTTTAGACAGGTAGGACGGTGGAGCTGAAAAGGTCTCAAATTCCACCTTTCAAAACTTTTTCAGCTAGATGGATCTCTTGGCTCATCTAGCTGACTGTGTTGTGGGTAGGGATGGGCAACAGAAAGGCTTGTGGATCCAGAGGCTAGAATCCAACTAAAGGCCTACTTAAAGTAGACCCATTAAAAGAATGGAACTTAAGATAGTCATGACTAATTTAAGTCCCATTCATTTCAATGGGTCTACTTTAGTAGGACTTTAGTTGGATTCTACCCAGAAGATCCACATCTCTCCCCTCCCCTCCCCTCCCCTCCGGGCCCTCTCTTGAGAGACATAAACATGCCTATTTTATTTTCAGATGGAGAAAGATTTGCTACCAAGCCCTGAGAGTCATCTGACCCACAGCTCAACATTCAGTGTCCTAACAATCCTAAGCTGAAACTCACTTTTTAAAAAGGCAGCAGCCTTTGTTTGCAGGAGGAGTTCCACCTCTGATGACATTTATCCAATGCATGTCATCTACATAGCTCTTTCTGCCAGCTCTCCAAGACAAAATGAGGTGAGAAAAAAAAAATCCAGAGTGACAACTCATTGCTTCGGTTATGCAACAGCAGCAGGTGGCAAGGCTGTTCGTGTGCTGACAGTCTATTTGGATGCTCTACTATTTGTCACAGCATTCTACGAAGGAGTTGACTGCATCAAACAGATCG
Source organism: Heloderma suspectum (assembly GCF_057233095.1). Taxonomy (NCBI): domain Eukaryota; kingdom Metazoa; phylum Chordata; class Lepidosauria; order Squamata; family Helodermatidae; genus Heloderma; species Heloderma suspectum. The sequence continues at coordinate 332,875,324 of NC_139458.1, forward strand.
TAAAAATAAAATGAGAGACACATCCAGCACAAAAAAAGGAGACAAAGGCGTAAGGTAAAACTGTAATGGGAGCCTTTGGAGGCACGTGCTGGCATAGACCCCACCAAAGTGCTCTCTTAATGTGCTCAGAATAGGCTCTTAACTTCTGCATGGCAACTCTGAACAAAGGCTATCCAGCTTACACAGCGGCTAGCTGTAAAAATGTATGTATGGCTGTGAGAGCTGGACTATAAGGACGGCTGAGTGCTGAAGAATTGATGCTTTCGAACTGTGGTGCTGGAGAAGACTCTTACGAGTCCCCTGGACTGCAAGGAGGTCAAATCAGTCAATCCTCAAGGAAATCAACCCTGACTGCTCATTGGAAGGACAGCTACTGAAACTGAAGCTCAAATATTTTGGCCACTTAATGCGAAGAGAAAACTCACTGGAAAAGACCCTGATGCTGGGAAAGATCGAAGGCAAAAGGAGAAGGGGACGGCAGAGGATGAGATGGCTAGATAGCATCACCAATGCAATGAATATGGACTTGAGCATGCTCCGGGAGAGAGCGCAGGACAGGAAGGCCTGGCGTGCTATGGTCCATGGGGTCACGAAGAGTCGGACATGACTGAACGACTGAACAACAACAACAAGCTGTAAAGGGTGCTAATGTTGGGCCTCAATGAAATCCTTGTGTTCCAGGACAGGGAGCCGCACATAGGTTGCATCCGCCTATGTTCTCACTGCTGCTACTTACCAGGGACCATTCCTATTTTCTGGCACCTCTCCTTAGTAGATCCCTGCTGTCTCCATTGTGCCTTCCGGGGAGACTTGGGGTATGCTTTTTTTTTTAAGTCACTTGTGCCCAAGGGTGCACTGGCTTCCCTTCTGCCATCACTTGTCATAATAGCCCATTCAAGCAGCAAATGTGCCCAAGTGTGGTTGTGTTGCAGCTATTCCATAAGTCCAGCCAGACCCATTGTGAGAATAATCCTACTTTTGAACATTCTTAAGTTTGAAGAAAAGGAAATGGTTACAGTCAGCATCATAACATGCCTGCTTCAAAAGCTGGTATAGAATTGGCTAGCCCAGTAATTTCCAAACTGTGAACCAGGCACGTAAGGGAGTAAGTAAGGGGGCAATAGTACAGAAGTCTGGTGTAGTGCAGTGGTTAAGAGACTGAGCAATATATCAGGAAGTCCTTGGTGTAGGCTGACCATACATTAGGGATGTACGAAAGTGACTTACCTTTTCGCGGATTCTGTTCATGGTGGGGGGGGAGGCATTCCATCCCTCCCCCCAGAATCCTCGATGAGGGGGGAGGCGAACCGATCCTCCCTGCCAGAATCCTCGACGGCCGGCTGTGCTCCGCAGCAGCTCCGCAGAACAGCCGGCCAGGTCCAGGCCAGGGCCGTCCACAGCTGGATTTCTGGCCACAGAGGGCTCTGGGTAACAAAAAACCTCCACATATACACAAATGGCGGCTACAGCCACCGCCATTTGCGTTCCTTATTTTTCGCTGTCTTAGTCTACGTCAATATTTACGTAGATTAAGACAAAGAAAAGAAAGGGGAATGCAAATAGCATAGTGGGCGCTATTTGCGTTCCACTTTCTTTTCTTCGTCTTAGTCTACGTAAATGGGTTCCTTGCAAGAGGAATAAAGGCGGGATAAATGCAATAATAATAAAATAATAATAATAAATACTGATGTAGACTAAGATGGCGAAAAATAAGGAACGCAAATGGCGGTGGCTGTAGCCATTTTTTTTTTTAAACCCAGACGTGATAGGCTACGTAAGTCTTTACGTAGCCTATCACATCTATGGGGGGGGGGGAGACACAAACTGCAAATGGCGGCGGTGGCAGCCGTTCGGAAGACCAGCCGCCGCCGCTGCCGAAGCCACCGCTGGAGTCGCCGCCGTCCAGAACATCTGCCCCAGGTAAGTCTCGTCCCGGGGGAGATCCGCGGGGGGCGGGGGGGTGGCAGGCCGTTCCGCGATGCCAGTGCATTCGGCCTCACTGAGATCTGTCACAGAATTCTCTGACATCCCTACCATACGTACCGTTTTAAATGGGACAGTACCAGGGTTTTTTTTCATATTTCCCGACCGTCCTGTTGTTTTAATATAAATGTCAATTTTGTCCCATTTTAAATTTTTTGTAAAAAATTGAACGCGTTTCTCATAAGGCTCTATGCTAATCAATGAGTGCAGTAAAACTACTAGTGTGACGAAAGAGGGAGTTCCATTGACTTTATCCAGCCAGGCTTCTTGGGCTAGCAACGATCAGACTCTGCCCCCTTGCTTGTCTGCAGTGGCGGGGAATTCAAGAGGCAGTCGCTAAGCCCCATTCAGCGTGTGGGAGCCAGAAGGGTGAGTCTTGCTGTTATTTCTACCATCATTCCTCCCATAGAGATTCTTTCTGCCCTACATTCAGTTTGATTCGGACTTTTCAGACTCATATTTCTGTTCAACAGGCTGTTAGTTATTTTTTTATTACAGCAGAATATTACATAACCCCGTCCCGTTTTTGTCATCCCAATATCCCGTTTTTGTCTCAAGGAAATATGGTCAGCCTACCTTGGTGTGAATCCCAACTGTGCTGTGAGCTCACTGGGTGGCCTTTGGCAAGCCACTCCCTCTCAGCCTCAGTTTCCCCATGTGCAATAGGGGGTAATAACACTGGCTTATCTTACAGGGTTGTTGTAAGGACTGCAATTAGAGAATGCATGTGAAGCACCTGGAACACTTGAAGGCACCATGCAGATGTTAAACGTTATTATTCTTTTGTGAAATTGCCTTATTTTATGTATCGCATATCTAGAAAAAAATAGCATTTGATTTGAGGGCCAAGTTTTCTCTTTCTGTGGTGCCATGAGTGATTGGCTAGTGTATTTTATAAACAGACAGACAGATCAGTTAACGCTCCTGCGTGCGCCAAAGCACCCACCCACAAAAGAAACTGCTGCTCCGCCTCTCTGTGAATCTGGATGTATCTCCTTCCACTGAATCTCCTCTGTTGGTAGTTGATTCTCCAGTGCATTTGTACTTGTACTGCTTGCATGAGCCTATCACACACAATGCCGAAACTCAGCAGAATGACACATCCTCAGCAGAGACTTTCTGTTGCACCTCTGCATGCATTTCTCCTCTGGATTTGCTGTCTTCCTGTCAAGAGGTACATCCAGATCAGCAACTAATGGAGAACAGTGGGATTGAGCTCATCTGTGGGTGGATAATCCTTACTCTTACACATTCTAAATGTAATCCTTTTGGAGTGGAAAAGTTAAGCATGCATCCATTTTTAATTTTTTTAAAGGGTGTGCCTCAGGTATCAGAGGTTTGGAAACATAGGTCTAAATAAAGCATACTATTGCCAAGATAGTCTGTTAATAAAAATATGCATTCCATTTCTGACTGTTATTTCTGCTCTTCTTATTAATAATATCTGGTATCGGAAGGTGGGGGGATTCTGGGGCGATGGTTTTTACAGCAGGCAGAAACCCCTTCAGCAATGTGCAATGTAGGGTGGCCATGTGACCTACTTTACTTTACAAGGAGAGCTCTCAGTGTGAAAGACTGCCCAGTCCAAGTTAGGTTCAAAAAATAAACATAAGAAGGGAGAGCTGGGCCTTGAAGTTGCCCATCAGCAGTTAGCGCCTGGACAGCAGATTGAGCAGGCAAGCACACAGGTCACCTGCTCACATTTCTGTACGTTTGGGGGAAGGATGCACTCTCAGGCTGCAATCCTATGTACACCAGTTTCTAGGGAACATGGCGGGAGGGTGCTCTTGCACTCATGTCCTGCTTGTGGGTTTCCCAGGGGCAGCTGATTGGCCACTGTGTGAACAGAATGCTGGTCTGGGCTAGATGAATCTTGGTCTGATCCAGCATGGCTCTCCTTCTGTTCTTATGCCAGAGGTATTATTTATTTTATTTTTAGCTGCCATTAGGGCAAAACCCTGCCAAGGAGACAAAATCCTTATGGGTACACAAGAACATCATCCCTATTATCACATGAGAAACAATGGAGACAATGCCAACTGTATATTAATTCCAGGGGTGAGAAACATGTGGCCCTTCAGATGTTGTTGGACTATAGCTCCCATCAGCCCCAGCCAGCACAGCCAATGGCAAGGAATGATGGGAGTTACAGTCCAACAACATCTGGAGGACCATGCATTCCCTGTCCCTGCTGTAGTCCAACCATATGCACTGCCAGTTCTACTCTAGCAAGAATACTTAGCATTAGCCTACACCACTAGAGAGTATTTAAAGCATGTCACACATATTAACTCAGTGATCCTTACAACAGCTTGTGAGGTAGGTCAGTACCATTTTAAATGGCCAGCGGGGAGTCTGAAGCTGAAAGGCCGTGGCTTGCCAAATGCATATCTAATGAGTTCATGGCTCAGGTCACACTTGAACCCAGTCACCCTCTTAACTGCCAGTCCTATGCATATTTACTCAGACCAAATATATGCCATAACACTTACTCACACATAAGTATGCACAGGGTTACGGCCTTAGTCGCTACCTGGCACCAGTTATCATGAGTACAGGGAGAGAAAAAGGAAAGACCTGAAATATACAACTGGTGCAGCTGTTCCAAAGACCAAAGTCCAGAGTGGGATAAACATGGGTACCTTCAGAACATCATTCACTAACCTTGGGAGAGGCTGTAAGTTAGAATTCTCCCCCCCCCCCGAAATGGCTTGGGCTCAGATCCAAAGCATTCTATGAAGAAGTGAGATCCAATTAAAGAAGCCATTGGTAAAGAAATGGGATAACACTTTGCTATATTTTGAGAACTGTTCCATTAGTGGTTGGCTGTCTGTACTCAGAAACCTCAGCTATTTGCATGATGTTGTCATGGTAGGCTTCTCTGTGTGGTGAACTGAAGGCAGATATTTGTCTGTCTTTTTATCTACCTCACTTTTAAAAAGTACCAGAATATTTTTTTAATGTCCAGGTGTTTCTAGAAGGTGAATTGTTGATTCACCTTCCTTTCCCCTCCCACATTTCTGATAGTTTCTGATAGTTCTAGAGTGCATTTAAATATGTCTTTATCTGCCATTTTATGGTGATGGAAGATTCCACTCCCCCCACCAAAAAAGAAACATTCACTATTAAGATTAATTTATATTTGCATGGAACGTCAAGAAGATAAAGAGAAGTTCTCACTTCCAAGTTTATTGCCATCTGTTCCTTCCTCCCACCCCCACCCCTAAATGTTGAGTATAACAAAAATACCATATGAGGGGAAATGCAGAAATAAGGGCATGAAGAATGAGATTGGTAGAAAGATGGACCATCTGTCACCCAAGATTACAATGGAATGTTACCCTAAGAACAGCAAGCAGAATCTCTCTTTTGGGTGACTCTGTTTAATAAAGTATGTCAACACATGCAAGCCATCCATACTACTAAGTGAACACTTTACTCATAGACTCAAGGTCCATTAAAGTTGTTTATGTGCTCCTCTGACCTGTGATACTTCAGTGGTATGAGTGAAGCAAGACCAAAATAAGTACTATTTGCCAAGTTAGTATAAGTAATATAATTAAATAGTATTAAAGTAGTGCTATTAAGTGGTATAGTCAGTTGTATTTGCCCAGCAGGACCAAAATAAGCAGTATATGTCCGGTTATGACATCAGTCCTCAATAAAAGAATGAGAAAAGTATGCCAGATGTTGGTGTATTCACCTGTTCTTTGAGGATACAGTCAATGCAACTATCTGGTAAGATTGCAAGGGCTTCTCCACATGGGTCTTTTATCCTGCAATTGAGATTGGCCACTCACAGAGGTTTGTGGGTCCTTTACATGACATTGTCAATCTTCAGGGCATCTCCCACACTAAATGACCATTATCCCGTTTTTTAAAAGACTGGAGATAATGAGCTATCAAATTACAGCATGTTGAGTTCCCTCATGAAAAGAAGAAATCTCACAATAAGAGAAGCAAGACCACAGCGACATCTAGTGGCTGTATAATGACACATATACAACACTCAGATAAGAGAGGAAAGTGGGGTGGGGAGGGAAGCACACGTAAAGGGAGGCCATTGTGATCCTGCATTTAAGATGGAAGCAGAAAGCTCCAGTAAAGTTGCAGGATTTTACCTTAGTGTAGAAATGCTTCAAGAGAAAGAGAGTCAAAGGGAGAAGCTAAGGTTCAAACTAGATGGGGCACTATTAATCTACAGGGGTTTGAAATCTGCTCTGTACAATTCCTGCGTGATAGCCCATATCTTGCTTTCTTTTTTTTAAAGTAGCAAACTGAAAAAAAGGTATGCAGCAATATCTGCATGATTTTCACTTAGGCTAGATCTACACTACTACTTTATAGCAGTACTGAAGTACACTGATAACTGTTGCGGCACATTACAATTTGATATACCGCTTTTGTAGTGTTATTTCCTGCTTTTTATTCCACATTATCCAATATACCACAGCAAATGTCATTGTGTCTCCTATGAGGTAGAAATGCAAAAGAGGGATATAATGGTACCATGATGGGATCATAATGATAATATGACACAATGTGTAGATCTGGCCCTAATTTTCATATTTCGTTTCTAAAGCAATTCATTCAAATCCTTTGGAAGTTGGAGGCCATGATTTCAATTATTATTGTATTGCTGTATGGCCTCTCACTGTATACTTTGTATATGGAAGAGGTGCAGAACCTCCAGCCCGGGGGCCAAATCCAGCTCTCTGGGTTCCCCAGAAGGCCACGCCCTCTTCCTTGACCCTGCCCTCTTTTCCCCAGCCACCAATCATTGGATGGTCTCCCAGCTTTGGGGCAGTTTTTTGCCCATTCTTAAGGGTTGAAATGCCTCTCCAAAGGCTTAGTTGCCGGCAGTAAGAGCTTTAAGCTAAAATATGCTGGTATTTTTTGGTCTTGGCCTTGCCCCTTTTTCCTCTGGACTAAGCCGCCACTGGAATACAGGCCCCAAAAGAGAATTCAGCCCTAGGGCTGAAAGTAGTTCTGGACCCCTGCTATATGGAGTACATATCCAGGTGTATTTTTTAAAATATCAGAGGACAAACAACCATACAGCTCTCCCACCCCTCTCCCATCATTGACACGCAGAAAACTACCATGCTTCCTTTGTCACTGAAAAGTTGCATTTGGGAATATTGCGCAATGGCTAAAACGTGCTTCTATTCATCATCTGGAAAGGTCCTCAGTGAGCTGAGTGTTTGAGAATGGCCAAGGAAGATTTCCGAATTTTAAAAGGTACTAATAAAAATCTGAAGGACAGGACTGCGGGGGGGGGGGGAATAAGGCCATCATGTATAATGAAGATTTAGTACCTTGGCAATAAATTGAGCTTTCCAATAAAGTGCCAGAGTGGTGTGCAAGGAATTTCCCCAAGGTTCCCAGCCCCCTTTTCCCCAACTCTTATTCATTTTACCTTGCATACTTAAGTGCAAGCAATCTGTGTTCTGGGAGCATAGATTCTGCCCAGCATGTAAATCACCTCCTCAACCTTAAAACAACAACAAAAAAACCTTACTCCAGACTAACTTTATATGCATGTTGGTTAATATAACCTTTCCAATTTAGGAATGCAAAGCCAACAGTCAGTGAAACTGAACCACACTGATGCAGGCTCAGCTAGTTTGGAACCGTCATACAGAAAAAGAAAAAGATTTAAAATATAACTGCTCTGACTCTGAAAGTTTTCTTCACTCCCTTTTCTGGAACACATGGAGATCTGGCTGAAACTGCCTTCAGTGAAGTTACAGGGCCGGCTCCAGGTTTTTGAGGGCCCTTGGGCAAGACACCCTCAATGGGGCCCCTCCCTCAGTTAGTCTACCTTTTCATTGCCATGGTAACCAGCTGCTGTTGCCTCTCTTCCTTTCTCATCACTTACTTGCTTGACAGGTAGAGAGCCAGTGAGCAAGTAGGTAGTAACATCTACTGTTCCTGCTGCTCACCACCACTGTTGTCTGGGCTGAGCAAGAGGCAGGTGAAAAAGCAGGTTGCAATGGTGAAAAGGAGGAGCAACTCCAGCAGTTTCTTATCAGTGGGCCCCTCTTGGGGTGTGGGCCCTTGGCAGGTGCCCAACCATACCCAGCCTTGATGCCGGCTCTGGGTACAAGTCAAACCTGAACTCCCTGAGCCTGCATAGCAGTCACTGCTGAAGATTTTAAGAGTTGGTGCTATCTTAACGGCACTAGCAAAGGTCTGTGCAAGATTTTATGGCAGATTATATGAAAGGGTGCAAAGGAGAAGTTTGACTGTAGTTTTAAAAAACTTTTTAGCCTCACATATTTTCTCCTTGGCTTAATGAACAGCCACTTTTACAAAAATTGGAAACCAGTACTATGGAATTTTATCTTTAGGTTAAATTCGTTAGTTGCGGATTTATTCATCATTGTCTCTGACCCACATTTAATTTGTTCACTTTGACTTTTGTAATACATTGGATATTTTTCTCTCTTATATCATGATGAGCCTGTATTATAAACAATAACACTGAACTGAACTACAGCAAGGCAGGTAGCTACTGGTGATGGAGGTGAAACAACTAGAGGTGTGCACTAACTCCCAGCTTTGACTTGGACCCTGATTCTGCACTTCAGAAAATGACCTGATTCAGCTCAGACTGACTCAGAGGCTGTCTGCTTCTACTCAGTACCAAATCCGAGTTGAGGTTCGTAAATCCAAGGTTTCATGCTTCCCATTGACTATAACGGGAAATCAAAATAATATTTTTTCCTGCTATAATCCCCCCCCCTTTGTCAGAATTGGATGATATTTGCAGGCATAGTAACCCCTTAGGGATTATGGCTACCAAATGTCAGAAAAATAGGTGCAGGGATTTTTTGTGCTACATGTTTTATATTTTTGTTTTTATTTTTTTTAAAAGGAACTGCCAATAATGTTTTTCTTTCTTGGCAGAATTGGATGGAATTTGCAAGGATAGTTGCCCCTTCTGAGGGGATTGAGCCTGTCAAGTTTCAGATGAATATGCACAGGGGGTCTTGTGCAAGACCAGCCGTGACATTTTGAGGGTCTCCAACAAAGGACCCACTTATCCTCTTATGTTCCTTGTGGTCTATTGTCCTGAAAATGACAGATCATTTAGAGGTGCCCCTAAGTAAGAAATTGGCAAAGTTTTTGAAGGATGGGTGCAGTGGTTCATGTGGTTCAAATATTTTGTGATTTGCTTCCCCTTCCATCCCCTCCTTTTTGCATGGGGAGGGGAGGCAATTTGTATGAAATTGTCACACAGCACAGAGGTTTCCCCAGGCAGGACACCTGCTAAGTATCAGAAGGATATGTGCAGGGGCTAGGGAGTTATGATGACTGAAAACCAGTTTAAGCCTTTTTTCATAGTGAAATCTGGTGACATAGGAAGCACAGCCATATCACCATCCCATCCGTGCTCTTGCCCAAAGAACAGTGGCCTTGGTGAGATGTACCCTAGGATTAAACAGGGGACTTGTCAGTCACTCAATCACAAAGGTTTTGAACAAAAAGCAAGAACCCGAGGACAAGAATTCCAAATTGATACTCTAGCAACAAGATCACAGATGGTTGCTAGGCATCCTCAATAATTGACATGATCAGATCCTCAACATCCTTTGCCATAAATGAAGGTCCTGTTGCCTGTTTTTGCTTGTGTTTGTTCTTTCCCTATTAGAATAGCAAAGTGCCCTTTAAAACAATAAGTGAGTGAGCAGCTCTCACATGGCCAGGAGAATGCTTAAAGGGCACCTGAGCATAGACTGATAGTGTAGTATCAGTCTTTCCTTGTGACAGAGGGCTTCTAATATTAGCTACATTCCATGGTGTAGGAAGGAGCCATGGTGTACCAGCAGCACCCACATCACAAACGAAAGGGGTTGGATCCAGATTTACACTGGATCAACTGCACTGATAGAAGTGGACTTCCCCACCCTCCTTCCCACAGCAGCCCCTCCGGCCCCCTGAAAATACTACACAGAGAGTTAGAGAACCTGCTGAATGTGGTGAGCTGTGGTGTGGGGTGTAGGAGGGATTCCCAAAAATTGGATTGAGGGATCTCCCACAAGTGCAGCCCTTCTTTTCAGATCAGAGATCCAACCCAAGATGAGGAGACGCCCTTAGGTTCCTTCCTTTCACACTGGCCAAAAACAAAAGTCAATTTTTTAAAAGGTGAGGGAGGGCTAGATATTTTTATTTTATGTCCTCCTGAGAATGGGACATCCCTCTCTCCTTCCTTCCTTCCTTCCCTCCCTCCCAGTACAGTATTTAGCACAATGAGAATGTGTTAAACCAGTTCTGAGTTCACTTGTGAAAGTGCTTGTGAGGATGCACTGGTCAATCATGACACTATAAGCAGCAGGTACTCCCAAGTTGTCTATTATATTTCCATGCTGCACTTTCCATGACTGAACAAATGTCATCTGGACAATCCCTAATATTATTCAAAAATTAGATGGGCAGACACAAATCAGTCCAATTTCATGACATAATGTCTTTGTGCTGCCTTTCTCCCCCATACTTCTGGCAAGAGCGAAACCCACGAGGCAAGGCCCACCCACAAAGTTGCTTCAGTCCATCATTTGGGGGTCCGACTCCTGTCTCATCTCATCACATTTTCTTTCTAACCTTTTTTATTGTGATAAATAGTGCACTTGTAAGCATTTGTGGCTAAGGTAGGCCACATCCTCAGCTGATGTATTTTTTTCTTGAGGTTCACTGAGTTCATTGAAGCTGTATCATTGGAGCACATGTGGTGCCTGTATAACTCTTTGCAAGGCCTCCCCGACGGATAAAAATGACAGGGTAACTTGAGTGTGTCCTTGGCCTACGCTTGGCATGTGCTCCATCTCATATAGCACAAGATGGCTTGTGACATTTGTCATCGCCAAAAAATAAATAAATCAGGTGGTTCTTTGTCACTCAAGCATTTTATTCTGGTTTTGGCTTAGAAAGTGCTGGTGTTGGGATCTATCCACTTGTGGCTTGCTTGCTTTACACATATTTTGGGGGTTGGCATGATTCTTCATTCATTGCAGTGGTATACAGTCTCATGTAGCAAGGATTAGGCTGCTGGATGATGTTTTTGGAGCATGACCGAGAAAAGAGAAAAGGCCTGCATAATTTATAGAAGTTTGAATACATGTTCTGTTATACTGCTGGCATAGAAATAAAGCACCTTACAGAAGTACTTTATTACTGGATGAGCAGTTAGCAAAGGCATGGCAATTTTAATATCACTGATAGTATTTATATACCTTGTTGTATGTTGAAAGCATTTCATTTACATTACCTCAGAAATAAGTTAGGCCAGTATTATGATCCTCATATAGTGTGTGTGTGTGTGTGTGTGTGTGTGTTGATGGTAGAGAACATACTTGATATGGAGAAGTTCCTGATTCAACACCTGGCATGTCCAGGTTGGAGTGGGAAAAACTCTTGCTTAAAATCCTGGAGGGCCGTTGTCAGACAGTGTACAATAGACAATACTCAAGTAGATGCTCATGTGGCTTGCCTAACGCAAGGGTGTTGAACCTATTTCAGTCCAAGGGCTGAATTAGCTCCAGGCAAGTGTGTTGGGGGCTGAATGCCAGCAGTGGGCACAGCCACAGCCCAAAGCAGGCAGGGCCACCCCCACTGCTGGCATGCCCCCCCCCAATGTGCTTGCTCCTCATGCACACTCTTTCTCACACACTCACTCACAGACATACACTGACACACACACACTCACATACACCCACAGCCCCGACCCACCCACACACACACACAAATGCACACATGGAAGTCAGCTGGTGCCTTGAGGTGTGGCTCCTTGAGGTACTAGCTGAGTTATGCACCAGCTTTGATTTCTACATCACATCCTTCACCACCACAGCACACTTGCTCTCACTTATAATAATAAACATGGATGGGTTCGTGAAATGGTGATCTTTAATCGGGAAAAAAATCCTGGGGCCATGATAACTCATGGAAACATCAACTCAGCATACAGAGGTACTAGCGAAAAAGGCAAATTCCATGCTACGGGCAATTAGGAAACGGACTGAAAATCAAACTGCTAGTATTCCAATGCTTTTATTTGCACCTATAGACTACTTCTGGGTGTTTCATCGTAGAGCTGGAAATGCAGAAAAGGAAATCCAAAATGACCAGAAGTCTGGAGTACCTTCTCTATGGGGAAGGGCTTTTCAGTCCAGGAAAAAGATAACTACGGAGGGGCAACATAGAGATTTGTAAAATTATGCATGGTGTGGAGAAGGTGGATGGAGCTCAATTTGCTCACAGTACCAGATGATCTCAGGGTCACCCAGTGAACTTGATGGACAGCAAATGGAGGTTTCATCTCAGTTTGAATATTCTTATATTTGGTCAGTTCTTGCTGAAGGCAGCACAGAGATCTTCAACTTCCTTCAGCACATCTACAGATATAGTTTGTTAGAAAAGGAAGTCTGGTGATACTGCCGCCTCCTTCTCCTCCTCCAGCCATTGTGGCAAAGAGGCCACCTGCAAGCCAGCCCACAATGCTGTCCACGCTGTTACTGTTCAAGGAGAGCAACCTCTTCAAGCAGATTCTGGTGAGGAGCAGTCGATCGGCGGGTCTTTCTAGGGCGCAGCCTCCCTTATCTATTTCTGGTAGTCTTGCTTGAAAGGGGGAGGGGAATCACCTGAGTAGGATGAGGCAATATACTCCTCACTGAGGGAGGGGGCTTCAGGGCCTCCTTGATGGCGTCACCTTCTATCGCTTGAGGCTTCCCTTCCTACCGCCTGTTCGAGTCACTTTCTCTTGCCCCCTGGACAGGTCAACAGCAAATGGAAGACAAATAAAGGAAGCCCTTTTTCACACAACACATCATTAATGTATGGAAAATACTACCACAAGACATAGTGAGGGTCACTGGCTAGGATGACTTTAAGAGGGAATTAGATGAATGAATGGAAGGTGGATCTGTCTATATTACACAAGCAGCTAAACAATACCTCCAGGAGCGTGCTTCCCCCTGAACCATTTGGTTGTCCACTTTTGGAAACAGGATGCTAGACAAGACAGATTTTCTTTGATCCACAGGGCTCGTTTTAGCAGTGTGATCTCCATGTTTATGAGGGTCCTTGGGCAAGACACCCTGAATGGGCCCACTTCCCCAGTGAGTCGACCTTCTCACTGCCATTGTCACCAGCTGCTATTGCTCTTCATCCTCTGTCTTATCATCATTGCTACATTTGCTTGACAGGCAGAGAACCAGTGAGCAAGTTGGCAGTGTCATCTACTGCTCCTCCTCCTTTTCACCACCTCTGTGGTCTGGCCCAGAGTGAGAGGCAGGAGAACAACAGGTTGCAATGTTTAAGAGGAGGAACAAGCCCAAGGGGTTCTCGTCAGTGGGACCCTGTTGGTTTATGGGCTCTCAGCATGTGCCCAACCCCTATGCAACCCCTATGCTGACCCTGCTTTTAATATCCAGTTATATATTAAGAAGAAAATGCCAGTTTTGCTGGAAACTCTAATCAAATATGGCCATGATCTTCCAAGGCCTATGAGCCTCCATGTTGGTATGTTCGTGTGTCAAACAGCTAGGCTCAGCAATGCTTGATTGGAATACAGAAGGCTCCCTCCAGAAGATCTCCCTACAGGAAAAGAATGGCTTGGAGCACTTGCTCACCCATCCCTGTTCCCGTACTCTTGGGAAGGAATGAGCAGTTATCAGACACATCCATGCCAAAAACAACTCTTTGCTAATGGGAAGGAGCTGTTGGCTGCCTGGGCTTTAGTCGCTTTTCCCTTTCACTGTAATGTTATCTGCCGTTCCTCCTTGCAAGTTGCTAGGGTTGATTTGTTGCACAACATAACCGTGGTAAGAAAATGCTAGCCACTAGCCAGCTAACAGCTCCTTCCTTCTAGCAAAGAGTTGAGTGAGTCTGGTAATGCTTCCATCCTTCTGAAGAGCCCAGGGATGGAAAGAGGCAAGTAAATTCTTCATGTCTTTCCAGACATCCTTGCCAGCATGTTCAGCTTCTGCAGGGTGTCTCCACAACAATGGAAGGAGAAGCCAATGGTGGCTTACCCAGATTTTTCACGGAGGTGGCTTTGGGCCATGCAGGGCTCCACGAATGAGTGTACCACACCATTCTAATTCCCTTCACAGGAACATACTTCCAGGTGGGTTGGGAGATTGGAGTGAACGTCATCAGACTGGCAGGGACTGATCAACCAATGCAAGAGGTTCCCTCCCCCCATCCAATGCAAGAGGTTTCCCCCATCCTTCCTTACACCTGACAAAGCTGAAGCTTCCATGCTTCACATTAATTACTCCAAAGCAAACATTGAAGAAACACAGGTGCATCCCTTGGCTCCTAAATGTGTTATTTCGATGCATGGGAATCTCAGTAACTTTGGGAGTACTTCTGGGAAGAAGCCTCACTGACCACAACAGGAGTTACTTCTGAGTAGACACATATATGTTTGTGCTGGGAAAGACAGGGGTGGGAAACACCGGGATGGGAAACCAGCCCCCTTTCTAACCCAATGCAGCACGGGCTCAAAGGTGTGAATTAGTTACTTCTGAACGGCAATAAACCAAACAACAGAGAATCACAGCTTCGAGGTAGTGCTTTACAGTTTTTAGGGAATTAGTGCTTTAAAATGTGCTATTTCAATTGAAGGGGATTTCTGTAAATTCTGAAGTGCACATTCAGGGGACAAGCCTCACTGACCACAATGGGAGTTACTTCTGCATAGACACTAATTGGTTTGTGCTGGGAAACACAGGGACAGGAAACACCCCTTTACTGGGGTCAGGATGAAAGGCACACTCCTGAGCAGGGCCAGCATGCCCAAAGTAAATGCAGGGGTTGGGGTACACAACAACTATATTGCAGAGAAGCAACTTAAGGAAAAGAATTGGACTTAAAGTAGTCTCAGGAAATCCAGTTTTTCCACAAGGAGCTCCAGGGTGGTTGCAGGATAGCCATGACGTCATGTGCCCCAAATGATCTCAAAACAGAACCAGCTCACAGCAAATCAAGCATGGAAACACCCCTCTGGACAGAGCCTTCAGCATTCCAAGTGAGCAGAATTGAGCTGCTGGCCACATGAGAAGTGTAACCTGTTTGTATATCATCTCTAGGTTCTTTACTCTATCCACAGGGAGGCAGATCTCACTGTATAACATGGGTGGGCAATATTTTTAGTCCTGAGGGCTGCACATGCAGGCACACATACACATGCATACATGTACACATACTCTTCCCCCAGCCACCCAGATCTCAGTGTAGAAGGAAGGGAAGATTTATACCAACCTTCCCTTCCTATTAGCAGCTGGGAAGCAGCCATCGGTTTCCCTGCTCTCCAGCTGATGGCTGATCAGCTGGGCATTGGGAATCACAGAATCGTAGAATAGTAGGATTGGAAAGGGCCTATAAGACCATCGAGTCCAAACCCCTGCTCAATGCAGGAATCCAAGTCAAAGCATCCCTGACAGATGGCTGTCCAGCTTCATCTTGAATACCTCCAGTGTGGGAGAGTCCACTACCTCCCTAAGTAATTGGTTGTATTGTCATATTGCTCTAACAGTCAGGAATTTTTCCCCGATGTTCAGCCAGAATCTGGCTTCCTGTAACTTGAGCCCATTATTCTGTGTCCTGCACTCTCAAAACAGAACCAGAAACAGAGATCCTGGCCTTCCTCTCTGTGACAACCTTTCAAGTACTTGAAGAGCGCTATCATATCTCCCCTCAGTCTTCTCTTCTCAAGGCTGAACATGCTCAGTTCTTTCAGTCTCCCTTTATAGGGCTTTGTTTCCAGTCCTCTGATCATCTTCGTTGCCATCGTCTGAACGCTTTCCAGTTTGTCTGCATCCATCTTAAAGTGTGGTACCCAAAACTGGACACAGTACTCAAGATGAGGCCTAACCAGTGCTGAGTAGAGGGGAACTAGTACTTCATGGGATTTGGAAGCTATACTTCTATTAATGCAACCCAAAATAGCATTTGCTTTTTTTGCAGCCACATCACATCATTGGCTTGTGATCTACAACAATTCCAAGAGCCTTCTCACTTGTAGTATTGTTGAGCCAAGTATCCTACATCTTGTAACTGCGCATTTGGTTTCTTTTTCCTAGGTGTGGAAATTGGTGTATTTCCCTATTAAATTTCATTCTGTTGTTTTCTGCCCAGCACTTCAGCCTATCAAGATCACTTTGAATTTTGCTACTGTCTTCCAGGGTATTAGCTATCCTACCCAATTTTGTGTCATCTGCAAATTCGATCAGCATTCACTGCACCTCCTCATCCAAGTCATTAATTAAAATGTTGAAGAGCACTGGGCCCAGGACTGAGCCCTGCGGTACCCCGCTCGTTACCTCTCCCCAGTTTGAGAAAATCTCATTGATAAGCACTCTTTGAGTCCGATTCTGTAGCCAACTGTGGATCTACCTGATCGTTGTTTCATCTAGCCCAGTTTAAGCTAGTTTGCTAATCAGGATATCATGGGGCACTTTGTCGAAAGCTTTGCTAAAATTGAGGTATATTATGTCCACAGCATTCCCACAGTCCACAAGGGAGGTTACCTGATCAAAAAATGAGGTCAGATTAGTCTGGCAAAGTGGGTGGGAAAAGTGGGTGGGACTCCCCAGGGGCTCCGCAGACTGCACAGAGAGCGGCCCATGGGCCACAGGTTGCCCATATTTGCTGTATAATATTGCCCATCCGTCCATCCTTCCTTCCTTCCTCCTTGCTGAGGCCTAGTCTAAAATGACAGACTGGACTCTGCTATTTAGCCTGTGGCTGGGAGATCACCCTCTTGAATGCTCCACTACCTTGAAAATTGTCTGCCAATAGAATATCGGTGCAACCTGCACTGGTTGGGCCAGATCCTTTCCCCCCCCAACACGTTGGTTTTGAGCTCATTTGGAGTTGTTTTTTAAAAAGGGGGGGCTATAAAAGTAGTATCTCCAACCTATATTCTGAAGTAGTACCATCCATTCTACTATTTCAGTGACTTCATTCTGCTGCATGATTAAGCTTTAGCAATGCTTATTTTCTAAAACTACGGGAACTAAGACTTGAGGCAGCCTGAAAGCAATAAAAACAGTAACTTTGGATGATGATTCCAGCAATCAAGGAACAGGATTTATGGATCCAATAACTCCCTTTTTCCTGGTTTCTCCTCATTCTTTACTATGTTGCGTGAAGGTATTCTTGAAACTCCAGTGCTGCAATCGAAATACAATGTACAAATTGCAAACACTTTCACACACATTTATATTAATCATTTAAGATCCAGATAGGAAGAGCTTTCTTTGGAGCAGGATTTTCCTTCCCTGTTTTGCTTCTCTCTGATCCTTGTAGTGTGCAATTACAGCCAAGGTACTGTAGTGTCAAAGCAAAATAGTAGCCCTTTGCCAGCTCATTAATTCTCAGACATATAAGGTCTGATGTAGGTCCCTTTTGAAGACAATAGGAATCTTTTATTGACTTCCAGTGGGCTTTGGATCCTTCAGGCCACCAAAGAAATCTGCTTATGAAGCAACTGTGGTTAGATTAACCTAAAGTGTGCAATACATTTGGAAATGGCCAAAAAGCCTCAAGAACACCCATATAATGTTAGCTACTTGTATGGTTGAACAGTACACCAGAATCAGAAAAGTCCTATGGAAGAGCAGCCTACTGTGCTCTATGACAAGGCTTTTCCAGACCTGCTTAGAAGTCGCATGCCCACCTAGCAACTTTCTATTCCTTTAGGCAGAGAAGGAGGGATCAACATAAAAACAGAAACAAAACTTTATGTGGGGCCACTTTCCAGCTCTGCTTATTAGCTAAAATACTGAACTACAAATCATTGGGTAAGATGGTTCCACATCTAAGTCGGTGGTGGTGGTGATGCAACAGTTAAGCATTCCCCACTTCCACAAGTGGTAAGAAGTCTGAAGACAGGGCTACAAGGTTTAGTTTCCTTGGTATAAGACATTGCATGATCCTCCTCCTCCTCTCCATTTTATTATCCTCACAACAACAACCCTGTGAGGTAGGTTAGGCTGAGAGTCAGTACTGGCCCAAAGTCACCCAGTAAGCTTCATGACAGAGTGGGGACAAGGACCCAGATTTCTGAAGTCCCAGTCCAATGCTTTAACCACTACACCACACTGACCTATGGTATCTTTGTGATATTTTCAAATCTACAAGCACAGCATGTTGCAGGCAAAAAACAGCAAATATTAAACAAACAAGACAATTGTTAATCCTGCATTAGACTTCAACTTCAACCACCCCATAGATCTCTCTGCCCTATTTTCACTGCAGATTATAGACTAGTTCTCTGCCTCCTCCCACTTGCAGAGGGTCTCTCCAGCTGTCAAGGCACACTGTTGTTACTTCAAGACTATATTAAATGTTCACATACATTATATCAGGAAAACATATGCCAAGAATGTAAGACAAGTAAGTATTATTATACCTTTATGAGGAAGGGTGGAGATGATACTGAGATAGTAATATGCCTAGGGCAAACTGATGAATTTGTGGGTACAAGGAAATGTGAAGTGTTTCCCAAACACCTCTGTCTGAGGTTCCTGGCTCATGGCTCCCAACTCAAAACATGTTTGCTTAGAATTTCTACTGTTCAGATTTGTAAATATTACAAAGATACCATACGTCTCCAGTATTGTCTCATACCAAGGAGGAAGGAGTTAATGTGTTCAAATAACAGTTTGGTGCTAACAGAAAAGCAACAGAAGACAGAACCAGAACAATGCAGATATAATGAATAATGAACAAAAGCATCATAGCTATGACACAAGATCATCAATTTGAAATAGGGATGGTTTGTTTTGTTTGTTTGTTTGTTTGTTTGAAAAGACATTTTATACCACCTTTTGGCGTTAATAAGGGCGACTAAGGCAGTTTACAATAGTAAAAGCTCCATGGACCAAAGGGCATCAAAAGTCAGAGTAAAACAATTAAAACAAAATCATAATTAACAAAATTAAAATATACTACAAGTCTGGTGGAATAATAACAGCTTAACCACTTGCCTAAAAGACAACAGAGGTTGTGAACTTCCTTCCTTTGGGAAGTAGTTCACAATCAGGGTGCTGCTACCAAAAAGGTCCTGTCCTGAATTGCACCTCCCTTGGCAGTGGCGCTGACCACAATTGATGGGCAGGTTCATACAGGAGGAGGTGGTTCTTCAAATGAGATGCACCTCCCCTCCTGCAAAGGTGATTTTATCAATAAACCTTTAGAAAACTGTTATCGTGACAATGTGTACTGTTGTGGAAAGTTGGTTTTTGAAGCTATTCATACCCCGTCTTTCACCACCCCAAATAATTTGGGAATGTCATACAAAACCAAACTGCATGCTCCTGCCCAACAAATGCAGCGAAATGATATTGCGTTTGATTTCATGGATAGCACCACAGACAGCTAGCTATTAAGGCCTAATCCAGGGTCACATTTCTGCCCAGGGCTGGCAAGCGACCAGCCCAATTTGCTGGGCTTCTCTCTGGCTGTGGTTCTCTTTTGTTTCCAACCATTCGGAGGCTTATCTGAATTATGGGTCAAGTCTCAGTCAAACGTGTTCCATTCAAGGCCACCATGGGAGAATGGCAGGATATTATCTTTCCAACAGCAAGTGAATTGCAGGCAGCTTTAAGGTGGTATCCATTTCACCATAATGCTGGTTTATGTTACAGTGCTTTTCAAACTTCTAATTGCTCTGTATGGCTGACATTTATAGACATACCCCTGTTTTAAATGAAAACACAATACTGAGGTCAGGAGGAGGTTTTGGGACAGCAGAGATCCCAGGTGAGGGCAAAGGAGGAAATTGCTTTAAAACTCCTAAATGCCAAGTATGTTTTCAAGGGGGTGGGGGAGGAGAGAGAAAGTCATGGTGAGTGTAGAAAGACATTAATCAAGGCCCCAAAGGCATGAAGGAATATTAATGATCTTCTCTACCTCCAAATATTCAGTGCTTAGAGCAAAAAAATGTCTTTCATGATTTTCATATATTTATTCATCTGGTACTGGAAATAGACAGGCCTCAGTCCGGAGGGGGATTCATAACATCCATTTGTACACTATATTTTTCCAATAGTTTTCTTCTTGGGACCTGCTGCCAAAGAACCCTCAAATTGCTTCTCAAAGTCATCTGAGTTTAAAAGGCAATTTAGGGATTTGGCACCAGAGCAGATTTTTAAAGGGAATTTTGGAGGGTCTTTTTTTTTTAACCCTCTGTGCAGTTTTGCTTTAAATGCCTTTTGTACTAATTCCCCAAACTGGTGTTTTGGTTTGGTTTTTTGAAACTTGGGATGTCATGTGGAAGTTATGTCAGGGCATCTGCTGAGGGGGTGGGGGAATGGAATGATTTGGGTAAGCTACAGGAATGTTGCATGCATAGGGGTGGCCAGATGGAAAAAACAGTCCGGGCTCCTGCAGTTTTAATAGCTGTGTTAGAAGAGGGAATTTCAGCAGGTGTAGCTTTCATGACAGTTATAGCCATTTGGTCAGAGTACTAGAAGCTGCTACCAGCCAGACCCTGTAGGATGACCTGTGTGGAATATGAAGGCCAAAATGGTTGTGTGAGAGACAAAGTTTGGAGAATAGAAATAAAATAGTAAGGATGATATTCCACATTAGCATGAAGGGATCCCTCTCCCTGAAATAGTAAGTGCAATGTTATATACTCACACAGCCATTTTTATGTAGTGTAATATGGTGAAAACCTCAGGGATGATCAATCTATTAATACAACTCCAATAGATGCTCAAAATGCAGGGCTTTTTTCCTCATGTCTCTTTTATCCTGTTATCAGACATAGTTTTAAGTCAGCCCAGGATGTCTTTTATTTTAGCCATGCAACCAGCTCAAATGGCAGCAACAGTTTGAGCTGGTTTGAATGCCAAACACCATGTGCTCAGCATGGACTGGCTTTGACACCCAATTGCATTCAGATTGGTGTGCGTGTGATTCAGTACCAATAATGTATTTTTTAAAAAATAGAACTAACCTGTGCAGAGATTCAAGCTCAAGAGCTCTTTCTGTGCTCCCTCAGCCCCCCACCCACCCTTTTAGTACCTGTTGAATGCAATATTAATGCCTGTATTCAGTCTCTATGGCTGAATCTACACATAGCAGTTATACCGTTATCATGACTGTTGGTGCCCATTGGTATCATGTGTACCAATAGTTATGATAACGGCATGATAATGATATAACTGCTATGTACAGATTCAACCTACCCCAGTTTGCATTCATGGAACATTTTGGGGACCAGCTCAGCTACTTACTTTCATGGAATTCTAACTCCCTGAGGTTGCTGGGCTGCAGTGACCCAACTTGAATGGTGATCCAGTCCAAGAAGGCAGAGGAGGAGTGCTGAAGTTACCCATCAGCACTGAGCACCTGACCAGCAGACTGAGGCGGCACAGGTCATGGTCTTCCCCATTGTGGTGAGATGTATTACATTTCTACTTATAGCACTGGTGCAAGCTCTCCCACTGCCTCAGCCTGTAGAACACACATGCTGCCACATGCTGCCCCCTTACCCCACTGCATCATACCCCCTACCAACCACCACACTGCACCCCTTTCTCCTCACTGTCAGAGGGCAGGCAGACTCTCTGGAGAGCTGCATCAGGGGGAGGAAGCCTGCCTCTGAATGGGCACTGTACAGGTGATCTCCTAGGACATCCCTTCCCACAAGGCCTGGCTCTCAGAAAGGGCCCCCTCAGAGTCAGGCATTTTGGATACTCAGCACGAGCCAAAGGGGAGGTGGCTGAGAGAAGCTGCCAGTCTTCTGTTTCACTCTGAGGATTCCCTCAGAGTGAAACAGAGAGTGGGAGGCTGCTCCAGAGAGCCCCACACAGCCACTCTCTTGCTGCGTCATTGGTCACAGCAGGAGAGTGGCTGGTGGGGCTTTCCAGAGGTGGCAGCAAGGCCTGTTGGCGAGGGGCAGCAGAGCAATTTGCCGCTTCTCCCGCTCTGCCTCCTGAGGCAGGCACTTCATCCCACCTCATGGGAAGGCCGGCCCTGTCTACTTAAGTTACAGTAAGTATTTCAAAATTTGCATCTATATGTAAAAAAACAATGATTTGCAAATTTTATGCAAATCGGCATCCTCTTTGTTCTCTCTTTTGGTGATGCATAAGTGGCCACCCTACCAGTGTATTTGTTCTTCATACCACTGTGGCTGGAGTGATAATCAGCACTGTCAACTGTTTCTGAGTTGTCTGATATATGCAAGATGGCTGAACCCATTTATCTAACATATTTAACCAGACTTACTCAAATGTAAGCTCCACTGATTTCATTGAGATTTACTTGCAAGTATGTATGTTTCAGATTGCTCCTAAGGAAGGCTCATCATGACATACCAAAGGATCAGCATTTTTAAAACTATTTTAGTTTTATTTCTGTTTTAAACATCTTGTGCTTTTAAAGTTTGCTTTATGGTTTGTTACAATTGTAAACCCAAAGTCTTTACTTTGCATCCTGTTAATCAAGTATATTACATTTTCTCTTGAACGTTGAAGCTCACCTTTAAAACTTGAGAAAATGGAGGGTAAGATCAAGTTAATTGTGACACAGAAAGAGCATTCACTGAGGAGAGACAATATCAACACATCCTTTTGAACTACTATACAAACACAACCGAGGTACTACCAGGTTTTACAAAAACTAATGCAATACAAGGCCAGGTTCATACCTACAATTTTCCAGATAGCAACTGCATCTGATTCTGCTGCCATGGTAATTTTGGTGATAAACAGAAATTGACGCTGAGTAGTATAGCAAATATTCCATGTCTGTTTCTGTGAAAAAGCTGTATTTTTAGATGTTTATGCTTTGTGGTGTTTGTATTTTATGCGTAACCTCTGAATGAGTTTATAGGGTAACCAAGTAGGCCAGAAGCCCAGCTTTCTTACTAATATTAGGCACAAACAAGTTGTAGCAGCCTATGGTTACAAAGGAAGACTTCAAGCTGACAGTTTGAGAATTACTTGAGGAGAAGCTCCCTTTGTTTATGTAGGTACCAGGGGGATAGTAAACTATAATAACTTGGATCAGTCAAGAAGTCAACAAAACCTATTGGTAGTCAGAAGGTCCATAAAGAACATGATTGATCAGAGGTTCTGGTCCAGTGTTTGTTTTTAAAGGTCAGTTGGTAGTTGGCAGCTGGAAGAGGGTTGAAAGAGCAGCACGAAGAATGGAGTAAACCTTCCTGTCTGAGGGGCCCCTGCTGGAAGAAGACCTCTGGAGCTGGTGCCTGAGGAGAGCAGGAAGCAATGCTGTTAGGCTGTTCAAGTATGCAGCAGAGTCCAACACCAGAAGGCTTCAGGCAGAGGTCTGTCTAGAAGGAACTTCAGCTAGTAGTCCTTAAAACATTGGAGTCCTCTTAAAAGCCAGAAGCAGCAGGAAGAGCTGGAAGCAGAGGAAGGATGCTGTAGTCAGCATCTGTTCCAAGTTGTGGGGAACTGGCTGGGGTGAAGTTTAGGGAAATCTGGAGAAAGCTGTTGCGAACTTATTTATGTGGGGAAGAGTCCCTTGCTTATTAGGAATAGCAACCAAGCATATTTGAACTAAGAACATTTAAGCAATCACAATCTGTTATTTGAAGAGTAACACTTTACTCCATTTTGTAAATTTTGTTCATCTTATAGCTTGTCTGTAGTGGTGCTGCCATTCCCATGCAGCCATGCCTGTGTCATAGGAACCAAGGTACTGAGTTTCTATAAGGTACAGAGAGGGTTTATTCTAGTGGCAGCATTTAAAGATTTTATAGTTGAGACTGCATTCCCTATCTGTGGGGTCTGTTCGAGAGCTTCATTGAAAATTGCTGTAGGGAGTTCTGTAGACCCACACCTCAAAAGTTTAAAAAAGGAACATAGATGGGATACTCACTTTGTTTCATCACAGTTTCATTCACCTTCTGCCAGAGAAATTATATTAATTATTAGAATGTGTATATTCAGTTTTTTAAATAGAACTCTCTGCCCTTCAGTAACTGCATTCACATGTGCACATGTAGTGTATAAGTGGCTGAAAGATGCTTATAGTGTTGTGTGGGGAAATGCACTAAGGGTATGCCTGCACGGGAGCTGTCCATGAGCTGATTTTATATTTTAAGGCAAAACTGGAAGTGCAGAAACAGGATCCAGAATAAAAATGTACCATTATGGCACTGTATCCCATTAAGACAACTGGGGTGTCAGAACCACCCTCTGCTACATTGCTGCCATGAGGAGGGAATTTGATACATTAACTCAGTGCATCAGATCAACAAGGGAAAAGAATGTGGACAGGCTCTTAGAAGGATTTCTGGTCTATATTTCCATCACTTTCGGATTTTCAGTTTGCCAAAGGGAAGACTTGCAGTGCAGAACTTCTGCCAATGTTTCATTACCTTTTCAGCTCCAGTTTCTTGTGCGTATTTGCTTAGGTTATATATTTTGTGTGTGTGTGTTTCAAATAACTTGGTATGAGTTTCTCTTTTCTTGGGAGGTTTTTATAATTTTAATTCCCTTCATTTTGAAATTCCCTACAACTATTAATGTTCTGCTTTAAAAATAATGGCAAAGCTACAAGATAAATACTTCCTATAAAAGCAAAACTGGAAAACAGCTGATTCCAGATGAAGTATGTTTCTGAGACATTTTGAGTAAAAGCAACTTTGGAAAGATTTAATTGGACCTACAACAATAACGCCAACGTTCTGTTTATGGGACATGTATGCTTCTAAAAGTTTATGACCTGCTGAATTATAAACTGCTGGGTCAACCACAAAATCGAAGGGCCCAATCAACTACACCACAAATTATAAACACAAGAGAAATTAAATATCTATAGTGTTTGTGTAATCAATTTGGAATGACTAGACTTGCTCTCAAAATAAGACTTCCAAGATGTACAAACCACAGATCTGAATGGAGCCACAATTCCCTATGTGCAAACAAGCACATTTTTATAAAGTACAATAAATTTAAAGAATAATGTAATAGAGGGGATATAAAGTGCCAAGTATACATTTGTGTTGCCATATCATAATCAAATGATGAGTCTATTAGAAAACAGTTTATACATCCTGCAAAAATCCACTGTATTAGCATCATTCACCTTTACTCAGGATACCAACATACAGGACCCAGAAAACTCTTAACATGTCCAGTGTAACTAATTCTGCCTTGAGAGCCACATTAAAATTCTATTTTGCTGGAAGTGTTTAGCCAAGGCAATTAGCATATTTTTATATCTGTACAATGTGGGCACCAGGCCATAAATGGCTGCACATATTGTACCACTTCCATGATGCCATTTGGCCCATTTCCAGTATAAGATTAAAAGCAGCAGTTCATAGAATGTTTGGGTGATGATCAAAAGTTAATTGAGATTTCAATGCTTAAGGTTCATTGTCTAATACCGTTGATGACAAAACAGATTTACTACCAGGGAGAGGTCAGATCCAGGAAATATTTCCCTGTTATGGTGGGGAAACTAAGATTCCTCACATCAGAGAGAAGTTTTAGATATCAAACTAACTGGTGTGATCAGGTGCTACTCTGCATTGCTCTTACATGCTGTTGGTGTGATTTTGTCCCTGGCTTATTTGCCCTTTGCTCCATGGTTTAGCTTGTGCCCTTTCCCGGGGGTGTCATGTGGGCATATCGGTTTCATTTGGCAGTGCTTTACTATAACAAGGAATTGCCCCTTTCCCACTTAATAGAAGGGGGCAGCACTAGTACTACAGATAGCATTGCATGCGTGGTATCCATTTTTTTGTATTGCTGGAAACATATGTAGGGGTGCTGGACTGGACATTTGTTTTTTAACAGAAGGGCATTCAAAAAATGACATGAGTAGGCAAAGGGGAGACATTGCAAAGGCTGTGGCAACCTTTGCAATGATGTCAGACTTTATCTAATAGGCACCTGTCTCTCCAGCCACAACCGCCATAGCTAACATTCCCTGTAGCAAAACATGTGCAATGATTACTAAAGCTCTCTGTTTTCCAACTGTTGCATTTAGTGCTTTGGGTGGTGGGAAAACAGACTCCTGCCACCACAAAGAAAACTCTTGCTCGGGTAGCATCAGTGAGACAGTTTGCAAAACTCTCCCCTCCACAGCAGGAAAACCAGTGTCTGGAAAGGCCTATACTAAGCCAAGATAACTTCCTGAACTTTTATGCCAAAAGCAATATCCGTCATCCATGTCTCTATCCCTCCCTACCAGTTCCATTCTATTTTGTCTCTCAAAGTGAGTGTTTTCAGCAGCCACCTTGACTGGCTGCAGATGCGTCACTTTTGAAAGGGAGCTGTTCTCATTACCTTGATACGTCTCCTTTTTATCATTGTTGTCCCAATAACCAAATATGTTTTTGAACCACATGCACAGAAGGAGGGGAAATACATGGAGATAATACAAGGAAAAGAGCTCTGTTTGCCTAATACACTACGCCTCACAGCTGAAGCAAATAATTTTAATCATTTCAGGCTGGTAGAGAGCTTTCTTAGCAAATACTTGACTAGACTATAGTTGGTGTTAAATTTCCTGTTTTGAGGGGGAGGGGGAATACAGAAGATGACTATCTAGAGGTGTGGCTAGGATATGGCCACACCCCTACATCTAATGAAACAGTAATACTGAGTTGAGATTACTAGGGAGAAATGTGCCTTACCATCTCTTACAATTGCTTGCATCTCCCAGAGAAAGCTAATCGCTCACTTTTACTCTTGATCAAATTGTGTGAGGGAAAGCATGTTCAATATTATTGTCCCAAGCCCGTAATTTTAATTAAAACTTTACCAATGTCTTCCCTTTTTACATAGCCAGCGATAGATGCTTGCAGTTTATTACAAAACTCTTGTAAGTTATTATCTTTGACTGTGAACATTTGGGAGGGGCACTGGGGTGTAAGTGATGTGGGCATGTCACCAGCCTTAGCACTTAGACACCTAGTGTATTCCTTCCACAGGACATTGTGGACAAGCCATTTCAACCCTCTTGACTCCCTGCTCTGTCCCGCACGTTGCCACATGCCTCTTTGTTAATGATACCCTTAGTTCGAATGAGCCCAACAGGTGCTGCTCCAAAGGGATATATTGCTGCACACCTCATCTGTGAATCCAAAACTTTCTGGTAGCTTTACTACTGAAGCAGTGGCTAATTATAAAAACAAGCTGAAAGCTAATCTGTTTGTCCTTGGGTGTTGTCGAGCAGAACTTGATCGGACATGTAACAATGGGAAGACGCTCACACAAAGGATACCCTTTAAGGCAGAAGTTATGGGAGCACATGAGAGAGAGAGACAGAGAGAGAGAGAGAGAGAGAGAGAACACTAGATAAGTACTTTACAAGCTGTGTTCTGGGACACCAAGATTTCCAGGGAAGATTATCAGGAGTTCTTCAACGGTAAGGGCAGACAATTTTCTCTGATTCACAAGATTACCCAACTTCACCTATCATTCTTTAAAATGCACAGCTACAGAGGAGTGTGTTGCAAAGGATTCTGGGAAGTGTTCTAGAGCATACTCCCAGTTCACACAGAGCAAGAGTGAGGCCTATAGGACTGGCAGTACCCTTGTCCAACCCTTTATCCCCCAGAACTTTCCCCAGACTCCTTCACAACACACAAGGACTATATTGCATTATCCAATAGGTGCTCATATCACTTGCACAGCCATATATTACATTGCACTAACTACTGCAATTGCCATATTTGATGCAACCAGGGGAGGGGACTACATTTTCACAGCATCATAATATTTTTACTTGAATACTAGGAACATAAGATGTCCTTGTTAAGAATGGGGGGAGACAGTTGTTTGGTTTGCATTTTGATAAATTTGCACTTCCCGAATCAATACACAAAGTGGAACACCTTTTAGTATTTACACATCTCAGAATTTTGTAATGCAGTGCTTCAAAAAATAATTAAAGTACAAAATGCATGAAAAATGCATATAAATGTTTGTGAAGACCTCTTTTTTCTTTCTTTTTTTAACAGGGACACAAACTTCTGTGGAAACAGCACAGAACAAATTGAACACTGGAAAAATGAGAAACTGCAATGTACAGATTCATCTATCCCTAGTCTCTATGATAGCAGATCTATCTAGAAGACATCTGGACCCCTCTGAAACAACTGAGCAACAGCTGCACATTTATTGAGCATTTATTGCATAATAAAACCATCATTTGGAGTCTCTCTAAGAAGGTGATAACTAGTGAAATACAAACCATATCCTTTCCAGACAACTTAGACATGAGTACCTATGTTTTTCCAGTAAATAAATAAGGAATTCCCACCCATGATGAACCTGGGAAGGAGCATAATGAACCTGGATACTATAGATTATGAACCCAGGAAGATTAAGCTATGGTGCTGAAGATTTCTACTTGTAACATTAGGAAAATACCCATTTATTCCAGGGAAACTTGTCGTTGTTGTTAAGATGCACTAAGTCCTCCATCCCCCAAAACTATGTTTTCTAATGTAACTGACCAATTTGCTTTAACGTAGAATTGGCTGGTTAGTTCAAATTGATATGTAAAAGTATTACTACTACCACCACCACCACTACTACTACTACTGCTACTATTATTATTATCTTTTTATTTATTTTTTTATTAACCTGGTGTTGAACTTTATATAAAAAGGCAGCAGTGCTGTTTTAAAGCACAGCCCAATTCTGGAGGGCAGATGTATCGCCATTCACTGTGTTGTTCTTGGGCAGTGGCTGTGTTTAGGCGGCAACTTGCCAAACAGTCCATGTGCCTCTGTTTATTGAAATGCTTCCTTGCAGCAGTCCTTTCCGATGGAAAAGAGAGAGAGCTCATGTGAGTTGCACACCCTTGGCTGCAAGTGTTTGTTGCATTTGACATGATGTAAGTATTTCAGCTATTCCTGCTCTTGCAATGTGCTGTTCGGTTTGCAGAGCTGTAAATGGAATAAACAGATTGGCTCTGTTGAAGCCACGGTTCCCTTTTGGTTAATTTGTCACTTGGCATGCTGCACATCGGGTTATCCTGTTTTAACATGGCAGCAAGTTACCTATGAGGTAAACTATGGTGTGAGACACTGCTGCATCCAGTGAGCTTCATGGCTACATGGTAGTGCATACATCATTTATGCATCCTCCCCCCCAAAAAAAAGATGACAAAGTGGGACACCAATTTGCATATGTTCATTTATATATAGAGAAGCCAATTTAGACATATATAATTTCAATAGAAATATAGTACATTTCACCCCAGGAAGTACTAGTTCCCCTCTACTCAGCACTGGTTAGGCCTCATCTTGAGCACTGTGTCCAGTTCTGGGCACCACACTTTAAGAAGGATGCAGACAAACTGGAGAGGGTTCAGAGGACGGCAGCGAAGATGATCAGGGGACTGGAAACAAATCCCTATGAGGAGAGACTGAAAGAACTGGGCATGTTCAGCCTTGAGAAAAGGAAACTGAGGGGAGATATGCTAGCACTCTTCAAGTACTTGAAAGGCTGTCACAGAGAGGAAGGCCAGGATCTCTTCTCAATCATCCCAGAGTGCAGGACACGGAATAATGGGCTCAAGTTACAAGAAGCCAGATTCTTGCTGAACATCAGGAAAAACTTCCTGACTGTTAGAGAATATGACAATGGAACCAATTACCTAAGGAGCGGGTGGGCTCTCCCACACTGGAGGCGTTCAAGATGAAGCTGGACAGCCACTTGTCAGGGATGCTTTGACTTGGATTCCTGCATTGAGCAGGGGGTTGGACTCAGTGGTCTTATAGGCCCCTTCCAACCCTATGAATCTAAAGTGGGGAAGTCTGTGACCTGTGTGCCTGCTCAGTCTGCTATCCTGTTGCTAACAGTTGATGGGTAACTTCAAGACCCCTGCTCTCCCTTCTTATGTTTCTTGACCTTTAAACTGGACTTGGACTGGACAGTCATTCAAACAGAAGAGGCTTTTAAATAGAAGACTGTCCTCAGGCAAAGCTTAAAATTGTGGACTATCCTCTGTAAAATAGGACACGTGGCCACCTTGCTTGGAGATCTGAATTCAGATTTTCCTGGTTGAGTCAACTCTACCTGCTATACAACAGTGGTTCTCTATACTTTTTCTGTCCTTCTGTGGGTATGGTTGCAGTGTGCTAACTGCATATGTTGTGTCTGAAGGACCCCATGTGTATGCAAACACTTGTGAACACATCTCTCCTTCAAATGTTACAGAAAAGACACACTTGACACATGATACTGTATTTCTGTGGGGATCCATCTATTTCTGTTGTCTGTGAAGTGGTTATTTACATCACTGCACTGGATATAGTAACATCAAATGAAACAAATAGGTAAGATCTACCAGCCTGCACCATGTTCCTGCAAAAGTTCCTTTTATTTCTGGGTTCCTCATGTACATGTGTACACATGCGATACCCGGTAACAGTTTAGTAACTTTTGTGTGTGTGTGGTATCATCATATACGGTAACCTTAAAGAGCCACCTTAATTTTCTTAATTTTTCTTTAGCCTTTGAGGGCTAAAATACACATTTCATGCTAAAGAACTGACAGAAACCCAACCTTCTGTCTGGTTTTGGGGAATAGAAATATGGTAACCTATTCCCACAGCCCTTTCATTTCCTTGTTTCCCCCTGATCTTGGGATACCTGTACTGGGATGGAGCTGGGAGGATTCCACAACAGGAAACAGGCTGGGATGGCAGGGTAAGCCCATCCTGTGGCACAGAGCCAAGCAGACTTGTACAGTGCTGATTCACGCATCTGCTGTGCTTCTGGGCAATAGTATTTCCCCTGCTGAAGTCTATGATTACGGATATTTTGTCATTTTAATTTCTTGTCTCTGCTGTTATTTATTGAGGTGAAGAATATTTCCAGTGCTCACTCCAAAACTTTGGAGGGTGCAGGGGTTGTCTCTGGGTGCCAAACTATACATGACTATGGGAGTGTTGCTGGACACTTAAAAGAGTCACCAGGTCCATAGGACACAAATCTGCATATGCTAATTTATATCTAAATATGGAAATTTAGAAATAATTCAAAGGATGTATTTGAATTTCACAGGAGGCAAACAAAGCCAGCCAATTAATTTCTCTGGGGCGAGGGCTTGCAGCATATGGGAAGGGGAAAGTTAACCCTTTCCTCACCCCCTGCAATTCCCCTTGAAAATTGCCCGTGCATGGCAATTAAGCCAAGGGAGAAAAGCTTTCCTTTGACACCAACAGACACTAAGGGCTCTGTGAAATATATGTGGGGCCCTGAGAAACAGATCCAGAACTGGGTCTCATAGGCCCAGGCCTAGCAATGCCCCGGCATGACAACATCTCTTAAATACTCAATGTCCCTTCAAATACTCAAAAGTGGCCACATTGGATCACAGCAGCAGCATGGAGAAGGGGAGCTTACATTTTCCATACCCCATTTTTCTGCTATCACCAGATGATATCTCACTGTTTTCTTCAGCAGGGTTAAGAGCAGCTGGGGAGGGTGGAGTTTTGACTGTAGAAACATGGGAGGGGGAGCTTAAATTAATGTCAGCTGCATTCAGTTATTAAAAAGCTGTGGAAAAGCTGTGAGAAGATCTCCCAACATCATGTGTGTAGCTTGGCCCAAAGACTACCACAACCAGCAATGGAATATTTATGTAGTGAAAACAGATTTATGCTGAAGGGCTAAGAAATGTTTCTCTTGGAGTTAACCAGTAGACCAGCTCCACACAAATGACCAAACATTCTAGCAGCATCACTGTTCCCTTCGGCCTGCTGTTTTAGTGGCTCTTGATTGCTCAGTCCTAACTCCTGTGTTGTGCACTAACTAAGAAGAGGAGCCAGTGGTAGCAGTAGCAAGGAGAGAGGTGTATTAGTTTTCTGAGCATAAGGAGGTATGAAACTCTGGAAAGTCAGTGCTTGTCAGAGTAAACACTACTGGACTAGATGGATCAGTGTTCTGACCCAGTATGACAGGTTCTTATACTCACTGGCAGTTCACCACAGATGCCACCGCTGCCGCCGCCTCTTACTCCTCCATCCTTGGGAGAGAAACTGCCTATCTCAGGAAACCAGCTCCAGACTGCTTTGTTCCCCAACAGGAGAAGGGAGGAGACAGTGAGAGCAATAGAACACTATAGCCTATGGCAGTGGCATCAATGTTGGATACGCAGCTATGCTACAGACATATGTAGCATTATTATTTATTCAATTTGTGAGTTGCCCTATTGCTGAAGCTCTTACAGCAACAGTAAATATGGGGCAACTATAGATGGCATCTCTTTCCAGATATATCACCAGGATCCCTCTTATTTACCTCAAGGCTTTCAAAGACTCAGCAAGCAAAGAAGTTTTGATGTTTAGCTTAGAATTAGGGCTGTGTAGGGACCTCTGATTTGCCCTGGAGGCTGCTTCAAGGGTTCTGAGGTGGCCCCGCTTCACGTCGGGCTACTTTGGGGGACCCCCAACCTGCTTCGGCCTCTGGAGCTGAACTGGGATTTCAATGGCCAAATCCCGCTCCCCCCCCCCCCTTGCACAAGCCCCCAGCTCCTTACCTGGGCCTGCAGGATGTGCACCTGGCAGCCATCTTCCTGTTCTAGGGAGTCGCCACTGCTGCTGCCAGATCCTGGGCCTATTTGTGCAGGATCTATTTCCAGAAATAGAGTGGGTTGCCATTTTAAAAATGGCTACTCCCTGGGACAGGAAGGAGGCTGCTGGCATGTGACCCGAGGGCCTAGATAAGGATCTGAGGGCTGGGTAAGGGTGGTGGTGGTAGCACAGGTGGGCTGGGCTTCCGGATTGCCCTGAAGCACCGCCAAAGTGCTTCGGAGTGACCCAACCCACTTCATGCCACTCTACTTCATGCCCCTCCACCTGTGGAAAATAACTAAGGCAAAGCCATGTTGTCTCGGCTTCTTCATGCCTATGAGGCAGATTCCTCAAAGGCCTAAAACTGTTTTCTCTGTTTCTTCCATATTGAAGGAGAAACTGCTAGGACAGTAGAGATAAGTTATTGGCACAGCAGCTCACCCCACACCTATGAATCATCGTGCTTCCAAAATAATTAGGTCATAAATCCTGGGAAAGTTGGAGGAAGCTGGGGCGGGGTGGTTCGGTAAAAGTTTAGTTGCTAATGACCAGACATGCGTGCTAGGCTTGGCTGATGTCACTTATTTAGGCACACTATGATTATTAATGTAACTGGTGAGTGTTGATCTGAGCTGCCTCTGGGTTGACAGAGCTGCCTTCACTGTACACGAATAAACTCGAGTTGGATCTTACCTGTGTGTCCAGAGCTTAATTGGAGGGCAGCTGGGCACGGACCTCCAAGTCCAGTTTTGGACTTTTACCGCATACCTCACCTCAGAAGCTGCATGAAGCAAAGTGCCCCACTTCAGCTCAGAACTTGGGCTTCAGGCTGAAGCATTGCACAGCCCTATTAGGAATGACTTTCTGGATTTATGGATTGGAGATCCAAAGTAACGTTTTGGGTAACATTTACACCAAAGGTACCTGATGGGCAGCCAGCACCAGCCCAAGACATTGTGCTGCCTGAGGCAAAGATGGTGCCCTCTCCCTTCAACCTACAGAAGCTGACTGGGCTGGCAGCTGAATTTACGTTCAACACAGGTGATGGGACAGCATCCTCCCTTTCTTCAGAGGGCAGCAGCCAAGCTTAGAGGTTGCAGAGCAGCCTGCCTGGAACATGCAGCTCTGCCCTCCAATGATGTGGAATGGCCAGAGGGCTGCCGCAGCTGGTCCCTCTACACTACTGAGGAAGTCTCTGCCACCTCATGTGACTGCCTCGCTTGGCCTAATGGTAGGGCCAGCGCTATGTGCAGTTTCCTCACCCCCAATGCCTGCACATTTACGCTTATATCTATGCAAGAGGCTGTTGCTGATATATTCAGAAGGCTGACACCTTTTGAAACTTTGATGAGGTTTTGTGTTGAACAAAGGGGTCTTTTATCCAAGGTATATAAATGTTTAATGGAAACAGACAAGATAGAATCTGGCTTTAAATTAAAATAGGATGGCGATTGAGTGCTTCCTATGGGCCTGCCATGTTGTTGGCACACTTATGCCAGTGTAACATTGGCGTAATATCATTGGGATCCTCATACGCTTCCAGCACAAAAGTTGAGGAGAAAACACAAGTGCTACAAAAAACATAGAATGGAACAGTCCCACCAACCATTTCCTCAGCATCCATTGCAACACAGCCAATTCAGATGAATCATAAAGCAGTGTGCCAATTATATCCCCTTCAGTAGCCAGGCATGGAGGGAGCCAATCTTATGAACAGCAACAGGAAAATACCACAATGATGTCGTCCTACCCTACCACCGCACATGAAGTACTAGCTTCCAGGTACAAAGGATATCACGAGGTCCTTCACTGCATGAGTCACTGTGGCAGAAGAAGCAAGAACACAGCAACTGTGGGTCTTCAGAGTTCTTCATGGTGGAGAAGGCTATCAATGGCTACTAGTCCTGATGGCTATATGTTACCTCCAGCATCAGAGGCAGTATGCCTATATGCACCAGTTCCTATGGAACATGACCAGGAGGGTGCTATTGCACCCATGTCCTACTTGTGGGCTTGCCACAGGCAGCTGGTTAGCTACTGTGTGAACAGAATGCTGGATTAAATGGACCCTTGGCCTGATTAAGAACGGCTGTTCTTATCCCTATATAAAGAAATTCCCTCATACCACTTTCACATACATACTGATAAATCTTACTCTTTTGACTGTACAATACAAAGGGAAGGAAGAATGGGCAATGTAATGAAACATCCAAATGGCTTCCTTGGGAAGAGGCCTATATAGAGAACACACAAGGATAAGGGTTCACGGCCCATTGAGGGTGAGAAGTGGCTATAAACTGGAAACATTGCACACACTGAGCCTTAGTAGCAGGGGAGTCCCTGTGGCCCTCCTCCCAGTCAGAGCTCCATCCTGAGGCTAGCTGAAGTGATAACTAGTGTGTGTGTGTGTATGTGTGTGTGTAAGTAAGTGTCATGGATCAGCACCCCGAACTATCATCCTCAGAGGATTCGGAACCTTCATCCTCAGAAGAGGCTCCAGAGTCATCAAGAGAAGATTTGGCCATGGAAAGGCATTGTGAGACTTCTGTCTCCCCAGGACCCAGTTCTCCAGAGAAACCCTGTATCCAGAAGAGGCTCCATTACTGTCCTCAGACTCTGAAGACTCAAGCCATGAAGACATTAGCATGCCACAACCACTCCCAAATCACCACAGCCTGAGGCTGCTAAAACAGACCAGGCCCCATTAAGAGTCAACACCTCAGTAAAGGTAGAGGAGGAACCAATCATCCTACAGGCCTGTACCTTCCATTTTAAGCTTCAGTCTTGCTCTGACTGTTCTTGGAGCTTCCAGCACCACTTGGAGCTTTCTGTGGTGCTGATCTTTTTGCCTTGCTTCTGAACCCAGCCACTAGATCTGATCCATAGCAGCACCCTGCAACCCAACCCAACATAATCAGAACCCATGGCCTGAAATGGTACAGTAAGGGGGGCGGGGTCCTATCTGTCATCCCCATTGGCAAAGAAACAAAAGTGGCAACAAAATTAAAGTCTTTGTGGCAGCATATAAGTTGTATTGTGTGTTTTTCTGGAAGAAAGGTTATATGAATTGAAAATGTAAATGGTCGAATGGGACTATTAACTATATTTGGTGGTACTATGGGGATGTGATAAAGAGATTCCACTATGCCCATATCTATTTTATTCAAGTATGTGAAACCTTAAGTTAGATTACAACATAGACGTCTAGTGACTAATTGGTTGATCAGAGGTACGATTCTGCTAAACAAATACTGGGGGGGAAATACCATTTGCCAAATATGGAAATGTAAGGATTGGAATACTATGCTGATGTACAAGCTGACCTAATTTAAACATTTTGGGAGAAGAAAAGACTAATTCAAATGATACTCTGTTGACACAATGTACTCCATTCATCCATAACTGGAACAGGACTATGCCTCAAGAAAATATACACTCAGCTGTGGTTTGAGACTTATTTGAAAAACTGGACACTTGATATACATAACAACTGAATGTATGTTTTTGTTATTTGTTTCCTTTTTGCATTTTGTATTTTCTAAATTTCTAATTTTAAAAAAAAATGTTTCCATTGGGGGGGACACAGCTCCATTTCAGTACATAATC
This sequence comes from Heloderma suspectum, assembly GCF_057233095.1. NCBI lineage: Eukaryota > Metazoa > Chordata > Lepidosauria > Squamata > Helodermatidae > Heloderma > Heloderma suspectum. The sequence continues at coordinate 332,911,451 of NC_139458.1, forward strand.
AAAAAAATGCTGCAGCTGAATGCTACCATTCAAAGTTGGAAATGGAAGTCTAGTTCATTATTTTCTGTCAGCATTAAAAACAAAACAAAACCTTGGTGTTACCTCATACTTTCACTAATACAAATTGCTTTAAATATTGTTAGTGAGTGACAAAATCATTTCTGAGCTATTTATTGTTTTAATTTGTCTTCATTGACTGCCTTGCAATTTTAAAGTTGTTGCCTACCCAGCAGAACAGCATAAGGACTTCGTAAGATTTCTTTCTCTAATTTTTAAATATTAAATTTAAACGCACAAACAAGGCATACTTTTCTGCTGATACAACTGATTGAGAAAGAAGGCTTAAAAGTACTAGTACAGAGAGAGCACTTCATCACTTCCTGTTTCCCATTCCTTAAAAAATATTAAACCTTTAGAGTTTAAATAAATGTAATTAAAGATTAGTTGCAACTAATCTGTGCATATTAAAAACATAACCCAGCAATATGCCGTATTGGGTACAATAGCTAAAATTTAAAGTTCTTCCTGAAGGTCTTTGTCAAAATTGCAAAGTATGTAGTAATGAGGACAAAAGCACAACACTGTCTGAGAATTACGTGGAAAATTACCACAGCTTATATTTGGAAGCAAAAATGCCTTTGAAAAGAAGTCACCGTATAAATACCCAAAAGTTTGACTTGAGTTTAACTGAGTTCATGGTAAGCATGAATAATCATTTGATCTGGTACAGGTGATGCTGAATTATTTTCCTATCAAGTCAGCAGAAGCATTTTTGATTTTTTTTAAAAAAAATTGTATTTTTCATGAGTGGGTTCCAAGGAACATTTTAGTGGGCCCAGGACAAACTCATAACCAGACCTCTGTATCATTTAATATTTGAAAAACTACCTATGCATATTAATATCCGACACAGAACTTGCATAACAAAGCATCGCACAGTATATCAGTATACCACAGATACCTTCCAACAGCACATCTCAGTCTTGTTTGTCCCTGAGGTGGCTGCCCGCAATATATTCGTTTCCTCCTATTCATAGTGGAATCATATGGAATGGCAGCCGGTGGAAGAGGTGGTGCCTGGAAACACTGAACCAGTTTGCACATCACAGCCAGTTCCTGGGCTCCAGGAATTGGGGCATGCAGGAGGGAATGAGCATGCTGGTATAACCTCTACTTGTGTGGGTCCCATGGGGCTTAATTAGAATAAACCTTGCAAAGATATAACTGAACAAATATGTCTTTAGTAAGAATTAAATTATACAAAACATGCAACAATTTCCCAAAACAAATAAATGCAACAATTAGTCTCCCTGAGTCCAAACAAAAATATGGAGTTCTTGCTTGTGACTTTGCAGTGGGCAAGTCCCAAAGTGCCTTTGGTGTCATAAGATGCTGGATACTTCAGTAGTCCCTTTTGTAGATTCCTTTGCTTTAATCCACAGGACAATCCACAATTTGTAGTTTATACATTGTAATTCAAGGTATTAGTCCTGCAATAATAATATAATTATAACAAATATCAAAGATACAAAAATGATTCTTCATCCCCTTGCAAGTCTACTGTACACAAATATCAGTTCAGTTTACCTTATACAAGGTGACAAGAGCCCATAATCATAAATTAATTCTCTAGCATTCAGCTTCTCAGCAGAACAAACTGACTTTTTTTCTTCTCTTAACCCTCCCTCTGAGAGGGGACTCCACCAAAGGGAGTAAACCATCTAGTCTATAGGGGCTACACTGGCTCCTGCCCGCTTGCCACTTCCACTTTTAATTAGCAACCTAGGAAAAGGGGCATTTAGCGACATCCAAACCTGGAAACTCTAGGTTGTTTAAGAGTTAAACAACCCAGAGTTAACCCAACAATAAAGCATGGGTTAGTTCTGGGTTGTTTAACCCCTAAACAATCCAGAGTGTCTTGGTTCACATATCACGAAACAACCCAGGAACAGGGCATTCTTGGGTTGTTAATTAAAAGAGGAAGTGGGCAGGAACCAACATGCTCAGTCACTCAGGCAAACCATGGGTTGTTTGATCGTGCAAACCAGATCACTATTTGATGCCTCTCCCTTACTCCTTCAATCAAGGTTGAGTTGATGGTATTGAATGGTACTGGATTGTAACCAGCCTTTTTGGACCAACTGGCACTGAGCAAGATAATTAGTAAAACTACCCAATTTGGCTTGACCCTCTTTTACCTAGCACAGCATCTAAATTTATCTCCAGCTTTGTTAATATAAAGACTGCCCAGCTGACTGCTACTTTTTTCCCCCACCACCAACCAAGGAATCTGCCTGGTTCACCCTATATGGAGACAGCTTTGAGTTAACAGCTTGATTTTGTATTTTCCATAATGGAGGATCTACTGTTGTCTGAGACTTTCTTCTATGCAGTACTCCTAGGAGCCCTGAATCCTGAAACCATCACAGCACCTGACAGAGCCCAGGTTGAATGTCTGCAATCCCTCCTCTGCCATTATCATCGTAAGACTCTGACCATGCAGACATCTTGACTATAATATCTAGTCAGCCCTCACACATACACATGCCACCTCCGCCAACCTGGTTTTTGTAACAACCTGCTTTTGAGGGAGATCTGCCTGCACGTTTTTTGTGATCTTTGAGCTGGCCTGATAAAGGTATGACCTTATATGGATTTGGAACCTATGATAAACGTTCCCATCTACAATGGGCACCCCTTTGCATGACATATTTGAACTGCTTTATCAAGTGTAAGATCACTTGATGTTGTGGCAGCTGTGCTTTTATCATCTTAATAACACTCTCCCACCACAAACATTTCCCCCCATTCATCACTAGGACAAGCATATGACCACCTTATGCTCCCGAAAACCATGTACTTTCCCTTATCATTCAAGTGGATAGGAAGTCTTTGTTCTTCTTTGGGTACACTCAGTCCTCGTGGAACTGTGGATCGTGGTCCTGATATTTTAAAAAGCAGTAGAGGAAACTGGCTGAAATAAAATGAGAACTGCCTCTTGTTTTCTCAATATGTTGTCTTTCAAGACAAGGGGATTCTTGAGACCTGCTTCCTACTCTGAGTCAAATACTACACTGTGAGTTGAACTTTTGGCTCTCCTTGGAAGAATTGGACTATAATTTAGCATTTGTGAAATCACTATAAATTATCTGAAGTAGATGTTTATGTATAATAAATGCCATGATTCTTAATTCTCCTCCCTGGAGACATTCCAGGGTTACTAGTAAATGTTGTACACCCAACTAAAACTATAGAGTTCTCTCTTTTCCCCACCCCCCTCTTGGTGGCATAAAGCTTACTCACTGACTCGCTGTCAGTCTTACTATAATGTTCTGCTAAATACTGAACCTTTAAAACCTGCCACTGGAGCAGAACTATCATTTATCTTTCCTGTCAACCAATGATATTTTTGGGAGGTAAATGTGGGTAAGAAATGAAATATTGCTTTCCACTGTTTGTTTATTTTTTTATTTTAGAAAAAGATGTCAGCTATTTGAAGCTGCTTAGAGAGTTGGAATTATGGATGGATGGAAGATGGATGAGCGGTAGGAATGCATGAGAGAAAGTCAAAGATCCATATAAAAACCAGTTCATCACATTGTTTTCTAATTCATCACAACTCTATTGGCAGGTCTTATTAGATGACATACACTTCTTCGTTTGTTGCAGCTTTCCCTTGATTTGAATTTTTTTAAAAACCAAGCTGCACTCTATTTTTGGCTCCCTGAGAAAACCTTTTTTTCCTGCTATTATTTATTTATGATGGTGAAGTTGTTTCTTTAAAAAAAATTAAAATAAAACACTGAATCTCCAACTCCATTTTAATGGTTTACAGGGTTACATATCACATTCACAAGCAAAGAAACCTTGTGAGCAACTGAGAGAGCCTGCCAGATGTGTGGTCCTGGAGCAGAGAAAGATGTAGAAAGGGAACCTGAACCAGGAGAAGGGAGCTGTGGTGGGCAGGGTGAAGAGCCAGTGAAAATGTCAGGAAAGGGTTAAAACCCTTTTCACCTGCTTGGACCCTTAGGTCATCCTCAGAGGCACTCCTTTGGTACCCCTGACAAAGGAAACAAGAGAGAGGGCCTTCTTAGTGGTGGCACCCCACTTATGGAATAAACTCCCTGAAGAGGCTTGCCTGGCACCTACATTGTTATCTTTTCGGCACCAGGCAAAGACCTTTCTTTTCTCCTAGGCATTTTAGAGACCTAGTTCTAGGTTATTATAGATGTTTTATAGATTCCTGTGCTGTTTATTGTTTTGCATTATATTGTATTCTGTTCTTTTAAATATTTGTATTGTAATTTATATTTTAACTGTTCTGTCGGATTTTAGTTTTTTAACTGTTTGTAATCTGCCCTGAGAACATTAGTTATTGGGTGGGTTAGAAATGTAATAAATAAATAAATACTGAGAGTGAGCCAGAAAGGATGGTGTGGTGTGGAATGGATATAGCATAGGAAGGAAAAGGTGGAGTTGAGAGGGACGGATGTTTGATAAGCAAGGCCAGGCCAAGATATTTTGCTGCCCATGGCAGAACAGGAAAGGGTGCCCACACCCACCCAAGTCAAGGTATATAGTTCCCAAAGCCAGCCAAGTTATTTTGGCACATGAGGCAGAATATCTCATAAATATCTCTCCCTGTCCATGGCAATAAAAACAAAGTACTCACTAGCTGCCCTTTCATGACACCCAAAATCTGCTGCCTGAGGCAGTCACCTCACTCCGCCTAACAGTAGAGCCGGCCCTATTGACAAGGAAGATGTTAAGAGCAAGCAAGAGGCTGAAAAGTGGGAAAGAGAACAGGCAAGAGAGTGCTACAGAGTGGCACGCTTGGTGCCAAACTGTTGAGGCGAAGGCCAGCTGAGCCCAAAAATGGAGCCCAAGACTGGGAGAACAGAGGCTGTTTCAACTGTATTCTGATTCCTGACCTGGCAAGCCAGTGGAAGCATTGTCAGAATGAGTGGCAACAAATTGTGGGTTAATTGTGTGTTACATGTGAACCGGGTCATTAGTTCCCATAGGTATAGGTTTCCCCTCTCACTTCAGTGGAGGGGCAGGTCTCTGCATATATCCTTTTGTGTCCATCAGGGGTGGAGAACCATTTTCAGTCCAAGGACTGAATTCCAAGATGGAAAAGGTCTCAGGGGTCGCAAAGTGAATGTGGTAAAAGACAAAGTGGGTGTGGCAAAAGGCAGAGTTGTTGGAGCCAGGATGCAATTCTTATAGATTTTAAGCCTACGCAGAAGGAACCAGGACAAGCCTCTGCATGTCTACTCGGAATTAAGCAGGACTGATAGTCCCAAATGCACTATGCAAGGAATAGCATCCTCCACTGAAACATATGGAGATACCTGTATGCTTCTGTGTTTATCAGCATTTCTACATATGCACAGAACCACTGGACTGGAACCTATTTCAGTATGAAATGGTAGCATTTTTTTTTTTAAGTAAGGATACTGAAAACTTGTTTATTTTAACCTCTAAAAATATTACTTTCATAGTGCAATTTTTCAGGTGTCTGGTGAAACAATAGATACATTATAAATTCAATCCTAGATCCTGTCTGATACATAACAAGGTGATTTTAGATATCTCATATGAACATGGTGTATTATATAGCAATATATGAATATTAGACTTCATAAGAAACAAATTTAATCAGTTTTTTGGGGGGACAGCAACTTTATTGTTGCTTTATTTTTATTTTATTGCTTTATTTTTTGGGGGGACAGCAACTTTATTGTAACAATTTCAACGTTTACTGCTGAAGCAAGCTGTACTGTGGTGTTTCTGTATAGATGAGATTTGAATGTTCCCAATCTGTTTCCTTTAGGCTGGGTTTGTTGTTAGTATGTAGACCACATCTGTAGCATTAATGCTCTCATAAATTAACATGTGCTTTCTGATCCATTCTTTTACATGCTGCTTCTGCTTGGCATAAAAAGCATTGGTGTTTTCAGATCAAACCAGACCCTTCACATTTGAGAGATGTTTTAGCATCATCTTCATTATACAACACATTGCCATTCTGAACATATGTGACTCTGCTTTAACTGCATGACATTTCACTCACACACACACACACACACACACACACTTCAATAGGGGATTCAATGGTCCAATTTATTTTACCGCCATGTTCCATGTATTTTACTGCCAAATACATACCATGTTTCTTAGAAGCACAGTGGGACACAAAGAAATTATTCTGTTAAATAATGCAGAAGCAGTTGCTTTTCACTGATGTGGTATCCATAAAGGCTTGTTGTAAGAAATTAATGCAATTAAGCCTTTTTTTCATGCACCTGTATAAATAGTGGAGAGCATGCAAGCCTCACACAGACATTGGAGTATAAAAAGAAAGTTACATGATAATCAGGGGCCGATCTACACTTACGGGGTTTTTCGCTTCCAATGAGGTTTCACCACCTGCCTTTCACACTACGCAGTAGCCGCCTCGAATTGGAACCAGAATTTCCCACTTCCGTGCTCCCACTTTCAATACTCTGATATCCTGGTATTTCCCATTAATGTGCTCTGATTTTCTGCCTTCACTACTGTATCTGGTCGTAGTCCCCTCCCCTGCCTGTCCATATACGGTGGTGTTTGTATTTTCCCTCCTGTCCAATCACAGCTCTTGACAGCCCCATGTCATCTTCCACCTACTGATTGCATAGCTTCCTCAGCACTCAATGTTTCCTCAGCAACAAGCAAAGGGCTGGATGTGCGCGTGCTTGTTTGATCTTGGAAGCTAAGCAGGGTTGGCCCCGGTCAGTAGTGGGATGGGCAACCTCCTGGGAATCAGGCTTCCTGCATTGAGCATGGGGTTGTTCTATCCCTTCAAATGAGACTAAGTTTTACCCCCTTCAAATAAGTTTTCCCCCATTCTATCCCTCACTTCAGCTTTTTTAAAAAAAATTAAGGCATTATCTTCAAAGAATCGTGACTTCTCCGTGGGTTTTTTTTCCTAATTCAGGCATGAAGATTCGAAGCTTCACATCTTCGAAGCTGACATGAAGCTTCGAAGCTTCAAAGACGCCAGCAGCCCCTGCCCCAACGTGAGCTCTGGGTGCTGCCGCCACTGCCGTTCTTCCTCGCACTGGCTGTCAAGGGCTGGCATGGGGAAAAGAGCATTGGCAGACACCCCCCAGCCACTCGCCCTGGCCTCCAGCAGGTGCGGGGGGAGAAGAGGATAGGTGCCTCCTTCTTCCCTTCACACCCACCTGCTACAGTGGCGGCGGAAAGGGACAAGCTGGTCATTTTCCCCAAGGCCAGGAAAACATGTGGAAAATGACAAGCCTGTCCCGTGCCACTGCCGGGAAAATGGCTGAGTGTGGATAATCACGTTTTAATGTGAGAGCATTTAACCCGACAGGACACCGAATTCGTTGCAATGGCAGGCGAAATGTAGATTGGCCCTAGGTCTAGGCTGACCTTTAAGCAAGCACAGGATTCCTCCAAACTCCGTCTCCTCCCACACCACACCCCTGATCTGTTCGATTTCTTGTAGTTACCCAGCATCATTCTACAGTTTCTGTTCAACCCTAAGACTAGGTGATACACAGTAGCTTTTTGTGAAGAAATATGATACATCAGACTCTGAGGGCCAAAAGAGACCTTACTTTTTCATGTTTACTCTAGAGTAGGTGCAAAGGCCCCAATCCAGTTTAAGACCATAACATGGAGGTAGGGAGTTTTAAGCCCTCCCCCCCAAAAAAAAACTATGGGTCCAATCTGGCTTGGGGCTTCCACACCTGCAATTTTGTATTGCAAAATAGCGATCCATTGGATTGGGCCCATTGGAGAGAGGAAAGGTTAAAGTCCCCTACCCCCAACACTAGGGTAGGCTGAAGCTGCCTTCAAAGGGCATTCCTGTCACCACTGCTGAGGTGACACAGCTCCCTGGCCCAGCCCCCCAGCCCTTGTCCACGTTTTGCACATGAACACCTACACAGAGGTGCACATGTTCAGCCTATACATGTAGAGTTCTCTCTGTGTAGGCTTCTCCTATGCAGATATCCGCACACAATGCATAGATGTTGAGGCTGACGAGCCATGTGACACCGGGGGTGTCACTGCCTTTCTATGCCTGGAGACCCCTCCACACATTATATGATAGAATATTGGGAGCTAGCTTTTAGATGCACAGCTCAAAGTCCATTATTTCATATCTTTCAGGAAAAAAATAATGTGTTTTATATTAGCAGAGCTAAAATGATCCACAGTTGTCATCACTATTACTCTGTTGACGGTTCGAAAGAGTGTAAGGCCTATTCCAAGTTTCATGTATATTTTTACAGAGGGAAAAGATTATTCTTCCCCTAACCACATATTGGCTCCATGTTGTAATTTATTTTATTTCATTTTTAAAATCTCTTGTATAGACTTTCAAATGTGTTCTTCCTTCTCTGGCAAGAAACAGCCTTTCCACCTAACTTCCTTTGTTTCAATAGTTAACAGTCACTTGAACAGCTCCAAGGCAATAACTCCCAGGGCACCAATTAGCTAAAGTGAACAAATGGTCCCGTAAGGACCTTGGAATGTTTAGCGCTGCTGTCTCGGGCAACTGGTCTCTTTGGGTTTGGCAGCTCTGTTGGCCCATAACTAAAAGAAATACCACTTGAAGTGGGCTAGGAGTCATTTTTCATCTACCACCACCACCGCCGCCAAGTGGCCTCAGTGCCCCTCCTAGTCCTATTGCTTCTTGGGGAAATATAGCTACCAAACAGCAAGTGGTGCTTATTTGATCTTACAGTTTTACTTTATTTGCTTGTTTGTTATTTATTTATGTGTTACTTTATATGCCACCTTTCTCCAAGGAGCCAAGGCAGCGTACATGATCTTCCTTTCTCTCCATTTTATCCTCACAACAACCCTGTGAGGCAGGTTAGGCTGAGTGTCCATGACTGGCCCAAAGTCACCCAGAGAGCTTCTTGGCTGAGTGGGGACTAGAACCCAGGTTTCCTGAATCCCAGTCCAACACTGTACTACACCACTACTTTACTTGGAGATAGTGCCACAATTGCGGCATATTTAAAGCACTGTGTACACAGACGGCTGTGATTGGTTGAGGGATAGGGTGCGAAGGGAGAGAAGGCTTTTCTTACTGGTAGACCCATCTTTTATTCATATCTAAAATGATAAGAATAAAAAGAATAAGAATATTGAAGCATGAAATGCTAATGATGAAAAATGGGTGACACAGTATTCCAGCTTTCTGGCCTTAAAGGACCAGACAATTAATCAGTGTTACATTTTTCTTCCATTTGCTGAGTAAATAAATGCATGTGTCCAGGGTTAAATTAGGTGAATTCCTGTCCACATTCTGACAGGGGGGGGGGGGGTTAGCAGAAAACTGTCAACTAAGATAAGAGATAATTTTGAAGGCTGAGAGAATTACTCTCACTGATTGACAGATCACTGACAAAGAGAGGGAGGAAAAGGAAAAAAGCTATGCTGAACTGCTGTGCAGGCTTACTCAGAACTAATCTATTCTGAACATACAGGGACATCGCTATTCATTTGTATACATCTACTCAGTTAATGACTTGTTAGTGTTTGTTTTTTAGTTTTAGATTTTTTTCAGAACAAAAATCACCAGGTGTAACACCAGGGGCAATTTGGTGTGAAGTTACAGCAGTCTGAGGTCCTTCGCGACAGATGATGTCGTCACCAATCCACTGCCAACTAGCCGCTTCCCTCTTGAAAAGCTGCATTTTCTGAAACTCCTTTTACTCTGACTTTTTTTTTTTTACTGAAAGCAGCTCCCTGGCAGTTTTGCCACAGTGTGCCATGTCCCTCCCGCATGCTTCTGTGACCTGGCAGTGGTGTGGTTAAGGGGGTGGGATGCCCCATTCCCTCTTGTTTCCCCAAGCAAATTAGTTTTTCCTATATCCCCCCCCTCCTTCTGTGCATATTTTCTTGGAAGTAAGAAGTAAATCTCGCTCCCCTGCAGTGAATCTTTAACAGATCTCAATGAATATGGAGCCACAGTAAATCGCTAAAGCATTAAAGCATTTAAAGGGTTAAAGGCTAACTTTAGTAACTCTCCCTAAAGCACTCGTTCACTTCTCCCTGAAGATGCTGTGATGTTCTGTAGTTTCTCTCTTGTTATGTAAAGTCGCAGTAGCGATTGTTGGAGATCATGGGAGCTTCTCATCTCATTGCGAGCAGGGAGAAGGAGAAAAGGGGATAGAAAGGAGGGATGGAAACAATAATTCCATGGCAGAGTGCTGGGGCAAAATCGGGGAGCTGGGCTGTTCTCATGAAGCCTTCAGATGCTGTACTCCAGAATTGGGGATTTTGGCTTCTCAAGGCAAAAATGTTCACACTGGGGGAAGGAGGGGGAGATAATGTAGTAGCAGGACAGAGCCTTCAGAATTGTGAATTAGTCTGCTGGTTGCGAATTAGTCTGATGACATTCAGTTCTACTCCCCCACCTCACCCAGAAGCATGTTCCTTTCAAGCGCTGTGTCACCCCTGAAAGCTGGATTGCAAAGGTATAGTACTCTTGGCTTTTCTTGCTTCACGTGTCCCTGACGGACCAAAGCCAATTCCATAAAAATCTGGGTAATCCTGCAATGCATTTCTCATTCCGTTGTCGTGAAGATTCTGCGCCCCCCCGCCATTTCCTGTTTAAAAACCAGGGAAATTCAATGAATTAAAAAACAGTTATGACCATAGTGAAGGCTATCTCATGTTGGCTCAAGCTCCACAAAGCCAGGAAACTGGAAGCTCAGGCTGACGCCTTAACAGACGCACCCCATGGTCAGAATGATGTTGTGCAACGTCACCAATTGTGTTTGCTTACAAGCAACAAACAGGCACGGTTCAATTTACATGAGGATTCCTCTAGCAATAGAGTAAGGTTCAGATGCTTTATAAAGCAATACATGACCAAGACAATGTGAGGCATCTTTGCTGGTCCCAGGAACTCCATCCTCCCCATCTGGATTTGGGCCTGAAAGACCCAGGAAAAGTATGAGTGTGTGGAGGGTAAGTTGTAAGCAAGCAGAATTTGTGACGTTGCACAGCATCATTACTGATCGTGAGGCACGTCTGTTAAGGCATCAGCCTAAATTTCCAGTTTCCTGGCTTTGTGGACCTTGAGCCAACATGAGTTAGACTTAACTCTGGACTTAAACCAGCAGATTTTTTAAATCATTGAATCAATTATAGCTGAATGGGAGCAAAAACGAAGCCTCAAGCATTGCAACTTTACTTCATAGTCAACTGGCTGGTGGTGCAATTTCTGAACACAACAATGAGAAAATGGTCTGTGCTAATATCATGTATCAGGTTTCCACTGAAGAAAGAGAAAAGTGCAGTATCTGCCATTTCAAATTACTTTCTGACATGTTTTTATTTCTCCTCCTCCCCTGGGAAGTTAAAAATCTTGAAGAAATATGTATGTGCTCTTTAAGTATTTCCTGAAGTCACTCAGTGCCATATATTCTTAAGCAACAAATTGTTCTCTTTGTGGGTCATTCCTGATGGCATTTAAATTTTCTAATTAGTGTTTTTGGACACCTTATGGTTCACATTTTTCTATGCTTCAGTTAAATAGTTATTTGTCTTCATTTCCTGTAAAGTGTCTTAAAATACAGTGTGTGGCATATAAACCTTTCACAGACTTCTGCTTATAATATTATTTTTGTTTGTAGATTTTGCACTGGCTGCCTGCATAAAATGTCTAAGTTCATCGAATACTGGTCAGCATTTTAAGAAAAAGTGAAAATGTCTTTCCTCATTCTATTAACTAAAATTGAATTAATACTTTGATAAATTTACATTAGCAACCCTTGTATCCTGCCCTTCATCTAAAGTCCTCAGGGCAGCACTTTAGACAAGGAGCATTTCTACACCAGACTATAATCCTGGAACTTTACTGGGGCTTCTGCTTCCACATTCCTTGCAGGATTATGATCAGCTCCTTTCCATGTGGTTTTTCCCCTTTTATTTCTTTCTCAGCAAGTTCTATATGCTTCATTATAAAGCCACTAGATGGCATTGTAGTATTATTTATGATAAAGTGCCATGTCATCAGTACACCATTTATTTACTGCAGCTCATTGTGAGGGGAGGGAAAATGCCAGACTTTCGTCATCATGAAAAACAATGCAATAAAGGTTGCAAAGAGCAGGAGGTGCCCTGGAGGATGACGAGTGAGTGACCAATCATGAGAGCATGATAAATGCCTCGTGCAGAAATGTCCTTAGGTTGGGGGCAAAACTGCAGGTGATGGCGGAAAACTTACAGGATGTATGAATCAATCTATTTCCAGTCTGCATCAATTTAGCATGTATTCAATCATAAGTCCATTTCATCCTTTTTTTTCACATCATTCTACACATTTTTAAAAATGCATTAGAATTTGCATTTATTTTCATAAGCATCTTTCACTAACATGCATATTTTCTATACATATTTCCCTAATATAAACACTTTTACATGTATTTTCCCCTGATCTATACAGTTTTGTACACCATGTTCCCCTGTGATACACATTTTTATACATAATTTTTGAACTACATCGCAAAATCTGGAGAAGTGCAGAATCTGAAGGATTACTGTGTTCCAAATTGCACGTTAGTCCGAGAATTGCAAAATAGGTTGGTTTGCTTAAAAATGCAGACCAAATGAAATTGTCCAGCATCCTTAGGCAAACCTGTGTCTCTTCTAGGGGTGGACGAAAGTGACTTAGCTGTCCTCGAAGCTTGTTCGCGGTGGGGGGAAGGCGCTTCGCTGCTCCCCCCGCGAAGTTCAGGCCGGGGGGGAGGCTTCCCGCCTCACCCGGCTGAAATTCAGGCCGGGGGGGAGGCTTCCCGCCTCGCCCGGCCGAAATTCAGGCCGGGGAGGAGGCTTCCTGCCTCACCCGGCCGCGAACTCGAAAGTTTAAAAAAAACAACAACACACCCCCGTGATAGGCTACGTGACGATTAACGTAGCCTATCATGGCTAGATCTGCAAAGTCAGCTGTGATAGGCTACGTAAATCGTCACGTAGCCTATCACGGGTGACTTTAAAAAAAAAAAAAAAGCACGTACGCTAATGGCAGCCCCCATAGGGAGCCGCCATTCACGTTCCTTATTTGGTTGCTGTAGTCTACGAAAATCTTTACGTAGACTACGGCGAAAATAAGGGCAACGCAAATAGCGTTGCCCTCATTTTCGCCGTAGTCTACGTAAATCTTTATGTAGACTACAGCAACCAAATAAGGAACGGGAATGGCGGCTCCCTATGGGGGCTGCCATTATCCGTACGCGCTTTTTTTTTTTTTTAAAGTCACCCGTGATAGGCTACGTGACGATTGACGTAGCCTATCACGGCTGACTTTGCAAATCTAGCCGTGATAGGCTACGTTAATCGTCACGTAGTCTATCACGGGGGCGTTTTTTTTCTTTTATTGCAATGGCAGCGGCGGCCGGTCAAAAGATCGGCTGCCGCCCCCGCCCAGGACGAACACCCGCCAAACCGCCGGCCGGACCCGCCACCGGGAGGGGCATTCGGCAAAGGTAAGTCCCGTCCCGGGGGGGGTGCGGGGGGGTGTGGAGAATTTCTCCCCGAAACTTGTTCGGGGGGCCGAACACGTTGGCGCTCGGCCCCCCGAAGTTTCGGGGAGAAATTCTCTCTTCAAACAATGGTTGCTGCCAAACTTCTATTAAGCAGAGTCGGATGGTGGAGGGAGTGATTTTAACGAGAAAAGCACAGAGCAAGATTGGTTACTGAATTCTACTTTCCCCTTCCACTTTTCCACCCCCCCTCCTTTAAACACTTTTCTCCTCATCAGGCTTAATTAGGTACCAGGGGAAGGGCTTAATACATAGATAAATAAACAAACCCAAACCCTTTCCTCAGCATCATAACCTCAATACAATCCCCACAGCCTCTAGTTCTTTTAAAAATCATGAGCAATCCATGATTATGGATCTCCCAAGTCATGTCTAGCTGTTCCCTAAAAGTAACCTCATTTCCTCTGAAATGACTCTGATAGCTGGCTTTATGTTGAAGAAATACTGTGCTGGCCTCAGAGTCAAAAAGATACACTCCTCTATATGTATTTTTAACATGAAGTAGGGCAGCCTTCCTCAACCCAGTGCCCTCTAGATGTGTTGGACCCCAACTTCCATTATCCCCAGTCAGCATGGCTAATAGTCAGGGATGCTGGGACTTGCAGTCCAATACATCTGGAGAACATTAGGTGGGGAAAGGCTGAAGTAGATATTGGCTTCTGGGTTCAAATTCTCCTGGATGTGAGACAGGAAATCCTTGCTAAGAACTCATGGTTAAAAACCGATGCCTGTCTTAACAAGAGTGGAATATTACAGCTATGCAACAGTCGTATGTGGTAACTAGAATAGAATAAGAACTTTGTTTCATCACAAATAAGATGCCTTAGCAAGGACAATGTTGCCTCACACTGATACACCAGCCTGGTTCTGGTTCATGTGATCACTGCAGCCCACCTTGGTTTATTTAAGCCATGGTAGGTTGAGGCATGTGCGGGTGGCCATTTTTAATATTCAACCTGGGGGAAGGGAGTGCCATAGTTTGTTGTATCATCTGAACCAAGGTGGCAGGGGCTGTTTGAGGATTAAACAACCCTCCAATAACCCTACAACAGACCATGGTTAGTGGATGGTTGTTTAAGTCAAACAGCCCCTGTGACTGAGTTCAGATGACACAACAAGCCATGGCTAGGGCCTGAATAGGCAACTTAGTGCCTGTGGGCGCTGCGGCTCATCATGGGTTAAATAAGCCATGGTGGGTTGTGGTGATCATGTGAACCAGGTCATTATGTAAAAGTCAGGAGAGGAACCAGCTGGGAGAGGGATGTTGTGAGGGGAGCCAACATGTGTGACCTTGCTTCTCCCACCACATGTTCTTTAATGTGTGGAGGAGTATCTTCTGAAGGGGGCTCAGATCATTCACTCTCTCACAATGCAGAAACAACAGCAGAATGATCTGCCCTTAAGGTTGCCCATTATATCTCTGTTTGAGCCACTGTCCTGGGCTTGCTTCCTTAACCAGGGGGCATACCTAAAATAGTGAAACACAAGGGGTGTTCACACATTACATTCAATGCATGTAGTCTGTGTACATGTGTACACAGATGGCTGATCTATTCACTCGTACAATTATTCACACATAAACATTCTAAAAGTAAACTTTGGGGGGAATGAGAGTAAAGTGTACCTCCAGTTTAAATTCAGTAATATACACCTCAGCTATCAGAAGTTTGGGCAATACCTTCTTTCTTTTTCGCATAAGAGGGGGAGAAAGAAAGAGACCCAAAGCTAGTCCTGACACTTTTGAATTAACTGGTTAGGCCACCCAGAGCCTCTACAACCCTCCAGATGTTGTGATAAGAGGACAGGAACTCACTTTACCACTGAGCAGCCTGTGGATATCAAGTTGCTGGGTTCAAAGAGCCTGGGAGGAATAGCTGGTACTTACACATGGGAGAGAACAGTTAGTCCTTCCTCTCTTCCTGCAAATTCCTTGCCTCCATGTCCTTCTCTCTTTCCTGAGGCTCCCTTTTATTGTTTGCCACTGGGGAAGTTAGAAAAAGTCAGATCGCTGTGGCACAGGCACCAATAGCATGGAAGCCCTTCTGGCCCAGCTATGCATACTTCCAGCCAGGTGGGTTGAGTCAGAGAGCCGCTTGCTTTGCAGCTCCTCCTGACACACTGGTCTACAGTTCCTGTAGTCAAGATAAACAAACCACTACCTATTATTTCAGCTCATCTTTATGAGCTTGCTCTTAAAGTTCCCGTTTCTGACTAGCAAGCAACATACTTTGTTTACATAGGTCTCAGCTGAAATATTAATAATTTCCACAGGATATGAAAAGCGCCCATAAATCTGAAAGTTGGTGGTCTGACAAATTGCCTGCTCTCCATAGCACAAAGAATGGGTGAGGCCACTTCAAAGGCAGTAAGAAATGTCTCCTTATAAAAGCTGACCTGCATTGTTCTTCAGAGGTTGAAGATCTTTGTATCTTGGCCCAAACTCTTATGTAACAGCAACAGACTGGGTCGTTTAGATGATGATGATGATGATGATGATGTGCAAAAGGTTTTTGAACCACTCTTGGTAAGCAAGCAAACCTCTTATTAACAACAGCATGAGTCTCAGTACATTAAACCTAAAGAATGTGTATTTTATTATACAACTGTAGAAAAAAAAATCCTGATTTTTCCATTCCAAATCTAGAGTTAGCTTCAATATGATCAGAGCAGCCTTCCTTTCATTTCCAACGTGCAAATGTTGATCAGACCATTAACTCTGAGAGAGAGAGAGAGAGAGAGAGAGAGAAGAGAGAGAGGAACACCTAATACTGGCCTTACATTTTTGTTATATTTCTATCTGTTCCCAAGATTAGCTTGTCATTTTATTCAAGAGAGTACAAATACGATACTGGTTGCGAAAGCACTGTTGTCCTTCCTTAAAGGCACCATTATCAATGCACTTGATCCTTAGCCTACAACACTCCTTCTAAACCCACCCTAGAACTTCTTCTACATGAATTTGGCCACACATGTGGTAAGTTTTGTGATGTGGAGAAAAGTTCACTAGGGACTAATTTGACACCATCAAACTCAATTTCCCTTTATTACCCTTATGTAAGATTTTAACTAGTTTTCTGAGGTGAGAGGTTATAACATTAACCTGCTATGCTAGCCCCAGCAGGGTTCTTCTTACACACAAGCTAGACATTTTTAATATTTTTTAAACCAAGCTTCACTCAATGAATGCCTTCAGCAATCTTCTGCATCCCCTCCCCTTTTGTATTTACTTCAGGACTGTTGTCATTTTGGTCTGCCTTCAAGTAACTCTATATGTCATAGTCAGCAATCCCACCCATACAAAATTACATAATGCTGAATCCCTTTGAATCCAGTGGGCGCAGTCTCAGTTCATTACATTTCCTGGAGGTAAGGCCATTTGTGAAGATCATATCCAATGCAACACAACTGCATATACAGTTATGCAACACAAAAAAGATTCAGATAATTTTGCTTGGTGTCAGTGTAACTATTCATTCAACCTACCCTCACTTTCACTCTACTAAATTGATTTATCTCATATTCCACTAAGAAAAGCAACGTCAAGTGTCTTCAGTCTAAACCAAGGATAGGCCTGACTTCTGCCGGTGATCCAGTTTCATCTGTTCTCCAGTTTCATTGGTCCCCCTTCCCATTACTAGTGCAGAACAGCACCGTATTTCATCCCTTCCTCCCCTATACATATTCAGTGTCCACTGTCATTCCACAACCTACCTGAGAGTGACGGGGGATCTCCATGGCAACAAGAGAAGAAGTGAATGTAGGATTATCTGGATTTTTCAGGGAATCAGCTTTGGTCCATGTAGGGTTCCATGAACGAGTGCACCCTACCATTCTAAGTTGCGTCACAGTATATACTTCCAGGTGGGATGGGTGGTTTGGAGTGAACATCACCAGACTGGCAGGGGCTGATCAACCAATGCAAGAGCCTTCCCCCTGCCCTGTCCTTCCTTACAGCTAAGTAAACATTAGAGAAACACAACTGCAGACTTCTCCCTCCCCTGAAGCTCCAGAGGCTGCAAAGGAGTGAAGCTGCAAATTAATTGCTTCCAAAAAGCAAGAAAGCAGACATCAAACACACACAGCTCTGACATAACTTTAAGGCTCCTAAATGAGTTATTTTGATTCATGGGAATCTCAGTAACTTCGGGAGTGTGCATTTCAGGAACAAGCCTCACTGACCACAATGGGAATTACTTCTGAGTAGATGCACATATATTTGTGCTGGGATAGACAGGGACAGGAAACATCCCTTGACCTGGGTCACAGTGAAAGGCACACTCCTGGGCAAAGCTAGCATGCCCAAAGTAAATGCAGGGGTTGGGGCACACAGCCCCAACTTACTTAAGGAAGTAAGGAAACAAAACTGACTTAAGGAAGTAAGGAAACAAAACTGACTTAAGGAAACAAATTGTACTTTAAGTAGTCTCAGGAAATATGGGTTTTCTGCAAAAAGCTCTGGGGTGGCTGCAGGATGGCAGCCCAGATATGCCCCGAATGACCTCCAAACACAGCCAGCTCACAGGAAATCACCCATGAAGACACCCCCCAGCAGGGGGAAAGCAGCAGCTTTTAGCAGAGGGAAGATGTTGGAAATATTCTGTGGATACAGCACTGTGTGAGTATGGGAATTTTCATCACAGCTGAGGAGAAGCCACTGGCCAGCATAGGAAAATCATACAATGTCTCATGCTTCTTTCCAGTAATGGAGGAAATACAGCAATTACATTTAACTGACTCTAATACTTTAGTAGACTCTAGACTTCAAACATGTTCTTGGACACTTGGTAGTTTTAGACAATTCATTATGCATGCCTTTGTCCAGCATGCCTATGGGACATAAATGTGCTTACAGAACTTCTCCACCCACTTTCTCATTCCTTTCAGTGGAGGGGAAGCTGTGTGCATGAAAAAAAGTACAACATCTCCATTGAAAGAAATGGGGAGACCTGTACTGACACAGTAAAGCGTTAAAAAGGAAGCCTGATTTTTGCTTTAAATGTATTCAGCTTTAACAACTATTAGCAGCCAGCAATTTGACTCCATCTCCAATATGATTTTTTTAAAGATATGAAATTCTGTCTTCTTTACTGGGCCAATTTAAGATTGGTGGAGGAATATAAAACTTTCTGGTTTCAAAAAATTCTTCATTGGGTGGTATGAAAAGGGAGCAAAGTGAAAGGAATACAAAGACTATTTGAGGTTACAAACGATCAGCAAAGATTTGCATTACAAACTTGAAAGAATTGCCTTGTTGATACTGATGGGCTATTTGTAAAGCTGTATTACAAGAAGCTGTAGATATTTATATATGGACATTTTCAAAGCTCTTGACATTCATAAATATGGTGTTAGAGACTCAGAAGTTCCTAATCTTCATTTAAACTATGGCATATTGCAGCCTTCCCCAATCTGGGGCCCTCCAGATGATTTGGACTTCAACTCTCATCAGCTCCAACTAGCACGGACAATGGTCAGAAATGCTGAGAGTTCTTGTCCAAAACATCTGGAGGGCACCAAGTTGGGAAAAGCTGGTATATTGTGTCTAGAAAGGGAATTAATTTGAATTAATAATGGAACTTACCCCTTTTTTTAACAGTAGTTACAACATAATTTGTCAGAAGCCTTTAAAAAAATAAAAACCATGCCACTAGCCATTTTAGCAAGTTTAACAACTGAGCATCATTAAAACATTATACGGCCAAGCCTCATAACTGGTTGTTATTCTCTTGTCATTGTCAAAAAGAAAAGAAAAACAACACGTTTTGTTTTTGTGTTTTTAAGCTGAGAGTACACACTGACCTGATTCTTACAGTACTGCTGCCAGCTGATGGGATGCCCTTCTTGGGAGTCGTCTTATTAACCATACAAGTGACAGTTTGGCAAGGTCCATAGGGAACAATCCAGCCAAAGCTAAGTTTTTAATCCCATCGATTAAAAGCACATCCATAACTTTCTCCAGTGTGAGGGGAAGAGGGAAATTGGGGAAAGTACCATTGTACCCCTTCCTCCAGCACCAGTGGAACTCCTCTGAACACAACTCTGGGTGATGCAACCCAAATGTTCTCACAAAGTTGTTCATGAATAACTGCTCAGACACTGTTAGTTGTTTCACATGCTAACATACATTATTGATTATACCACAGTCATTTCTCTGGGCTTACAAGTCCTTGCTCCTTTTTCTTCTAGTTGTCACATCCTGTGTGAGACCTGTCTGAGGCATCTATATGACTTGACACAATGTGAGAAAGAAAGTCCACTACACAACATTATTAATTTGTTTGATTAATAGATGTACTGTGAAATTCCATTTATATTTAAATTGCAATAAGTCCTACAACTCCCAGCATCCAGCTGGCTGGAGAACACTGGGAGTTGCAGGACTTATTTCTGTCTAAACATGCATAAGATTGCACCCGTAATGCCTCACCCTTTATGGTATCAGTATAACCTCACAAAGTGGCTTACAATACCCAATACTAATTAAAACACCAACACAATCACTTTAAAATATGTAGCTATATAAAATAACACCAGCAATAAAGTAGTTATTTCATCCCATGAGCCTATGACAGGAAGATCCCATGATCATTCAGCCAAAGGTAGGCAGCTTTTGGGTCGGATTGATTTCAATGGAGGAGATATTACCATGGATGTAACTCTTCCACTGAACTCATAGGGCTTAAAAGTGCTTAAGTTTGCCTTTATTGTGGCCATAGAGTGGTATCCAGTACTGCCGCTCCACCTCCACTTGCTCATGGGACTTGCGCAACGGGGAGTTAGCGATTCTAAAAGTAACCCCGGAAATGAGCAGAAACTCTCATTTCCTGAATGAGTCTGGTCACTGGTGTTCCATTCTGTGAGCTCCACCAATCTGTGGCCTTCCAAAAATAAGTGTTTCCACTTGTCTGGGAACTGCTAGGTTCCCATTGCACTAGCAGTAGTTCTTGCTAGCATGGGGGCAGTGTTGGATACTGCCCAATGTTTGCTGTTCCTTTCTCAAAATTAGCTAATAATAGAACATACCTAGAAGGCAATGGCTGAGAAAATGTCAAGCTGGTTTCATTTTACAGATTTATAAAATTATGAACAGTGTTTATGAACAAGTGGATAGAAGGAATATTTCCTTCCCATTTTATAATGTTAGATGGTGGGAGGTGGTCACCCAGTTAGATTAATTTGCAGTATGCTTAGAATAGACACAAGGGTACAATTCACACAATTCTTAATAAATGTACAGAATTCCTCACCACAAGAGGCAGCGATAACCTCTAGCTTTTATAATATTAAAAAATAAAAAATAAAAACCATACAACTTCAAAAAGAGTTTGTCTGTTATTAGCTATTAGCGATGAAGCTCCATGTTCAGAGGCAGCACCATATCAGGTGTTGAAGACTTTACAATAATCATAATTTCTTTTCCTAGAGGTACCTGCTTCGTTAGTCTTGTATAGAGAATGCTGCACTGTGTGGACTTCGGCTCTTCCTATTTTTTTACGTTCACCTAATAATTACTGCAAATATTTAAGATAGGAAAATATTTGATAGATCATTGAAATCTTGCAAGCTACATCAACTAGTTTGGGAACCAAAGGGGGACTGACTGATACTTTATTTTTACAAACTGAAAAAGGGTCTTTCCAAACACCGACAAGATCTAAACATTTATTTTCAAAACATCCTAAAATTATACAGAGTATCCAAGGGAATTACCCAACTTGAAAACAATACCTCCCTCCATTTATTTGCTTTAGAAAAGTGCTTTACTCTTAGCTTTTATTGATAAGAGTTCTATTTAGTTAAAACTTAAAGCCAATCCATAGATCCCCCCCCTCCCCAACTATTTAATCCTATGACAAAGACATGCAACTTGAAATAATGCCTTTTGGAGTGCCATTGTACTTGTCCAATCTGAACATGTACAAATATGTACAAACAAAAGCTACTTATTAATAGCCAGGTTTGTAATAGATAAACAGGAAACACATAGAATGATTTTAGAAAGGCGCAAGAGTTGAAATGCATGAAACATAAATAAACTTTCTTAGATTTGACTCCCTCTAGAGTATTTTTAAGGGAAAAGCCTCATAACAGAGCTTTCATTTTCAGTACAGAAACATTCTAGCAGCAATCCCACAAAAATGCCTCGGTTTTGATTTTTCTAAACATTTTTTTTTTTACTTCAGCTTCTGAATAAATGATATGGTAACAGTAAATTATAATTACAACAGTTATCTGCAAGAAATGATGGAAGTAAAATCTGTAAATGTATTTTTTTTAAAGGACATTGATAAGCACAATCACATTTGTCCATTAAAAGATAAAGGCCACAATCCAGCACACAGTTAGGCTCACTTAAGTCCATTGAAATCAGTTATGTGCACCTAGAGGGCATTATCAATAGCCAGGTGCATAACTGATGTCCCGCACAAACTATCTGTGCTTCCAGAGAGTGGGCTTTTAACAACTAGAAGGCATTGTGCAGCTATTCCATCTTTTCTTCCTTAATGGATTTTCCATGGTAATAAAAAAGAAAGAAGAAGTGGTGGGAAAACATGGGAAGGTTACAAGTGGATGATTCCACCATCTGGACCCCCCATAAAATGCCATGAATGAGGCAGGGCCATTGCATATTAAAAGCCTAGTTTGGAAGCACCCCAACTGATTCCATCATTATATCACCATCACTTGTCATATACAGAAAAGTAATGTGGCTTTTTCAAACATAAGTGGTTAAGTGACTGGAAGATATCAGTGCTTATGGGCTCCTTCAGTCCGGGCTTTTATCCTGCAATTGAGATTGCTCCTTCACGGAAGTTTGTGGGCTCTTTACATGACGCTGTGACCCTCCTGCACTAAATGCCCTTTGTTCCATTTTTAAATAGATCCCAGATAATGAGCTATCGAATTACCCCCATTCTGTTCCTCTTCAGTTTCCTCTGTCAAAAGAATTAAAGCAGCAAGAAGAGGCACGAGATCAATGACAGATAATGGAAGACTCAGATAAGGGTGGGGAAGGGGGAAAGGGGCAGGGAAAAAGGAAGCACATGTAAAGGGAGTCAGTTGTGATCCTGCATTTAAAATGGAAGCAGAAAGCCCCATTTTAAATGCAGGATTTTAGGCTGGTGTAGAGATGCCCTAACTTGGGGATAATCAGGCATATCCACTGGGAACATGTTTGGCAAATGTCCTGTTAGCTGATTCACTGAATGCCTAATGACTGCATTCCCTGATGGAATGAATGCATGACTGAGGTAGGCATCTGACTATTCCCACATTACAGAAAGGAAGATCATTGGGATTGTGCTCGACTTCTCTAAGTAGGCAAAAGTAATGTGAAAAGAGTTTCTTATTCTTTGGGACCAATGCAGCAACTGTACCCAAGTCACCGTGGTCATAAAATGTCCTTTTTTAGTTGCTGATGTGAGGGAACTGCTGTCAAGATTCCCTTAGCCCCCACTTCACTTCAGGGCCCAAACATACACAGACAAGAGGCTTCAGTCTACAGCTTTTGATCCATTACTTCACAGGATCATACAGATGCAAATTCTCAGAGAAACCTCCATCTACAAGGAATGCCTTCAGGGGATCCAAATGGAATTTATGAGAGTTGCCCGCCATTAGAAGAGGGAGGCGGTCTTGCTAGCCTAACTTAAGGGGGGGAGGTCCCTCTCTCCTTGTGAGGCCTCTAAGCGCAGCTTCTCATGCAAGGCCAATCGGGTAGACTGTCTAAGTTCCGCCCCTGCCTTCTCTCTCTTTGCTCTGTGCCTGGCATCTATTAGGTCAATCTCCTGTTGGCTTCCTCTCATGGGGTGGTGGTGAGGAGGGACCCTCAAGCTCAGCCATCTATACGTTTGTAACCTGAGAAGCAGGCCTACTCCTATCTGGACTAGCCTGGGGAAACACCTCCCCCATGTCTGATAGTTCTCCTTCAGAATCTGAACTGCTATCCCACTCCCTGCACTCAGAAACCACCCTGACAGGCAAACCTGAGCATGTTTATTCACCTGCTGAATCAACACATTGGCAGGAGGTCTGTCACTGAAAATCTCAGAGCTGTTCAGTGGAGTTAGCCCCAATATTACCTCCCATCTCAGAGAAATCCTCCCAACCCACGCACACACACAATCCCCCTCCCCAACCCCACAATGTCTCCCAGGAACTATAGAGATGAAAGCCACATGAAGACTGGCTGAATATTCAGGTTTCAGTGGTTTTGTGACGCGACTAACCAATATACCAAATCACATCCCTCATCTCCTACTGATTACCATGATTACAACGCCCTGCACTAACAAGCCAGCTGAATCAACACATTGCCAAGCAACCAAAAGTTTTTATTTTAAAATGTTTTTCACCTGATCATTTATTAACTGTTTTCATGGGCTATTTGGGAATGGGCTATTTTTCATTATGAATTATAGATGTGAAGCAAAAGAAGAAACGCAGCGTGCCACAAACAGTTAGCAACTTTAACTTAACGCTTGAGCTGGGAGCAACATTTTAAATGGGAAGTGATCTTCGAGTGAATCATGGAAAGATATTTAAACTAAATTCCACAAAATAGAAACCAATAATTTATGAACAAAAGCATAGAGTGTAGTTGTTTTATGAGGTAAGATATCCCTTAATTGTGGCTTTTGTTTTTGATTCATGTAGCTTGTTAGCAACGTGAGTGATCCCTCAAACTAGTTACTCTTCTTTATTATGCAGCTACTATAAAAATGTAGTGGATAAAAGACTGGGGTACAAATCAGGAAGTCCCCAGCTCAGTTCTCATCTCTGTCATGGATTTAGCCTAATGCAAGCCTGATTCTCTCAGAATAAATATCTCCATCTCCAATTTGAGGATAATAATACCAGTTTACCTGACTGTGAGGTAAAGATTACAAGAAAGTGAATGTGAAGTGCTTTGACCATTCTAAGAGGAATATAGACTTTTTTAAAAATGGGCTTTTTAAACTGTTTGGCCAAGTTAATAGTTAATGCAGAAGCAGACACAGAACGAATCAGTAAGAGAAGCCTACGAAGTCTGAAGGATAGAAAGACTAAGAAGCTAACACCACGTCTATGCACACACAGTAAACAGATGAAAGAACAGAGTTGCTTGGATTTGGATGCCTTCTGCTTCATGAAGCTTTGACTGGCCTGAGCAGGTTGGAGCTTAGGTTTGGTAAGGGTAACATTTAGCAAATTCCTCTGCCATGGCTATACTGAGGGTTCGAAGTGACAAGCCTGGAGAAGGGAGAGGATCACCAGGGAAAAGGGTGGGAAGGATAAGCAAAGCTAACTGGGATTGGGGTCAAGCTTAACATGTGGTGTCCTCCTCTGGTCAGACTGACATGCTGGCAGAGACAAGGCTGATCTACATTGTGCCTGCCATCGCAATGAATTCGGTGTCCCGTCGGGTTAAACACTCTTGCACTAAAACGTGATTATTCACACTCACCCATTTTCCCCGTCGCAGTGCTTCATTGAATGCGCAAGCTCAGTTCACACGAGCGCTGTGCTGTTTTCCTGCGCGCGCTTTTCTGATCTCGGATGCTAAGCAGGGTCAGCCGCGGTCAGTAGTTGAATGGGCGACCGCCTGGGAATCAGGCTTCCTGCACTGAGCAGGGGGTTGTTGTATCCCCTCAAATGAGACTAAGTTTTACCCCCTCCTATCCCCCGCTCTGGATGTTTTTTTAAAAAATTCAGGCGTTATCCTCGCAGAATTGGGGCTCCTCCGCAATGTTTTTTTTTTCTAATTCAGGCATGATCTTCGAAGCTTCACAACTTCAAAGCTTGGAAGATCATGCCTGAATTAGGAAAAAAAACATTGTGGAGAAGCCCCGATTCTGCGAGGATAACGCCTGAATTTTTTTTAAAAAAACATCCAGAGCGGGGGATAGGAGGGGGTAAAACTTAGTCTCATTTGAGGGGATACAACAACCCCCTGCTCAATGCAGGAAGCCTGATTCCCAGGCAGTCTCCAATCCAAGCACTGACCGGGACCGACCCTGCTTAGCTTCCGAGATCAGACTAGGGATGGTGGAGATTTCCGCCACGGATTTCAGTGAGGCCGAATGCCCCCGCCCCCCCCCTGGATTCCCCCCGGGACGAGGCTTACCTGGGGTGGATGTTCCGGGTGGCGGCAGCTCCGGCGGCGGCGGCTGGTCTTTCAACCAGCTGCCACGGCCGCCATTTGCATCCTGGTCTTTGCCATGATAGGCTACATAAGTCTTTACGTAGCCTATCATGGCAAGCCAAGCCCCCCCCCAAAACTAACGGCATACGCAAATGGCGGTGGCTACAGTGGCCGCCATTTGCGTTCCCTATTTTTTGCCGTTTTAGCCTACATAAATATTTATGTAAGCTATTATGGCAAAGAAAAAAAAGGAACGCAAATAGCGCCCACTACGCTATTTGCGTTCCCCTTTTTTTTGCCATAATAGCCTACGTAAATATTTACGTAGGCTAAAACGGCGAAAAATAGGGAATGCAAATGGCAGCCACCATAGCCGCTGCCATTTGCATACACCGTTTTTGTTTTTGTTTTGCTTGGCTTGGCTTGCTGTGATAGGCTACGTAAAGACTTACGTAAAGACTTACGTAGCCTATCATGGCTGCCTGGGTGGACGCAAATGGCAGCTGCTACAGCGGCCGCCATTTGCGTCCACACAAGCCAGTCCGTGGCCGGAACTCCAGCTGCGGACAGCCCTGACCGGCTCCTCCATGGAGTCGCCGCGGAGCAGAGCCAGCTGGGCAGGATTCCGGGGGGAAGGACAGGATCGCCTCCCCCCCCATCGAGGATTCCAGGGGGAGGGACGGAGCGCCTCCCCCCCCACCGCAAACACAATCTGCAAAAAGGTAAGTGACTTTCGTACATCCCTAGATCAGACAAGCGCGCACACATCCAGCCCTTTGCTTGTTGCTGAGGAAACAGGGGCTGCTGAGTGCTGAGGAAGCTATGCGATCGGTAGCCAGAAGAAGACATGGGGCCGTCGAGAGCTGTGATTGGACAGGAGGGAAATACAAGCACCGCCGCATATGGACAGGCGGGGGAGGGGACTACGACTGGATATGGTAGCGAAGGTGGAAAATCAGAGCACATTAAGGGGAAATACTGGGATATTAGGGTACTGAAAGCGGGAGCATGGAAGTGAGAAATTCCGGTTCCAATTCGAGGCGGCTACTGCATAGTGTGAAAGGCGGGCGGTGAAACCTCATTGGAAGCGAAAAAAGGCAGTAAGTGTAGATCCAGCCTGAGCCTGGGCAGAGACTGAATATGGAGATTGCCATCTGGCAGAGTTTGAACAATGAGGTTTCTCTGGGGATCACTCCTATAGGGTCTTCCTGCCTAAGGGAAGAGTTAGAACAAGAGCAAAGTTCAGGATCCTAAGGAAGGAATAGATATGGGTGCTCCTGTTGATGTCTCTTAATGACTATAGCTTAGAAAATGGAAGTAGAGACACTCAAAGTTTGGCAGGCTTCCCCTCAAGGGTTCTCCCTGACCAATCAGATCAGGTATCCCCTGAATTTGGTAGGCAATATCTGTCATGTGGCATTTACACTTTTTTTCTGGCCACACTCCCTTTGCAACAGGGAGAATTCTAAATGAACTGATAACCTGGTTCACAACCCAGAGTACAGGTTACGTATGGGTTGAGTATGAGGTGTCATTGAATCATGGGCTGTTGTGGGCTGTTGTTATGTGCAAACCCTGTACTATGGTTTAATTATGGTTTGTTTACCATGAACAAAACCAAAGTTCACAAAACCAACAACAAACCCATGGGTTGTCTTCCTGGATTGTTTGTGATTAACAATCCATAATTAAATCATAGTGCAGGGTTCACACATAATGGCAACTCATGATTCTACAACAACCCACACTCAACCCATACTCAGCCCATATTCTGGGTGGTCATTACATGTGTACCAGGTTGATTATTAATGCTGACTCCACTAATGCCCTGTAACCATCTAGTCCTGTGCTGCTGCAGCTAGTCTTATAACTGAGAGGAGATAGAAGAGGCGAATGGGTCCATCACATGGTGACTCTGCCAATTCTGCCTGGCACTGGCAACCTGATAGTTGAGGGGGGTCAGTTGAGCCTGTGTCCCCCCCCCCCACACACACATCATTTATGCCTGTGCACTCTAACATGCTAAATAAATGTTAAATACTGTTATTGTTTTTACATCAAAGATGACCAACTGGCACCCCAAGGATTGAAAAGCCCCAAAGCCATTTTTATGACTCCAATACCAAAAAAACATTTTCAAGTTGAAAGAAATAGAGATGCTCATACTACATGTTACATCTCTCTTTTGGACTTTGTATGCAATGTGTATTTATGAGTCCTTACTGCTATATCGTGCAAACATTGGGTTGTATCCACCATGATGCTGGCAGAAGGGAGTTCATGGAGGGAGACTTCCCTGCCCTATCCTCCTCCAGCCTTCAGAGGCCCTGAAGCCTCTCCGGAGGTCAGAACCTTCCTGAATGGGTCAGGAAACTTCTTGAATGGGTGGACTGCAGTGTAGGCTACTGAGGGGTTGGGAGATCCCCAGAAATTGAGCAGAAGCTCCTTCCATGGGTGGAGCTCCCACTCACAGAACATGTCCAACCTCAGCACCCTACACCACATTTTTCAGGGATGCCCCCTGCTTCCTCAGCCCTATGTGCCACAGCCCACCCCATTCAGGTGGGTCCCATGACCCGCAGCAGAGACTTTTCAGGGAGTTCTGAGAGCTGCCAGGGGAAGTCACCCTCTGTAAATTCCCTTCCACCAGTGAAACATTGGATATAACCCATTCTTATGAAGTTGACCATTCATAGCCCCTGGACTGGACCATTGTTTGGAGAATAGAGTGTTCCTTGAGACCACAGAAGTTGTTCACCACTTTTATACTGAATGTTGCAAGATGTTTATCAGGGTGGTTTTTTTCATATTACATATTTATAGAGTTCTGACTCCATTCAAATGTTAGGGAAGTCTTTGGTTTCTGCATTTGCCACAGGAAGGATCTGACAAAATGTGCTAAGTAATGTGAATGCTATTATACTGGCTAGTTTAGGAGTTGTGTGTTGCCTGCTAATGCCAACAGACCTTCCACACCCACCCTGGTCTGCAATTACTTGTCTTTTCTGTTTATTTAAATGACACAGTTGTTTGACATGATGGGGGAGGGGTTTCTTCTCATCTTGAGTCCTGCAGTTTTCTAACTGGGATGCTTTGCTTAGCCACTCTTAGCACCTCATTAATTACCCACTGAAGCAAAGTCAAACTGTTTTGCAATTCTGGTGCCTTTGTTAAGAGAGGCACCAGAATTGTGAACCACATTCACAATCCTGTGTTGGAATGTTAAAAAGGACGATTATCTGCGGTATGTCCTATTTGCTTCCATGAAACACAACAGGCATTTTAATCCTTGTAAATATAAATACAATTCTACCCAGGGCTTTTGCACCCATATCAGTCAATGCAGGCCCCAAATGCATTTTACTCTTTGTGGAAGTCTCCCTTTTCAGTGCAATACCATATGCTCTCCCTGCCTGGCAAATGGGTGCACAGCCACTCATGAGGGAGGAAGATACATAAACATTAAACAAATAGCCCTGGTGATGGGTACATAGCACTTGAGATAATCTTGCTCTGGGGGATAGTCGTGTTGCCAGTCGTCCTTCAAGATAAAACAAAGCATGACTTGGATGCACACTCTGGTACACAAATGGGTGGAAACTGGGGGAGAGGGGGAGGCAGCGCACATCCTCCAAAGGATTTAAAAATAGAAAGAAAAT
Organism: Heloderma suspectum; assembly: GCF_057233095.1. Taxonomy (NCBI): domain Eukaryota; kingdom Metazoa; phylum Chordata; class Lepidosauria; order Squamata; family Helodermatidae; genus Heloderma; species Heloderma suspectum. The sequence continues at coordinate 332,940,808 of NC_139458.1, forward strand.
AAAACTCAACTAAAATGGAGCTGTATAGCGGGCCATACAGAGTCTCCAAAGCATGCATATGCCATCTCTGTATGTAGACTTGGGGCCCAAGCCTATGCATGCCTAGTCAGCAAAAACTCTAGTGATTGTGCAGTTTTCCCCCAATTCTAAAAGGTTGAAATGCCTCTCCTAAGGCTTAGTGACTGGCTGGTGTTTTTGGTCTCACCCCCTTTTGCCTTTGGCCTTGCCCACCATTGGAATGTGACCCCCGAGAGCGTCTCCAAAATTGAGTTTGGCTGTTAGGATGAAATAGATTCTGTACCTCTTCTTTAGGGAGTACATGAAAGTGAAGTCCTCCATTCTTATTCCTTTTGTGGAAATATATATATATATATATATATATACACACACACACACACACATACACACACACACACATATATGCACACACATACATACACACACACTCACACACACACACATACGTACGCACGCACGCACGCGCAGTCGCACATGAATAAATGCTAGAGGAGATTGACTCAACTGGTAGTGACTGTGGCCACTAAAAGAAGTATGGCCAAGTAGAGAGACTAATTTATAGGGACTAGTAATCAACACGTTCTGTTTTCATGTATGTGAAAATAATATAACAACAACCTCAATCTTTCCCTTGAACACCACTCCACACCTCAAACAACACCCTCACTTTTCGTCACCATTTTCTGCCTGAAGTGAACAGGCATATCAACACTGAAGCTTTCTGTGTAGGATAACTTGTACACATGGGCATCCACTCATAGGGTTAAGGGGATGCAACTGTGCCCCCCCCCGATTCAAACTCCCCCCCCCGGATTCCACTGCAGCACAGCAGCAGTGGGTGCTGCACTGCACCTGCCCCATCTGTCTCTACTTTCAGTTTCCAGCCGCACAGGCCAGGCTCAGGACAGGACAATTAAACACAGGAGAGGAGGGGATGCCCTCAAGTTTAACCAGCACCACAGGAGTACCTCCACATAAGGCAAAGAGGTAGTAGGAGGCAGCAGTACAACTAGGCTCCTCCTCTACACCAAAGTAGCTCCATTCTGAGAGCAGCAACAGCGCTTCGTGCTGCACACGCCAGCCCCATCTATCTCTACGCTCTGGTTCTCTGTAACACGGATGGGCAAGGCCTGGCCAGGGGAGGTCAAGAAATTAAACCTGAGGGTGTGGGCATTGGATTCCATCAAACTCAGTTGAAAGTGGTTGCAATGCAAATGGTAGAAGGTGGACCTGGGCAGTGAGGCTGGCTTTCTTTTCTTTTTTTGTCATAACATTTTGTTTTATTTTGAAACATAGTTAACAAAATAAAGGCTAGGAGGATGAGGAGGAGCATAAAAATACATCACAATCACTAAAGAAACAAATGAAGTCACTAATTACAAATCTAAGTAGGAGCTCAATTTCTAATGAAAATAAAAATGCAAGTTCTACAACATTTGAAAGGAGCAGGTGCTGGTGTATGCCACTTTGTGTATTTGTGCATAATCATCAGAAAAAAATATAGGCAACTGTATTTTGTTGGAACTTTATCAAAATTTTGAAAAGCCTCAGCATAGGAAATGAATGGAAACCATGGGGTCATAATATCATTGTTCATGTTAGGATTCCTTGCTCACTGCACTTGCTGAGTAAGTTTACACATACTCATAGTTTCCCAAATTTTATTAAGCCACTGCTCTTTAGTGGGTTGCTTTGGAGACTTCCTGTTACAAGCTATACATAACTTTGTAGCTGTATACAATTGCCTAAGAAAGTCTTTATGCAGGAATCCAGGATCGTTGGGTTCAAAAAGATGAAACAGCATTGCTTTAGGAACAACCAATGGTCTAACATGAAGAAGTTCCTGACAGTAATCAGCAACCATGTTCCAAAATCCCGCACGTAGAACATTCCCACCAAAGATGAAAGTATGAGCCAATATAACCGCACCCCTTCCAACAATATTGACTATAATTTGGATGTATTAGGTGAAGCCTTGCAGGAGTTCTGTACCACCTACTCAGAGCTTTGTATTGTGCTTCCTTTATATTAGGGTTGATTGATAAAGATTTGGTAGCCTGTGAGAGCACCTGCCTTGTAAAGCATCTCAGACTATGACTGCAAATCACTGATTTCCTATCCTGGTCCAGCCAGCAGGGTGGAACTCACCCTTGCTGAGTTCACTTTATTTTAAAGTGAACCAGTGAGTTGCTTTCCAGCCCACCCTTGAGATGAGTTGAGGCTGGGGGAGAACATAGGAACAGCACCCATCTAGAAAGTGGGAGTAGGGTGTGGCTTGTAAGGACTATCCCTGATAGTCCCAGAATCACAAGGGAAGATGTACTCCTTATATACATTGGCTTTTGTGGCTTAACCACCCCCAGTCCAGCCCAGCCCAGCCCAGCCCAGCCCCTGTAAACACGCATAGGATCAGGCTGTTGATGTTGGTATGTGAATGCACCTTAAAACCCAATGCCTTCATCCACAAAGGCTGGGAAAGCACTGAAAGAGAACATAAGGGAAAGGGAGAGACAAAACATGCAGCCACTATTCTACCTAGTTATTTAGTATGAAACTAGCCTGCTCCCACCTTTTAGTGTTTTAAGCAATGAATGAAGTCACAGCAATGGTTAACACACCCACCGTCTGGGTGTGTTAACCCTTCTGGGTGTGTCAAGCCTTTTTGTGGTCTTCCCTGTTAGGAAACAATTGCATCTTCTGCTTCATAAAAAAAAATCATCAGGAGTTTCCTGTAGCTGAGTTTGGATAGTAGTATGTCCACACAAAAAACAAAAGGTAGCAGCAAAGTCAGGAGTTCATGATCTTTCTAACTCAGGTCTTCTTAATATTCTGAGTTTATAACCATTTTTAAAATTAACTTGACAATGTGTGCAGATAAAGTTCATCATTATTATACCCATATTGCAGGAGGCAGGGCTGTGCCTGAGAAAGTGTGGGTTACACAAGTCCTGCAAAGTAGCCCAGTGTTGTTATGTCCATTTTGCAGAGGGGCATGTGTTAGAGTAGTGTATGACAACTCAGCAGAGTAATCCACTGTTGGTGTTTTATGGAAATGCAGATGGGGCTGTGAAACTAATTGTAGCAGCAGTGCAATTTATTTAGGGTTAGAACAGGTTGTATATACTTTAAGGGAACCTGCCATTTTTAGATCTTGCAGGAGGCCCAACTGGAATCTCTCCCCATCTCTCTCTTCATGTGGGCCTTGGAGCTAAGACGGTGTGTCATGCAGCTCCACAGTGTTTTCTCATGTATTGTAGAAATAAAGAAACCCCTTGTAAAGGTACCTGTATCTATTGTGCATTGCATAGAGCAGAGCCTAGCAAGGGGCTGCAAAGCGAGCAGGTCACCCCTGCCTCCCCTCCCCCCAAATATTAACCATGCACTTCAACTCTGTAATGGCCTTTGGCCCTAAGGGCCATTACAGGGGTGAAGGGAGTCATGGAAATAATTGGGGGTTTCCGCTGTGGGTAGAAAGACATTGTCTGGACACCAGATCTACCCACTGAGAAAATATGCAGTTCCAAAAGAACACTGCTGTAGTTCAGAATTCAAGCCATGCAAAAGTTGTATTGTTAGCTGGTGTAAAAAGTGGGTGATGACAGTCAAAGGTTAAGTGAGTAGTCCAGTCTCCTCTAGAACCCTAAAGCCTGGTCAAGCATACCCATTTCTCCTCCCATGACTGCACTCCCCGCAGACTTGACTGATATTCTCTAGAGCTTCCTTCCCCAACCTGGTGCCTCTCAGATGTTTTGGACCATCTCCTTTCAGCCCCAGCCAACATAGCCAATGGTCAGAAATGCTGGGATTTGTAGTCTAAAACATGTGGAGGGCACCAGGTGGGGAAGACTGCTCTAAAGAGTATTCACCAATGTTTCCAAGATGAAGGAAATCATTCTAGGACGAGTCAGTGTTATGATAAGGGCAGTGATGCCATAAAACATATGATATGATATTCTTAAGACAGCTGTACGGTGTTTGTGCATCTGGTTCATTTCTCTCTTGTTACATATACACACACATTATCCTTCACTCCAAATAAAGTTTTGTTAGAGTTCATGATGCGTCTTGAATATAACACTCTACTGCCTTAGTAGTCTTATACTACTCTGAGTAGGCTTCTAAATGTCATGGAATGTGATGCTAAGCAACATATACAAGGAAAGTGCACAGGTGTGTTGTAGTGGTGCACACTATCTGTGCAAATTACAACCACAAAGGGCTGTACAGCTTAGCCCCCCCCAAAAAAAACCCTTCAGACACCCATACTTTTATGTTGTTTCCAGGGCTGATATCCCCTTTCTATATAACTATTTTTTCCCCTAATGGTCCAAAAATTTAAGTCCATGGCAGTGTACTTGCCAAATCTATTCTTGGTTGGTGTGGTTTTCCTTATCTACCTATTTTAACAGGTTTTTGTTTTTTTCACATCCACCGTCCTAGTATACTGCTATTTGGAGAAATGTTGTTATGAGCTATATGGTAACAAGCCAACAGCTACTTCTGTGACCATGCACTTTTTCTAGCAGCCTGAACCTCGGTCACTGGAATAACACACCAATGACAGCCTGGTTTACACTAACCTAATTTCCATGCAGTTGTGTTCCTTAGCCACATATTAAGATTAAAATTCTGTGTTGGATCCCATTTGGAAACTGTTGATTTTTCCCACTTACAAGATTATGTTCGGGGGTGGTGGTGTCATGTTTCTGTGTCCCTAATAGAGGTAGTCCAAATTAGCACTTTGGGCCTCATAAATGAAATGACATTCTGTGTCTTCATTCTTACCCTTGGAAAAACATTGTCATAAAACTTTCCCAACACCTTGTTCCCTTTATGGGCAGAGAATTGCACAACCATCTTATCTGGTCTCGTGTTACAGAAAAGATGATAGAAAGGATATGAGACAATAGGGACTAAATACCGGCCCTCCAGCACAGTAGATCCAAGGTTGCTCATAGAGCTATAGTTACTTGAGGGTGAGGGGAGTCATTTAGGTGAGAGCATTTTCTATGTATCTGGCGTCTATTTCAGTTTTAGAATATAGCAAATACTATTTTTAATTCCAGTTTCAAACATCTATATTTTCAATGGCATGAATATTCCAAGGATGTACAACATACTCCAGAGAACCCAATGAAGTTGAAGTAATCTTCAGATGGAAAGTTGCACTCTTGGTATGTGTGGTTTTCTTGGAGATTGTGTTAGTGTTGACTCTTCAGAAGTGACTGTTTTGAAAGCCTATTAGTGTTTACTTAGAAGCAAGTTCCACTGATTTCAATGGGATTTATTCCCTAGTATAGGGGTAGGGAACATGGTACCCACAGGCACCAGCAAAGTGAGGGCCTCCAGCTGCTCTCATCTTCTTTTCCCATGAATGCCTCCGGGCCACACATGGGGTTCATAGCCATTCTTAGGAAATGAGGATGGCAGGCAGCTGCAGGCCAGGCCAATGCTTTCCTCTACAGTGCACCCAGCCACTAAGGACAGGTTTGCATGATTGCAGGAGGAAACCACACACTATGGGTTGTTTCCCATGCAACTGGCATTTGGTTAATTACCTGTGCCACGTCGCAGGTTGCCAGGTCATCCGAACCCAGCGTGCAGCCCCTAATACAAGCCATGGGTTGTTGGGTGGGTTAGAAGCCACCCCCACCATGCCGTGTGCCAGGTTCAGACAAGACGGCAACTTGTGATGTGGCATGAGTAATTATGCAAATGGCAGGCACATGCGGGGGAAACAACCCATACAATGTGGTTTGCCCTGCTGATTATCCGAACCCAGCCTAAGAAAAAGAAGGTGGGTTGTGGGAGAAAAAGGGACTCCTGTGAGAATGAAAAAGAGGGGGAATGAGTTGGCTGACAGATAGAGGAGAAAAAGAGGTTGACTTCAGGTTTCTGTTGGCATTAAAGTGTATGTTCAAAGGAGTTGTTTGTTTAGTGTGTTGGGGCTCAGACCCTCTGCCTTTTGAGCAGCTTACTTGTTATTAGTGACTAGCCATGTCTCCCATGGCAGCCATTTTGTGGTAGTTTCTCAAATTGCCAGATGTGCCCACAGGCCCAGAAAGGTTGCCTCCTCCTGCCCTAGTAAGTGTGTATAGAACTGAAGCTTGTGTATTCTGAATTACAGACCTCAGGGACCATATAAAACATTTATAAAATATCCCTTGTGCCTAGTAAGTGATGGGAAAGGCCAGTATCCCATCTACCTATCCATCTAATTTCATACTGTGCATGTATTAATATTAAATTATTATTTTGCTAAAGATCTAAAATATAAACTGTTTACTAATGTCCACAAGATCCTTTAAGGCAAGTAAAAGGCAGTTTTATCTAGAAAGAACACCAGACAAAACCTCATCATGTGCATCCACTGGAAGTTACATAGCCCATTTCTGTTCACTTATTCAGATGACGATATCATACCATAATCCTCTGTTTGTAATGTTAAATTAACATCTATTGAGACTCATTCCAACATTACTGGAGATTAATTTCAAAAGCTGGATGTCACCAACAAAAGATCTATGTTCAAAAACATGTGGGAATGCAACAGGATAAGGACTATGGAAAAGCACTGTTAGATTTAGATTTAAGTCATTATACCTAAGGTATCTCAGAGTTCAAAGACAGCTATTAGCCATAATAGCTACATGAAACCTGTTCAGAGATAGTATCCCTCTGAACACCAGATGCTGGGGGCAAACAGCAGGAGAGAGCTGTTGTCTTCATGCCCTGCCTGTGAGCTTCCCAAATGCATCTGGCTGGCAACTGTTAGAATGCTGAACAAGATGGAACTTTGGTCTTATCCCTCAGGGCTTTTCTTATGTTCTCAAGATATTTCTGAACTTTCAGAATACTGGAGTTGCATTAACATTGCCCCAATTGTTAGAATTTATGTTTTGTCACCTTTCCCACCACTAGCCCCCCACCAATTCTCAAGTGCTTTGAATTTATTTTGAAAATCTACTCCTCCTCCCCATTCTCATCTTTGTGCTGTCATCTCATGGGGAAATCCTGATGTCCAGCTATATTGAATCAAATGGCACTTTTACCAGTGAAGTCCAAGTTTTCTCTAGCCCTCGTCACACATTATGAGAAGAGGAAACATGGATACAGCGCGGCTTCATGTTTAGCTGAGGTTGTGGGACTTCTCCTGGCCCTTCACAGGATGAGGGTGAACTTCTGCAAAGATAGCCTTTTGTATCTGCACAGGTGCCCCACATGATTCAAAACCCTGGAAGATAAGGGCCCTAAACTGGGTGGAGACCCTCCATAGACCGAAAAAGTTCCCTAGTGTAGAAGCTCACTCTCAGCAATCAAGGGGTTGGGAGAAGTCATGTGATCTCAGGAAGGGGTAAATATGTGGCTCCATACCCCACTGTATCCGTATGCCCTTTCCTCTGAGTAACACCAAAATGAGGCCATTGTCTGTGTCTTGTTTGGTTAAAAGTTTAAGAATGTATTTGGAACAAGGATAACTGTTTTGGCAGTTGGCCTCTGTACACCACCACATTGAAGGTGAAAGGAAACATACCCAGATGGAAACGAAGTCAGGACTTTCAGCTGTAATTCAAAGGGTATGACAAAAGTGGGGCACTAACCATTCAAGAAGGACAGCCAGTGGCATGCACACACACCCCATCATTGGTGGCTCATAAGTAATGGAACAAACCAACATCACTGCAAACTTAAGGATCGCCTTTAATACCTGGATGAAAACCCTTTGCAGTCAATGACTGCTTGAAGTCTGGAAACCATGGACATGACCAAATGCTGAGTTTCCTCCCTTTCGAGATGCTTTGCCAGGCCTTTACTGCAGCTGCCTTCAGCTGCTGCTTGTTTGTGGGTCTTTCTGCCTTTAGTCTTGTCTTCAGTAAGTGAAAAGCATGCTCTATTGAGTTGAGATCAGGTGATTGACCATTGAAGAACATCCCACTTCTTTGCCTTGAGAAACTCTGGGGTAGCTTTTGCTGTATGTTTTGGGTCATGATCCATCTGCAATATGAAGTGGCGTTCTATCAGTTTGGCAGCATTCGGCTAAATCTGAGCAGAAAGTATAGCCCTATACACTTCAGAATTCATCCTGCTGCTTTGATCAGCAGTCAATTTATTATCAGCAGTCACTTCTGCGGTCATCAATAAACACCAGTGACCCGGTTCCATTGGCAACCATACGTGCCCATGCCATAACACTGCCTCCACCATGTTTGACAGATAACGTGGTATGCTTTGGATCATGAGCTGTTCCTTTCCTTCTTCATACTTTTCTCTTCCCATCATTCTGGTACAAGTTAATCTTGGTTTCATCAGTCCAAAGAATCTTCTTCCAGAACCGGGCAGGCTTTTTTAGGTGTTTGCTGGCAAAGGCTAATCTGGCCTTTCAGTTCTTGAGCATTACCAGTGGTTTGCAGCTTGTTGTGAGGCCTCTGTATTTACATACATAAAGCCATCTCTTGACTGTAGATGTTGACAATGACATGCCTGCCTCCGCAAGAGCATTCTTGACCTGGCTAGATGTTGTGAAAGGGTTCCTCTTCACCATGAGCAGAATTCTGCGGTCATCCACTTTAGCTGTCTTCCGTGGTCTTCCAGACCTTTCACTGTTGCTGAGCTTGCCAGTTAATTCCTTCTTTTTCAGGATGTTCCAAACTGTTGTATTGGCCACTCCCACTGTTTTTGCTATCTCTCTGAGGAGATATTTTGTTTATTTTGTTTCCTCCGCCTAATGATGGCATCCTTCATGCGCATGGACACCTCTTTGGACCTCATGTTGGACTTGATGGTCTTATAGGCCCCTTCCAACCCTACTATTCTATGATTCTATGAATAATCCAATTATTTTTATTTTTGTCATCATGGAATACTTCATGGAAACACCAAATCAGTTATCTAAATGAAGATTAGGATAATAAATTCAACTCTTGTTGGTAAAGTTTATCAAATGCTAAGATTGTTTATTATGATGTCTTTCTTTTATTGGAAAATGTGGACAACTGTGTTATTAAAATGAATTCGGGTGCATGTCAAATTCTTATTTAGTACAGATAGTAGTTCATTTGTTCCAAGTTATTGCTGCTTTTGAAAATCTTATGGTGACAGCATTAATATTTTATCATAGTAGCAAATAATGAAATAAGAAAGTCAGTTTTGGTGGTAGAGGAAGAGAATAGAAATATGTTCTACCGAATACTTTTAGTTTTATTTGGAAAATAATGCTAAGTTCTTAGAACTAAGAATCATAGGATCATAGAATAGTAGGGTTGGAAGGGGCCTACAAGGCCATCGGGTCCAACCCCCAAAGTTCTTAGATCAGAAAAGCTGTTCATTTTAATGATGTACTTAGAATCGAATGGCCACTTCTCATTTAGTATACAAGCCAGCCCAATGAAGTGTATTTAAGTCCCATTGATTTCAACTGGATAGTGAAATATACGATTATTTTCCATTATGATTAGTGGGTCTTAAAAGTGCCTAACGTTTGCTGGATCTTGCCAAATATGTTTCACTGTGTACTGGTAAAACCTTTTACAGGCATTTCTAAAACATTATGACCACAATCCAATGCACAAACATACTTAAGGTAAGGACTACTGAATCAACAGGCTTGAGCATGCCTAACTTTAAACTGGGTCACAGTGAACAGATGTTCATGACAAATATGTGTTTTCAACTACATGCACTGTATATGTAAACAAGCTAAGGGTCACAATTGGCTGTGGCTTCCCACATCATGTGCATTTGGCATCAAACACACATTTGTCACTATGTAATGTGTGAATTGGTCAGCTACCTGAGAATCTTTTACTTTTCTGAAGCAATGCAAGTCTCTTTCTCCCAGTCATTTCTCCTTTAAAACAGTCACACTCCATGGCCACGTGAAAACCCTCCAGCTCCAGGATGTATCTCTGATTACTGGTTTCAGTGGTAAAGATATATACATTTAGCTCTCATTGGAGCACAGTGCATATGTCAGCAAAGATGCTGGTGCTGAAAATCTTTAAATGCTTCATCTCAGTGTCTGCAGTCTCCCCATCTCCAGTTCTTGCGGACACCAAATGTAGCTGTAGAACTCTGTGCCACCAAGATATGCACGTTGGATTTTTACTTCTATATCTGATGCCAATGTGAACTCTTATCTTATCATAATGGCTGACATAAGAATCAAATCCCATTCCATGCCAGATTATTGTAGAAATCAATGCTTCACATGTCAGAGCCTGGCTTCAATAATATTACACTTCTCACTTTACAATCACGTAAGTACAGTAAAGAATAACGTGGGTCTGGCCTTAAGATCTGGCCTTAAGGGGGTTGGACTCGATGGCCTTGTAGGCCCCTTCCAGCCCTACTATTCTATGACTATTCTATGATCTACTTGAGTATGGGAAAACTAATTTTGTTCAGAATTTCCCATATGACTTTCCAAGTGTAAAACCTTTTGCCTCAGTCAATCAGTCTCAAGACCCAAGTTTTCTTTTTGACTCTTCTATAAACAACATATTAAATCCCTTAAAAAACAACAACAACCCACTGTTCACTCATGGCTACCTCTGTCACGTAACAACCCCTTTTTCTTTTTCTTTGACCTTCTAATATTTAGAAACAAAGGGCAAAAAGAACAATTTGTTGAGCCCCTACGGCTAAAACGGCACAAGACAGAAAACCAACATTATTCTACACATCTGAGTTAATCAGATGGATGCTGAGATGGGCACCAATTCACTGCTGCATTTCTTCTGAAACATTGGCGTTAATATTGACATCAACATGCAGACTCCCAAATTTCTCCAAACGAACTGGGAAATTATTAATATTTTAAAACAATAAGTTCAGGCTCTTGCTTTACATTTTGATTTTGGAATGTTTTTATTACTGCATTTTCCTCCCAGGCTAATACTGTGACAGAAAGGAGACAGGATTCTCAAGATTCTAGAGGAAGCCAGTGAAACAAATAAATTGGTTCTATCTCTGGATTAAAACCATTATTTTTGACTCTGCCTTAGGCAGTTTTGTGACTACAGAAAATAGCTCAGAAGGATGCTGAGAAGCCTTTTATGTGATCTGTACAATAACTGGGAGTTGTGCATTAACACTAATGTTTTGAATATGTGCAATGTGTCTGTATTGTGAAGTACTCTGGTGAAGGTTAGTCTGGAATACCTTTTCATTAGAGAGAATGTATTCTGTTTATGTAATGTTTTCCTTATGTTTCCTCAAGATCTCCCCACCACCACCACCACCACACTCTTTACATACTTTTAATGTTAACACTTCTCCAGCTGAGCTGCCCAAGTTTGTTATGAGTTGGTTTGCATGTATATTCCTCTCGTTTCTTCCTGTGCTTGTTTAACACCATTCCTATGGTTTAAACTAACATTTCAAGGGGAGAAAACTGTATTGCCCACCAACACCACTCCAGATAGGGCAGACCCCTTCTGTATACAGTTTTATTACTGAAGTTTGAAGGCTGAATTGCCTTTTATTTTATGTTTGTGCAGCAGTCTCATCCCATCCGGCTCAAGTATCCTGGGTTAGAAAGATTTTTCCTGGAATCTTTTTCAAAGGAAGCCTCCCACAAACCTTTAAATGCCCCATATTTTCTGATACAGATATTTAACAATACAGAAGAAAACAAGATTCCAAAGACAACTTTTTAAATGGCTTTTAAATTTATGGTTTCTGGGTAATCTAGAAAGGGTGGTTATTTGTGTTTTTCTTTCTTTCTTTTTAAAAGTAGATGTATGTTGATAATATGTAAAATAAAATAGTCAGTCACTACGATCATCATCATCACCACCACCACATTGTTCTTACATAAACACCCCTGTGTAAAAAGCAATTGAATCACAGTGCAACCCTATACGTGTCTACCCAGAAGTAAACCCTATTGAGTTCAATGGGACTCCAAGGTAAGTGTCTTCAGTCCTATCCCATTGAACATAAAGGGGCTTACTTCTAAGTAGACATGTAAAGGGTTACACAGTTTGCTAAATTTAAAAAAATGGGTTAAGATCAGTGCAACTTCTAAATAAATGTATTTGGGATTAGGGTGAATATACATCTGGGTAGCCTTTAGACGGACAAAATGCTAATAGTAATCATTTATAAATGACGTCTTACTTCTGATAGCTGTTTCGACTCTGTTGCGTTTACTAGACTAAATCTCAGTGATAGCATGAGTTTTTAATGGGCGGAAACTGTCTCTCCCAGACTTCTGGCACTGTCTCTGATTCACAAGGACTTGCGATTGTTTTGTAACTAGAAAAAAAATGAATGCATGTATCAGGCAATGTAATGCAATCTCTTGAAATTTTGTGGGAAGAAGGATAAAACATCCTATGAATATGAAATTGAAACAATAACAAAATATTCAGCAATATTCCTGAAAATGAAATTAATTAGATGAAATACCCTCATCATGTAAGTAGGCTGGAGCTCATCCTTATTTCTGGACAAGGTTGACTGCTGCATAGCAGAAGTTATTTGTGTCTAAATTCCATTGTAATAAACTGGACTTGAGTTAGTTGCAACCTGCTCTATTGCTTTCAAAAGGCTTTAGGGTACTTGGAAGTAGGTCCGCTATTCTTGGTGGGTCTTAGTTCCAAATAAACATAGAATCAGGCTGCATGTCAGGACTGCTTTGCTAGATTGTGTCCACAAGCTGCACATCATTTGCTCCAAAACTACCCACATGCCTTCAGCAGAATCACTACAGAGTAAATTGCTTAAGCTATAGTGGTTAGAGAGAGTGAGGATTCCTATGTGTGAATTTAAAAATGCAGACAGTCCAAGCAGAAACAGTGTCATAATACCTTTATTAGAACCACCTCAATCACACAGCAGTGAGCTACTTTTTGAGTTTCACAGATCTCTTTCTCAAGCATGATGATGAAAAAAGACAAAAAGAGAACAGAAAGCTGGGGCAAGACATGGCAGAAGCCCCATCTGTAATAGGATTATTATATTAAGATTTTCCATAGTGGTAGCCAGCCATGTTAGTCTGTTCAGCAAAAACAGCAAAAGAGATTTGTGGCACCTTAAAGGCTAATTTATTCTGGCATAGGCTTCCCTGAACACTGTCCATTTTATCAGATGCCAATCAGAGGTGTTAACCTCAAATTGGCAGATTTATATATATATGCTGGGGGTGGGGGAGTGAGAGAGATGTAAACGGTGTTATCAAAGGAAATTGAAATGCAAAAAGTACTACAGACATAGTGATGGTTAACTAAAGGGTTGCCATTCACAAAATGTTTTCAGGTGATAACACATCGCAATGGTGAACTGATTAACATATGTATGATTGTTTAAAAAACACCCTTTATCTTATTCAAACCACAGGAAATAGAGTTGACTCTCTTGGTGAATGGTACTTCAGCTATTTCACTTCAATATCTGTCTTTGAAATTCCTTTGTTGAAGAATTGCCACCTTACATTAATTGAAGTGGCTGAAGTGGCCCTACCTCTTGGTTTCTAAACATTGCTATTCCTGGTGTCATATTTGTGCCTATTATCCTTTTGCATAGAGTTTGTCCTGTATGTCCTATGTAGAATGCAGTAGGGCATTGCTGGCAAATGATGGCATGTATCGCATTGGAAGATGAGCAGGTGTATGAACCCCTGTTATTGATGGATGGCATTATTAGGTCCTGTAATCGTGTTGCCAGAGTAGACACAGGGACTGAGTTGGCATCTTTGTGACTGCCATAGCATCTGGTTCCTATCTCTGTTGTGAGGTCTGTTGTTGCTGCTGTCCTTTTTAGGTTTGGTGGGTGTCTGTAAGTAAATACAAGCCTACCACCCAAGGCCTGTGTTGTCCAGGATAGGTTGTAGGTCACTGATGGTACATTTGAGTGGTCTCAGCTGAGAGCTACAGCTGACAACCCGTGGTGCTCTGTTGTTTCTCTTCGGCATCTGTCCTGTAGTAGATTATCCCTGGGTACCAGACTGACCCTGTTGACCTGTTTTTTCACTTCATTGGGTGGGTATTTAGTCTGAGAAATGCCTGAGTTAGATTCTTAAGCTGTGAGTCTTAAGGATCTAAATAAAACAGAGACTATGGCCCATTTTAAGGTTGCTGGGTGGTTTGTTAACCACCCCCATCCACCCATCCTCACTGGGTTCAGACATCACAACAAGTCATGCTGGAGACCTGTGCAAATCCGGCCAGTACATGCTCGATGGTTAACAAGCCACTGCGGCTTATTAACCACTCTGCGATCATGTGAACCAGCCCTAGCTTCTACCAGGCCATATCCCCACTATGGTTGGTTAGTTGTGTAGATCCGTGGTAGGGCATGTACTGTGCCAGGTTCAATCTCTGGCATCTCCAAATAGGGCTGGGATAGACTCTTCTGAAACTCTGGAGAGCTCCTGGCAGCCAGTGCAGGTAATTCAGAGCTAGATAGGCCTGACTCAGCATACAGCATTTTCTGCTCCCCCACCCCCTTAATATTGTGCCCGACAAAGACTTATGTGAAACTTGAAAGGTAGCTCACTGCTTTCTCCCCGTTAGTTGGCCCTCGTAAAGGTATGGTGATAATGTGCCTGTATGCGGCTGACAGAGAAGCAAGCGTGGCTTCTTGAGCTGAGCGGAGCCACCACTGCAGAGTCCCTCTCTCTCCGCCTTCCTTCGGAAGCGAAGACGAGTCGTCCGTCAGGAGCCGCTCTGCTGCCCGAGGGACGAGCGACGCAACGGGCCCGGCCGGGCAAGGAGCAAGGCTTCTGGGCCCGCGCGCGCGCGCACTCGCATGGCGTCCCTCCCTCTCTAGCGCACCAGGGCCGCCCGCCTGCCGGCCGGCGATTGGAAGTTGCTCGCCCAGGCGCCCGCGCGTCCTATTGGAGTTCGCTTTCCACACTTCATGCGCGCTTAAAAAAATACCACTGGACAGCCGGAGAGGGAGGAGAAAGGGGGAAGCGCTCGCGCTCTCTCTGCGTGCAGCAGCAGTACTGCCGAGAGAGACTCCTCAAGTCGGTTGCCCGAATCCCCTCACAGTTGAGCGTCGGTCAGCCGGAGTTTAAGAGCTGAGGGGCCGCTGCCGCTCTTGCCGCCGCTCGAATTCCGTGCCACTGGGACGGGGCCGCTTTTCGAACGGGGCCGCCTCCCTCGCTGGCTCTGAGGGTGTCCAGGGCGCTCGGGCTGAGGGAGCTGAGGCTCGCGCCTCCTCGCGCGGCTGGGGCTGGCGGCGTTCCTCCCCTCACGCCTTTCCTGCCAGAGATGCTGCCGGGCTCCGCGACGTGCGAGGCCGCCCCGCGCCTAGTCCGAGGGCGCGCCCCGTCCTGAGGCGAAGTCAAGGGGGCGGCGGCGCCGCTTCCGCTGGCTGGCCGGCTCGCTCGCCCGCCGGCCAGGCTCCTTCCCTCGCTGCCCCGCTCCTGTCCTGCGGGCTCCTCTCCGGGAGCCCTTCAGCGGGGCTCGGGCGCCACAGAGAGGGCGGCGCACACCTGCCCATGGAGTTATTGGACGGGGCCGCCGACCGATAGCCTGAGAGCAGCGTGCGCCCCAGTCGAGCCCCCCTCGCCTTCATCGCTGCGCGCTTCGCCCGCACCTCCCCGCTGCCCCCGCCTTGCAACATGCTACCTGCCCTGACATCGCCCGGGCCTTTCGCTCCCGCTGCAGGGCTCCTGCCGTTCCTCGCCATCCTTCCGACGAGACTGCCAGGAGGCAACCGCTGGGGCCATTTGAAAGTGCAATAATTCCTCGCCGCCACCGCCGTCCTTGTTTTGCTTTGTTTTTTAAAAGGAGAAGACCGGGAGCCATTTCTCAGAGGCAGGTATTTCTGCTGCTCCCCCTCCCCTTCTTTTCCCCCTCCCCGCTTCTCCTCCTCCTCCTCCCCAAAAGGACAAGAGACGCGAACTTTTACAGGGTTACTATGCAATTGCGACTGGTTTCTTGGTTTTTTATCACTTTGAACTTGATGGAATACGTGGGCAGCCAGCAGCACCCTTCCAGAGTCCGGCGACAGGGAAAAAGTAAGTGTGCGTTTTTCTGTCTACTGGATCTATCTGAAGCAAGGTTTGGACTGCTCTGTTGGTTCTTCTCTCCGTGTGCTTGGACACCATAGTAGCTCAGCAGAGGAATAGCCACACAGAAGGGGGGGATGGCTCTGGACACAATGGGTCTCAGGCAGCCCGGTCTTATGCACATTTATTTGCTCTGAAGTAAATCCATGGAGTAGACCTTCATGAAATGCTGTTTCTTCTCTGCGCAGCGCGATCCTAAGCATTTTGCCTAGAAGCAAGTGTCACTGTGGGGCTTCCTTTCCCAGAAGTTTATAAAGGGGTGCAGAACATGCATAGGATCGCGCTGCGTATCTTCTAAAAATACGTATATTAAAGCCTACAGAAGGGATCAGAAAAGATCAGAGTTTACCCCCTTGGTGGGAAGCTTTTCTCAGAATCCTTCATCGCTCATCAAAGGCTTAGAAATGCATCACTGAGTCAAGCTAAATTAGGTTAAGGAAAGATTAAACTGAAGTTAATGTCCTTATGTATTTTCCCGCCGATGCTTCCCTGCAGCCCATGATCCAGGAAGCATCTCAGTGCCCCAAACCCGATGATGTAGTAGTTGGTCCCTTTCTCTCGCACACCGCAGGGCTGCGTGCTTCAGGCACAGCTGGATTGCAGCAAGTGCCTGTTGATCTTTGCCTAGCGGTCTGAGTGAGGTCTGACTCCTATTGAAATGATGGCAAAGCGATATTGGATTGGTGGAATGGTTCTACCTTGCGCCCAGTGAAAAGGGAACAGAAAAAGGAATGGGACATACTGGGGTTTCCCTTGGGCTGCAATATTAGAAGATAGAAATAAATGCCCTGAAAGAAGCCCGGGACACCCAGCCCTTTTCAAGAACCGTGAAATTCAGGGCAGTGGGCGATCATCCAACCTTTCCATCTTTCTAAGGGGAAAAAACACACCAGTGGTCAGTCTGAACTGGAAGTGACAGTAACGGCGAAACAGAAAAACAGAAACCTCCAAGGGAACGTTGTAGGTCAAACAATGCCGACAATGTTATCATAGCGAGTAGGAATCGGCCAAAGTTAAGAGTGCAATCCTCCATATTTTTACTCACCAGTAATCAACTGAGTGCAACTTACTCCTTAAGGAAACGTGTTTGGGACTATGCCACTTATTTCGATAGGAGACAGTCGTTTGAAGCACTGGATAGGAGTCGCGCTGAAATCAACCCGACTTAACTTTGGCTGGATTGTTTCGCTGTTGACTTCACACTTCGAGCCTGCTGGTGCTCGGAGGAGCTCAGGATCACGTGGGTCCTGGAGTAGAGGGCCAAGCAGGGCCAGACTTACACTGTTTGAACCTTGGATTCCAGTAGCTGGCGTGGCCAGATAGCCTAGAGAAACTGATGTGGTTTGGAGTGAACGAGGCAATTCCACCCAGCTTGATAACGCTTAGGATTTAACTGACTTTCCCCAGTAATGAGAGCAGAATGTAGATTCAAGTGAAAAAAGAGGAAGAGAAAAGAATGAGGTAAGCCCAGAAGAGCGAGTGAAAGTCTGGTCTCCTCTCCCGTCCTTCAAAGTCTCGAGGGACAGAGTGCGACTCTACACTATTGAGTTTTGAGGTTTAATTCCCCCCGCCATCTATCTCCCAAGTCGAAACTGACAGTCCCCCCCAAAAGGTCGTCGTCCTTCTCTGTCTTCTCCTCCGCGCGCCCCCATCATATCTCCCCAAAACCCTTCCGAGCCCTTCATCTTCTCGGGTACTTCTGTCTCTGCCTTCTGGGCTTCCTTTGGCACTTTGTACTTAGTAAAAAGGGCGGCTTGACAGCTCTGCTCTGATAGGAAGAGGGAAATGTCAGAACACACGGTAGTCTGTTTTCCATTAAATAACTTCTTTAAACGGTACACCGGGAGATTTCCTAAGTTTTGCCCAGCGTTCCCTTTCCGCACCTTGGCACGCGTGTCGCTTGAAAGCTCCCTTTGTGCGCTTGGTCTTTGGAAAACAAGGTCCGTCTGATTCACCCACCGTGGTGGTGCCCTGAAAAAATCGCATTTTGCAAGGGATTTCCGGGCATTCTGCAGTCCGGTTAGCGAGGGGAGCAGAAAGGGCTAATTAAACACTGACACGTCGCCGATTTATTGCCCTGGGCGACAGAGCGGTTGGTTTTCCTCAGAACGTCCCGTCGTTCCTTTAGTCTGCCTAGCGGGACTAGGTCCTTGATTAGGTTTCCAACTTTTCAAGCCGAGTTTGGAGAGAGGGCACTAGAAGGCGGATGATACCATTGAATACCTTGTACCTCCTCCCCTCCCCTCCCCTCCCCGCTCTCTCTCCCTGAGACAAGAGACAAAAAGCATCGTATAGGGGCTAAGCACGAATCCAAGGAAGGCTTTTCGGCGTTTGCTCCGTCTACACAAGTTGTCCCTTGGCCTCCAGTAAATGGACTCACCGGCCCAGGAGGAAGACTTAAATGCTCTGCCGTAGGTCTGATTTCAGCACTTCCCTCCCGTGCGTTGCGGGCGAGGAGGCTGTCTCAGACAAGCGTGTTCATCCCTCGACGACTGTACTGTCGAGCGAGGATCATGGGCCATCAGAAATCAAACACCAAGGCAGGACTTTCCCCTTGCCACCGACGCGATGCTTTTCAACCTACCCCGGAGCAAGTCTCGCTAAGTTCAACGGGGCTTACTTCCGGGTAAGCGGGATAGGGGCTGCAGCCGCCCGTCACCAAGTGATCAAGAGCTGTCGAGGGATGGCGCATCCGTATACGAGGCAGCCGAGAGCGCGCGGGCGTGTCTGATAACGTGTACTTCTGCATTTTGTACTCGTTGACTCCCCTTGGAAGGCATTCAAATAAGCAAACCACCGACCAGAATTATCTTCATGGCATATGAGGCAGAAACTAATTAATATAAACCCCTATCTTTTGATTTCTCCTTTTGTTCTAATGGACAACTCCTTTTAGGTGGTGGTGTGATCTGGGCGTGATCTGCTCATGTCAAGGTAGTTTGCCTTTTTCCAGAGTCGGATGATCTCTCCCTTCTTCCACTTCCCCCGAATGTCCCCCGCTGGTGGCGTGGAGCTCCAAAACTGTGAGAGGCGCGACCCCTGGCGTCCGCTGTAGTAACACGGACTTCTCGGCAGGTGCGTGCGTGTCTTGGAGGGGACTCGCTCGAGGGATCCAGGCACGTGGTGGCCGCGGAGCTCTTTCAGCGAGCGTTACGTTAAAAGCCCCACCTTGGGTCGCCCTATCCCGCAGCTTTGCCCTTGACTTCAAAGGCAGGAACAATCTCGGTCCCTAAACTTGTATTTGGAGACAATGCAGTGAGGGATTGGGGGGGGGGGCGGGCGGGAGAGGAAAGATCAGATGACGATGATGAGATCAGAAGAGCAGATGTTTAAACAGCACGGTAGAGAATCGTTTCTTATCTTTCTCACAAACTAATCAGGCAATGTAAAGCAGGCAAAAGATTTACTTCAAAGGCAGATACCGCTTACATGACTTCAAACCAGGGGGAAAGAAATATTCAGAGCCAGCCACGGGTGCAATTTTAGAAGGTAGCTAAGAGGGATTGCTTCATCTGCATTCTTTATGCATCTAAATAAATGGTGGCGGCCATATAAAACTAGCCTTGGGGCTGCAATAATGTATTGCTCATTACTCATCATGCTGCTGGTATTTTCCAAACATCCCCACCCGCCTTCATTGTGTCAGTTATGCAAATACAAGAGCGCGGGTTCGTGTGTCCCTTCTACACTACCCACATAGCATCTGCACCATGAGAGTCAGAATGTTGGGAATTGTTGGTGGAGGAGAATGAAGTCATGTGCTTCCCCAAAAGGGGAAAGTTGAAAGGGGATGTTCTGGTTTTTAAAATTTATTACATCTCTATACCAGCTCTCTGTTTCCCACACTCCCAAATTTAATCCAGGAATTTGCTTGGGAATGGCCAATGGAGTGAGGCAATTTGAATTTGGAGGGAGGGGCAGGGAATGGAGAAGGTCCAAGAAGTGAGGATGAAATGTAGGGGGCTGCAGCTGTCCACTCATTCCCAGACACTCCTACCTCACCTGTGAAATGTTATGGATCTTTTCCTAGTTTCTCATTTTACCTCTTTGAACAGCAGATACTCAGGCCATACCACAAACTGCTTTTGAAACGCCTTTCAGTTCCGGACTGTGAGAGTTTGACTTGTAAGTGAAAAGACCAAGACAGTCAAGCCACAGCCAGTAGAATGACAGGGAAACAACTTCAGTCACAGGCCAATAAAAATGGGCTATGTGGTCACAAAATCCTCTTCTTGTGGGCAGCCAGTACAGAAAAAGATCTAAGCAGAGTTGCCTCCTGTATTCATGGGGGCTTAGCATTCTTTGTGCAAACCAAAAATGGTATTTTAGTAAAGAGCTCTCTTTATTTCACTTTCCAGAGCAATAACAATCATTTGTGCTTATAATCAAGCAGTTATTCATTACTAATAGTCAATTAATTCACTGCAATGAAAATGAGAAAAAAAAATTCTCTTTCTCTTAAAGGGCAAAATTTCCCTTTGTAGTCAGCTCTACAGGTATTCATATGTATATGTTTGACTTTAAAGGGCAATTTTGTCCTTTCAGAGAAAGTGATTTTTAATTATTTTTTTAAAATGTGGGAAGAGGATATACCAGGATCATTCAAGGAAAACTGGTATATGTAAATCAGTTTGGGGCTAAGCCGGATGAAAATCAGTAGGCTGGCTGCATTGTCAATAATCTTTTATACAATACATTTTATGCAGATAAAGACATACACTGAAGTTAAGCTTCAGTTTGTTGATTCAGATTATATATCGAAAAATGAAACACAATTTAAAGAAATCAGCTGTTAAGTATTTTGTATTTTATTCAGATAAGAATTCTTAAAATTAACACATTATTTGTTTATATAACCTTTGCAAGGATAATACAAGACAGCACTCAAATTGTCACATATTTTAAAAAATGAGCATCATTTATCAAAATAAATTTAGAACACTATCCTGTACGTGTCTATTCAAATGTAAGTTCCACTGAGTTCAATGGGGCTTACTCTACACACTTACCTGGGAGGAAGTCTAACTAAATGCAGTGGAGTTTACTTCTGTGTAGACTTTAACGGCTTTGCCAGAGATTCTGTATGTGGGAAAACTGTATAAGTTAAGCAAATAGTTTGATGAACTCTTACTATGCAGATAAAATTTAGCAGAATGTTAAAAGCATCAGTCAACTGTCCCTCATCCTTTTTTAAAACGAGTATTATTGCATGTGTAGATAAAGGGGCTCAAGGGAGATTCAACATCCCCCAAGCCCAAATTGCAAAACATTTTGCAACTATCGAGTGGAATTGGGGTGCACTTGTACTTTCTGGGGTGGGAGTACTTGTCTGTGTGTGAGATGTTTGTACAGTGTGCATCTAGTTAGCCCCTATTGTCCATTTTGTCTTCAGCCTAGTTTCCACCTGCCTTGAGAGTGATGTCGCAAGCCACATAATTGTTTATCCTTCTGGTATTGAACAGATTTAGTACAAATCATCTTAAGTGGGTGTGTATTTACATCCCTATATAGTTCTTCCAAAGCATCACAAGGGTTAAATAATATTGTATATCAGAGGAGGCTATTTCACTTGAATGAATTATTGTTAATTTCTTGTGCTCATGCACAAGTGTGTGCATTTGTGTGTGTAATTGCCCATAAAAATTGAGTGGGATAGAGGGCTGTTTTGGAGAGGAAGGTGAAAAATGAATACCCCTCCCACCCACCTGCTTCTGCCCATCCTTTTTCTTTTCTCCATCTCTCATCCCTCTCCTCAAATGTTTTTAAACATTTGTTTGCCACTTTATAAACTTGTAAGTTGAAAAGTGAGTTAGAAATTCTTCAGATAACGAAATATTCTCATCCCTGTCTTCTCCTCCCACTGTACACATGTGAACATCCTGAGAAGGAAGCACACTGAATCAGGTGGCTGGACAATTTGTGTTCTTTTCCCAGCTGTATTCACCCTGGAGAGAGAGGAAAGAGTGTCCCTCAAGCTAGGTGACTCTCCTGACAACCCAAGAACTGGCTTTAAGTAAAGGGAGAACTCTCCATTTGAAAGCCAATTTTTCTCTATCACACTCTATTGTGAAGCTGCTAGAACGTGACAAAGAGAAGAATGTTGGGAACTTAAATATATGCACATGCATATATATGAGTTGTGTAGAGAAAAGGCAGACCTACCCCAAAGAATGGTGGCACATGATTCAGTTACATTGCTAGCAGGTCTGAGCCTGGCTAATGTCTGAAAATTTCTTCCCAGAGTTCCGTGGAGGACAAGTTGAAATGAACAAACAGAACGTTGAGAAAGATGTGCCTGCCCTTGACAAGTATAACAGTGTTGATAGCTAGTGGTTTTTTAAATGTGTCAAAATAAGTAACTTTATTGATTGCAAAGATACAATACTTGTGCAATAGGATTCTAAGGTACAATTAGGTTACACCCCTCAACTAGAAGACTTTGCTCGTGACTAGGATTAAACTGACTGTTGTGGATTTTCTTTCAAAGTAAACGTTGTGGGCTCAGTTTATGTTTTTTCTTCATGATTACGCTATTGTTTTGTCAGAGTAAATGACTTGCTAGCAAGTAAGGATGTTTTTGTTTTTTTACTATCAAAAATATATTCAAAGCATTTGGAGGCCTAGTCCTTTAACAGTTGAAATAAGTAGCCATTATCATTAACATCCACTATGTCAAAAAGATAGGAAGTCATTTCTAAACTTACATAAAAAAAACCTTCTGCCATCAAAAATAGGCCTTTAGTTAAACATGCATAGACATGTTTTCATTACAATTTTATGAATCAAAACAAATTTGGTGGTCATATTCTGTTGTCTTAAGCATGTATTACTGAAATCTATTGAATCATCCATATTGAGATACAACAGCAAATGATAATTTTGCTGTTATAAGCATGAGCAACCTCAAGCCTCAAGCTCACATCGCTTTCTTCCCCATCCTCCTTTATTCACATAGCAGGGGAAGAGATCAGAAGCTTCCAGTGCTGGTAGTTTTACCATAAACCAGGATCCCAAATTAGAACCAAACAATGGTTTGGCATCGTGGGTTGTAGGCAAACTGATTTACATGAAGTGCAGTTTTCCAGGATTGGATGAAATATCAAAGTACGGTCTGCCATAAACCAACACCAAAACCTTCTAATCTTTTCTCTTTGTATGCAGAGAAAGGGGAGGAAGGAGCACACATGGGAAACATGTGTTATGCTTGAATGAACTCATAACATACATATGATTCTTAGTCAGGACAGAAAGACAGGATAATGCAAGTGTGAGGATTTAATTTAATGTCTCCAAATCTGCAAGGGACCCACCAAGGAAATTTGTTTTTATTCAGGAATCATGTTAGTTCCCAACCTAACCTGGATGTAAAACTGCCTTACTGTGCAATCCTATACAAGTCTATTCAGATGTAAACCCAACTGAGTTACTTCCAGGTAAGCATGTATAGGGATGCAGCCTTAGGTGTCTTTCTCCTTCATTGTATTCAGTGCCACTCCTAGTGGTTGTGGCAACACCTCCATCAGGATTATGTTGCCCATTTGCGTGTCACTAGTTTACTTATGTTTATGCTATGCTGCACTCTAACTGCACGCATGTTAGAGTGTGGTACCCAAATATGTGTAAAAAAGGAAGAGTGGGGACACCTGATTTGGATCTCACATCAAACCTGATTTGAATCTCATAAGCGTAAATCAGACCACACTCTACTCCCAGTGCTTTAGGTGCCTAGTTGACTTCATACTTAATCTCAGACTTAGACAAGTGCAATGAAAAGTATTACTGAAAAGTAGCTGGTCCCCTTCTGTGCTGATCAAACTAAACTATCCTGGTAGCTCTATTTCTGGACACATGGAAACTTAGAGACCACTTTTATTATACACATGTATTGGAACTATAAGATAATGTCTGGTGTAAAACAAAGAATCAACCTCACACTAGGCAGATCCTGTGAATTCTTATTCATTTACTTGGTGTTTTGTTCCATTCTGGACCAACAGGACCTAAATAAGACGTATGTACTTTGCATTCAATGTGCTGCCTTAATTCCTAAGTAACTGGTTTTACGGACTTGGAAATACTGCTCTTCACCTAACACTGATAACTGGGTAGCAGAACTCCTAGAATAAGCATATACAGTAATAGAATAGAGCTCCAATTGCACAACAAGACATTCCTGGCTTCTCCTCCATCCCCCTGAGCCCCAAAAGGCACTCCTGAGATCAAGAGACCTTTTGAATGGCATATGATGAGGCATGGGGAGCTGCAGTGGGATGGAGAAGTTGGGATAAATCGGAGAGGCTGTCTCATGCAAACAGATGTGCCTTTCCCCTAGGGCTGGCGTGAGAATCCGAAAAGGGGATGGAGTCCAATGGACTCCCCCCCCCCATCCGGCCTCCCAGATCCTGCTTGCTGAGCCCCAGGGCACTGATGGACCCAGCTGCCAGCTGGAGCTCGGTGAATGGCTGGGAGTGCTGTGGCATCCCAGAGTTCTCGACCTAGCCTCCTCTTGAAGATGCCAGGGTGAGAGACCTGGGTGTTGGCCATGACGAGGACTTGGCAGTGAAGCCCTTGTGCTTTATGTGCACAAGGGCTTCACTGTTGACTGCCAGAGTCCTTGGCTCAGAGAGGAGGGGCGGTTCACGCGGCTTGGCAGGCGGGGCAAGCAGGGAGGCTCACTGAGTGGGGCTGGGCTGGGCGAGCTGGGGAGACAGTTCGTCGAGCTTCCCCCACCCTGAACAGAGATGGGTCCGTCCATCCATCCCTACTTTCCATTCATCAAGATGCACTGATTCCTCTGCACTGTGACTGTCAAAAAGCCATCTTGTAGTGGGAGGTCTTCACTTTACCGAGAATAGAAACTATGTCAACAATGTGTAGTTTAGGCAGGTTCAGATATATTTACCTATCTAGGGTTACCTGGCAACATCAGGTTCTATTTTACTTTGGAGTGTATTTGAAGTTTGAACTGAATCCAAATGTAAATCACAAATGTAGTAATAACTAACTGATGTAGGAACACCTGCATTGCATCCCTGGATCCCCATGCACAAATCTAAACTGCAAAAACATGGCACTTTAATGTATTTTTAAAAATTTATGTTTGTTATCAGCACATTCAATGATCCAACAGAATTTATTGAAGGGAACTTTAAGAACATGGTATTTGATTCCTATCAGCTCTATGGGTCAGACAGAAGGAAACCATCCAGGTTTTCTGCAACAGATCTCCCACAGACAGTCTTAACAACAGTAAACATTACTCCAGTGCTTGTTTACCAAAGCTACAAGTACTAGCATCTGCAAGTACTTTATTACATCTCCTTTTTGACATTGTCATAACTCTGGATGAACGTTTCTCCTATTCCTAATTAAAGGCATTAAAACCCCAACATACTCATAGTGTGGCCATGTGTCCTGCATTACAGAGGACATTCCTCTATTTCAAGGGCTGCCAGAGGAAAGTCCTCTGTTCAAATGATTGTCCATTCCAAGTTGGTTTAAAGATAAAGAGCCATAAGAAGGAAGAGCAGGAACCTTGAAGCTCTCCATCAGCAGTTAGCACCTGGACAATAGACCTGGACAATAGACTGAGCAGGCCCATAGGTAACCTGGTCACAGTCATCCCCACTACGGTGAAATGTATAGTATTTCTAGAAATTTTTCTGAATTGGCATTTATATGTATAAATCAGCATATACAAATTTTATGCAAATCTGTACCTTCTGTGTCTGGAGGAATGCATTTCCTCTCTTTTTGGGGGATGAGTAAGTGGCTACCCTAATCCTAAAACTACTTACAAATGGTTCAGTTGGCTTCAGTGGGCTGATTAATACAGCCCAATCCCATACATGACTTCTCAGAAGTAAGCCCCACTGAGCTCAAGGGAGCTTACTCCCAGGTAAGTGTGTACAGGATTGAAAACTTACAGTGCAATTTTATGCATCTTTATCTGGGCTGCACAACATGGCCAGCTCATCATGGTTATTTAACTGTGTCATCCAAATCCAGTCATCATTTCATTTCATTTATTATATTGCTATACCGCCCCATAGCTGAAGCTCTCTGGACGGTTCACAAAAGAACCCTTGCTTAAACCACGATTGGCAGTACAGGTTAAGTGAAGGTTGTTTAACCCTCCAATAACCCAGGATGACTAAATTCAGATGGCATGATGCAAACTGCGATTGGTGCAATTGGGCGTTGTGCAATAAAAATGGCTGCCGCATGCACCGCAGCTCATCGTGGGTTAATTCACCCATGATGACCCACCACGTCATGCAAACTGGGTCATTATGTTCAATGGGGCTTAACCCCTACTGCAAATCGTGGGTTAAGCAAGAGTTGTTTAATCTTCGAATAACCTACGATGACAGTGTTTAGACAACATGGCACCACCCCAATCAGCCCAATTATATTCAAAATGGTGGCTTTACATGCCCTGCAGCTAATCATGGGTTAATTAATTAACCCACAATAACCTGCCATGTCATGCAAAGCAGGTCATCATTATTTTTGATGGGGCATACTCTCAGACAAGTGTGATGTAATCCTATACAAACATATTTCAGAATAAGCCCCAATTGAACCAGTGAGACTTACTTCTGAGTAAACGTGTCTAGGATTGCACTGTTATTTATATAAGAAGTAAAGAGCTGGAGTTTTATTTTTAAAGAAATATTGGAGGAGAGGGTATGGAAATATAATTGTGGTCATTTCAGTTAGATGTGCTTAAGCTTATGTACAGGCTAAGTTACAACAGAGCAGGGGTGGGCAACATGTGGTTCCCCAGTGTGGCCCCCATCACCCCAACTGTCCCCTGCACCCCCAAAAAATGTTTTTAAAAATGAACAGAAAAAATGATGTCCGGAGTACTACAGAGTGCCAAAAAGGTAAGCCTTCTAGTCCAGAGTTGTGAAAGGGTCAAATTAAGCTTGCAAGCAAGCTGCATCTGACCTTCTTGGTGCTCCGTTATGTTCTGGACACCAAATTTATTTTAAAATGTTTTTGGGGTCATCCTGGACCTCCTGCACCCCATGGGCCATAGTTCTATGGCCCATGGGGTGCGGGATGTCCAGGAGGCAAAAATGACTCCTAGACCTCCCGAAGTTGCTCACCCTTGCAGTAGGGAATGATACCTCGGGCGTTGTGCCAAAACCTTTGAGGGAAAGGTGGATTCCTTGGATAATTTATAGAAAGGTGGGGTACACATCACTCCCACCACTAAAGCCCTAATCCAGTTTGCACCCCTCTAGCTGCTTTTATTGTGTGTGTGTGTGTGTGTGTGTGGGTTGGGGGGAGGAACACCACAGATGAAGATTCAATCTAAGATCTCCTGCCTTCTCATCTAGTTTGGCACCAACTGCTTTGGTAACCTTGTATTCTACAATGAAAACTGCTTAAAAAGCTGTGATACACAGTGTAAAGTGCAAGTGCAGGGGAGATGGGCAGAGAAACCAAGGTTGTGGGATACCTAGAATTAGGCTGAGCATTTATTTCATGAACCTCCAGCAAAAGCTACTAGCACATTAGCAAAAAGAGGAAATGCAACATCAAAAAAAAGAAAAGAGATTTTCATTAAAATTGCATATGATTATTTTTATATATATAGCTGCAGATTTGGAAATAATTACTATAATTTAAATAAAAATATAATCTCTCCATAGTGGAGAAGATTGAGACCAGGTCACCTGTGTGCCTGCCTGCTCAGTCTGCTATCCAGGTGCTATCAACTGTTGATGGGGAATTTCAAGGCCCCTGCTCTCCCTTCTTAGACTTCTTTGTATTTAAACTGGACTTGAACTGGACAGCCCTTCAAAAAGGACACTTTCTAAACAAAGGACTGTCCTCTGACAGCCCTTCAAATAGGGCTGTCAGCCCTCTGTAAAGTAGGACATGTGGCCACCCAATGGTACTTAACCTTTATTTGCCACCACTCTGAACATCAATTTCTATTGCACAGCAACCTGTGGAGGTAAAACAACAAATAATGTAGCCATAATTTGTCAGTTTGAAGGTAATGACTAACTATAGTTTGTGAACCTGCTTCAAACCATGGTTTGTCTATTTTTCAACATTGAAACAAAGCACAGTTAAGTCTTGCAAACCATGATTTAGCATGTTAAAAGTACATTTAAAGATGAATGTTCATCACGTGATGAAGCCAATGTTAAGTGATGACTTGCATGTGTGAAGGCACATTACAAAACTAGGAAACACAATGCTTTACAGTGGAGGTGGTAGCTCATGCATTCAGGTGTAAATTATTCAGTGTTGAGCAACTGAATTGTGAGACATCAAATGTGTAAATCAGCCCTAAGTAAAGTTACCCTTACTTTAAAATGGCAGCGTAAGTGAAACCAGCGCTAGACTGGTTGGGTACAGTACAACCAAAATTAAGCTCATTTAAGTCCCTTTGATTTTAATACGAGAGAAGTAACCCTACCAATGAAATGAGTGAGCTTCATTTTGACTGGATTGTTCCCCGTGTTAGTGACCAATTGCTGGTAGAACCTAAAAAGTGGTCTATTTAATCGTTCAATTCAGTAAATATTTGGATACGCTAGAACATTTAATTTCCATTGAAATGACTTCAAATTGTCTAATATTAATGCTGAAACAACAAAGGAAATACCCCAAGAGCCGGAGGGAAGCAGCTGCAGGGGCATCTGCTATTTTCACCAAACCATGGGACTCTCCCTAACATATTTTTACTGTTTTGTAAAGTACAATCTCTTTTTCTTCTGTCATAAATATATTCCCCATGCTGTAAATAAATAGCTTGCAAGCACCATAACATTAATATATATGAATAAATCTTAACTACCTAATGTCAGGTCAAAAGTATAAATCTTATCTAATATGCCAGGTCAGAAGGGAAGAATACTTTCACTGAAAAAATAGCAACCACCTTCCAGGAACAGAGCTCTAACTCTCTGTTTTCTTTTTTCACCCCTTTAAAAATATTCTGCTGCCAATAAGATGATTTGGACGGTCTCCTTTTAGAATTTCCAAAAGAAAAATAAACACGTGGAGCAGAATTAATTTATAAAACATGCCAAGGTTTATCTTGGCAGAACACTTTTCAGCAGTGAGATTTCTCTCTGCCTTGCTTTCTTCCAGACATGCACACATTTACTTTCCTCTACTTTTCTTATAAAATGAACAAGTTATTTAGCTATAATATAATAGAGCAAGGCTGTACATTCTATTTATAGATAGTAGTAGAAGCTATGGTTTCTTCAATGTAGAAGGCTCTGTATGGAATTTGCTACAACAGAGAGCCCGACAATCTGGGTGCTTTAGCCCCAATATTCAATTATTTTGGTAGGCTTTGAAATAGGATTCATGCTTTTATCGTACCAAGAAGTCAATTCTAATTACAAGGCACCCTGAGTAACAGTAAGTCCATTTTTAAACATTCAGTAGTATCCAACTAAAGTGCTCAGGACCCCCCACCCTTTTACTTGAACGTCTGCGTTCCTATGTTCTTTTGTTTTCTTTAAGTGTTTGAATATATGTAAATTTTGGTCTGGATTTATTCTAAAGTAAGTTTGCTTGCTCCACATTTGCCTCTAAAAAAAGCCCCTACAAAGTTTCAGAAGAATAGGTGTAGGGGCTAGGGAGTTATGATGTCTGAAAACCAGTTTAAAGCTTTTTTCACAGTGAAGCTTGATAGCATTGGAAGAATGTCCATCTCACAGTCCCATCCTTGCCCCCGCCCCCGAAGCAGAGTGATTGGAGGGCCCCTGGTAAAACATGCCCTATGGTTAGAAGGTGGACTTGTCAGTCACTCAACGCCCCCCCGACCCCGACCCATTCAGCAGCTTTCTGCATGCAAAGTGTGCACACTAGAGCTGGGCAGAAGATGGATTGGGATCCACTGGGAGATATCTGGGTGATCTGCAGTGGAGCAACAAAGGTTTCTGATTCCCAGTTGTTTAAAACATCAAGGAATAGGCTTCCCACAACCCTCTCAAAGGATGCTTCCAGATGGAGGCTCCCCAGTGCTAGCAATCAGAAGGCATTGTGCAGTTGTTCCAGCCATGCTAGTTGACATACCGTATGGACTTGGCATTTTCGTATCAGCTCCTAGAACTTCATCTTCTGGTGCGGCTATTCTTTTTTATGTGTCCATCACAGTCTATGACAATACTAATAGTGTTCCTTCACACATCCTGTCAACCCTGTTTGGGTCCTGAACTCAGTCTTCCCCTCCACACTCTCAATGTGCATTGGGGTGGGGGACGGCATTATCAGGTTTCTGCTTATCAAGTGACATTTCCCACTGAGATTCCTTCACCCTGCAATCCCACTAAGCATCAGAAGCACGTGTACCAAAAGGGCTTCTCCTTATAAATGACTGCCCTCGGCAGCAGCCTTAAAAATCTACTGGCAAAAAGCAGTTCTTCTTACACATGAGGGAAAATTAAAATTCCTGTATTTCTCTTAAGTACTGAACATGCACAGCTTTTATAAATATGGATATATGATTATGTTTATATGTCTGCTGAAATTCCATGGAAGCAAACAAAATGTGGTATTAGGTACACAACTCAGCTTCCTAAGAATCTCAGGAGTTTAGTATTTTTAAGCAAGTTTCTGGTACTTATGGGGGAAAAAAAGATTTAAAATGTTTGGATGGTGCCTGGTGTTACAGATCCACTTAGCGGAATCCTTGCCTCAGGACAGTTCTGGTCCTTGGACCCATAGCTGGATTAACCACAGGGCTAAGAAGCTGTACCCCCAGCCCACAATCTGACAGGGGTCACTAGCTAACCCAAATTCCCAGCAAGTCTCTAGCCATTGTAGAACCTGAGATACGAGGCAAAATGTTTTGTCCAATTGTTTTGTGATAAATGAGCCTGCTGCCACCATTTTTCAATGTTTAGCCAATGAGTGAAGTCTCAGCTATGATCAACATTCAACCAAAGATACAAGTATAGAGTGACAATCTGTCTGCAGAAGGGGCCTCCTGGTTCATTTTGAACCCCCCCCCTTTTTTTTTAAGTTAGGCTGAGAGGTAGTGACTGGTCCAGATCATCCAATAAGAAATGGGATATTTGCTGGTCTCCTGACTGCATATGTTGTGTTTAGCTGTTGAGTCTAAGGCAGTTTGCATGGTCTATGGGCCAGTTTGCATGTCACAGCAGCAAATCTGCTGTGACATGCAACAAACATCTTGCAAGTGCCTCGTTCATAGGTCATTAGCCTGACATCTGAACCTGGACACTCTGGGTTAAACAACTCAAAGTTAACCCAACAACAAATCGTAAGTTAACGCTGAATTGTTTAACCCATAAACAACCCAGAGAGTCCAGGTTCACACATCACACTAACAACCTACAAACAGAGCATTCATAATTTGTTTATGAAAACCGGAAACAGCTTAGACACTCTGTGCATCTCCCCAAATTGTGAGTTAATTCACAGTGACATGTGAACCAGGTCTATGTCTCTTTCTTGAGAAAGGGTGGGTGGGTATGGGGGGGGGGAGAGAGAGCGCGCACTTCGATGTGTATTCATGTTTTCTCTGTGTACAGTATGCTGTAAAAGTAGAAGCTTGAATTCGTATTTGAGTTCTCTGTCATGGAAGAGATTATAGTATTTTGCTTCCAGGAAAGCATGGAAGATGCTTTCCACTAAAGTATGTAGTAAAAAATGTTTTTGCATTATTATTGTACATTGCTGACTCTGTGTGTGTAGGCACAAATGTTGTGTGTGAGTTCGGTACTGGGGACAAAGTAGGGGGCCCACTACAGATGGCTAATCCCATGACCCATCATAGCTTCAAATCAACCCTGCTTGGGCCTCTGAAGCAGGGAGTTCCACAGGATCTCTGGCTGGAATCTCTGTGCTGGTGACACTGCAATTAGGGAGTGGTGCAAGCTACTAGTCTACAGCGAGATGTGATTGAATAACAGGGTTCTTGGCCGTTGCTGTGGTTGGAACAGCCTCAAAGCAGTGGATCTGGCCATCTTTGACAGCATTGATGCTTGCAGTTGAAGCCACATGCTGCGCCAGATCATTCCCAATGTGGGATAGCATTTGTAGCTCCTTGTGGATGGCTACTTTCCAAGTCCCTTCCTATTTCTGATAGGCTAGGTGCACTCTCAAAGGGCTTAGTAGGCCATGTTACTCCAGCACTCATATGGCTGGAGCAATAATGTCCTCATGTACACTAGTTATATTTGAACTTGTGTTTCTCTATCCCTTTTGTATCTCCCCTTTGACAATAATTTCTTCCTAATGGCTGGCTGGAATAGCTCAGGATCAGATAAACAAACTCCCTCCCAGGTTGGCTGTGGCTGGAAGTTCAGACCTTGGGGAGCTGGAACCATAGTGGGGTTGACCAGCGCAGTAAGAGGGTTTGGAATCTTGGGAGCAACTTTTTCTATTACATACACCCTGGAAGGCTGGGATTGAGAGACAGCATGATTCTGTCATTTAGGACGGTCAGTTTTATAATGTCCCTTCTCTCCACAATGAAAACCAGTAATCTCACCCATCCATGGCCCTGATCTATTGGCAGGGACTGTGGTGCTGGGCTGTTGAGGTTTGGAATCCAAGTTGCAGGATGGTCCTTCAAAAGGTTCTGGTGGTTTTCATTGCTTTTTGAGACTCTCGTCTCTTCCTAAAAGTTTCCTTTCTTGGCCTTTCAAACATAGTAAGCTGCCTTACATTAAGTAATTGGCCAATCGAGCATAGCATTGCCAACAGTGACTGGCTGCAGTTCTCCAGGGTTTCAGGCAGGATTCTCTCCTAGCACTACCTGGAAAAGCCAAGAATTGAACCTAGAACCTTTAGCATGCAAAGCCTATGCTCTACCACTGAGCTACAGCCCCTGCAGGGCTTCCTGCAAAGCATCACTTGATCTGCAGTCTTGGCAATGGTTTGTGGGCTCTGCTTGGCTGCTTTCTCATACGGATCCGGAAGGTGGGATAAGACTAATTGTTCCACTCCTATAAGCTGATAAAGTTGCCAGCCATCAGCACTGGAAAATAACACTTCTTTGACTTCCCACTGTTGCATCAAAAGCTGTTCCAAACTACCCTGCTCCCAACTGACAGAAAGTCTCAGAGGGACATTTTTAGAATCCTGATGTTTCTCCAGCTCTGTTCAGCTGTTAATCCAAAGCAGGTTCTGACCCAGCTTCTTTAAAGATCATAATGGTTATTCTTTGAAGCTAATTGTTGTAGATCACAAGGTGAATATGAGGCAACAATGTGATATGGCTGCAAAAAAGGCAAATGCTCTTTTGGGCTACATTCATATAAGCATAGCTTCCAAATCCCGGGAAGTACTAGTTCCCCTCTACTCAGCACTGGTTAGGCCTCATCTGGAGTACTGTGTCCAGTTCTGGGCACTGCAATTTAAGAAAGATGCAGACAAGCTGGAGAGTGTTCAGAGGAGGGCAACTAAGATGATCAGGGGACTGGAAACAAAGCCCTATGAAGAGAGACTGAAAGAACTGGGCATGTTTAGCCTTGAGAAGACTGAGGGGAGATATGATAGCACTCTTTAAGTACGTGAAAGGTTGTCACAGAGAGAAAGGCCAGGATCTCGATCATCCAAGCATCCTTTCCATATGCTTTCTTCTCTCTCTCTCCCTCTCCCCGCCCCCTCCCACTTTTTCCTCTCTTGCCTCTCTAGCCCTTCATTGTCACTGTCACAACTGGAATCCTGAGTAGGGTTCTGTTCCTGTTCTAATTCTGGAAGTTGGACCATGATAGAGCCATCCCCCACTTGCATCTTTGCATCTAGCCCTGACTAAAGCCTACAGAAAGAAACAAACATAACTTCCTGTGAGTGCACTGGCATTTCCAGTTTAAAAACCACTTTTTGGTATTGCTTTACATGGTTTTCTTACTTGAAATTTCTCAAAACACTTCAAAACATATCCTAACACACTGCCAGTCAATTTGTTATGGCTGGGGGTGGGTTGACTGTCCCTACTGGTGGGACCCCTTTCTTTACAAGGCTTCCCAAAAAAAGAATTACAGATAGGCTGCCACCAATCAGGATGGACCATGGCCTATCACAGGGGTGTCCAGGCGTCACATTAATTGAGGGCCTCAAATTTAGACTTGATGTTATCTCCAGATGAGGTTATACATACTGTACAGACAGATATAAACTTACAGGACTGAAAGGAGTGTTCATCATATAGCTTTAAACGTGTGTCCCATTACTGGGCTACACTGTCTGTAGCGCACTATGAATTAATATTTTTTATAAATCCTGTATCTTGTAAATATTGTAGGACACTGCCATCTGTGGTGGAACATTTAAAATGAATTAAGTCTATAGATTATGAGTGACACATAGCTATTATTCACCATTTTCAATCGTAGAAAGGTTTGTGTGTGTTGATAATTTCACTAAAAAAACTGGAAGGGAAACAGCTGCTCAAGTTTTAACAAATTTGAAGGCGTATCGGTTAGATTTTCAGCTCTGCATTGGTCAAGCCTACGATAATGGATCTAACATGACTGGCAAGTATAGCAGCATACAATCAGTTCTCCTTGAGCATAATTCAAAGTTCATTTTCTCCAGCTGTGGAAACCACACATTAAATCTTGTAGGTGTTGACTGCTGCATTGTGCAAAGAATCAATCCCTTACTTTGGAACTATACCGCAAATGTACAACTTATACAATAGCAGTCCACAAAGGTGGGATATACTGAAGGAACATCTTCCATTTCACTGCATGGGATGTCCAAAACTAGGTGGTCTGTACAGATTGATGGTGTACAACCAGTTGTACATCATTTGGATCAAGTAAGAAAGGCCTTAAGTGAACTCAGATCTCTCAACCTTACTGCACAGGCTCAAAATGAACTTAATTCTATCCAGAAATACATGTCCAAACTTGAATTTGTTCTAATGTCATCTTTGTGGGTTAAGTTACTTACTGTGATCCACCAGACTAATTTTGAAGCACATAACGCTATCGTTGATGTTGAGAGGGGTAACATGGAAAGTCTCACTGCTGACATTCAGCAAGTTTGTGAACAATGGGATGCAATCTTAAGTGAGGCCAAATTAGTAGCTCAGTCAGGGTATTGGCATTTCATCTGAGTTTACCTGCAATTGCAAGGTTCGTGATGTTGAACAACGTTATAGAATCAATGTCTTCTTTGTTATTGTTGACTCCATTATATTGGGTCGTAGAAGGTGGTTTGAATCTCTTAATGTAGTTTGTAACCAGTTTGGGTTTCTCTGGCAATTTAATAGACTGAGTAGTGAAGATCTACATACATCAGCAAACAATTCCAAAGGAAGTACACCAAAGAAACATCAACAGAAATGTGTGGCAAGGTCATTTTCCTCAAGTGAATACATTCCGTGAATTTTGAACTGGATTGTAAGCCAAAGGAATTGCTTCAAGAAATACTCCAACTTGGACTTGCTGGTGTGTTTCCTAATGTCACCATTGCATTGAGGATTTCTCTCAGTCTACCTGCATCAGTAGCCTCAGGTGAATGGTCTTTCAATGTGCTGAAGCAGGTCAAGAATTCATACCATTCAACTATGGGATAAGATTGTTTGAATGGCTTTGCTTTGCATAATATAAACTGTGACATGGCAATAAAACTAATTTTTCCAGAATAATTAGTGACTTTGCACAGAAAAAGCTAGAAAAGTACTTGTTAAATAAAAAGGAACATTTATTATAAATTACTGCATTGTATTTTGTGTTAAAAGCATTAATTTGTTAAATGTAAACATTTAAAATATACCACAATTTTTGTAACCCTGTTTTGGCTTTTCTTCATTTTTTTTAATATACCGGGCGGGAGCATCAAAAAATAGAAGTGGCCCGGGCCTCTCTCGACCTCTGAGAGGGCCTGAGATGAACCTCCTAACTCACTCTGGTCTCTCCAGCTGCAAGAGGATTTTCTGAGCCCTATTGCCAAGGACTCCTCCCTTCAACCCACCTCTAGGAAAAAATAAAAAGGCATTTTGGATTTTCTTGCCCAAACCCCAGACATACAGATCCTAACGAAAACCTTTGAAAATCCTAAGGACACAAGGGGTAGTTTGCAACTGTGCAGTCCTTCACACAGGGCAGAAATTCCCTTTTAAAACAATGCAGACACATTTCCAAATTTAAAACAGGGGGTTGGGGTGGCGGGGGGGGGGAAGGGAAGGCAACAGTCACAAACACAGGATTCCAAATAAAATCAATAACATCATTGTTACATGTTACCTACATGAGTAGAGTCTTGGGTTTGATAGTATATGCAGAGTTCATTGCAGAGAGGATGGTATGAGAGAGTGCATCTTGTCCTCCAATTAGATGTTAATAGGAAGACAACACAAAGTGAGCAAACCTTTCACTTTTATGGGAATCTGAGTTCAGTAAAAGCTGCCCCCTTAGTAGAGACTGACCATTCCTTTGTTCAATCCTATGGTACTCTCCAAATCTGAGTGGTGCAGCCAGCAAATCCGAAAATCACTTAGAGGCTGAACCACCTTCATAGGAACCCTACACCTGAATTTTGAAAGTTCTAACTGGGCAAACCATTGTGTGAATAAGCTTAAGTTCTGGGCGGGTATTGGAGAACAAAAAGTGAGTTCTAGCCTATTCAGGCATCCTGGCATGGTGCCAACTCACCAGATGCTCTAGGGGACGCTGTTGAGCTATATAAAGTAGACTTGTTATGCCTGGTAAAATCAAGCAAGAAGAATTCCTGATCAACATTTCCACTTGTCAGGTGTAGTAAGTTTGGTTCCATATCTTAAGACGATAACATGGTGGTTTTTATTAAACCACCAGTTGTAACAACAAGCAGCTCTTTACTGGAGCTCTCCCAGCCAGTCCAGGCTCCACCCTCTCACCCCACTCTCCAGGGACTGTCTCCAAATTCCCATCCCAATGTTTCTTGTAAGGAAATGTCTCTAAATTACTACAATCACTACATCTCTTTTTTTCTCAACCAACAGTAACAAACACCAAAAGTCAACTGAACTAAATTCTGTAGAGGAGAGGCTACGACCACATCACTCTAGAGTGAGTCTTTATCACTCACTTGTCTGCTCTATACCAGGCTGCTCAGCAAGTTTCTGTCAAGGGCTCCTTGGAGGGCTCTCTCAGTCTAATCCAGTAGCCAAGTCCAGACACAGACAAAGGGATTGTTTTCAAAGCTTTATTCTTCTTTTACAACTTACAACTCTACAGGTAGCAACTAGATCTGAGCAGCAGCATCCCTATGCCCTAAGTTGGAACAGATGGTCCCCGTTTGAAAGGCAATTACTGGCAGACCCCTGAATATAAGGACTAGGGAGAATCCCTCCCCTTTTCCCTTGGATCCTCTGGGCGCAATCGTTCTTTGAGCGCCAACCGGGCGCTACGCCTCCTTTCCGCGCTCTCCATTTGGCACCGCTCTCTGTGTCTGCGCCTGCGCCGCACATCCAACCAGTCTGCTATCGGTGCTGGGTCACTCCCTGGACTGCTTTCTAATCTAGGAATGTTGGTGGGAGGAATCTCTGTCAGCTGCGGGCCCTGGGAAAAAGGGGCGCGCTCCTCTCCCAGGAGCGACTGCTCTTCCTCCGAATCAGAACTACTCTGGGACTCTATGGGCTCAGTGTCCACCCTGACATCATCCCTGCTCCCATGAGGCCCCCCATCCTGCTCCTCCCCTGGGGCCCCGGGCTTGTGGGGGTACAGCTGGTGGAAGCGCCGCAGCAGCAACGGAGCATGCACATTTTCTGCGGGTTCCCAGGATCGCTCATCAGGCCTGTACACCTTCCAGTCAACCAGATATTGCAAGCGGCCACGAGAAAGGCGGGAGTCCAGAATCTCCGCGACCTCAAACTCCTCCTCCCTCTCCACCAGCACTGGCGGTGGGGGGGAGCCGACTGAGCGATGAGGGTTGCCAGAAACCAGGGGGGACAGCAAGGACCGGTGAAAAACGGGATGGATCTTCATGGAGGGGGGGAGAGCCAGGCGAAAAGCAACGGGGTTAATCTGGGCCGTAACCTGGAAAGGCCCCGTGCGGCGAGGCGCGAGCTTCCTTGCGGGCGAGTGAGAGGGGAGGTATTGGGTGGACAACCAAACCCAGTCCCCCGGTTGCAGAGACGGACCCGGCTGGCGCCGCCCGTCTGCCGAGGCCTTGTAGGCTGTCTTGGCTTGCTCGAGGGAGTCCCGTAAGAGGTGGTGTACCGCTCGCAACTCCTCTAAAAAGTCCTGGGCCGCTGGCACCAAAGAGGGAGCTAGGGTGGACGGGAAGGCCTTGGGGTGGTAACCAAAATTGGCAAAAAATGGAGTTTGGTGGGTGGAAGCATGGCAGGCATTGTTATAAGCAAATTCTGTGAGAGGCAGCAAGGAAACCCAGTCATCTTGCTGGTAATTGACATAACAGCGCAGATATTGTTCCAGAGTAGCATTGGTGCGCTCGGTCTGACCGTCCGTCTGTGGATGGTGGGCAGAGGAAAGACGGAGCATCACATGGAGCAACGCCAGTAGCTCCCTCCAGAAATGGGCAGTGAATTTGGCCCCCCTATCGGAAATGAGGCCCTCGGGCCATCCGTGGAGGCGGAAAACATGCGTCACGAACAGCTCCGCCGTCTCCCTGGCTGTGGGCAACCCCAAGCAGGGGATGAAATGGGCCATCTTAGAAAACAAATCCACCACCACCAGAATAGTGGTCTTACCGTGTGAGCGAGGCAAGTCAGTGATGAAGTCAAGGCAGAGCAGCTTCCAAGGTCCTGAGGGGGTAGGCAGGGGGTGAAGCAAGCCTGTGGGCTTGCCTGAGGGGGCCTTCGCTCACTGGCAGGTTGGGCAGGAGGCGACATAGGACTTGACATCCTGACACACACGAGGCCACCAAAAATCCCTCGTCACTCCATGCTAGGGGTGGATGAAAGTCCCTTACCTGTCCTCGAAGGACGTTCGCGATGGGGGGGAGGTGCTTCGCTGGTCCCCCCGCTAAGTTCCGGCCAGGGGGGAGGCTTCCCGCCTCAGCCCGGCCGAAATTCAGGTCGGGGAGGAGGCTTCCCACCTCACCCGGCCGCGAACGCGAAAGTTTAAAAAAAAAACAAACACCCCCCGATAGGCTACATGACGATTCACGTAGCCTATCACGGCTAGATCTGCAAAGTCAGCCATGATAGGCTACGTCAATCGTCACGTAGCCTATCACGGGTGACTTAAAAAACAAAAAAAAGCGCGTACGCTAATGGCGGCCCCCATAGGGAGCCGCCATTCGCGTTCCTTATTTAGTCGCTGTAGTCTACGTAAATGTTTACGTAGACTACGGCGAAAATAAGGGCAACGCAAATAGCGTTGCTCTTATTTTCGCCATAGTCTACGTAAACTTTTACGTAGACTACAGTGACCAAATAAGGAACGGGAATGGCGGCTCCCTATGGGGGCCGCCATTATCCGTACACACTTTTTTTTTTTTAAGTCACCCGTGATAGGCTACGTGACGATTGACGTAGCCTATCACGGCTGACTTTGCAAATCTAGCCGTGATAGGCTACGTGAATCGTCACGCAGCCTATCAGGGGGCGTTTTTTCTTTTTTTCTTTTATTGCAATGGCGGCGGCGGCAGCCGGTCGAAAGACCGGCTGCCGCTCCCGCCCCACTCGAACACCCGCCGAACCGCCGGCTGGACCCGCCGCTGGGAGGGACATTCGGCGAAGGTAAGTCCCGTCCCGAGGGGGTGTGGGGGGGGCGGGGGGGTGCGGAGGATTTCTCCCCGAAACTTGTTCGGGGGGCTGAACATGTTGGCGCTCAGCCCCCCGAAGTTTCGGGGAGAAATTCTCCGCCAACCCTACTCCATGCAGGGTCTTGGCGACGCCAAAATGCCCCACTGTGGGGGAGTTGTGGCACTGATGGAGGACCCTCTCGCGGAGGGGTCTAGAAGGCACATAGACCCGGCCGGAAAGGTAAAGCAGGCCATTTTGCAAAGAAAAGGGGTTGGGGGGGGAGAGGCTAGCCCCAATTCCTGCACCTTTGTGTGAACTAAATCATCCTGAGCCTGTGCAGAGTGAAGGAGCTCTTCCCAAGAGTGAGGGACCACAGCTGCCGCCAGGCCTTGGGGGGGAAGCCGGTCGGTCTCCTTCTTGTCAAACACATGCCAAAAAGCTGCATACTTCTCTGGGAGGATGACGATAGCTGAAGGACTGCCAGAAGCAGAGAAGGAGGGGGGAAAGGGTGAAAGCCTGGGCAAGGACTGGCGCCTCCTCCTTGAGGCAATGCTCCCGGCAGTAGGGAGATGCAAACTCCATTTGCCGAAACCCCCAAGAAATCTGAGGGTTGTGCTTAGAGAGCCAGGAAAAACCCAGCACAATTGGGTATAAGGGAACCTTGGCTAAGTGAAATTGAATCTGCTCAACGTGGGACTGGGTGCATAGAGTGATTGGAACTGTAATACGGGTCACCTCGCCCGAAGAGAGAGGACGCCCATCAATGGTCTGCACTGCAAAGGGGGCAGGAAGGGGCAGGGTAGGAATCCCGTGTAAGAGGGCGAAGGTCTCATCCATGAAACTGGTTGTAGTCCCCAAGTCCACTAAAGCTAGTGCCTCCACCCCACCCCACTGTGGGGAGAGGTGAACATGCAACCGCAGATGGGAGGGTGGGGGGGGGTTGGGGAAGGCACCCAGCCGGTGGGGAGCTGACCCCCACACTGGAGGCCCCCAACAAGCTTGCGGGGCAGTCTAGTCAAGCCTGGGGACGAGGAGGAGGAGGAGGGGGAAGGAGAGGAGGAGGAGGAAGCAGAGACGTGGATTTAACTGGGCAGGTCTTGGCGAAATGCCCCAGACTTCCACATCAAAAACATCGGCGCTCAACTCGCCGGCGCTGAAGCTCCTCTGGCGGCAGTGAGGCTCGGGTAGCCCCCAGCTGCATCGGGGTCTCCTCCACCCCCAGCACCGGAGCGGGGGGTGGGGAAGGAGGCAGGAAACGTGGGGGAATGGGAGGAGGGAAATCCCGGTTCCCGGCGCCCCGCCGGGTCTGGCAGCGCCCCTCCAGCCGACTATCTATCTGAAGGCAGGTCTGGATGAGCTCCTCCAAAGTAGGCGGGCAGGGCGTGCGTGCCAACTTATCTAAGATCTCGTCGTTCAAACCATCCAAAAACTGAGCCAGTAGCGCGGCATCATTCCATTGTAAATCCTGCAACAGCAAGCGAAAGGTTGTCGCGTAGCTGGAAACTGAGTCCTTGCCCTGCCGGAGGCGGCGAATCTCCCGAGAAGCCGTCTGCGTGCGCAGGGGGTCACTGAAAAAACGTGCCATGGCTGTCATGAAACCTTGACAGTCCCCGAGCAGGGGGTCATTAGTGAGAAGAAGTCCCGAAGCCCATTTAGCGGCCATGCCCGACAGCAGGTTAATAACAAAACCCACATGAACCTGTTCCGTCTGGAAATCCTCAGGTCTAAGACGCATGTACAGCTCTGACTGGGCCCTGAAAATCTGAAAAAGTCCCCTCTCACCAGAAAACTTCTCTGGCAACGCCACCGGGCACTTGCGGCGTGGGGGAATCGGAGGGGGGGGGGTTGAAACGTTGCCTGTAGATTCTGCACGGCAGCCGTCAGTTGAGCCATCTGATCATGGAGCACCTGGTTCTCTTGTGCCAGAGCTTGCACCGTTGGGTTCCCGGCACCCTCCATAAGGCAGTAGGAGAAAAGGAGGAGAGAAAAAAAAAGAGCAACGGGGACCAAGCTGTCAAGGGCTCCTTGGAGGGCTCTCTCAGTCTAATCCAGTAGCCAAGTCCAGAAACAGACAAAGGGATTCTTTTCAAAGCTTTATTCTTCTTTTACAACTTACAACTCTACAGGTAGCAACTAGATCTGAGCAGCAGCATCCCTATGCCCTAAGTTGGAACAGATGGTCCCCGTTTGAAAGGCAATTACTGGCAGACCCCTGAATATAAGGACTAAGGAGAATCCCTCCCCTTTTCCCTTGAGTCTAATCCAGTAGCCAAGTCCAGATGCAGACAAAGGGATTCTTTTCAAAGCTTTATTCTTCTTTTACAACTTACAACTCTACAGGTAGCAACTAGATCTGAGCAGCAGCATCCCTATGCCCTAAGTTGGAACAGATGGTCCCCGTTTGAAAGGCAATTACTGGCAGACCCCTGAATATAAGGACAAGGGAGAATCCCTCCCCCTTTCCCTTGGATCCTCTGGGCGCAACCGTTCTTTGAGCACCAACCGGGCGCTACGCCTCCTTTCCGCGCTCTCCATTTGGCGCCGCTCTCTGCGTCTGCGCCGCGCATCCAACCAGTCTGCTATCGGTGCTGGGTCACTCCCTGGACTGCTTTCTAATCTAGGAATGTGGGTGGGAGGAAACTCTGTCAGCTGCGGGCCCTGGGAAAAAGGGGCACGCTCCTCTCCCAGGAGCGACTGCTCTTCCTCCGAATCAGAACTACTCTGGGATTCTATGGGCTCAGTGTCCACCCTGACAGTTTCTATAAGTCTCTGTGGAGCTTTCACCACCCTTCCTGACCGCCGGGGCATCTCACTTTCCTTCACTTTGTCTTCCATAATGTCATGCTGAGGAACAACCCCTTTTTCATCTTGCTCCTGCAACCATGCAAGTGCTGCTGATGTACGGTCTGCTCTGTTCTCACCTGCTGGAGCAACTATATAATTTGGGGGAGTGCCTGGACATCCCAACTATTACACCAAAAAGTCTCTCCCTGATCTGTCTGAACCAAATATGATCGTGGATGCACTAGCTGCTGGACAGTGCCCCTTTGATCCCAGATATTGGAGCTGTAACTTCTCATGCACACTTTGTCACCTGGTTGCAGACCAGGGAGCTCTTTTGTTCTTTTGTCAAAATGATGTTTTTGCAGTTGCTTCAGAACTTCTTTCTTTCTTTGTACATCTACATGGTCATGCCTTGTCAGTAATTTCCAGTTATGGGTAGTGTAGAGCGTATTCGTCTTCTCATCAGTAACTGTGCAGGGGACCAGCCATTGTCCAGTGGTGTACTGCGGTAAGCCAATAGTGCTTTATATAAATCCCCTCCGCTGTCAGCTGCCTTTTCATCAGGTTTTTAACAATTTGGATGGACCTTTCCACAAGACCATTGGATTGGGGGTAATGGGAACTGGATGTACTGTGATAGAAGTTCCAGTCCTTTGCAAACTACTTAAACTCTGAACTGGAAAACTGAGACGCATTGTCACTAAATAGTTCACATGGAATTCCGTGCCTTGCAAACACTGCCTTCAGGCTGGCTGTCACTGACACACTGCTTGTACCATTCAGACTGCAGATCTCTGGATGCAGAGAGTAATAATCAGTAACAATCAAGTATGTTCGTGAATTCCAACTGAAGAGGTCAGTGTCTACCTTTGTGTATGCCCTCAGTGGGACAGGGTATAGATGCAGAGGCTCTGCCTGCTGGGATGGCTGGAACTTTAAACAACTGAAACAGCTTGCTACTGTGTTAGTAATATCCTGGTTGATCCGTGGCCAACACATGACCTCCCATGCCCTCTTCCTACATTTTTCAATTCCTAGATGACCTTCGTGGATCTTTCTGAGCATTTTGTGCTGGAGGATCCTTGGAATCACTACCTTGCTGCCTTCGAATATCACCCCATCTATTACTGAGAGGTCATGCCTGCAGTTCCAGTACTCCCATAGGCTTGGATCACAGCTGCAGCAGTCCTGTGGCCACCCTTCAAGGATACTTTTTTTAGGAGGCCCATGGCTTCATCGTTCTGTTTCCACTTTGATTTGCTGGAATTTTCTATCAGATATGGGAAGTGACTGTACTATCAGATCTACGTATGCCTGCACTTCTGTGTCAGAAATATGCTTTGGGTGTAATGAAGGTTGTATGGCCCTGGACAGTGCATCTGCTGTGGACATCAATTTTCCTAGTGTGTAAAACACAGTCAAGTCATTTTTGTAGTTTGAGCAT
The DNA here is from genome assembly GCF_057233095.1 of Heloderma suspectum. NCBI lineage: Eukaryota > Metazoa > Chordata > Lepidosauria > Squamata > Helodermatidae > Heloderma > Heloderma suspectum. The sequence goes on from NC_139458.1 coordinate 332,984,731, forward strand.
CATCCTTTGGATTCTCAAAGTGCAGTCATTTAATGGCTTCTCAAACAATGCTATCAGAGGTTTATGGTCAGTTTCTACTTGCAGTTTCTGTCCATAGATAAACTGGTGAAATCTCTGGCAAGCAAACAGGATGCCCAACAGCTCTTTTTCGATCTGGCATACCTGGTTTCTGCCTCTGTCAATGCCTTGGATGCATATGCCATTGGTTGCCAACAACCACCACGGTCCTGCATAATCACTGCACCCAGCTCTGACTGTGAGGCATCAGAAGAAATCTTGAGTGGCTTGCCAGGGTCATAGAATTTTAACACAGGGGCTTTGATAAGTTCCTGTTTCAAGATTGTCCATGCTTCCTCCTGTGGTGCATCCCAGAACCACTCATGTTTGTTTTCAAGAAGTGCCTGGAGGGGTGTTGCTTTAGATGACAAACTTGGTATAAATTTCCCAAGGTAATTAACCATCCCTAGGAATCATTGTACATCTTTTTCGGACTGGGGCCGTGGCATAATTCAATGGCCTCAACATTTCTCTTGTCAGGTTTTACCCCTCAGTAGAGATCACATCTTCCAAAAATATCAGCTCAGTGACCCAAATACACATTTTTCTTTATTTAATTTCAGATTTGCTGCTCTTGTTGCATCTAAGACCTGACGAAGCCTCAGATCACGTTCAGCTTTGGTAGAACCCCACACAATGATATCATCCATTGAGGTGTCCACTCCATCAATGTGCTCATCTATCATGTGTATAGTTCTATGGTACATGTCAGATGCTGAAGCCACACCAAATGGGAGCCACAGAAAACGATATCTGCCAAAGGGGGTATTAAATATGCAGAGTTTGGAGCTCTCCTCTGTGAGTTTTAACTGCCAAAAGCCGGAGGACGCACCACGTTTACTGAAAAAACAGGCATTCGCAAATTGTGCCATGATTTCCTCCCTAGTGGGAAGTTTGAAATGCTCTCTCTTGATAGCCTTGTTGAGGCTTCTGGGTTCAAGACATACCCATAATGTGCCATAAGGTTTCTCTACAATGACTAGAGAGCTCACCCATTCTGTGGGTTCCTCAATCTTCTCTATGACCTTTAAAGCCTCCATCCCCAAGAGCTCCTCTCTGAGTTTGTCACGGAGTGCAAAAGGCACTCTTCTGCATGGATGGATAACTGGGGAAAATGATTTATTTATTTGGATGGTATGTTCACCTGGTAAACAGCCAAGTCCTTCAAATATATCTTGATAATGCAAATGCAGGGTCTCATACTCTTTTCCCCCATTGGTTTGTATGGCCAGTACCCGTTTAACCAGGTTCAGCTTATCACATGCTGCCAAACCTAAAATTGGAGTCACCTGTTTAGGAACTATAATAAATGCCAAGTTATGCACAGTGTCTTTGTATCTGACGCTGGCAATACAGCGCCCCTTTACTGGCATCTTTACTCCAGAATACCCAGTTAGTTGAATACCTGTGGGATGTATTTTTGGCCTTACTTGGAGTCTTTCATAATCTTCTTCAGGCAACACATTAACCTGAGCACCTGTGTCTAGCTTATAGGACACCATTGTTCCTTGTACTTCCACAGGCAGATTCCAGTCCTTCCCATTCTCTCTCTCTGATGCCACGACATCCACAAAAAACTGCTTCTCCTGATCAACGGCATGTACTTATGATCTGAGTACTTTTGACCTGCATTATTTTACGAAGTGGTTGTGCTTGCCACAGTTATAACAGACCTTCCCAAACGCAACATACCATTTTTGCCCATGCTGCCTGCCACAGTTTCTGCAAGCTTCGCTCAACGCTCTGTTTCCTTTCCCAGGAGCTTTGTTAAGGTGGCTGCTGCACTCTCTCATTTAGCTTTTGCTGACCTTGTTGTTGCTTGCTTAATGCATGGATAGTCTCTTCAGCTGGCCTGAGTTGTTTTGCTTGGGCCCTCACTACCTCTGCTGCCCTACATATCTTGAGAGTTTTTTCTAGTGTGAGATCTATGCAACAGCCTTTCTCATATTGCATTCTCCCTAATACCACAAAGAATCCTATCTCTGATCAGAGAGTCTGTTAGGGTCCCAAAGGCACAGGTCTTGCTAAGAGTTTTGAACTCCGTAGGATATTGCTCTATGCTCTCATCCATTTTCTGCATGCATGTAAAAAAAAATATGCCTTTCAAAGGTCTCATTCTTTCTGGGTATATAGTAATCCTCAAATTTTAACATTACTGCACTGAAATTCATGTTTTCCTCTTCCACAAACTGGAAGTTATTGTCAATCTCTAATGCTTCCTCCCCCACCACATGAAGCAGTATTGATGATTTTACTTTCATGGCTGCCAAATAGAGTTCAAATCTTTGCTTCAATTTTCTCCAGTTTTCTGCAACATTCCCAGACATTTGCAGGCTGGATGGGGGTTGTAACAGTTCCATAGTTACCTTTGTGCTGTAGAAGCTGGTGGTTCCGCTGCTAAATCGAGGCCAGGCCACAGGCCTTTGTGTAGGGCCCTTCTTGCCCACAGCACTCAGCTGGTCCAAGGCCGAAGAAAGCTACACAGCTTCAGAAGCCTTGTGGCCTCCACTTCTGACACCATGTAATAAGTTTGGGTCCATATCTTAAGAAGATAACATGGTGGTTTTTATTAAACAGAGTTGTAACAACAAACAGTTCTTTACTGGAGCTATCCCAGCCAGTCCAGGCTCCACCCTCTCACCCCACTCTCCAGGGATCGTCTCCAAATTCCCATCCCAATGTTTCTTGTAAGGAAATGTCTCTAAATTACGACAATCACTACATTTCCACTTGTCAGGGCCAGGGTGCGGCTTTGGTGCCCCATTCAGCTTCTGCTCTTTTCTTATTGCTAGCAAAAGCAAATAAATCATGCTTAGTTCTGGGAAACTATGCAACATAGCTTACTTTGCATAATTTATACAGGTCACAGAATTTGGGGTTCCATGGTGCAGAATTTTGTTTTTCAGACTGCATTCCTATACAGACTTTCATGGGAATAATTCAGTAGGACTTACAACTGAGTAAACATGCATACTGTTATGCTGTTTTAATATAGAGTACATATTTATTTTCATAAGACTGGGAAAATATGTTGAAATTACTGCCAAAGTATATTGAACAAGCCAATAAGCCAGGCTTCTACTTGGACCCACGAAGCCAAACATAGCCATATATGGTGGATCGCAGCAGTTCACTAAAGGTCCTTGTTTGGTGTACTTGTCTGCTACTTCAAAAACAAATAGGCATGTCAACAGACACCTGAAAGGCCATAGCATATGGCTGGTAGGCTGTGTTCAGTTTGGTGGGCCTGCAGCTAAGTTAAGTCTTATTAAGACTTGCTGCTTAATAGTCTTGCTACTTAAGTCTTGCTACTTAATATGGCAGGCCACAGTATAACTTCTAAGATAGGATTACAGGCTTTTTGTAGTTTATATGCTCTGGGACAGGAAGGAGGACTGCTGTTCCTTCTGTGGTTTCTATTTTAAAAAAAAGCCACCTGCGTGACAAAAGCTAAGGGAAAGTTGCTACTGTAGTTGTGTAATGATGGTGGTATGAACTCAGTGATCCCTGTACAGTGTGGATGCTGATGATCAAATATCCAACATTTAACAATGGAACTCATTAAGTTACTAGCCAAATAGTTAAACTCAGCTTTTGGTTACATTAGTGCACACTCAGTGGCTTCTCAGTACTTTCCTCGAACTGAATTCTTTGGTATTGTACAAAATATCAGTGGCAGCTGTAACTCCTGATCGCAAGGGATTATTATAAATAACAACAATAGATTTAGGCCTATCTGTAGAGTAGTTCTATCAAAATGTGATTTTCCTTTGCATTGCGTCCAGATTATGCATGTGGAGCCCTACTCAAACCCATACTCTAATGTGTGATACAAAGACCCAGTTCAGATCTAACAGGAAACTGTGGTTTGGCACAACATGAATGAGCTATCATGAGCATCGGGCTCAGGTACTTCCCTTCCCTTTTCATGCACCAGAAGAGAAGATCTGAAGCATCCACTTCTGGTCTTTAAGCTAACCACAGTTCCCCATAAAGTACTAACTTGGGGAAGTGTAATTTTTTTAAAAATATGGTTGGTGAGAATAAACCAGGCTCAAACAGTGGCAGTGCCATGCCTAAATGAGTGAGTGATGGGATGTGTTCATGTGGGTCCAAAATACATTTTCCTCTAAAAAGAGGACTCTATATCAGGTGTGGACAGAACGTAGAAATCCAGATGTTTGGAACCAACTCCCAGCATTCCTTACCATTGGCCATACTGGCAGAGGGTCTGGAGAGTTGAAGTACAAAACATCTGGAGAGCTACCTTCTGCTCACCCCTGCTCTGCATCATAGACATTCATCTGGCCAATATCCAAAGAACGGCTGGACCAGCTAGTTTCACATCTTATGGGGATTTAGACTTCTGTTCCATGAGCAACAACTCCTCATTCCACATGGAAAACTGTTTATGAAACTGGAATCTCAAAAGTAGTTTATGATATGGCTGTTAGCTCAGGGAAAATAATATGTCAAAAATGTCATAGTGTGTGTACAAGCTCTTGGGCATACATTTAAATCCTGGACAATTTGTGCAGGAATCAGATGTTAATTAAACTAGGTCTCTTGTATGGCAACAAAAGGTAGGTGATTTGCTTTATAAATCAGGACAATTAGGGATCCTCACAAGGCCATCTTGAATGTTCACATTGTAAAGGAGGCACCAGCAGAAGAAGCTGGAACTAAATAATATCAACGCCCCTGAAAACTGGATATTTGGGTGTAGCCAGTTTCAGTTATCTTACCAGCAATATGTGGTGGAGAATACAATCGCAGCCTCTCACCCCACCCGTTGGCAGCACTGTCTCACCTCTGGGCCTATCAGATGTACACACATGGATATCATGTCTGAGTAGCATCTATGTGTGTACAAAAAATCCAGTGTACATAGGGAAAAACTGCAAAATCAATATTCTGCCCCCGGTATAACTGGCAAGATTGTCTGAACTAACCTTTTTAGTGGCAGAGAAATCTTAGTATTTATGACTTCATTGTTGATTCCATAGGTGCTTTTATTAGTGTAAGCTAGGGGTCCCTAACCTTTTTGGGCTGGTGAGCATATTTGGGATTTTGAGAACATGTCATGGGCATTTTCACAAAATGGCTGCCACGAGGACTTGGCTGTTTATAAAATGGTTGCCACAGTGGGCGTGACTGGTCACAAAACACTCATTTTCTGGAAAGCAAGCTAGGGAGACTAAAAGAAAAGTGACTTGCTAAAGAACCTAAGTACAAGATGGGTGTGGGAACTCCAAAACATAAAACCACTCTTTTCAACCCAAATTAAGATGGCACTGGAGGGCACCCCTTTGCTCTGCGGTATGCCAGCCTCCCAGTTAAATAATAACATATTTTTTAAAAATCTTAAGAAATAAAATAAAAAGCAGGAAGGGCAGGGAGCCTGGTGCATGTTGAGAGGTATCTACAAGCATATTGGAACCCATGGGCAACACACTGGAGACTCCAGATGTAAGTTCTCTTTTTCTGGATGAAAAATAATAATACAGTCTGTACTTCTCAATTATCAGAAGGATTCAGTTTTATAGACCTCTTGTCCTCTGACTTGGACAAAGTCAGATTGGACTGAGGGGGAAAATAACTTGCCTCTGCCAGTGATAATTGTGATGCCTTGCTAGAAGTATCTATTATTGTCGTTGGTGAGGAGTATTGCTATGTCTTGAGATTTTCCCATTCAAAACAACCTCAAGGTACATTGACTTAGTTAAAATACCTTTATCCTGTGGGTTTTGTTTGTGTCCTTGCCCAAATGGACCTCCTATAAATTTTGGAGGAACTAGGTGGAGTGCATGGGGAAGGAAAAAATCTTCCTCTCACTCTCTATGAAAAGAATTCTTTTCAGCTTATTTATATATATATATATAAAAAAACTGGATGAAGAGCAAACCAGTTGTGGTTTGTGTGGCTGATCTAGAGGTTATTTCTGTTGTGCTAAAGAAATGAACAGACTGAATAAATTCTGCATCATTCCCTGGTGGTTTTCTCTTAGCCTTGGAACAATTTCTCAACAAATGCAATATTTTATTTTATTTTTCTCAAAATTAATTATGAAGCTCAATATTACTTTATTTGTATTATCTGAGTACTGTGACTGAATTCCTGTGTGTTCATGATGCACATCTTTCTGTCGTGTGGTTTTTTTTAGACTTCTCTTTGTTGAGCTGTGGTTTAAATTTCTTGTGTTCAGATGTCAAGGGGAAAGTGTGGTATATCACCATGCAGATATTAGAAAATACTCCCTCAGGATTTGGAGGGTTTTCTTTCTGGAGCCAGCAATATACTCAATGGATTCTTCCTCTGATTTATAATGGAGAAATAAGAAACCAGTTAATCCATGAACATGACAATAACACTAATGGGAAATAAGACACTGCCAGTTGCAAGACAGTATAATGGTAAGACTGGTCTACCTTGGGACTCGTAATTTAGGACATACCATATTAGTATTGCTATGTGTGTGCACCCCGCTTCCAAGTGGTGAGAAGTTTCAGAGGTTCCAGAGCTTACCCAGGATTCCATTTCTTTAGAAGGTCACTAGAGACTTACGACATTGATTGTTCTACTTACAAAAAACTTTAGATTCAATGATTACATAGAAGGGATCCTGAATCTCTTTGTAATCATGGGCTCTGGGCTGCAAGTAGCCCCTGAAATGTCGTTCAGACTAACCCTGATAGGATTTCGCTTGCAGGGTAAAAGAAGTCCGCTTACAATATACCAGGTTCATTGATTTCTGGTTGGTAATTATTAGTTAGAAGAATAAACAATTTATCCATTGTTCACTGCCTAAGGGTCTGATCCAACGCATGTTTAGACAGAAAAAAAAGTCCTACAACTCCCAGCATACCCCAGCCATCCATGCTGGCTGGGGAATGCTGAGACTTGTAGGACTTGTTTCTGTCTTTACATGCATAGGATTGTACCCTAACAGATCAATTAGGACCAATTCATACGACTGTGTTTTTACATACTGAAAGAGGACATCTTTTTCAGTATCTAACCTCTCAGAATTGTTCCATGCAGATGCCACCTTAGCGTGAGTGATTTATGGACTCAGGAGATCTCAACGGTGACCAAAATTAAGGGAATTTGCTTCTTGTGTTGTCGGTTGAAAATTGACTATTAATTCAGGCTCCGTGCTGGTTTTGGTAACTAATAGGTTTATTAAACCAATTTATATATACAGTACATAATAATGTTCCCATTTGGAGGTCCCAAAGTCTGGAACTGACACTGGTTGCTTTGATTCTTGTTTCGTTTAAAGAAGAAAAAAAAATAAACCCCTAAGAGCAAGCAGGACATTTCAATCTTTACCTTATTTAATTTGTAGTTTGAATAATGTGACCACCTTCCTAGGACAAGGGTCATGATGATTAAAAAGAGGGCAATAAGAAAGACCATACTGCTCATTATCCAGGCAGGACCTAGACCGCCTTAACTCCATTGCTCCTCTGTCTTGTCAAGGGATATCCACATCATAAACTTATATTGATTTTATACCAGTTTAACTGTAATGGGTGCTCCAAAGAGCTGTGGAAATTGTAGTTTGGTACTAAAATTCTTAGACACACACAAACCCTAAAGCAATTTCCAGTATTCCCTGGGAAGAGAGTATGCCTATTAAATGGACTAAGCCTGTGGTGTGTAGATATGTTGAAAGTCCTAATCAAGTCAACCTTAAAGACTTGATTCAAAGTGATGAAACATGCTTGCACAGAACTGTGTGAATGACGTTTCGACTCTTCCTTTTTGCTATGGTCAATGGCACAAATTTGAAATGATTTGTTTGAGTGAATTAGGGCTGATACAGACATTAATTTCTGAAACTGAAGTGGTGAAAATCCTTTCCCACAGTTATGAACATGCTGCCTCACACAGCCTTTATATTGCACTAAAGCTGCAATCCTATACTTGCATAACTGGAAGGAAGTCCCATTAAATTCAGTGGGGCTTATTTCTGAGTAGACTTGTATAGAATGACATTGTAAATCTGTTATCAAAAGGTGTATTTCTTGACCTAGCTACAAGTTTCTAGTCCTAGCATGGGCATGAGGTTTCAGGAGAGGAGAGGGCAATATTCACATCAAAGTTCAAAAGCCTGCCCTTAGATGCATTCAGGACTAAATTGCAGGATTTAAATTACAGAATAAAAACCAGCACATATCAAAAGTATTTGTTGTGCTTCTTTAAAAAAAATTCATAATAATTGAAGATATAGGTGCTTCTGAGGAATAATCACATGTGGTCTGAAGCAGAGGAGGGTTGCAATGATGTGGTGCCCCTCCTAGAACATCCGTTTTGGTGATTGGTCAGTAAAACATCTTCAGTGATAGAATTCAGTTTTGCTCATTTCTTTTAAGCTCTTGGAGAAATTTTTAATCATGAAAGTCTGTAAGTTCATCTTCACTGATATGGTCCTCAGAGTCTATGCACATTTTTGCCCTGCTACTAGAACTCAGAAGGACAAAGAAAAAAACAAAAAAGTTTACAAACATTTTTATTTTTAGCTCTCAGTGGTCATGATTGTGTGCACAGTAGAGTTGCCATTTATGAATCACCAAATAAGAGGACAAAAGACGGGAGTGATTTGCATAAATTTGCATATCATAGAATAGTAGGGTTGGAAGGGGCCTACAAGGCCATCAAAATATGCTAATATTTTGTAATAATATTTTACAAGGCCTACAAAATATGCTAATTTATGTGTACATACAAAATTAGAAATAATTATAATTTAAAGAGAAATACAGTACATCTCACCATAGCGGGGAAGACTGTAACTAGGTGACCTGTGTGCCTGCCTACTCAGCCTGCTGTCCAGGTGCTAAACTGTTGATGGGCAATAGTTCTTATCATTTAAACTGGAATTGGACAGGACAGTCCTTGAAATGAAGGATGCCTTCAAACAGAGGATGATCCTCTGTAAAGGACGACACATGGCAAGTACAGAGGAGACAAAGATTATCTTTATTGACTTCTCTGTGTTTTTATGGCTTGTGATATTCTTCCTATGTGGGTTGAGCAAGTATTTAGAACTGATTGCAAGATACGTGAAAATACTAATCCCAGGCAAGATTAGGATAGAGTAGTGCAGGTTTCAGACTACCTTGAGGAACTCCTTTCCCCATTCTAATTCAAAGTTTGTTTGTTTATTGTTTACTTACTTTTGCAAGAATGCAAAAACCAGGTAGGTACATAGAATAAAATGACAAAACACAACAAATTACAAATCTATATTCAAAACAATTTAATTGAAATTGAATATTCTTAGAAAAACAATCTACTATATGAATATTTATATAATGTTGCCTTGATTTCTCAGTTCCCAATGCAAATATAACTACTTTTTCTATACCATGCCTGTCTTTGCTTTCCAAAGTGCCTCTTATACCAAGGAACCCCTCTGCATGTCTGCCACAGAACTCCAGCATTTTTTAGGACACATACACAAGGCACTGGTCAGACCATGCTATTACCCTTTGGGAATTAAAACTGCAGCCTACAATATACCCAATGCTCTGCTATATTGACATACTGTAGAAGAAGATTGGTAGTGGTGCTGGGTTGTTTAGCTCCACCCAGGTGTAGAGGGAGTAATCAGGCAGCGAGAGCTAGTACACTCACTCGCTCCTGCTTCATTCGCAACCCATGATTTAACAAACCGTGGGTTGTTGAGACATGTAAACTGGGTCACTGTATTTAAGGAATGTTAATTTGCCATTATCGATCTTTTCACTAGGATGGTTTTGAGTAACCCAAGGTTCCCTGCAACACAGTTTAAAAATGACTGGAGTAGTAGATAAAGATTAAGACTGCATTCCTATAATGCACTTATTTGAGCAGAAGCTCTGTTTACCTTAGTGGGACATTGGGTGCTTCCAGATGGAGGGCACCGGCTGGTGCTACCAATTAGAAGGCATTGTGCAGGTATTTCATCTTTTTCTGCTTAACAGATTTTCTGCACTAAGAAAAAAGACTGAAGAAGTGATGGGAAAATGAGTAGAACATGACGACATCTGGACCCTGCATAAAGTTCCATGAATGAGGCAAAGCGATGGCACGATAAAAGCCTCATCTAGAAGCGCCATTACTCATGTGTAAACATGCACAGAATTGTGCTGCATGAACTGAGGCTTCAATCCTATGTGCATTTATTTGAGAGTAAGCCCCATTTCTAGAGTGTGGTGTTCTTCCAAGTGAACAAGCATAGGATCAGGATGCACACATGTAAGGACTGTAAAGCTGTTTTGCAATAAAATAGTTATTATAAATAACAGTAAAGAAACAAACTCACTGTGAAATGTTGGGTTTCAAGCTGCAGAAAAATTAATGAGGTTTCAGTACAAGATTTAAGGACTGGAGAGATATCATTAGTGATTTAGCTAATCCCTCCCTTTTTTGGTGACTTTTCTTCTTAGTGCATCGCAATATGAGCCAAGCTTGCCAAGGAGGATGTGCAACATGTTCCGAATACAATGGATGCATGTCATGTAAACCTCGACTCTTTTTTTTTCTGGAGAGGAATGGCATGAAACAGATAGGGCTGTGTCTTTCATCCTGTCCCAGTGGCTATTTTGGACAACGATCCCCAGAAAGAAATGAGTGTATAAGTAAGTTGAGGAGAAAGTTGCAACTAGCCTTTGTTAATGCCTTGGTATTTGATATCTGAAAACCCTTGGACTTTTGAAATCACACAAGAGCCATTAAATTATTGGGGATTGTTCAGACATTCATAGAAGTTACTGGTGTTCATTTCAGGCTCACTTTATAGTAAGTTCCATATATGTTTAAAACACAGCTGTGAATGTAGAGTTCCTCCTAGGGAATCCATGATTACATCAATAGCTATGCCTCAAGGGTTATATCATCAACTGGTCCTAAGCCCCATTTTAGACAGAGCTAATTACCCAGGCAGAAACCACTTATAATTATTGCTGTTTATGTTCTTGCTAATAATGGGTATAATCCAGCATAAGTCCTACTTAGTGTAGATCCATTGAAATTAATGAGACTTAAGTTAGTCATGACTTAAGGTACAAGAATAGCACCCGATGTATGGGGTCAGCAATGAAAGGTGTGCAGATGTACCCTTAAACAAGATTCACTGCATCTCTTTCTCCCGTGCAATGAGCCCAGCCTTCCCACCACTTTCACAACACATTTGACAGAAATACTAATCTATCTGTTCTGTTGTCTGCTTGTTCCTTCCCAATCTGTTGGTAGGCTATCTGCTCTATTTTTATAAAGCATATCATGACCCTTTATTCTTTTCAGGGTTTGTTTACTGCATCATCATCATCATCATCTTAAAGGAAAATTAATTTTAAAAGAGATAAAAAACCACTATGGGTATGGGCAGGAGGTAGGTTTTGCAAAGTTACAAGTACTGGCCAATCAGTGCTATGCACATCCAGCTTCTGTTACAAAGTGACAGAACTGGTTTCCATCCAGTGCTTGAACCTGGATAGAAAATTGTACATTGGGATACAGTAGGGTGAGTGGGTTTCTAAAGTTCAGCTACTCAAACAATTATGTCTGTATGCATCTAACCTTTATAGGAGAGCCATACTTTGGAGCAGATAGATTGCAGTAAGTTAGACCCCATCTTTAATCTCCAAAGTGAGCTGTCAGCAGTCCAGTGCCACAGTTGTCACTCCTTCTACACAGCTTTCTTGTATCTGAGTTGGTAATTAGATTGTAGTCCTCAGAAAGCCAGATTTGGCCCTGACATCTTCAGCTACTGATCTCTAATGTATATAACCCTGTCTTACATATGATCTCACACTGATTTGAGTAGATTATATATGTAATGTGGAAGAATATGACAGGAAGTAATTGCTTATTTCTTGTGCTTCAGAATGTAAAGCTGACTGTGAAGCCTGCTTCAATAAAAATTTCTGCACAAAGTGTAAAAATGGGTTTTACTTACGCATTGGAAAGTGCCTTGAAAACTGCCCTGATTGGCTGGAAGCCAACAACAACACTATGGAGTGCAGCGATATCGGTAAGTAAATTATCTATCGTAAGTGATATACCCAGTAAACCTCTTCTGTGAGAATTCCTTTTGGCCATATTGGTTGGCCATACCTGTTAAGGCATGCAATTTAAAGCTAGCAAAGGGAGGCCATGCACAAAATTAAATGTGCACACTTCAGAAAAGTGTTTTCTTTCTCTTTATGTTTAAGATATTTTGGGGAAAAAACTTCCTGGCTGTTTCTGTTTTCACGATTGTATGAGGCAGAACAACCACACTGAGAGCTGTAAAATGAATTGTTTGCTCAAAGAATTCTTCTCAAGCTTCCATCAAAAGGTATGAGTATAGCTGATCATGCCAACACTATGGGTTATTTCACACATGCTGTTATCATCCTGGGCATATAGTTTCTTAGCTATGGACCCATTGCTTAGCTGTATTACATAGGATTCTCTCAGTGACATGGAATTAGATGGAGATATATATTCAACATGTGTGTTTTCATGTCTGAAGGATTTGTCACATGGATTGCATTATCTTTAAGGCATTACAAGAGTGTTGTCAGAAGTGAAGGGTCACAAACTGAAACTGTGAAATGGCCTCATTCTGCAAGAACAATGTTTACTAGACCAACTCATCAATGGCTGAATGAAGTAAATGCCTAGGGTTCAATTCAGCAAATGCTCCTTCCAAGAAAATAGCATTCCTTTAAACTAAACCGTACTTGTTAGAAGTTGTGCTTGTTAGATTACCTGCTTAGCAAGTGGATTCAGTGGCTTTGGCTTTCCATTGCAAGCAGGTGGGTCTCTCACTAAGTTAACAGAATGACACCTCTGCAAGCTGATGTTAATATGTCTGAAAGAATACAGGACATCTGAAATTCCCTCTAATCAACTCCATGCACTACACTAAAATTTTCCCAAAAGGAAACTATTGCAAGTAGTAGGGCTTATGTTGCTATATCCTATTTATATTTGAAATACATGATATAATTGTTTGGCAGGTGAGTATATCCCAAAGTGGTCATGGTCTCCTCTAACTTACAGCACTGAAAGCTCAGAGTGATGCCATGTCATGGTTGCCAGCTGACCAGAAATGAATGAACCACTCTTGTGCCATTAACAGCAACTTCATCTGTATCAGCAGTTGATGCTTTTCACAGCATAAAAATCAACATTATTCCCTGCTAATGTCTACATATCAAATGCTGTTAAAGGCATAGGAACAGAAGAAAATTAAAAAGTTGGCAGATGGCCATCTGATGCTGGCCATCTGCCAGCAGACTAGAAACCACTGGTAGAATGGATTTTCCCTTCCTCCTGCAAATATATGATGTGCAATATGTGGAAAGAATATACCATGTAGTTTCTGCATGTATATACAATTATTTGGCCAGACTTATTTGTGTCATGTCTTTGTTACAGTGCATTGCAAAGTTAATGAATGGAGCCAGTGGAGCCCTTGCACAAAGAAAGGGAAATCATGTGGTTTCAAAAGGGGGAATGAAACAAGGTCCAGAGAAATCCTACAGCTTCCTTCTACAAAGGGCAAACTATGCCCACATACAAGTGAGACAAGAAAATGTGTTGTACAAAAAAAGAGATGTCCAGGAAGAGAAAAAGGTACTTAAGATTATTATTATTCAATATTTTTGAAGTGATGAATACCAATTCCTTATAAAGGCTTATTTCGTTAGAACTTCTGTTGGACATTAATGGTGGTTTTGCTTTGATAAAAGAACCTAAAAATCCATGTGGCATGTTTGGAATTTTGACTCATATCTTTTGCTTCTTTAAACAAAATATTTTGAGCAGTGTCCCAAAACCATAAGAATCGTTTATTCTCTTTATGCCACTGCCCAAACATGACACTAGTTTTGGTGAAATCACCTCTTAAGCAGTCTGGAGGAGGAGGAGGACTAGAGAATAGCTACATTGTGAATTTAACATTAATTGCATTGTTTACAAGTTATGAATAGCTGAATATGATTTACCTAGCAATCCTATACTCCAATTATGCCAGGGAGAGAGAGATATCACTGCTACACTGGCACATGTCGCAGAGATAACATGCTGATGTCATGGAGATTATGTGGCAATGATGTGGCAACATCCCCTTGACAGACAGACATGGAAAGAACCAGTGCACTTACAGTAATGAGGGCATGCCCCAGAGACAGCTTCCTGCCCCATCCCATGCTCAGCAATTCCACAGCAGCAGTGCACCGCCCCCCCCACCACACACACACTGCTTGAGTTCTCACTGCACAGTCAGATGCTGTCAGTCCCCCAAAAGCCCTGCAAGGAGAGGTTCAATCACCCATATACACTGCTCACTTTTCAGTCACACAACACAAAGGGGAAAAAAAGGAGGATGCATAGAGCACATCACCCAGATAGCTCTCTTGGGTGGAGGCTTGCAAAAACAGTGCAGAGCAGAGGTCTTCTTGAGGCAAACATTCACAACCCACTGAGAGTGAAAAGGATACTTTTGCCAGGCAGCAAAAAAGAGGGATTGAGACATTCAATAATGGTAGTCTCAACCACACACTCAGTGGAGCAGTCTCCAATAGCTCACTGCTTATAGAACATGGGGTGAGGAAGTAGGGTATGAGTTCAAGCCCCGCCATAGCAAATGCCAAGAAGCCTCCCACTCATCTTCTTCATACCTGGCCAGCAACAGTCATGTCAGAAGCAAAAGAGAAGAAGTACCCAGACTTGAACCTGCACTGCACACAGCACAGAGAAGCTCCCTGTCCACTCAAACATAGCAGCAATCATTTATCATCTCCGATAGACCCAGTCAAGGAATCAGTCATATACACCAGGACTACACTGGTTGCAGGAGAAGCCCTAGCCCTGTGGAACAGCCCAGCTCTGACATGCAGTGTGGTCTCAGGTTCCAATCCACCTGAGAAAGTGTGCTATGTGAGCCAGTCAGGGAGGAGCTGCATGGGTGAATAGCCTGGCTTCTGCATTGGCCAAGTAGCTCTTTTGGCCCACCCCTCCCTCTGGCAACCCCTGTGACCAACACCCCCCCACCCCCAAGCTGCTGGTTAGCATCACATCAGACCTCAACATCCATCCCTTCCCTTTCCCTCTTGCCAACTGACAGCCCCATACATCATGGCAGTAGCACCCACCCCAGCTGTGCACTCTGAGAGACTTGCCTGCTTTCAACCTATTGGGCCTGAGATCTGGTAGAAACAGGGCTCCCTGTCCTGCCACCCACCCATCAGAATCTCATCTGGAGGCCAGCTGAAGCCAGACTGAACCAGGGGGTGGAAAAGGCATCCCTAACAACAAAGGAACATCATGTGTGGCAAAGTGAAAGCCTTTACTGAGCAGCATTAGGGATGGAGCAAAGTCTGAAAGTAAAAAAAAGAAAAATGTACGGAGTTGCCAACCAGTCACCACAGCATAGCAAGGATGGTGAGGAGACATGGGATACATTTGTTGTAGTTATACTTTGTGGTATGGTTGCTCCCCTTCCCTTGCTTACTGATGCTCTCTCATTCCCTTTTGAGTCACAGGAGTGGGTTGGGGTTTGGGATTGCCATGTCATCTCCACAACATCCCCATATCATCTCCATGACAACACTGCAACAGCATTGCGCCAGCCTATGAATGGTGGGCATCCATGTCTGGAGTCTTGAGGTAGGTTACCCACAAGGCTCCTAGGAAGACAAGTGTCAGCAATGTGTTCTTTCTTGTGTGTGTTCAGCTGGAGGCTGTTTTGGGCAAAGTACTCCTTTTTGTACGAAGTGCCCTTTCTCCATGATTCGCATTGCCAGAGTTGGTTCTCCCTTGTGTGTTCTAAGTGTGCACAATATGAGGCTACAGTGATATAGCCCGATGCTGCATGCCCCTTCATCTAAGTGATGGCCTCTCTGTTGGCATTTGATATACAGGTGTTGGTGTGCTGTAATTGGGTAAAGAGTTAAATCATGTCCTATCATCTGTCATAGCAATATGGGTGCAACAGGAGTGAGTGAGGGGTAATTCGCCTCCCCTCTCCATTAAGTTCTATGGGTGGAATTATAGTTATGACAGCTCTGAGGAAGCATAAAGTCTCACCATCATTAAGAGTGTGTTCAGGGTCTGGAGGAGTGCATGATCTGGTGCAAGTCTAGTCCTGCCCCTCTCCTGTCCCACCCACATGTCCTCCACCAGTTTGGCTGCTACACTGATGGAACAGATATCCTGGTGTAGCATTGCCACAGTGTATTTGCGCAGTTGCACTGGCATATCTCCAGCAGCAGAGGCATATACCAGTTCTACTGGTATACCAGGACTACCGCCATATCCTACAGCCTATAGCCTATCAGCCAGCATATCTTCAGTCAAGGATTGCTCCCTTTTTCAGTCCTGGATTGTATGCATTGAAAAATGTGGAGTCACTGGCTATGACCCATTGACAACTGACCACTGCCTGTATAAGTCTTCTGGATATGCAGTATGGTAATTTGGTGAAATGGTACTTCTAAGAAAATATCCAATGTGGGGTGGTTTAAAACATATGTTGGCTTTTTAAAACAATGGTCTTGGTAAAATTTATTCTTCTGAAATGTGATATTAATATAGTAGACTTTTAATTTTATTTCACAAATATGACAATAAACTATAACGAGATGTACTACACATCATGTAAGTTTATTCACATGCAATTCCTTATCTGTTCATCTTTGGTACTGCCATGCCTTCCTCTTGACTGTGGGCAAAAGAGCAGAAATGGATGTAAACTGCTCTGTTCTAAATGTTTATGCTGCTTCTGCTCTCCTTATATAAAGGATATAATCAGAATGTTTTCATAACTAAGGGTACAATCCTATGCATGTTTAGCCAGAAGAAAGTCCTACAGTAGCTGGCTGGGGAATGCTCGGAGTTGTGGGACTTTCTTCTGTCTAAACTTGCATAGGATTGCAACCTAATAAATATAACGTAGATAGTGAAACAAGTTGGACATGTTTGTCTTGTTATACAACCTTGCTGTAGCATCTTACTACTTCTCAGGGTTGGATCGGAGCCCATAGAGCCCCAAAACAGTTCTGATTCTGAGGAAGAGATAGAAACCATGAGAGAGGAACCCGTGCGCTGTTCAGAGGCGCTGCCGGAGGGACAACTGGAGCTTTGGGATGCTAGGCACTGGTGCAGGGACAAGCAGGAGATGGAGGGTGCCGAGAGGAGGCGCTCAGTCCGCTTGGCGCAATGTCAACAGCTGCACCTCGATGCCCCATGGGAAAGGGCATCGCCTCCTAGCCCTTAAGTTCAGAGGCTTCCGCCTTTTCCCTCCAAACGGACACCAACTGATTCATTAAGGCTAGAAACCCCTGGTAGGCAGCTCTCTTAAGTTTCCCTCATTAGGCTCAGGCAATTAGCATCTGTAAGAGTCATTAGGTTGAATGGAAATAAAGCCTTAGAAAAGAGCCCCATCGTCTGCATGTTGATTCTGGCTACTTGAGGATTTCAGAAGGCAGCAAGGGCGCTCCTGACACTACTGCTTAATTTTTGCCTTCTCTATTGCTTTACTCTTAATCCTTATTTACTTATTTGTTTGTTCATTTGCTTCCATTTATATCCCACCTTTCTTCATAAGCATCCAAGGTGGCTAACAATAATCAATCAAAAACACCAAAAGAGGCCACATTAAAACATTTAAGATGAGCCAGAAATTAAAAAGACAAATCAGCTCTGCAGGCCAAAGGCCTGTCTAAATAACAAAAGCCCTATTCAGGTGTTCCACATCTCAGTGCAGTAAATGCATGAGGAGAGGGAATTGCCCTAACCCTGACCCCTCCTTATGTGTTTCCAGCTCCCTCTACTCATGGGCAATTTTCTGAAGAGGAGAGCCTCCTGTATCCATGGAGACTCTCCACAAGATTAGTGTTCAAGATTTTGAACACTTATTTTGCAGCATTCTGAATCATATGGAGTGCCTCCACAGATACAGGAGGCTCTCCTCTAAAGAAAGTCACCCTCCGTGAGTAGAAGGTGAAGGAAATGCATGAGAAGGCAGTGGGATTAGTGCATTCCCTCTCCTCACACATTTACTGTACCGAGGAGAATGCCTGAGTAGGGCTAAAGTCTTTTCATGATGGTGGAAGGACAGCAAAAAGAGAACTAAGCATCCCACAAGAGCAATGTGGATGACCTCTGTATCCAGTTACTCTGGTCCTGCATAAGGGCTACTAAAAGGCTCATGTCATAAGTCTCATTCTTCTGACCTTTCTGTGGTTTTGATCCACATCCTGGTTGAACTGTGCTCACTCCAGTCTCTCCAGCATTAGCAGTGCGCTAAGTCCCAGAAAACTCCAAGCATAGCTGGGGAGGTGGGGAGACACAGCATGGCCCAACAGCTATGATACAATGAATGATGTTTGAGACTCATCAGAGTAATTGCAAAAGCATGCAGACAGGAATAGGGCCTGGGGCTTGCAACTCCTGCCAGGAGTCATTGCAACCATTTCCACTAGTGTTGCAAGTTGTTTTTATGGATGCTGGGCCATGTGGTATTGGGATCCCTGGTATGCCCGGTTATAAAGGGAGGGGGTCATCAGCAGAATGCTCTGCTGGGCAGTGAGCTAATTTGTAGACCACACCCTGTAAAAGTTTATGTGCCTTCCTATTCTTCCAGTCTCTTTTCTGCTAAACCACAATAGTTGTTGTAATTGATTTCTTTTTGCTAGATCTTCTTTGATTTTAATGAAAGTCCCACTAAGTGACTTTTATGTGGCAAATTAGTTTGATATGCACAATGTTAAACGGCTCTCAACAGCTCAACATATTGATGTGATTTCCAGAGGTGTGCAGGATATGCTGGGAAAGCAGCATCATTTGCTATTTAAAGACTCCACAAACTTTCCACCCATTTTTTCTTTTTCTTTTTTTTAAATAAATGCACTTTAGCAATTTTCATGTCCCTTTTGCGGTTACCTTCTGCAAATAGTCTTGGTTTTTACTGGCTAGAATGCAATTTTCAAAGTTGTTTGCACTGAATATTTGCAGGAAATGAATGTTAAGTGTTCACACAGATTATGATATGAACAAGGAAGTTATCTTATGGGATGTGCCTGCACATCCAATTACAATCCATACCATTTGGTTAGTTATTATTGGAGATATATAAGAGAACACAATAAAACTGTAAAGTATAATTTCCTGCAATGATTTTTTTCACTTGGCTGTTCCTACTATAGAATCCAGCAGTTCAGGATAGTTCCAGGAGTAGTCTGAAAGCAGTCAGTGCTCTCCAGCAGTTAGCTTGCATGCATGGAAGAGACACTGTAGAATGCCTGGTTCACATGCACAAACCTACACTGGATCCCATTATGCATGATAGGGAAGGACTGATGAAGAACTTTATTATATATTTATCACATGTATATCCTTACAGGCAGTACAACATCCCTAAAAAGTAGATTCGGATAACAGGCAGTCCCTTGCACGAGGCCTCCCAGGTTTGGGCAAGAATATGAACCCAGGTACTTCTTGAGCAAGTCCAGCACATTGGCTTCTGAGGCACAGAATGTTTCTGCGTATGGACAAAAAAGGCAACTAAGACAAATCAGAGAGTGGATCACTTTTGTCGATTTCCACTGGCTGTGAAAGGTTAGCTGTAGCTGGATCTAGAAGTCAGTGCCTAGCTGCCTCAAATTACATGTGCATATATATATGGATTATCTCTGGAATGAGAACACCACAGGTCAGTTAGACCATTTCTAATCAGAAGAGGCTTTATTTTAAGTCAAAGCTTTTCAGTCTTTCTACCTTTGGGAATCCTTTCCACATAAACTTGTCTGACAAGAGTTCTTTATACATTGCACATGGTTCTAGATCATATTTTAGGGTGCATGCATTGCACTGGTCAGCCAGGTCTCACCCTTACCTCATGGGAATTGAATCTGGGAATGCAGCCAAGAACATACAAAATGCTGTCACGCGACTGTGGTCAAAGTACGGTAGTGGTGAGCAAGCTGTCTTCTTTCAGGGAAGCTTGTCTACCATTCCTGACTTTCTCACTGAAGAACTGCAAATATGTTTCAAAGGAACCCAAGGGACACAGTGAGAACCATTGATCTGAGCATTGTGATGAAGCAAGGTAGATTTTTCTTTAATGCCAGGTGGAGCAATCCTAAAAGGGGTAGGATGGAGAGTTTTGTGGTAGATGACCCACCACTTCCAAAGCCCTGCCAACTTGTGTCAGCCAGGACAAGAGGTGTGGGACAGCTTTTCCCTCTTTTCCTCCTAGCAGTTCTGTTGGTCCCCTCCCCTTGGTTACAATGAGAGGGAAAATATCTACTGCAGCCCCAGACTGACATAGATAGGGGCCCAATTTGGGGTCATGTCAGGGAAGCAAGAGGACTTTGGATCTAGTGAATCTATGGCTGCACCCAACATTCCCCTGGGCCTTCCTGAACCAGCCCCTACCATCAGCAGAATTGCTGTGACCACAGAACTTTCCACAGATGTTCTAGGGGCCTCTGCAGTGGACATCCCACCCCACTGGCAAAGTTTCTTTCAACTGGCAAAGGGCCACTTCTGCCTCATCCACCTCCCACAACCCACCCCTAGACAGCCATCTGAGGAGGTTAGGATTGCTCCTTTAGGTTTATATTACGCATTTGAATCTATCTAACGATTTCTTTTGGTTTTTGAAGAGCAGGAGTCTAAAATTCTGGCCACATCTAATAGTTTTATTTATTTGTTCAAATCAGTTCATCCATCCCTAATTAGTAAACATGTCCATGTAGTGCATCCAACATATTTGTAGACCGGATTTGATAAATATGCAGTTGATTCTTGTGTATACAGAGTCCAGTCGGATGTCCTGTTGGACTTTCAGTAGATTTCCCAGAACACTGTTGAAATAAAATTCCCAAAGCCATTTGTCAGTGCTAGGATAGCTGTGGTTTTAGTAGAAGACAATGTAACACAATACCAGCCGGCTTAAACTATTAAGTGATTGAATTCCTCTTATTTACACTCACTCACACATCACACAGATGCAGACATCAGTGAAATGCAATGGGTTGCAAAGAAAAATAGGCTACTTAATGATCGTTTCCGCAGGAGGCATTGTTGTGTACTTCATCTCTGTACTTCATCTCTGTACATTTCTCTTTGTTTATGAGCATATATTTCATTAACATTCAGTAAAATTGCACCAGAGAAAACCAACAGAAACAGCATAATAGGGTCCATGTGGACAGGACTGCAGAAAGCCTGCAATCTGATGCACATGTCCTGGGGAGTAAGCCCCCTTGTTCGCAGTTAGATCTACTTCTGAAAAAATGTTTGCATAGGATCAGGCTGCATATGAAAGAGATGAGACATGTGCCACATTCTACCTTGGATATATATTGATCCTGCCCACAGTCTTAGTGTCAAATGTCTCAGGTAGATGTTGGTAGGTGATGGTCATAGGCCATGCTGAGGGCCTTTGGCAGCTGCCTTCACTGTCCAAGGCAAGGCCAATGACAACCTGGGAAAAGGTCTTGTCAATTACCAAATGCTCTCCCCAAAGAGGTCTGCCTGGTGCCTACCTTGTTGACCTTTCGGTGCTAGGCAAAGGCCTTATTTTCCCAGGTCTTTAGGTCTTGCTTAAGCCTTTTTAGTCTTTGTGTTTTGTGTTCTTGATTTTTTTTTAATTTTTCCTTTTATATAAGCTTCTCTGGGAACTTCTACTGAAGGGCACTATAGAAATTTCTAGAAAGAATGGGTGAAAGATATCCCAGAAGCCCTTCCAGGACCTGCTCAGTTCCAGAGAATGTGAGCTCAGCCTGGAATCTATTTTCAGCGTCAGTCCTCAAGCTATGGAGCATGTGACAGAGTGTACGTATTTATCTTATCTTTGGATATTCACAGCCTTTCTTGTGCTCCTCATAGTAAGAAGCAGGGCTCCAACTGCCTCCAGTTCCATATATCCATGTACACACACACACACTTCGTCTGTGCAATGCCAGGCCCCAAGCAGCTATGCCCCCTGCTTCTTTCTCTGCCCTGCCCTTGCCAGCTGAATGCTGTATGATGAAACAACAGCATAGGCATCCTGGGTTGCTGTACTTCAAATATGCTTCCACATCTGAAAATCCTAGTTTTTGTTGATAATCCTCATGCAAAACTATACCTAGCGCAGCTGTCATCTCTCTATAAGTGACAGTCTTCTCTGTTAGAATAGATTCAGAGGATGTAACCAAAACCAGCATAAGCCCAGGACAAAACTGGATATGACCCACTGCTGCTGTCCAAGATGTCAAACATAAAAGGGGTGGTGCAAAATCTTTTCAACAAGACTCATTTCCTGGAATTTAAAGTATTTTTTAAAACATTAGACAATAAGGATTTTAATATTTGAATTATGATAGCCTTAGCTAATATATTACACATTTTATATTAGCAATAACCTCAGTCAATACTTTGCTCAGTATTCCCAAAATTGGAGAAGGGGAAGTGGATGGGAGGACACATTGCACTGGATACTTCAGCAACTGAGGAGGTATATAATGCAGCAGGAAGAGCCTATGACAGCAAAGGGGTTAATACAGCTCAGGGCTGCAAAGCTACTTTCCATCCTCACTGACCTGTAGAAAGATTGCTGACTTGTAATGGAGGATAAGTCTGCTTCTAACCTTCAAATATAAACCATATGCACAGTGGAAGGTGAAGTATTTCACTTCCTGTCTTTCTTTTCTCCACCCCACATCAAAAACATATTGCCTTGGGGAACTTGGGGCAAGCTCTAAGTTGCTTGCAGCTGAGACATATCACGCCAGCATGATTCTCTAGTAACAGTATGTGAATGACACTAGTGTGGCTACGGTTAATGCCCTTTCTTTGTGGTTATTCCCCAGGCTGCTAAGGCTTCAAAATTAACATGAAGCTAATTACTATATCTCAGTGTTGACATTTTTCATACGCTGCTGGGTCATCATAACTTGGATTGTGTGACTCCAAGCTACTACTATAATTACGAAAATCTTCTGAAGAGTTTGGCTGTTCATTTTTAATGGTTTTTTTCTGCCAGCAAATCCTCTTTTATTTTTTATTCTTTTCCGTGCAGGGTTTGTGGGTGTTTTTTTTTTACAAAGATAGCAAAGCACATTTCTGATTCATCTGGAGTGTTGTTGAGAGTTAAGAAATTAGTTGCAGGTTACCAATATAACCCTATTGTTGTAGCAGATTGGCTTCAGCTAGGTGGTTGCGATGATGAGTTCAACAGAACCAAAAGAGGGGAAGAATGAGAGGCAATCCTCCTCATCCATCTATAGATCTTCCAGGATACCATGAAACATAAAAAAAAACTGCCTTAAGGTCAAAATAGATGTGTCATTAATTGTGTGAATGTGATTAAAGGGTATGTTAATAAAAAAGTAAATAGCAGCCATAGAGAGGCCCAAACAGAAGCAGGACTGTAGAGGACTGGAGAGTTTAACACCCTTCCTCCTGACATGATCTCAACAAAAATCCCCCCCACACACACACTGCTATTTGCATCAAGAGGGAAACTTGAATTGGTGCCAACTGAGTCTGAGGACTGATCCATCTAATCTTGTAGACAGTGAGCCAGTTTGCACATAATGAGAAGCCACTGTGGGTGAATTTCCCCATGGAGCTTCTCGTCGTGGCACTGGCTGCCATTTTGAAAATTCAAGCCATGGCGGGGGTACGCCACAGCTTGTCATTATGTGCGAACCTGGCGAGGGTGGGTTTGGGGGATGGTTAACAAGCCACCCACAACCCTGAAACAGGCCATGGGTTCTGAGTAGCATGTTAAGCACACCAACAACCCACCCTGACCAGGTTCACATGTAACAACAAGCTGCAGTGCGCCCCTGCTACAGCTTGAATTTTTAAAATGCAAAACAGTAAGCCCTGCTGAGAAATTTACCCATGGTGGCTTGCTATTACTTGCGAACCAGGTCAGTGCCTTTCTTAGTCCCACTAGCAGCAGCAGCTAGCAAGGTGACTGGTGAAACTGCCAGTAGCTATTGCATGGGTAATCCCTCTCCATGACTTTTATTATTATTGATTTATAGCCCTTTCTGTTACCATACATGGTTGCTGACTTTGATGGACGCCCCAGTGCAGATGCAGGCTGCTTCTGCCTCCACCACCACCTCCCAGTGCTTCAAGGTATAGGTAGGACTTTCTCTCAATTACCACACAGTGACCCTGTATTTGCATGATCACAGGATGATTAATAAGCCATGGTGGCTTGTTACCCACGCCGCGCATGCCAGTTGTGTACCAGGGGATTCACATAATTACCCTTGGCAGCGCAGCTTCCCATGTCATGTGAACCCAGCCAGGGTGGGTTATTCCCATGGTTAACAAGCCACCCAGAACCCATGGGCTGTTGTAGGGTTCTGGGTTGGCTTGTTAACCATGGCAACAAGCCACCCTAGCCAGGTTGGCACAACACGGGAAGTCGCACTGCCAGGGGTAATTATGCTAATCGCCCCAGCATGTGCAGCTTGGGAAATAAGCCACCATGGCTTATTTCCCCCACCATGTTCACGTGAACATGGCCACTGGCTTCTGGCAGTGTTGAATGGCAAACTACCTCAACAGCTGCCAGTGCCTGATGAGATGTCTTAATTGGGGTTACCAGGAATTGAACCCAGGACTTTTTTCTGTGCAAAACATGTACTCTACCACTGAGCAATGGCCCCTTCCCCAGCTTAGATTGTGTACCAAATGAAAAGTGCCTGACAAATTTGCAACACAGCACCCGTAAATTGGGTGAAGTTACTTTAAACTTGAGTCGCTGATACCCAAATGTAGAGTGATCCAGTCATTTTTTACTGGGGTGAGGTACCAGTCTGCTGATGGTGAATGCCGGAGGCCAAGCAGAAGGCAGAGCTAAAAGATCTCCTTCCGTAGTGTTTCTGCACCAGCTTCCATTTCACATTCTGCATTAACTTCACATCTGTATATGAGCAAAAGACAAATGCCCAAGGTTTGGCTAGTCATTGTATCAGCACTTTTTGGTGCATTGCTTACCTCTTCCTCCTCCAGTTGTTCTCTCTGCTTCTTCACTCTTCAGACAAACTAAGATGTAACTGAAGGGTCACTTGGCAGCCTTTATCTCTTCTGAAATTTTCCCTAAATATGTCAGGGACATAACACAAGTAAACAACTTTATTAATGAGATTCTAAATCATTTTGAATCTTTAAAACGTATGTTGAACACTCTGGTGCTCTACTACAGGAGAAAACAGTTACTTTATTCTTTTACATGAAGAACTGATCATACCTTACAGTCTTTCCCCAAACTGCTAAACAATGCAAGTTAACCCATTCAGTGACTTTTGTTGTTCAAAGCTCTGATTTCCACATCCTAAATAAAGCCCTTCATCAAGGATGGGCAGCTTGTTAAGCACTGAGGGTCACATAGGGAAAATGTAATGAGCTGGAGTACTGCAGTTAATTTAGGTATTTTAATTACCAATTTGCATAACTATCACATCAGACTCTAATTAGTGAGCATGTTACTTTTTTCTGCATTACTGTTATTCTGAAACGCATACGCTTGGGAGATAGGCCCAGTTCTCATATTGCCTGAATGGCATCATTTTCAAGCCATATGGGAAGCTGTTTGTGTGAAGTAGCTGTCATGTGGATCAGTACAATTTTAACCCTGTTTGTGGTACTGCTCATTTTCAGGTGGTTCCATTGATGTGGCCTAAAATCAGTCCCAACCCACAAGGAAAATGCTTCCCACAAATAGATTCTCACATGGTTTGGGATCTTGGTGCCACGCCAATAATGTGAAAATTGAGCCTAGCAAACCAAGGAACTCCACATGTGTAATCCACTGCCAATGGGCAGCTGCTAGTGCAGAGAAAAAACAAGAAAAGATAATACAAGAAAACCAACAAAGGTTTCATAGGTGGAGCATTGGTACCCTTATGTGTGACTGGCCTCCCTATTTCAGGATTCTCACTATATACGTTTTTTCACCTCAGAAGCTGATGAATGGATTAGATTTTATAAATAAATATTTTAGTAATAAAAGACTGGTTTAGGATATTCTAGAAATTCACAATCCAAGGTGTCAAACTTAAATGAGGCAGAAAGTAGTGTCCTATCATGTGTCTGCTTTATTTGTTATAATAACATTTACTTAGGAGCAATGTGGGGGTGATTTAATTTGCACTATTAGATTATATACAGGGCTTACAAATATCATAAGTATTTTTTTTAATTGTTTCTGAATTACTACGAAAGAACCCTAAATTCTTTCCCTGGCTCCTTTCACTCCTATAATCACCCTTGGGCATGGTTAATAAATTCATGGGCTCAGGGGATGAGTTTACCCATTCAGCTTGTAGTCTACCTCCCCTGGGTTCTACTCTCCAGGCAACACACAAAAGACTCAGGTACCTTCACAACAGGGTTCTTAGCACAACATGTGTGTGACCAACAGAAGTCTGCACCTCCAACCCTGCGAGATAAGACAGGCTGCAAGACACCCTTTGTTGTATCTTTCAGATATAGACTGCCACCACTCATGTGATTAATAATACTCTTATAGCCTGGACACATGGAAATCCAGGCTTTGGGGTTCTATTTATGGTGAAAAATAGGCCCCATTTCCAGAATTTGCTTTCTGCTCCTTAAAACCAGGTTAGCGTGTATGATAAGTGGTCTAGGCACGCTGGGGTAAGTCACCCTTCAGACTAGGCAAAAAGAACTAAATCATCTCCAGCATCCAATCCAGTAAATTTATTTTAAAAAACCAAGCAGAGAGAAGTTCAGAAATTGTCAGATGCTGTTAAAATAAAATGAAACATAGAATTAGCTAACTAACTTACTTAGCTCACCAAACCAGCTAGTGAGTAGTGGATGACAAGGACCACCTGGGACTCTGCAGTGTGGCTTAGTCTTGTCTTGACTCTTTGCCAGCCACTCAGACAAAGAAAGAGAGGGAAATTCAAACTGACCAGTAAGTGGAGGGGATGACCTGGTCATGTGTCCTCCAGGTGATTCCTGCATATACCTATTTAAAATAAGGCTGAGGCCTAAAGGGAGTGGTCAAGCCTGAGATGTAGAGTAATGCAGATTTTTGGTGTCTATAGATGTCTCTTTATTTGTTCAGAGATGTTTCTAGAAGAGGGCAGGAAGGTTGTGGTTGTCACAGTGAGAAAACACTAACTTCTAAGGAGCCACATGGGACAATGCTTTCAGCTCTAAAGCCTGCACTAAGAGAAAGGAAGGGAGATGCCTCACCAAAGCCTGCAGGAGGGAAGAAAAATTAAAACTTGCAGCTTCTCTTAAAGCTATATGTGCTCATAAATATATCTCAATCCCATGTATCCCTTAATAATTTGCACTGCTTCTACAATCAATTTTGCAATGCCCCCCACTCCACATTTTCCTAAAAAGCCCCAACACACCAGGAGACTGGGTCTGGGGGCTGATCTTCATTTATGGGTTTTTCGCTTCCAATGAGGTTTCACTGCCTGTCTTTCACACTATGCAGTACCCACCTCAAATTGGAACTGGAATTTCCCGCTTCCATGCTTCCGCTTTCAATACCCTGATATCCCGGTATTTCCCCTTAATGTGCTCTGATTTTCCACCTTTGCTACCGTATCTGGTCGTAGTCCCTTCCCCGGCCTGTCCATATACAGCAGTGTTTGTATTTCTCTCCTGTCTGATCACAGCTCTCAACGGCCCCATGTCGTCTTCCAGCTACTGACTGCGTAGCTTCCTCAGCACTCAATGTTTCCTCAGCAACAAGCAAAGGGCTGGATGTGCGTGCGCTTGTCTGATCTCTGAAGCTAATCAGGGTCAGCCCCGGTCAGTAGTGGGATGGGCAACCACCTGGGAATCAGGCTTCCTGCATTGAGCAGGGGGTTGTTCTGTCCCTTCAAATGAGACTAAGTTTTACCCCTTTCGGCTTTTTTTTTTTTTAAATTAAGGCGTTATCTTTGAAGAATCGTGGCTTCTCCATGATTTTTTTTTTCTAATTCAGGCATGATCTTTGAAGATTCAAAAATTTGAAGCTTCAAATCATCCAACCCTTTGCTTGTTGCTGAGGAAACATTGAGTGCTGAGGAAGCTATGTGATCAGTAGCCAGAAGATGACATGGGGCCGTCGAGAGCTGTTAGCATGGTGGGTGTGGAATCAGCAGAAACAGGAAGAGTTTCTGATCCTCCAATGAGAACCTCCATCTTTAAGAGCAGGAAAACAGCACAGAGCTTGAGTGTGAACCGAGCTCGCACATTCGATGAAGCACCGCAACGGGGAAAATGGGTGAGTGTGGATAATTGTTTTAATGCGAGAGCATTTAACCCGACAGGACACCGAATTCACCGATGACGGGTGCAATGTACATCGGCCCTGGATAACAACTGGAATACACTGCAGGGTTGTCATATACCATTCTAACACACAGACACCCTTGTTGTTGTTGTTCAGTCGTTAAGTCGTATCCGACTCTTCGTGACCCCATGGACCATAGCACGCCAGGCCTTCCTGTCCTCCGCCCTCTCCCGGAGTGTGCTCAAGTTCATATTCATTGCATCGGTGATGCTATCTAGCCATCTCATCCTCTGCCATCCCTTTCTCCTTTTGCCTTCAATTTCTCCAACATCAGGGTCTTTTCCAAGGAGTCTTCTCTTCGCATTAGGTGGCCAAAATATTTGAGCTTCAGCTTCAGTATCTGTCCTTCCAATGAGCACTGAGGGTTGATTTCCTTTAGGATGGACTGATTTGACCTCCAGGTCAGATGGACTGATTTGACCTCCAGGGGACTCGTAAGAGTCTTCTCCAGCACCACAGTTCGAAAGAATCAATTATTCGGCGCTCAGCCTTCCTTATAGTCCAGCTCTCACAGCCATACATTACTACTGGGAAAACCATAGCTTTGATTAGACGGACCTTTGTCGGCAAGGTGTCTCTGCTTCTTACTATGCTGTCTAGGTTTGCCATAACTTTCCTCCCAAGGAGCAAGTGTCTTTTGATTTCATGGTGACAGTCACCGTCTGCGGTGATCTTGGAGCCCAAGAAAATAAAATCTGTCACTGCTTCTACTTCTTCCCCTTCTATGTGCCAGGAAGTGATGGGGCCAGATGCCATGATCTTAGTTTTTTTAATGTCGAGTTTCAAACCAGCTTTTGCACTCTCCACTTTCAACCTCAACAAGAGGCTCTTTAGATCCTCTTCGCTTTCTGCCATTAGGGTGGTATCGTCTGCGTATCTGAGGTTGTTGATAATTCTCCTGGCAATTTTAATTCCAACCTGTGATTCATCCAACCCGGCGTTTCTCATGATGTACTCTGCATATAAGTTAAATAAGCAGGGCGACAATATGCAGCCTTGTTGTACTCCTTTCCCAATTTGGAACCAATCGGTTGTTCCATGTCCGGTTCTTACTGTTGCTTCTTGACCCTCGTACAGGTTTCTCAGCAGACAGGTAAGGTGGTCTGATACTCCCATCTCTTTCAGAATTTGCCACAGTTTGTTGTGATCCACACAATCAAAGGCTTTAGCGTAGTCAATGAAGCAGAAATAGACATTTTTCTGGAATTCTCTTGCTTTCTCCATGATCCAGCGAATGTTGGCGATTTGATCTCTAGTTCCTCTGCCTCTTCAAACCCCAGCTTGTACTTCTGGTAGTTCTTGGTTCACATACTGCTGAAGCCTAGCTTGTAGGATTTTGAGCATCACCTTGCTAGCATGTGAAATGAGCACAATTGTACGGTAGTTTGAGCACTCTTTGGCATTGGAATGTAAACTGACCTTTTCCAATCTTGTGGCCGCTGTTGAGTGTTCCAAATTTGTTGGCATATTGAGTGCAGCACTTTAACAGCATCATCTTTTAGGATTTTAAATAGCTCAGCTGGAATACTGTCATCTCCGCTAGCTTTGTTGTTAGGAATGCTTCCTAAGGCCCACTTGACTTCACTCTCGAGGATGTCCAGCTCAAGTTCAGTGACTGCACTATCATGGCTATCAGGGATATTAATATCTTTCCTGTATAGTTCTTTTGTGTATTCTTTCCACCTCTTCTTAATCTCATCTGCTTCTGTTAGGTCCCTGCCTTCTTTGTCCTTTATCATGCCCGTCTTTGCACAAAACGTTCCCTTGAGATCTCCGATTTTCTTGAAAAGATCTCTAGTCTTTCCCATTCTGTTGTTTTCCTCGATTTCTTTGCATTGTTCATTTAAGAAGGCCTTCTTGTCTCTCCTTGCTATTCTCTGGAACTCTGCATTCAGTTGGATATATCTTCCCCTTTCTCCCTTGCTTTTCGCTTCCCTTCTTTCCTCAGCTACTTGTAAAGCCTCATCAGACCGCCACTTGGCTTTCTTGCATTTCTTTTTCTTTGGGATGGATTGAGTTGCTGCCTCCTGAACAATGTTACAGCCCTCTGTCCATAGTTCCTCAGGCACTCTGTCTATCAGGTCTAATCCCTTAAATCTATTCCTCACCTCCACTGTATATTCATAAGGAATATGATTTAGGTCATACCTGAATGGTTTAGTGGTTTTCCCTACATTCTTCAATTTAAGCCGAAATTTTGCAATAAGAAGCTCATGATCTGAGCCACAGTCAGCTCCAGGTCTTGTTTTTACTGACTATATAGAGCTTCTCCATCTTTGGCTGCGAAGGACATAATCAATCTGATTTCGATATTGACCATCTGGTGATGTCCATGTGTAGAGTCGTCTCTTGTGCTGTTGGAAAAGAGTGTTTGCTATGATCAGCGTGTTCTCTTGGCAAAACTCTATTAGCCTTTGTCCTGCTTCATTTTGTACACCAAGGTCACGCTTGCCTGTTATCACAGTTATTGACTTCCTACTTTAGCATTCCAATCCCCTATGATGAAAAGGACATCTTTGTTTGGTGTTAGTTCTAGAAGGTGTTGTAGGTCTTCATAGAACCGATCAACCTCAGCTTCTTCGGCCTCAGTGGTTGGGGCATAGACTTGAATTACTGTGATGTTGAATGGTTTGCCTTGAATTCGTACTGAGATCATTTTATCATTTTTGAGATTGTACCCTAGTACTGCTTTTCCCACCCTTTTATTGACTATGAGTGCTACTCCATTTCTTCTAAGGGATTCTTGCCCACAGTAGTACATATGATGGTCACCTGAATTAAATTCACCCATGCTTGTCCATTTTAGTTCGCTGATTCCCAAGATGTCCATGTTCAATCTTGCCATCTCATGTTTGACCACCTCCAGCTTACCTTGATTCACTGATCTTACATTCCAGGTTCCTAAACAATATTGTTCTTTACAGCATCAGATTTTCTTTTCACCACCAGACACATCCACAGCTGAGTGTCCTTTCGGCTTTGGCCCAGCCGCTTCACTCTTTCTGGCGCTACTTGGAAATTCCCTCTGCTCTTCCCCAGTAGTATATTGGACACCTTCCGACCTGAGGGGCTCATCTTCCAGCATCATATCTTTTAGCCTTGTGATACGTTCCATGGGGTTTTCTTGGCAAGAATACTGGAGTGGGTTGCCATTTCCTTCTCCAGTGGACCACATTTTGTCAGAACTCTCCGCCATGACCTGTCCATCTTGGGTGGCCCTGCACGGCATAGTTTATGGCTTCACTGAGTTACGCAAGCCCCTTTGCCACACAACAAGGCAGTAATCCATGAAGGAGACAGACACCCTAGCAAAGTGGGTATAACAACACTGAGATACTTTGCAGGGCTGGTGTACCTTACATCTCTCAGCCACAACCCTGCTTCCTGCAATATAGGTATAGTAAAGATGGATTGCATGTATTGGCAGATAAAATTTTAAAATGTTTACAAACTCAGAAAAAATTGTAATAAGACCTGAGTTAGAAGACCACAAACCCCTGTATATGCTGCTACCTTTTCTTTGGGGGTAAACACACTACTGCCCAATCACAGCTAAGCAAAAAACCTTAGATTTCTGAATATGGGGCAATGATCACTTCCCAATAGGGAAGAAATGGCTTGAAAATGGACCAGGAAGTTCTCCAGACTCTTGAGTGTGTCTACCATTGCATTCATTCATTAGCTAAAAATAGTGAAAGGCAGGAACAGGCTAATTCCTTAAAATATGAATGGACAGATTACTGGCTACACATTTTGCCTTGGGTTCTACAACAGCTAGAGACTTGTTCTCTAAAATGAAAGTGGGGAATCTGGGGGTTGTGGCTCATCCAAGGGGGTTATTGACCCCTTGCTCCCCTGAAGATGCCCATGTCTCTGAGTAAACAATTAAGCAATAGCAATGTTGAGGAAGAGGAGAAGCTGTGGAGCACTATGCAAGTGGGATGCACCAAAGGGCGACAAGGACATTTTGCCTAAGGAAAGGCTCTTGAGAACCTGGACCCAGTACTGGCTAATCTTCAGTTTTGGGGGCAGCAACCATGCAGCAGTGTCAAAGTGTGAGACCATAGGATAAGCTACTGAGGGTAAAGCAGCATCCCAAACAGCTTGTTGTTCAATTCCTTGAGACCATGGCTTTGCTTGTCAACACTGTCCCTCTTTTGTGTCTACCGATGGGTGTTTCTCCAGTAAGCAAAACCCCCGCAAAACCCACACATCCTTTCAGAGCTTCCTGCTTTCGGTTTCTTTGCGGGATTAGGAAGGGCTTCTTTACACGGCAGCCACATGGTTTGAACTGAGGGAGTGCCTTCCTCCCGCCCTGGCATGTGTGCAAAGGGGGGGGGAGTCTTGTTTTCGTAGCTTAACTTCTGCTGTACTGTTTTCTCACAGCCCCCAGGAAACCTCTGACTTACTTCTGAATAGACATGTAAGATTGTGCTGTAAGTCTGCAACCCTTGGCATGCTTACTTGGGAGTAAGCCCCACTGAACTTAATAGAGTGCTCTGAAACAACAGAGGACGTTTCTTCTGAGCTTGGTGGGGTGGGGGATCAGATGTGTCTCCCTTTGTTGCAGGAAGGCATTTTACCCTCTTCTCCCTCCAACCGAGAAATGTGGAGGCAGGAGACACAATTGACAGGCAATTCTTGCCCTCGCCCTTATCAAATCTCATCCTGACTACGCCTCCAACAACTGAAAACAAACTCCCGCAGCAGGCAGACACAGTGGTTTCTTCCACTATTGGAGAATTTCACAGGGAGGTCATGGTGCTCCTGTTCCGTGGGCTGGAAAAAAATATCACATCTTTTGCATTTGGGGAAAACATGAAATAGGCTGGAGGAAATGAATAAGGGACACCCTGGAGGGTAACGGCATCATCTAAAGAGCCCGCAAACTTCCGAGAGACAGCCATCTGAATAGCAGGCAGCACAGAAGGGAGGGAAGGTCAGTTCTCCGGGAGCCAACCTCAGAGTTTCAAGGTCGGTTCCCGGATAACAAGATATTTTGTTTATTTTATTCATTTATTTCATTTCCATACCTCCCAATAAAGGAAGCTCTCTGACTAGCAGCCATAGGATTGCTCCTTTAGTGTCATATAGACCACACTGTGTGGATTTTAGTTAAGTGAGGCAAAACAAACCATACATTCACATATCACATTTACACCAACAACCAGTTTTCTCTGCCAAACTCTTCATGCATCCCAACTCTATTTACCTGGCACCTTTCCCAAGACTGTACCCTTAGCAAGCAGGTTATCCTGCTACAGCAACAGAAACAAGCAACCTACTTTCCCTGTTCTCTAACCTACTCACCGTCCTAGAGAATACTGACACATAGTGGAGAGGAAGGGAATTAGACAAACTAGGTGGGGATCCTGCTGGCACATACTCTTTTTGGATCTAGCACTCCAGTCCTTGAATGGTAGAAATATAGTGAAAGGAGGGGAAAGAAGGGCAATGAGGAGGAGGAGGAGAACAAATAATTATAATTGTTCTAATAAACATGGCCAAAGTATGCATAACATTTTGGAAATGTCCGCCACAGAGGAGTAGACGTTTTAAAATATAATGATGGCAAAATTTAGTAGCGTTTAATTATTTTTCCATGGACTACTTCCATGTATAGCAACACAGTTATGACACTGTTAACCACAGAGCTCAGTAGTATTTACTTACTATTGTATTAGCCAGCGTTTTTATGTGCTGATCTCAAAGTGGTACTGAATCACTGGCATTGCCTCTCCTCAGGCAAACTATTCAAAGCATCACCTTTACCAATGTTTTTATAAAGAGAAGGCCTGCAAGGCACAGTCAGTTCCACTTATTAGGAAGTGGTTTAGAAAGTGTCCAAGTCAGGGTAGGCATAGAGAAATGATTACAGTTTCAGAAATGTATCGACATCTGGTCCAAAATGGACTATTAAATCATCATCTAGTCTAGACTCTTCCCTAATACAAACCATATTTATCAGGCAATTGTGGCACTATTTTCAGCTAAAGCATGACTTTTTAAAAGCCAACTAGGATTAAAATAAATTGTTGTTTAGCTTTTGCTTTGTGCGTTTTCTAATACTGAATTAATGTAGAAATAAACCCTCATTTTATATAGAGGTAACGTTTCTCTGTTTCTTTTTTTAAAAAATAGTTCTCTTTTTGGTGGGCTCTCCTCTCCTGGACAGTTATAAATGGGGCTGGGGGGAAGGATTCAACTTCTACAGAAGCACAGAAATATATTTCAAAATTAAATTATTTTGAAAACATAATTAAAGATTTTGCAGAGCAGAGGGTGAGTGTGAAAAGCGAAGATGTGCGTAAACACTGATGCAACGGGCGCTAGTTTACATGTGCTTGAGATGGCCCATAGCCACATTCCATGAGATGTAATGGGACACAAAACTATGGAGGAATTCACATATTTCTAGCAGCAAAATATTTCTCCTGAAATGGTGAGAACCTACCATTTCTCCACAACAGACACACTAACTGGAGTGTGTGTGTGTGTCCCTGCAACAACTAACAGTTGCATAGAATAAATATTTGTCTCAGGACAAATTTAGACCTGAAACTGATTTGAGGGATCATAGTCATACATCAAGGAGCTGTTTGAATTCTGGGAGATGTAGTCTAAAACACCAGGAAGGCACCAGGCTAGGGAAAGCTGTGATAAGGATACTTTCCAGAGTGGGTGCGCCGCTCTAAAAATGTTACGTGTGCCTTCACCTTCCATGGAAATTAACATGCATAGGATCAGGCTGCATAAATCACAACCCCACAACTAGCAACTATCTCAAAGTTACAGAAACCTGGGGAAAATATTTTAATCATAATTATTGTTATAATGATACAACATAGTGATGTTCTGTCATCCATTCATATTATATGATTCCATTTTCCTTCTTAGCATATTAAATTATCAACCAAAGAACCTCTCTCACTTAGAAAAGGAAAAAAATACATCAATATATCCATAATTGTAATCCTCCTAAGCTTATGTCTATGGAAAACAGTAGCCCCAATAGAAAGATTTACACCTATATTGCCTGTGCTTTGGTCTTCAGCTTACAATTACATCAGCTAGTTAGCTTTGTAATTGTCTCCACCACTTTTCATCATTTAAGGATTCAATTTAAAACAAAAGCAGGCTTCCAACTTGAAACACTACTACATTCTTGAAACATAAGATGAACAATCTTTAATTCACACAGCTTTTATTGATGGTATACCACGTAATGGATGGCATGCTATCATTATGAGCAGTGCTGTTCTTGGTTTTAAGCCAGTACAAAAGGCTAAGAATGCTAAACATTTAAATAAACCTCCTGCCAGGCTTAATTCTCTTCCCACCTCCCCTTCCTTTCTAGCTCTCTTACTGATTACACTGAATTCATGCTGTGTTCTGAAAACTCCACTTATTGTTGGCTTGGAGTATAAGGCTCCTTCTTAACAGAACCCTTTCTATACAAACTCTAACAAGGTCAGACTGCAGAAAAATCTCAGCTGCTGGACTTGGATCCTCTGAGCTAGTAACCATTTATAATTAATATTAATGAATGGCAGATGTCGGATGTTTATTGCCTAAGCAGAAATGTGCATTGCAAAACCAGAAAGATTTAGTTTAAAGTCAAGGAATTGACTTCATTAGCTGGGCAAATGATTGGAGACTGGGGGGATTTGCCAATGGGGGATCCAAGCGCTGGAACACCAAAATATGTACAATGCAATACAATTCAGAAAAGGTGCTCCACCTGCTTTTATTATGCTTTCATCATATGGCACCATCTATCTATTTATTGAAGCCTTGATACAGTGTTGTTAGCTAAAGGATTTAAACTTCTGCAGAAGCAGCTGTAATAATGGTAGTATTTTACTTTCAGTTTTTACACCTGTTTCACAGGTGTGGTACACATACAGGCTTTCTTCACATGGAGCTTTTATCCTGTGATTGAGATTGCTCCTTCACAGAAGTTTGCGGGCTCTTTACATGACACCATGTCCCTCTAGGGCGTCTCCTGCACTAAGTGCCCTTTGTTCATTTTTTAAATAGATCGCAGATAATGAGCTATAAAATTAGCCCATTGTGTTCTGCTTGAGTTCCCTCCCATGAACAGAGGAAACACTGCAAGAAGAGGAGTGAGATCAATGAAAGATAATGGAAGACTCAGAAATGGGGAGAAGGAGGGGGGAAAGGAAGCAGGTGAAAAAGGGAGTTGTTGTGATCCTACATTTAAAACCGAAGCAGAAAGCCCTGTTTTACATGCAGGATTTTAGGCTGGTGTAGAGATGCCCACAGTGACATTCCATGGGACTGGCAGATAATATGCTAGTGGAATTCAGGCCTCTTGTCTTTTCAGTCCAATGCCGGATGCATGGATGGATGGATAGATTACAGGTATTACATTTATATTCTGCCTTCCTTCAAGAAGCTCAAGATGGGGTATATAGTTCTGTCCCCTCCCCTTTTATCATAACAACCCTATGAGGTAGGTTAAGGTAAGAGATAATGAGTGGCCCAAGATCACTCAAAGAGCTTTATGGCTAAGTGAAGATTTGAACCTGGGTTACCACCCAACTCCTAGTCCGACTCTCTACTCTAACAACTACACTACGACGGCCAAATCAAATTTAAAACAGCCTTCACCAACCTGGTGCCCTCCAAATAGTTTAGACCAACTCCCATCGGTTCCAGCAAGCATGGCCAATGGTCAGGAATGCTAAGAGCTGTAGTCCAAAACATCTGGAAGGGACCAGATCAGGGAAAGCTGATTTAAAACATATCTGTAGATCACAGGATTCAGGGAGGGAGGGAGAGAGAGAATGCAAGACTGAAGGCAATGCCCTGAAGGCAGCCATCTTCTCACTAAAAAGTATTAATAGATTATTTGAAAAGCAGATGTTTATAAGAAGTCCACAAGTAGACCATAAAGGTAATATTCTTCTCTTTCTATAGTTCTCCAACAGCTGGTATTCAGAGGCAGTGCTGCATCTGATCCTAGAGAGATAGCCATCATGACTGGTAGCCATTGAAAGCCTTATCTATGAATATGTCTAATCTCCTTTTTAAAGCATCCAGGTTGTTGGCCATCATCACATCTTGTAGTAATGGATTATCTGTGTGCCACGTGAAGTACTTCCTTTTGTGTGTCCTGAATCTCCAGTCACCAAGAGATGAACATTCCAGCCCATAATGAGTTCTGTGGATAGAGTGATTCAGAACCAAATGCACTATTAAAATATGAAATGAAAATATTAGTCATTAAGGGTGCAATCCTAACTAGATAGGCAGCTGCCACTGAACTCAGAGGTGACCGCCTATCCTAAGCAAGGCAGGAGAGGCACCGGGGGGGGGGGGAGTCATTCCCTCTGCGTCTCTCCTGCCTTGCTTTTTTTCACTAGACAGCTGTTTTCAGCTGTCTAGCAGCGGGGAGGGGATAGCTGACCAGGAAAGGAAGCTGCCATACGACACATTGGATGTGTCGTGCACGCAGCTCTGCTCTCCCCACCTCAGAACACCCTCCAGAATGCCCCTTTTCAGTCACTCTGCGCTTGTCTTCTGAGCTCCACACTCGTCTTCTCAGAGGCAGTGTGGACGAGGGACGAGGTCAGATTTCCGGGAACCAACCTCGGAGCACAGGCTCCAAGGTCGGTTCCCGGAAAAGAGCATATCCTATGGCCCTCTAGACAGCATCTAGTGGCCATAGGATTGCTCCCTAAGACATGTTGAGGCTTTAAGACTAGATAAGCTGGAAAACATATTGGTAAAATTTTAGCTGTACAGAAATGCCCTTTTGAAATTCTCCTCCTTATTTGTGGGCAGAGAAATTGGGGGTGGGGACCATTTCACTGAATTTCTCCAGGGGGAGGAGAATTCTCCAGCTGTTTCTCAGAGGTGGGCCTCATCATTAGCAGTGGTTGTAGCACCACTTCTTTTTTCCTCAGGGTTCTTGTTTTCTGTACTTCCACTGCAAGTGGCCACAGCAGCAACTGTTGATAGCCTGGCCACCATTTTCTATCCTCCACAATGCCACAAACCAAGCTTCATTCTGGAGCATTCTGTGTGTGTGGGGGGGGCAGCTACCACCAAAAAAATATGAAGAAATGTTGCAGAAAATTCTGTGAACTGGCCTTCTATTTCTTACAGAAAGAAAAATCTCAGAACCTTTCTCTGAGAAAATGTCTCCTGAGAAAATTGGGCTCAGCTCTAGTTGTCATTCTTCAGGGTTCCGCACCTTCCCCAGGGTTTCACAAATGTTAAATTTCTGAGGGGTGATTGCGGATACATCTTGTGTCACAAGCAAATTCTTATACTACTGTCACTTTCCTGAAAGCCCGGTAGCGGGTGCAAAGGGGACAGTGTTGTGTACTGCTCCAGAGAAAAG
The DNA here is from genome assembly GCF_057233095.1 of Heloderma suspectum. Classification (NCBI taxonomy): domain Eukaryota; kingdom Metazoa; phylum Chordata; class Lepidosauria; order Squamata; family Helodermatidae; genus Heloderma; species Heloderma suspectum. The sequence continues at coordinate 333,023,481 of NC_139458.1, forward strand.
GTGGAGCTAGTGCAATGCCAAAATCTGTCTTCCAATTTCCCGAACGTTTTCTTCCCCCCATGAAAGAGGCTTTCATTTTTCTGCCTTGTTGTCAGGGCAGTTTAGAATTTCTTTTGGTGGTGTTTGTGAGCTTACCTTATCGTTTTGAGGTGGCTGAGGGTGCTCTGTGCTTTTTCTTTTATACATCCCTCCATTGCTCTGTAGCCTCCCTGGCTCCCTGCACTTCTTGATCTGGAAAAGCCCCATGGGAGGAGTTATCTCATGATGTCTTCCCCTCGATTTTAACTGAAGTGTGGGAAGTTGGGACATAAGTAAGGGAAGTACAAGAACTCCAAACCCAACCTATGAGAATTTCTCTGAAATTTTCTTCTCCTTTGAACATTTTTTCAAAAGCAATTTCTTTTCTGTCAAATGGAATGAGAATGGTAAAAAAATGTGGAAGAAAGTTTTGGCACAGCACTTGTTAAAACCTCATACACTGGTACCTATCAAATAAAATTAAGAGATTGCCTCCATCATTACATGGATGAATCAGATCATTAATCCTTCACATTCTGGTTGTTTTATAAAAAAAGCTGTCTGCAAATTTCAGCTAATGTAAAAGTTACGGTAATACAAACAACCGTAAATTCACTGCTCATGCTTTTGGGGATTTAAAACAACAACACTTATTACGTTCTTACAAAAGTCGAACAGGATAGAACCTACATTTGGAAGATTCACATGAAGGTTTTATTTAGTCAGACTTTCATTAGAGCAAACAGACCTAATTCACTGGTGCATGATTTTTATTACTGAAAGACTGCTGCTGGCATAATGCAGAATGAAATCAATATGGAAGGAAGATGGCTGTGCATGGTTTTGCTCATGTTTAACAACATCTGCAATTTTGAGGAGAAGCAAAAAAGCAAATGTAGAGCAACAGAACTGTATGCGTGGAGCATATTGTAAAACAACAGATAGTGGTAAAATCCATGAAGCAGAAATTATTAAGGGCCACTTCACATCATATAGAACGCAATGGAACAGAGGCCCATAGTGACCACAAGTTTTCTTTACAGAAGAGGTGGGCACCTTTCGAGGGTCTGCTGGCCAGTTTCAACCCCTGGAACTCACCAGGGCCACACACCCCACCACTGAAATCACATCCAAATTTTGACAGCAATTTGGCAGGGGGGAAAAAACATTTCTGCTTTAAAATAAGGCATATTTTAAAACAATATTTGTGACATATTTATATTAATATTGAAGCTAGGATAAGAAGTGGCAGCAAAACATACTGATAACCAGAGCAAAGCTATGCCGCTTATATCACATCTAGTCTTAACAATCGTACCAGGCTGCCCTTCCATTTCCTCAATGCCTGCAACTGAAAACATAAGTGTCCCTGACATGTATGCTTATTAGGCTGCTTCACATCCAGTTTGGCATCTCTTGCCTCTTTCAAATTACTCCATGCCAGCATTTGGGGGTCTACTATTTTTTGAAGGCATCAATTGAATCATAACATAAACACACCCTATCATATCAAGCGCTAAAACAGATCCTATTAACGTGCTAAGTGAATGATCTCTCTGCTAGTATTTCTGGGGTCAGTCGCAGCAAGCATCTCACAGAATAAGACCTGAAGACTTCTACATCCCAGAAAATAATGTGTGGAGATTCAGGCCAGTTGAAACACTACTGACAATACACTCTTCTCCACAGCAGGGATGCTCAAACACATGTCGTATCTGCAAGTCAGAACCAATAGACCCCAAGGAAGTGTGCGCTTCTGTAGGGTGCTGCATGTGGAGTTTTAATAAAAATGACTTGCTTTGATACTTTTTATTTTTTATAGTTTGACTTTTAAATTGTGTTTTAATTTTTTTCATTATTGTGTTTTATTGTTGTCTTATTCTTCTTGTATTCAGCTTCGAGTGCCGCTCTGTTGGCAGTGAATGCAGTATATAAATCTTGAAATAAATAAAATAAATAAATGCTTCTGGCCAGAGAAACATACGGTAAGAAAGTAAGAAGCTTTCAGAAGTTGTGCTTTCCACATGTAATACCTTCCACATGGTTGAGGTTTTTGGTGGTGCTCATGTGGGCTAGTAACATTTGGACCTGACCTAGAGTGGCCACTAATCCATCACCCCTCACCCCCGGACAAAAGAGGACACATATTTGCATTAATTTTGTATATGTATAGATACAAATTAATAAATTATTACTATAATTTAAATAGAAAATTTAATACAACTCGCCATAGTAGGGAAGACAATGACCAGGGCTATATCTACACTAGCGCTTTTGATTGGTATTGAAGTGCCCTGATAACTGTTGGGGCACATGATGCGTTCTGTCTACCGCTTTTCTGGCATTATTTCCTGCTTTTTATTCCGTTTTATCCAAAATACTGCAACAGATGTCATTGTGTGTGCTACGAGGTATAAATCCGCAAGAGGGATATAGTGTCACCATTATGGGATCATATCGATATGACATGAGGTGTAGATCTGGACCAGGTGATCTGTGTGCCTGCTAAGCCTTCTGTGTAGGTTTTAACTGTTGATGGGCAACTTCAAGGCTCCTGCTCTTTCTTGTTATGGTTCTCCGTCTTTAAACCAGACTTGGGCTGGGCAGCCCTTCAAATAGAGGACTGTCTTCTGTAAAGTAGGTCACAATGGCCATCCTTAGCTGACCTAACAGGGTGCATTTTGTTTCTACTCTGCTTTTGTTTCTGTACTGGGTATCATGAAGTATTGGGTATTGTGTGTTGTTTGGTTTTAATTTTTGTGAACCGCCCAGAGAGCTTCGGCTATTGGGCGGTATAGAAATGAAATAAATAAATAAATGAAGCATTTTCCCTCAGTTAGAAAAAATATACATTTCTGTCCTCCACTGCTCTGTTGCATGTGGTTTGGTACATTGCAGGTTGTCTGTTTCTGTTCTCTTCTGCTGATATACTGTGCTCTGCATTATGGGTTAAGTTGCAGAGAGGGAGGGAAGACAGGATGAATGCTACATGAATTGACTCTATTTGGGGGCAGGGGTACTGGACTTTTATCTTCTTGTCTGTTGTAGCCCTATGATTTTTGGGAACAAAGGAAATAAATTACCACTGGCATAAGAAAAACCTTTATTACATTACATACCATCTCAGATTTGTGTATTACATGTTGCCTTCCTGAAATTATTTTTAAGTGAGAGAATTTTAAGTGAGATAATATTTAAAAAGAAATGTTAACATTGTTCATTTCAAAGTGGTTGGATTGCAAATCCTTTTAACATGAAATCAAATAATTCCTGTGGTTGCTTTCCCATTGTTGTAATACTGTACTAGAAAGAGTTCAGATATCTGCTGGGGTAGAAGCATCTGTCTCTTATCATGTATAACTTTTCCTGATTATTTCTCGAAAGGCAGACTAAACATGCAGTTCTGACATAATACAGCATCACATTTGTATTTCTGGTTTGCTCAAATGCCTCCACCATCTGAACTAATGTATCTAAAAAGAGCAACGTCCATGACCTCAAGGGAATCTAATGGGAAGGATTATATTCTTGAAGGCCAAGAATAAGCTTTTCCAATACAGGTATTTCTACTAATAGCCCGAAATCTCTTTGGGATGGAATTCTTGACATATAAGTCAAGTCTCCAATTACATCTCCCAGCCCCCAAAAAACGTTAGTTTAAGGAACAAATTTCATAAACATTTAAAGGCCTTTAAAATAATTTAGTTATCATTTAATACACATCCCAACAGCATTTTCCCTTAGTGTTATTATTCCTCATAGAGATAATAGCATGATTTCCAGTCCATACTTTATAAATTGTGATTGTGTGTGAATAATGTTGCTGTAGGGATGCCTTGCTGTAGGACGGAGTGAAAGCATAGACTGTTGCTGCTCACACCATTTTTAAAAATGGTATGGCTGTGTGCTCCAGCCCAGGAGAGGGGAAGTGTGGTGTAGTGGTTCAACTAGGATCAGGGAATCATGCGTTCAACTCCTTACATGGCTGTGAAACTCACTGGGTGACCTTGGGCCTAACCTACCTCTCAGCCTAACCTACCTCACAGGGTTATTGTGAACAAAGGGAGCATGTAATTAATAACTGTAAAATATACTTAATAACATGGAAGCTGTATGTTCTAATGCCAGGATCTATAGAGCTCTATATTCTGCTCCCTCTGCCGGTGGGATCACTGCTGGCTTCAGGTTTTTGAGGGCCCTTGGAGAAGGCACTTTAATGGGCCCTCTCCCTCAGTGGGGTTTCCCTTCTCACCACCATTGTCACCAGCTGCTATTGCTCCTCATCCTCTTTCTCATCATTGCTACCACTTGCTTGCTTAACAGGCAGAGAGCCAGTGAGCAAGCAGGCAGTGGCATCTACTGTTCCTCCTTCTCTCCACCACTGTTGTCTGGGCCAGCGTGGGAGGCAGGTGAACAAACAGGTTGCCATGGTGAAGAGGAGGAGCGACTCCAGGAGGCTCTTGTCAGTGGGCCCCTGCTGGGGTGTGGGCCCCTGGCAAGAGCCCAACTATGGCTACCCTTGACACCAGCCCTGAGTGGGACTGTTTGGGTAGATCATTTTCACCCAACCTATACCCCATCTCACCAAGGCAAAGTTTCTTAGAGGTAGAGAGTCTGGCATTGCCCTGCTCCTTCAGAAGTGGCACAGGCGATTGTGTACCTGAAATATCGGAGGATAGTGCTATTCAGTGAAAAGCAAAAAGGTTGGCAAATGAAAATGCAATCTCTTTTGCGCTCGATACGAGCCTTGGGACAGGGGTCCTTAAAATTGTGTTTTTGGCAGACATTTGTAGAGTTCAGTCTGAGTGTATTTGAAAGTTGGCCCTTCTCCAAAAAATTGGTCATGCTTCTTGGAAATGAGAAAGAAGTTGAGAATTTATGTAACATTGCATTAATGGACTATAGGTGGCTTGAAGCTGACCCAGGAGTAAACAAGAATTACATCAGTGGTTTTTGAGAAGTTGGCTCTTCCAGTGTGTTTTCTCCATCATGGATTGTTAATGGAATAACATATATTTTCTTCCTTTTTGGTGCCATATTGAATGGGTTTGATGAGGGGGCTGTAAGCTGTATGTAGCCCACCTAAGCATTCCCCACACGGCCCTTTATTCCATGTCATGATTAAACTGCAGACCAGTCATTCAATGAGACGGGAAGGTTAGGGAGGAAGCTTAGCTGGGGGTGGGGGAGGAAGCTTATAAGTCTTTAAATCTCATATCCCTTGCTTTATTATATCTTTCCTTTGTATTCTGATAAGAAATTCAGTATGTGCAGATTAGCAGGTGAGATAATAGACCTTATTTATAAATGCAATGCTTTCCTTAGCATATGCTTTAGATTGTTAATAGTAACAGCTGAACAACTGTTGCACAACATTCTCCTATCTGTGAAAACCTAAAACATTGGATCAGTAATTTTATCCATCACATCTCTCCCACTGCCCCCCTGCATCCCTGGTTCACAGATTTTGATACTACATTTGTGTATTCTCATTTTTGTTTCTTTCTGTTGGTTTAAGCAACATGACACAGTAAATTGTTTTGTACTGGCATTTCTGTAACTGAATGCTACAACTGATTGTATAAGTGATAGCCTTGTATGGGTCCCTCCTTGTAACCTTTCAGTGTGGTAAACCAGATTGGCCCGCAGAGTAACAGCACTGCAAAAGGAGGGAAATGTATATAGAATGGCTGTATGCAGAATAAGTGTAGGTCATGACCAACAAAGCTGCTCTTCACTGCCCTCCTCATTTCAACCCTACACATCTCCAGAAGACGATGATATTTTACCATTCTCTTGTGAAGAACCCTGATTTATCTGAGTGCATTGCAAAAGATGGGTTTGGAAAGCTCAATGGTGCCCCTTAGTGGATTTGTATTGCTAGGTCACCTAAAGCAATGCAATCTGTAAGACAGAGATTCAGAAACAGAGCAGTTGTGCATTTCCCATGATTCGTTTCATATCTCAGCGGAGAAGTCTGTATTGTAGTGATCACATTTTCTCCAGCTGCATTATCCACTTTAACAACTGCATTGTACAAAATTCTTTCAACTTCTAAAGTCAACTTTGTTTCATTAACACATTCTTCTTTCCTCACAATTTGTAGATGTAGGTGACTCAAGCTCCAAACATGCCCACAACTTTAAATTCAGATTGTCATTAGCTGAATTGTGTTTATCATTCTCTTATCAGAAGATATACAAGGTCCGTATAGAAAAGATTTTGCTAACAAAGCGTGGGGTATTGCCAGCGGTTAAAATATATGCAACAAAGCCAACTATGTATATATGCTATGATAATGCCATTTAATATGCGTCCTTTATTTTTATTGATGGCTGTTGACCATAGCAAAAATCATAAGGCAAGCAACTGGAACAATCACAGACATTCATTTTTATATGAACGATTATCATAAAGGTTGTTCTGGGTATGGTAAAATGGAGGGAGGGAAGGCAATGTCTTTTTGAGACTTTTAAAAAATGAAATGAGTATAATTTGCCTATTTGAGTAACTTGTCATGACTGGGACAAAGGACTGAAGTTCTGTGTCCTTCCAGTTGCTATTTTCAGCCTTAATGCATCTTGTTGCATCTTCCCCTTGGAAGAAGCTCTTGTCAGAGGGGTTTCTTTTTCTTGATTTAGGAATGCAAAATTTAAGGACACCTGGTGGTTAAAGGGAGAACATAGCAACAACAACTCCTAAGGAAATGGTAATACACCTGGTAATGTATTATAGCTGTTTATTGCAGGACCAAGGAAGGAAAGAAGAAAAAAGCCCAAAAGAGAAGAAAGCAAGGAAACCAGTCAGGAACACAGAGGCCGAGAATCCAGAAGGCAAAACCAAGAACGAGAAAACAAAAGTAAAACGCAACCGAAGAAAAGAAGAGCACAGGATAAACAGCAGAAACCAGTATCCATCAGCACTGCACACTAATCACCTAACACCAATGTTTAAGACTTTTGCTGCTGCTATCTCCACCAGATTCCTGGGGCCAGAGCTCCCCAATTATGCCACAAATGGACAATATTACCAGTTATACTTAAATCTTAAACAACATTCCAAATAATTGCTATTATATTGTTCATGCAGTCATAGTTTATTCAAGAAACTGACATGAGCCAAGATTTTTTTAAAAAAAAACTTTAAATGGGATACTTTCAAACTGTTATATTATATGCTTCCATGCATCTCTAAGAGGCAATTTAAAGGTTTTGTATATAATTATCAATATGGTATAAGGTATAGCAATATATTGAACAACATCTGGAACTCACTCTCTTTTTCCTTTGTAAAATATTTTTCAATCTATTGTTTATGAAGCAAGAGATATCTAAGTAAAGATGCAGTATTCCTATGTGCAAAAAGTATATATGTTACATATGAATCAAGAGAAAGTGGAAATCTCTTAAGACGTGGTGGGAATCTGAGGTCTGATACCCCACGGTCTATCAGAAGTACCTGGTGGTTCCCTGGGTTTTGTCCCAGATTCATGTGAGAAACTCCAGACGGAATAGCTCCAGGGCTCTGAAAGCAAAAGGGGGGAAAGGAAGTAGAAATAACAGTAAACACATTGGAGGCTCTTATTCTGAAGGACAAGCAATGGCGCTTAGCTATGCAGCGGTCTTATCTGCAGGACAGCACAATATTTTCTGGTCTAAACCATAAATATACAGTGTGTGCTGTTCTATACCTTTTGTAACTCTGTGTAACTTAAATCTACATTTCAAATCTTCCAGTTGACTGACAAATCGTATTTGTAGAAAACAAACACTGAGTGAATAAAGAACAGAGAAGATAGACCACAGAAATATAGTGTCATTTGCACTGCTGATTTTTTCTCTCTTTGAATTAAACACTGTCACCTTCAGCTTTGTAAACTAAAGCCACCATACACACACACACACACACACACACACACTTGTGAATGGAGTCCATGAAACCAAATGAAACTAAAGGGTACTTCCAGAGAGAATTTTGGAGTGACAGGCATCTTCATTCATGATAGAAAGGGGACTAACCAGCTACTGGAGATGGGGTGATACAGCTTTACAAGCAATATTTAAACCAGCCCTACAGCTGTTCCTTCAACAAGGTCTTGATCTGCAGCAGATAGCAGGCAAAGCTTCTCACAGCACAGAGATAAATTTATTACCTGTGAATTTCTGTAGATCAAGATGTTTTTAAAAGCATAGCTACGGGGACACTTCATATGTTGGCAACCCTAGTTCAGACTCCAATAGGCCAATGCTTCATTCATCCAATCTAGTAAATCAAGTTGCAGGGTTAGGGAAAATCATTTGTACAACTCAATCTACATGACTCACAAAAACGAGCGCTGTGGTAGAACTCATTCTGTTTCTCTCACTTGCTGTAATTCCACCAGGACCAATGATGACAAAGTGAGCTACGGGTGGAAAAATCCCCAGAGTAAGGCCACCCCAAACTGGGAAAATCAATTTCAGCTTTAGCTCCACAGAATACTGAACAGCCATCACACCTTAATTCTATTTCACATTGTGAAAGGCAGCCTTTGTTTCAGTTTTCATCGCAAGCTAAATCCAACCTTTTGCTAAAGCAAGAGGCAGACAATAGTTTCTAAGCATACCAAGCTGAAGGCAATATAATAGAGCAAAGGTTTACTGTGTTGTTGTTGCATTTTGTCTATCACCTCTGGTCAAACAGATTGTGAGGGTTGTTGAATAATGGTCAATAGCAGTTTCTTTATCCAGCCACCTTCAGCTCTCCAAAAAAACTACCACCTGCTTCTAGCCTAGAGATCATTTCCATTGACTGCAAACTACCTTGCTGCAGTGGCTATGTTGCTGGCAACCATAACAGATAAGCTGTTGTTCATATCCACATGTTTCTTTCTTACTCGGTTTTAGTGAAACATTTGCCTGTCTTCTATACAGGTCAATGTGGCTTCTACAATCACCAAGTCTTTGGCACCTACATCCACTGCTTGCCATATTAACTTAGCACTGACATTTCGTGAACTCACAGTGATGACAAGCACTTGGTGTTATCTTGCGCTCTCTCCCTAAAATGGCAAGCTTGAATGAACCATCATAGAACGTCATTTTCAGCATGTGATTATACTGCCCACATTTGGAATGGTAGCTAGGTGAAGAAGCGGTTGCCTTGGTGTGAAACTATAATGATTAACATTAACAATTTTTGAAATAAAGTGCAAAAACATTCCTTTGCAAGCTACGTCGACTATCACATTGTCATTGCCCATGGCTGAACTTGTTAATTAAGTAGTAAGATATAACAGAAGGCAGAACACTGCTGATTAATGCATGCCTCAGGTGTGTAGAAAAAATCCTGTTATCATTGGAGTTGTTGTTACCAAAGAGTTCATCATTCTGCACCTCAGAGCAGCACCATCTGGAATGCTTGTGATTTTAAAACTGACATAAAAAGAGAATTTATTTTATTAGAAACATATATTAAAAGCTCAATTTTAAGCTGGAAAATTTCACTTTTTATTGGATTTTATAGGATTACGCAGTTTATATTGAGTGGCAACTGTTTATAATTCTGAAACATTACGTATGTTAACCCACTTCAGTGGTCTCCTTGTATGAGCTGCACAACGTAAGAGCTTGGATGTTCATGGATTTCAACTGTGGAAAGATCAGTAAAAGTGGATTGGTATCTGTCTCCCTATATTAACAGTTCTGCTCCACTTCCAAAGTACTATACAGATGACTGGGAGCAAGAGGAAGTAATTATTTATACTACCAGATGCATACCCAAGTATCAGTACAGAGGCCAAGCACACAGAAACAATCCCAGGTTAATCTGGAGATATACAGACCTAATCTATCAACTGCAAATTCTCCATGAGAGCATTTTAGAATCAAATGACTCCATCTGAAATTCTCCGCTCTCCAGGGCAATCAGGTTCTAATAGAGTCTGAAGATACCCCCTATAAGTTACACCTTCCATGGGATGTTTTATAGCTAAGGTCATTCTAAACTATCATCCTGTGATTAAAAGTTAGGGTCAGGCATTATATTAGTTATTTGACAGCTAGGGATGTATGGATTATGTAAAAAATGTTCCATCCGTGCTTTGTGGATTGTCGGGCACCTTTCGTTCCATTGTCCGCCCATCAATAGAATTGGATTTTTTTTTTAGTTTCTGAATTTGTGCAAATTCGCACATGCAATAATGTGCAAATCCCCCCCAAAATGAGCATTTTCATGCTTTAGCCTATGGGAGACCAGCACATTTTTGGCTGGGTTTTTTTTTTAAAAATTGCTTATTTTTCTACAATGAAATTTATGCAAGATTTCCAAAGGTTAGAAAAATGGTTTGCAAGTCTGTGGAATCTGCCCGACAGGGGGAAAGCCAGTCCACTGTGGAATCCACTGGTCAGATTCATAAAAATCTGAACTCATATGGTTCCATTGCAGATTTCTCTAATATCCCTACTGGCAGCATCAATGTATGTGGAAGTTTACAGAATATAAGCAAAAAAGGAATGTTCCTGATCCCAAGAAGCTTGAAATCTAAATTCTGACAATGATGGAGACAACCAAGACAGGGAAGGAAAAGGAGGATTCAGAGAGACAAAAGGTATCAAAGGAAAACGGGGGGAGTGAATATGGAAGCAAGCAGCATTGCTATATGATGAGAAACATTAGCATGAAGAAAGTACATCCACATACAAAGTGCATCCAAGTTGATTCAATCACAAGGTTGATTCAATCACAAGGCTGATTTGCATGTTAACACATATATAGTTATTTTGTCACACGCTTTACACATGGGGAGTCATTTGTGTGAGCCAGCCCCCACATAAAAGACTTCAAGCAGGAAATTTGTAGCTTTCCACATCATCAGATAATGGATCCACATGAAAATGAGATGGTAAAATCACATTGTGAGGACCTTCCTGCCTCAGAAATAACCATGTCAGCTGGTCCTCAGTCTTCCCACATTATTGTTTACCAAAGGGATGAAACCACATTATGTCAGAAAATGCTATCATAGGCTCTTTGTGATTCTGGTCCATTCCTGGTGTGGCTTGAAGATTGTTGCTTTATTCATTTATCTCAGCTGCAAAAGCCACAGGAACCAAAAGCAGCCTGCGGTGTCAAGTAAACAAAGGTAAATCCTAAACATGGCAGGCTTCCAGACAGCATCCTGTGTTCACTGTCCCCTTGACATGTGTCTCATGGATGCATGAGTGTGGAGATGAGTCTACTGTGACTTTATGCCCTTGGAACAATACTTTAGTGCCATAACCAGAATCCTGCATCATTACCCTGGCTTCGCATACGAATAGGCTAGGGATACAAGACAAAATGGCTGCACCCCAGAAAAGATATTGCTAATTGACACCAGTCCATTCCTGTCCATGCCAAGTGTGCATTATTTATGATACATTAATTTGCTATAGTATGTGCAGGGTGGGGGGACTAATTGAAGTTTGGAGTCCCATTGTGCCACCTATTGCATATGCATGGATGCACCCTAATTAGTCCCACTGAAGTCAGTATAACACAGAGACAGAGGGCTTGAGTCCTCCCTGAAAGCAATCTCAGGAGCAGCCACAGATGTTTTCCATTTTTAATTATAACCCTTCTAGCTGGCAAAACATCATTGTCATGGTTACATGCCGCACTATTACTTTTAAAAAATAAGAGCCACTGGAATATTCAACAAGTGGAGTATCCTAAATTGCCTTGGATTCTGGCTTTATAAAATAATAGCTCCAAATGGTGATTTGTGGGGGGGGGGGGAGCTCAGATGCATACTCAGCTGCTTTGCTCCTTGCTAACATGCTTTGATTGCCCCTCCTGCACAACACACCATGTTTCAGGTCACCAGAGAGACACAAAGTGTTAACTAGCACTTCAGAGTACTCTGAAATAGCACTCTGATATTTCCAGCCAGGACTTCCAAGATTTTTTATATATATATAACTGAGGTTTCCGTTCAAGTTCGTTTTAAAGAAATATTCAGTCATAGCTTTCTTTGAAGAATACAAATATGTTTTTAACAGCTTAATATAGTTGCTTGTTTATTTGAGTCTTTAAAATGAATCTTACCTTCCAGTTATGTACATGGCTTTAAAAAATTGATTAGACAAATTCATGCTTGCTAATGACATCAAATCCATGTGGGCGCTGGGAGCTCATATGCAGCCCAATGATCTGCAGCATGATATGGAACAGCTGGCTGGCTGGAGATGAGAAGTGGAACCACAAGGGAGTGATCACATTAAAAGGCCAGGGACCAGTGGTGTACTAAATTTTGAAGTGCAGGCGCGTATCATGACTGTCCCCATAGCCACACCCCAAAGGTGAGTTCAAAAATTCAGGCAGCAGTGTTGATCCATATCATTTGCTAGGAGCAGGTCTTTTATGATAATGGATTGTAATCGCCCATTCAAGACCAAGCCACCCCATACAATGCAACAATGAACAATATATTGGGCCTATTCAGACGTAATGGTGGCAAATCATGGGTTAACTAACCCACAATTTGCTGCCGTGTATGCCACATGTGTTGTATGCATGCTGCCACCATTTTAAATAATGAACCTCCAATCAGGCCTATTGGAGATTGCTCCATGACGTCCAAACCCAGATACTATGGGTTAGGCATGGGTTAAACAACCCAAAGTTAACCTAATTACTAATTGTAGGTTAAGTTTGGGTTGATTAACCCACAATTAACCCATAGGGTCTAGGTTTGGATGTCATGGAGCAACCTCTGATCGGGCCAATCTGAGGCCATTTAAAGAGACAGCAGCATGCACCTGGCATGCACTGTGGCAAATAATGGATTCATTAACCCATGATTTGCCACGGTTACATGCAAACCAGGTCATTGTTGCTGGAAAAATTCATTTCCTCCCAGCTACTGTGAAGACTGCAGCTAAGCTCAGAGGACGAGCAAAGGGCTGGATGTGCCTGATCTTGGAAGCTAAGCAGGGTCAGCCCTGGTTAGTACTTGGATGGGAGACTGCCTGGGAATTAGGCTTCCTGCATTGAGCAGGGGGTTGGACTCAGTGGTCTTGTAGGCCCCTTCCAACCCTATAATTCTATGATCTATGAAACATGGAATTCGGGGGGTGGGGGTGGCAGAAGACATCAGCATCCATGCTAATAAAGGAGTACTAGCACTGCATCCCTATGAGCCCTAGTGCCACTACACCACTGCTGTGGACAGCAGGGGCACAGACAAAGAAGAGGAAATGAGGTGTGACTTAAGTGCAGAGAAAGGACACAGAGAGGAAGAGAGAGAGAAAGTCACAGCACTGCAGAGGGAAAACTCTTCAGAGAAGGGAAAGAGCAAGGAGACGTGGTGACTGGGTTGTTTCCAGATCAGGCTTTCACAATGCAATCACACTGCCTCATTCATGGAACTTATGGGAGGACCAGATGACATCATCTTCCATTTGCAGCCCTCCTGTGTTTTTCAACTGCTTCTTCTGTCTTTTTTCTTACCAGAAAAAAATCTGTTAAGGCGAGAGGGGGCGGGGAGAGATGGAATAGCTGCACATTGTCTTTTGAGTGTTAGCACTAGGAGTCCCCCCCCCCCTTGAAGCACCCTGGAAGAAGTCAAATCAGGTCAAACAATTCAATATAAGACAGGAGACAGAGGTGGTAGAGCGGTTGAGAAACAAGACAATACAGGAGTGGCAGCAGAGGTGAGTGCTTGATGGAAGCCAATTGAGGCCTTTGGGAGGAAATATTCAGGCCTATTTGAAAGTCCATGATTAGAAACCTTAGCCACATGCCATGCAGATTTCCAAGCAGGACTAGTGCTGGACAGAAGGTCTTTGGTGTCACCCCCCTCGGCCAAGTTAAGGCATGAGGCTATATAGTTCTGATTACCAAACAGTCTGGATAAGCAACAGCGGGTAATGCTCCATGCTTTGCTTATGAACTCCCAAGTGGCATCTAGCTGGCCACTGTTGAAGGTAGAGGGCTGGACTAGAAATTACCCTTGGTCGGATCCAATATAAGAATATCCTCAAGATGGTGACAGTTGAATCTTATTGGAAGATTTTATACCATCTGTTGGTTACATGAATAGAACATTCTATGTTTTGCTATATTACCTCCTTTTGTTATGGGAAAATTCCTCTTCAGTACAAATGGAGAGGTTCTGAGGGGACCAAGTTTATGAGCAAAACAGGCCATGGAACTTAGCAATTGTCCAAGTTAGACCTGCAAGTGCATTTATATTAAGGGGAGTTTACCCATTGGTTCAAATAATATCCTGTGAAGAGGTGCATCGGTTCAAATAATATCCTGTGAACAGTCCCACTAACTGCAGGAGCAAAAAATCTGTACCCATAGAAACACTACAGTAAATTGACTGATTTGTCAGCAGACTATCAGCCACAACATGAGCCACAACATAAATCTAAATTTAGACAAGTGACATCAAAACCCAGGGTGTCCTTCAGTGATCATTCTTGTGTGTCTTTATTTTCCAATATAGTATGCTCATTAATAATTTGGTTGTACACCCCAGGATGATGAATCCCAAGCTGAGTAAATATGTAGATGACATTAATACCTGAGAATATTTGCTATCTGAACTGCAAAAGACACTTGAGAGAGACAAATACAAATGAGTGATTTTCGTATGCAGCTGTGAAGGAAGCTAGCATATACGAGACAAAAATAATTGTTGTTCAGTCGTTCAGTCGTGTCCGACTCTTCGTGACCCCATGGACCATAGCACACCAGGCCTTCCTGTCCTCCACTCTCTCCCGGAGTGTGCTCAAGTCCATATTCATTGCATCGGTGATGCTATCTAGCCATCTCATCCTCTGCCGTCCCCTTCTCCTTTTGCCTTCAATCTTTCCCAGCATCAGGGTCTTTTCCAGGGAGTTTTCTCTTCACATTAGGTGGCCAAAATATTTGAGCTTCAGCTTCAGTATCTGTCCTTCCAATGAGCACTGAGGGTTGATTTCCTTTAGGATGGACTGATTTGACCTCCTTGCAGTCCAGGGGACTCGTAAGAGTCTTCTCCAGCACCACAGTTCAAAAGTATCGATTCTTCGGCACTCAGCCTTCCTTATAGTCCAGCTCTCACAGCCATACGTTGCTACTGGGAAAACCATAGCTTTGATTATACGAACCTATGTCAGCAAGGTGATGTCTCTGCTTCTTACTATGCTGTCTAGGTTTGCCATAGCTTTCCTCCCAAGGAGCAAGCGTCTTTGAATTTCATGGCTACAGTCACCGTCTGCGGTGATCTTGGAGCCCAAGAAAATAAAATCTGTCACTGCTTCCATTTCTTCCCCTTCTATATGCCAGGAAGTGATGGGGCCAGATGCCATGATCTTAGTTTTTTTAATGTCGAGTTTCAAACCAGCTTTTGCACTCTCCACTTTCACCCTCAACAAGAGGCTCTTTAGATCCTCTTCACTTTCTGCCATTAGGGTGGTATCATCTGCGTATCTGAGGTTGTTGATAATTCTCCCGGCAATCTTAATTCCGACCTGTGATTCATCCAACCCGGCGTTTCTCATGATGTACTCTGCATATAAATTAAATAAGCAGGGCGACAATATACAGCCTTGTCGTACCCCTTTCCCAATTTTGAACCAATCAGTTGTTCCATGTCCGGTTCTTACTGTTGCTTCTTGACCCTCATAGGTTTCTCAGGAGACAGGTAAGGTGGTCTGGTACTCCCATCTCTTTAAGAATTTGCCACAGTTTGTTGTGATCCACACAATCAAAGGCTTTAGCATAGTCAATGAAGCAGAAATACATGGTTTTCTGGAATTCTCTTGCTTTCTCCATAATCCAGCAAATGTTGGCGATTTGATCGCCAAATCGCGATCAAAGGATTTGATAGAGGAGAGGCAGTTCCTCTGCCTCTTCGAAACCCAGCTTGTACTTCCGGTAGTTCTCGGTTCACATACTGCTGAAGCCTAGCTTGTAGGGTTTTGAGCATAACCTTGCTGGCATGTGAAATGAGCGCAATGGTACAGTAGTTTGAACACTCTTTGGCATTGCCCTTCTTTGGAATTGGAATGTAAACTGACCTTTTCCAGTCTTATCGCCATTGTTGAGTGTTCCAAATTTGTTGGCATATTGAGTGCAGCACTTTAACAGCATCATCTTTTAGGATCTTAAATAGCTGTCATCTCCGCTAGCTTTGTTGTTAGTAATGCTTCCTAAGGCCCGCTTGACTTCACTCTCTAGGATGTCCTGCTCAAGTTCAGTGACCGCACTATCATGGCTATCAGGGACATTAATATCTTTCCTGTATAGTTCTTCTGTGTATTCTTTCCAACTCTTCTTAATCTCATCTGCTTCTGTTAGGTCCCTGCCTTCTTTGTCCTTTATCATGCCCATCTTTGCACAAAACGTTCCCTTGAGATCTCCAGTTTTCTTGAAGAGATCTCTAGTCTTTCCCATTCTATTGTTTTCTTCGATTTCTTTGCATTGTTCATTTAAGAAGGCCTTAAGCTTACACCAAATAAATGAGTAACTAGTCCAAAAGGACAATCCTGTCTTGTAATACTTAGTGCCTTTCTTGGTATGAACCTACCCATACATTGCAATCAACATCTGAGTGCCTCCTCCAAGAGAAGTGCGGACAATGGGAACAACAGAGAGGGCCTTTTCAGTGGTGGCCCCATGACTGTGGAAGGCTCTCCCCAGTGAGGCCTACCTGGCACCAACACTGTCAACTTTTTGGTGTCAGGTCAAGACTTTCCTCTACTCCCAGGCATATGATGGGCTTTTTATGTATCAGTTGTTTTGGTTATGGACCATACTAATGTTTTATTTGTTTTAATATGTTTTGATATTTTTAATGGAAATTGGTTTTAGCTATTTTATATTTTGTATGTTTTAATAATTTTGTCGTAAGTCACCTTGGGTCTATTTTAAGAGAAAGATGGCTAAGAAATTCCATAAATAACAACCATCCTATGACCTTAGTGCTGAAAAAGGATCCTGATTAAGCAAGCTCTGAGTAAAACATTTAGATGTGGCTACAGACAAAACAGTTTTCTCTCTGCTGGAGCACTCACCTTGCTTCAGTCTCAGAGCCACCTCAGTGATACTCTGGTTCACACAATCATGGGAGGGGGGAAATAAGCCACAGTGGCTTATCCCCACACCCCCACGTTTGTGCCAGTTGTATGCCGGGGGGATTTCCATAATTACCCTCGTCAGCATGGCTTGCCATGTCATGCCATGGGGCATGACACAACATGCAATGGGTAACAAATCACCCATAACCCTACAACAGCCCATGGGTTCACTGCAACCCAAGATGCCTATTGCTGCTTATTTCCCCTGCCCCCATTTCACTTTCTTACCACCCCCACCCCCATTTGACCTTTCCTGTGAATGGGATCAAATGGAGAAATCTCCTTGTGTTCACAGAGATCCAGGTCATACTAGCCAGCAGCCATTTCCATTATCGTGGAGCTTGTAAAAAAAAAAAATCACTGTGAACACAAAAACAGGCTATGGATTGTATTAACATACAGCTCGGTTCACTTAGAGGGTTTTCCCCAGGAATATGTTTAGTTCTGAGAAGGCTATAAACAGCATTGTCAAAACCTTTTCGTTGGCGTTGTTGCAGTGGCATACAGAATTCCGTCAATCTAAATAACTGATATCACAGTACTCTTTTTTTTTTAATCAATGCTACTATTTCCTGTACACCATAGCAAACTGGTCAAATTTGCTCATTACACTTTTGGTTATGTAAGTACTGCATAACCATACTTATAACTGCTTTGCATGAGAAGACTTAAAGCATTGATTTTTATGCTGTTGTCTTCTGAGAGTTCCTTTTAGAAATATTATGGAGCTTTTGACTTTGCATTTATTAATGAAGACCACTTAAAAGACAATGCTTCTATTGCCTTTAGGCCAAAGAGAAGTAAGCTTAGTAAAGGAATTACGTTTGTAATTATGCTAGCTTTTAAATGCTCGTTCTCTTAAAAGTACAATCGTATCTTGCACTAAGGGCTGAATGACCGGGACAGGACCACATTCAGGTCTTTTTCCTTGGCGCAACCAGCTTTGGCACTGAATCAAAAGTTGTGCAAAAGTTAATTCTACGTGTAACTATGGCAGCTGTGAGGCACAAGGGGAAATATGGGTAGAGAGGTCGGCCTGAAAAGATGGATGCTAGCTTATCCAATAACCTGTTCACTGTATTCCAGGACTGAACCCATCTATTGTACAGTCATGTACTAATATTAGAATGCTAGAACAGCTTATGCAGGATCAGACCACGGGTTCAGCATTGTGTTCCCAATAGTGGCCAACCAGATGACTCTGGAAAGCTCACAAACTGAGCAAGATGGAGATGTTTTCTTTAAGTTTTTATTACATTCCTATACTGCCCAATAATCGAAGCGCTCTGAGTGGTTCACAAGAGCAGTCTCCTGTTGCTTCTCCGGAACATCTGGCAAGGGGAATATGGAACAAAACGTTGTGGTCTACCCTCACCTCCTAGCAGATGTTCAGGATTCTAGCAAGCCTGTCATGCCTTCCTCATAAGCTATCAGGGGCTTAAGCAAGCCATTCCATTCCCCCTGGACAGTTTTCCATTTTTCTGTTCTAACACTCAACATTCATGGGCACTGAGAATCCTCAGTCTTCACTGGGCCCTTTGTGGGGATATTTTCACCCTTAGGTCTTTTAAAGAAAACTTTTCTGTACTTCTGTAAATCTTGGGGTTCCCCAAAGCATGCCGATACCTCCCTCTTGTTTCTTGGCGGCGCCCTTTTGGCTCCATTCTGTCGGCACTCTCCATCTGAGTTAGCTATTGGAGTGACAGCCCTACCCCTGAATAGCTGCCGTGTTTTATCTGAACTCTGGATCAAACTCGCTAATGTGTACTGAACTGCGTAGTTATGAAAATGTTACAATTTTTGCCATTGTGTGGTAATTTTTAAAACATGTATTCCTCCCTTTGCTTAACTATGAAAATGAACCAGGCTGCAGGGAAACACGGCCTTTGAAACCTAACTTCCTTAAGCCTTGCGTGTGCGCGGCTGTGTATATATGTATTTCCAAGACAGTATACGGTTACGCCTGCGGTCTGTTTTGTTATTGTGCACCGGAAGGTTTTTGAGGGTTTTTTTTAAAAAACAAAGTCACACCCCCCCGTTCAAGACGGCACTCTTAAGAATATTTCTGGGAGGCAACACCACGAAGCATTGGACTTGCCCACGATTACGCTAAGAAGCCTAGTTCATTAACTTGTAAAACAAAGCTGCGATCTGAGCGCGCTCCCTTGGGAGCCGGCCGCATTCAACTCGGTGCGGCTTGGAAGACGTTCGTGCTTCCCCCGCTGGCGGGACGTCGTCACGACGACGACCGCCTCGTGCGCTTACCCGGGGCAAAACGAAGCAGCGCCCGGCCCAGGGACGCGCGCGGAGCGGCACCACGGGGCACTTCCGTGGGCCGCCGCTCTCCTTCCGTTCTGGGGGCGCTTCGACCGCGACCCCCCCCACTCCGGCTCCAGCGCGTCGCCCCGCCCTCCTTGCGTGCTGACGTCGCCGGAGCTCGAGCGCCCTCGCTCGCGGCCTCACGCGGCGGGAGGGGGGAGGGTGGCGCGGCGTAATCGCCCAGCGGAGGAGGCGACGGCGGCGGCGGGAGAGAGCGGCGGCGGCGGGGACGGGCCGAGACGGTTGTTGTTCGGCGGTAGCCGCTTGCAGAGGAATTAGGCAGCGGCGAGGCGGGCCCCGCGAGGGAGGTGAGTGCGCGGACTGAGCGAGCGGAGTGGCGCCGCCAACGCTCTCCGTCCCGAAGCCTGCCATTTGGGGATGGGGTCTTCCTCCTCCTCGCTCGGCACCCAGCGAGGGACTCCGGCGGCGGCCGAGGCCTCCTTCGCGCTCTCCCTCGCAGAAAGCCGACACCCCCTCCCCTGCCCACCCCTCCCCCCGCTTCGCCTTTCTCCTTCCGGGCAGCGGAGAACCGAACAAAGGCCCCGCGTCGTCGTCGTCCGCCGTCGCCCCGAGCGAGCTCTTCGGGCCGTGCAGTGGGTCCGGCCTCTGGCCCGCCGCGCCCCCTCCCCTCGCCCAGGCTTGTGCGGTCACTTGTTGGAAATGGCCATTAGCTGCCACATTCTTCCTTCTGGTCCTGCTGCTGCTCCTCTTCCTCCAGCCCACCCATCCTCCCACCTAACACGCGCCCTCGCGGGGGGGGGGGCTACTGGTGGGCAGCGGGGATGTTCTCCCTTGTGACCATCCTTGTTGTCACGATGTCTCTCTCAGTTGCTTTTCCTCCTGTTCGTTTGTTTGTTTGTTTTCTCTCTCTCTTTCTCTCTGATGCGTTTTCTCTTCTTTATTTTCCTAATCCAGAGGAAACGTAGAATAATCGCAGCTCTCTTCCCTCCAGTCGTTAGAGATTGGGGAGGAGGCGGAACTGGGAGAGAAACTGTCTTGTCTTTAGCGTTTTAATAGCTGCATATAATTAAAAAGTGAGATGACTCTTTCTTGGGCTGGTTACTGTTCATAATTTAACCAGAATTTTAAAATGTTCTGGTTGGTTTCACTTGTGCTGCTCCCTTCATATGGTAACTGTACAGTGGAGAATATGTGGAAAAAAATGGATAGGAAAGGTCTTGGATCTTCCTTTGCCACTTGCACCACCTTTGTGGGGAACAGAACAAAGAGCCACATGAAACCATTTGATGGCACCTGGTATGCCAAATCTGTCATCGTGAGGGCATTATCATCCACAAATTGTTGTGAATTGCTTTGAGAACCAGTGTGGCTGAAAAGCAGCATACACATTTTAAATAACTACTGGCATGTAATTTGGATGCTCTTAATTTAATTTTTTTGTAAATATCTCAGATTAAGAGAAACTGAGAGGCTAGGCTTCTTAAATCTTTGGTCATGGGGCCTTTTGGTAATTCTGCTAAGTAATTTGGTAGAACTGCATCTAGAAAAATACATGAGGCTTAAGCAGTAAGCTTTGGATAAAACTGACATATAGTTGACAGAACACTTTATTATATATATCAGCCTTCCCCGACCTGGCACACTCTAGGTATGTTGGACTACAACTCCCAGCCAGCTTTGTCACAACTGCATTTTTTCTTTACCAGATGCCCTGAAGTCAAGTAAAGCTAGAATCTGGAGGAGTTGCTTCAGATAGTTCAAAATATGTGTAATGTGGAGAACCCATGTTCTTATTGTTCTTCAGTTCACTCAGCATTTGGAGGAAAGGTTTTGGAGGCAGAAATGTGAAATGATACAGCAGTTTACTGAACAAATCAGGCCATAACTTCTCAAATATTTATGGTTGTAACAGGAGATGTAGACTCATTGACAATGTGGGTCGGTAAAGGTGGTTGACGAGTGTTAGTATTAAACACAGCATGACAAGGCAGCTATCCTGTGGCCAGAAAGCCATTGGATGTAGTTCATTGTAGCCAATGTGAGCAATGATTAGATGTAGGCATCCTGATCCAGGGAACTGCAGGTACATCAAGTTGCCTGAATGCCCACTGCTGACATTTGGTCTACATGAAACGCAGCTCCATGTTGCCCTATCACTAAATGTAGGCCATCTCCCCTTCATCTTAGCTTAGCAGTACAAGAAACCTGCTAATGGCAGCTCAGTACACTATCACTGGATTGAAAGGGGGGATTATTGGTTCCAATAGTAATGGTAAAAATATGGCTAAAAATGTTTCTGATCATTTGCTGAAGTTCGGGTTAGGGGTGCCCAGTTTGTTTTTTATTATTCCCTAATTCAGCCTTCCCCAACCTGGTGACCTCGAGATGTTTTGGACTACAACACATCTGGAGGACACCAGGTTGAGGAAGGCTGCCCTTATCCCTCAAAATATAGGTAAGATGAGTACCTATGATTTTGATTTTATCCAACTGTTTTGTGTATTCCTGGTTATATTTTCAAAGTTTCATCTTTACCTAAATTTATCCTGTACTGAGATACAGGGATAGAAAGTAAAGTACACAGAAGTACTAGATGATTCAGAATTTTGAAAGGTTGCAACTAAGTGTTTTTAATGATAGTACCTCTGTTCTTCTAGCTGTTCTTTGAGCCTTGGGTTTTCCTCACTGTGTTTTGTTTATATATGGGAGATGAAAATTAGTTTGTGGTCTAGTTTTTGATAAATGTACACAAGATTGCTTCTGTGCTAAATCTAAAAGACTAATAAACTGAAACTCAATCCAGACAAGACTGAGATGCTGTTGGCAGGTGGTTCTTTTGACCGGATGGAGGGTGCTCAACCTGTTCTGGATGGGGTTGCGCTTCCCCTGAAGGAGAAGGTTTGTAGCTTGGGGGTTGTCCTTGAGCCCTCTTTGTCACTTGAGGCTCAGGTGGCCTCAGCGGCACGGAGTGCCTTCTACCAGCTTCAGTTGGTGGCCCAGGTACGCCCCTATCTGGACAGGGATAACCTGGCTTCAGTTGTCTATGCTCTGGTAATCTCTAAATTAGATTACTGCAATGCACTCTATTCCAGAAAAATGTCTATTTCTGCTTCATTGACTACGCTAAAGCCTTTGATTGTGTGGATCACAACAAACTGTGGCAAATTCTTAAAGTGATGGGAGTACCAGACCACCTTACCTGTCTGCTGAGAAACCTGTACGAGGGTCAAGAAGCAACAGTAAGAACCAGACATGGAACAACCGATTGGTTCAAAATTGGGAAAGGAGTACGACAAGGCTGCATATTGTCACCCTGCTTATTTAACTTATATGCAGAGTACATCATGAGAAATGCCGGGTTGGATGAATCAGAGGTCGGAATTAAGATTGCCGGGAGAATTATCAACAACCTCCGATATGCAGACGATACCACCCTAATGGCAGAAAGCGAAGAGGATCTCAAGAGCCTCTTGTTGAGGGTGAAAGAGGAGAGTGCAAAAGCTGGTTTGAAACTCAACATTAAAAAAACTAAGATCATGGCATCTGGCCCTATCACTTCCTGGCATATAGAAGGGGAAGAAATGGAAGCAGTGACAGATTTTACTTTCTTGGGCTCCAAGATCACTGCAGACGGTGACTGTAGCCATGAAATTAAAAGACGCTTGCTCCTTGGGAGGAAAGCTATGGCAAACCTAGACAGCATAGTGAGAAGCAGAGACATCACCTTGCCGACAAAGGTCCGTCTAATCAAAGCTATGGTTTTCCCAGTAGTAATGTATGGCTGTGAGAGCTGGACTATAAGGAAGGCTGAGCGCCGAAGAATTGATGCTTTCGAACTGTGGTGCTGGAGAAGACTCTTACGAGTCCCCTGGACTGCAAGGAGGTCAAATCAGTCCATCCTAAAGGAAATCAACCCTGAGTGCTCATTGGAAGGACAGATACTGAAGCTGAAGCTCAAATATTTTGGCCACCTAATGTGAAGAGAAAACTCCCTGGAAAAGACCCTGATGCTGGGAAAGACTGAAGGCAAAAGGAGAAGGGGACGGCAGAGGATGAGATGGCTAGATAGCGTCACGGATGCAATGAATATGAACTTGAGCACGCTCCGGGAGAGAGCGCAGGACAGGAAGGCCTGGCGTGCTATGGTCCATGGGGTCACGAAGAGTCGGACACGACTGAACGACTGAACAACAATGCACTCTATGTGGGGCTGCCTTTGAAAATGGTTCAGAAGCTGCAGCTTTTGCAAAATGCAGTGGCTAGATTGATAAGGGGGACCAGAAGGTCTGAACATATAAGACCGACTCTGGCCCGCTTGCACTGGCTGCCTGTACGTTTCCGACCCTGATTCAAGGTGCTGGTTTTTAACCTATAAAGCCTTATACGGCTTGGGACTACAATACTTGTTGGAGCGCCTCTCCTGACATGAGACTACCCATACACTACGCTTAACATCTAAGACCCTCCTCCAGCTGCCTACCCCAAGGAAAGCTCAGAATACGGCAACAAGGGAGAGGGCGGTGGCCCCCAAATTATGAAATGATCTCAACAAGGCCTGCCTGGCACCAACATTGTTATCTTTTTGGCACCAGGCTAAGACCTTTCTCTTCTCCCAAGCATTTGGCAGCATATGATAAGTTTTAATTGATCCTGGAATGTGTTATGATTACGGTTGTTTTCTTTGAGATTGCTTGTTTGAAGTTGTTTTAGATACGTTCTTTTGTGTATATGGTCTGTTCATGTGTTTTTTATGTTAATGAATTTTAATCTCTGTATACTGTATTTTTAATCTTTGTAAACTGCCCAGAGAGCTTTGGCTATTGGGCGGTATAGAAATGTAATAAAAAAATAATGGGAATAGTTGGTAGATAGAACTTACATTTCAAGAATAGGAAATTGGGTAACCTATGTCAGAAACACAATTATTCTGCAGTGTGCACGTTAGGTGCGTTTTTGAGAGTGTTCTTGCAAGTTTCACATTTTGTCACCAGAAGATGACCATCAATGTTTTCATTAAGTTGTGTTCATATTTGATATATATCTAATATGTGTTCTTATTTGATCTGTTTCTATGAAGCAAAGTATATAGGCATGGCAGCACTGAAGAACAAACATACGATCAGAACAAAACATAATATATAGCTTTCTATAAGTAGTGGCATAAAGATAGCTGAAATAGAAGCAGCCTTTTTCCCCTGGTATAGATCTCAACTTAAGATGTTGCTGTCTCTGTGCATATTTAGAACTGAAAATTCTAGGACTGAAATCATTTCAGTTTCAGCTGAAATGAGTGAGCAGATCATTTTTGTGCTTACTAAGTATTAAATGGGTTTGACTGTGAATGTTGAAATGTATTCTGTTTCCTGAGAAAAGCCATAGCATAGTTTTATTAATGGCTACTTGTCCTTTCAGTTCTAGATATTCCATCCAGTTAGTCAACAGTCTAAAAAAATAGTGCAAAATATTTTTCACTAAGGGCACAATCCTATGCTGGCTGGGGCATCCTGGGAGTTGTAGGCCTTTTCTCCGTCTAAACATGCATAGGATTGTACCCTTAATCTCTTAAATTTAGGATGAGGTAGGCAACTACATTCAGCTTTAGAGCTGTAGCTACTGCATACAGAAAGGCATCATGGAATATCAGTTTAAAATATGAGCAAATCAGTTTCCTGTCTCAAGTCTGTTTTCCAATATTTGTAAAAAGATTCACACAAATATTGTTATAAAAGATAGTTCATTTATACTATAGCCTATTAGATACGGAAAAAAAACATTCATTTAGCAAATGTTGATGTTTTTTTAAAAAAATGCCTCCCAAATGCAGGAACCTTATGGCTTAGATTGCAACATATGGTTCTCTCAGAGGAAAACGTATCACCTTTGTCTGAGTACACTGCTGCACTTCGGGAAATTTAATGGCCAATGACATTAGAAAGTGGCAATGAAAAGAGAGCCAAGCACTATAGTCTGATGGATATTGTTGACTACAGCTACTTGGGGTACAAGTAGTTGTGCTCCCATGGATACAGCATTCTATATTCAGTAGAAGTGGCAGGGCCATCCTTCTAAGTAGCAATTCTTCTATAAATGGTTGTGGCCAAATAGTAAATTAATAGGGTTGTTCCAAGCCTATCTGTGATGGTGTTTCCTAGACAGGATATTGTCTTTTTCTTCCCTCCAGCCTGTTTCCAGTGGTCTTCCTTCGCTACAATCCGTTGATCTTAGGTCTGACAGTATTACTTGCGTCAAAGTTTATTTTGAAAAGGGTTTTTCCAGAACTTCAAATGAGCCACAGTGAGACTTGGCCTTTCTGTATGTTCACTGGGGAAGGAAAATGTAAAGAATTGCCTTTGCAGGAACAATTTGTGTGATCACTTACCATCAAGAATCCCACTCTCAATTTTTACTGAATTGTCAAGCAGTTCTAGCTGCATTTGTATAGCATCTTATCCCCGGTTATCTGTAGCCTTCACCAGCTATCTGGGTTTATTTGTTCCATCCTGACTATTCTGTTGCTCGTTTGTGCCTCTTTCCTACTTTAATTGGTAGACATCACACTTCTTCTGAGTATATTCATTGCCTAGTGACCTGGGAATTGCATATCTTACACCACCTTTTTTCCTGTGTCCTGCACTGATCTTAAGCTAGAGTGTGCGCTTCAGCATATTGCCAGTACAAGTTAGCACATCGGCAGTGGTGAATTTTGGGCAGTGGTGAATCTCTGCCTCTCAAATTTGTCCTGATGGTCCCCAAGCCTAAGGACGTTCAGAGGTGCTATAAGACTTTTCTGTTTGAACCAGTGTTTCATGAGTGAAGCGGTAGTAAGTGAGAGTGCACAGAATAAAGCAGTCAACATTTTTATATGAAGGTAGATGAAAGTGTAGTGCTAGCTAAGGGCACAGCCCTATCTAGATAGGCGGCCGCCTCTGAACTCAGAGGTGACTGCCTATCCAAAGCAGGGCAGGAGAAGCACAGAGGAGATTGTTCCCTCCGTGCATCTCCTGCCCTGCTTTTTCTGCTAGACAGCTGATTGTAGTTGTCTAGCTGCAGGAGCATGGAGCGGGGAAGGAGGCTGCTGTACGACACATCCAAACTCCCCGCCCCAGAACACACCCAGCTACGCCCTTTTCCAGCTGCTCCGCACTCCTCTTGCGAGTGCATAGGACGGGGTTGTTCCACGCTGCCTGCAAGGCAGCATGGAAGTGTGGGGAGGTCAGTTTTCCAGGAACCGACCTTGGAGCGCAGGCTGTTTCCCGAGATCGGTTCTCGGGAAACAGCATATCATATGGCTGTCTAGCGGGCATTGGATTGCTCCCTAAGAGACATATAAGTACTGAGTGTTCAGTGTATTGCAGATTAGATGTGGAGGTTAACTGAAATCATTTTCTAAATTTTCTTTTAAAACCTGTGGCAAACCTATAGCCATTAAAAAAGCTTCCTTGCCATAATCTTATAATTATGCTGTGATCAGTCTCCTGAAGATAATTACATGCTTATTTATTTTGGTTAAAGGCATAATGTGTTTTAAATTTAAAGTTTAAAATTGGAGTTCTCCTTTTACATTTAGGGGTTTATCTTCCTCATTTTCCTTCTGTCCAGTGGAGTGGAGAATGGTTCACTCTTGCAGGTGGAGTACATTGTGACTTTCAAAGTTGCATACACTGAAGATTTGAAGGTGGCTGTATTTCTTAACAAATTTGGTCCTGTCCAATAGGTAAATTTCCTGGAGGAGCTGGACAGTTGATAGAATTACATCACTCTTATTTGCAACATAAGGCCCATAGGCGGACTGTGACTCACCTAGGAGAATTACACATATTGTTTGAGCCCTTTTCCTACCTCTTTGTGGAAACATCTAAGGCCTGACTAAGCCAATCAAAAGTGTGGATGGGAGAATGGCTACATCACTGTGTACACCTGGTTTCTCTTCTTCCTGGATTCAGAGTAAAGTTATGGAGTTGTGCCAGTTTTGCCAGCCTCATACAATCACTAGGCACATTGCATGGCCCACCTGTGTGTTTATAGTGCAATTCTATAAATCTTTCCTCAAAAATAAACCTTGTAGAATTCAGCGGGACTTATTCCCAAGGAAGTGTGTATAGGATTGCAGCCTGAGACTCAATTCACTAAATGAATTTCTGGGAGAGTGAAACTATGTGTGTTTCTTATGCTGAAATCAGCAAGGAAGAGTAGAGTGTAGAGAAATAGAGCAAAATAAGACAGTGAAGGAAGAATAAGGATGGGACAAAGAGATTAGGAGTACAGAAAGAACTCTAGTGGAATATGGCCCTTGGTGAGGAAGTGCTGAGTGTTACAGGGATGGGATTGCAGAGAGACCTGTGACGCTGCAGGTAAGGAGGAGGGTCCAGAAGAAAAGGGGATACTAGATGGGAGTGCAGATTGGTGGTTGAAAGGTGAGAGAGTGCACTATGCAGTAGAGAGAGAAAAGGAGAACAAGAAGGGAATTGTTAAAGGACAGGTTACATAAAACATGTGTAGTTATACTTTTAATGTAGAAGCTTCTTTCACTGTTATAGCAGTCTGGTCCTCATGAGTCATGTAAAGTGGCACTCAGTAATTTGAGTTGTGCATCTCCGCCCTCAAAGAATAGTTAAAGAAAAATCAGATGACACCTATTCACCTTGTGGTAGTTCTTTAAAAGAAAAAAAAACCTGTAAAACAATTATAACACACACAAAACTTAAGTGTGGAGGTCAATACTCAAAAGTTTTAATTGGAAGATAAGCTAAACTTTTGCCCAAAGCACTTTTCAATTATATATGTTACCATTAACCTCTCAGCTGGACCAGTCAATTTCTTAACTTCACTCTGTTGCATGCATATGAGATGAATCTATTATATGCAGTAAAATTTCACTTAAATACATCTGCGTAGGTAATTGAAAGTGCATCCTCAAATTCAATAAAAAGTGCCTTTCAGTGTTTCTTGGTTGTCTAGACATGTAGTATTGTGTTTTAGAAACTAGAACTGCACAGAACTGGTAAAATTGTGAAGGAACACATTTCATATGGTTGGGTGGGTTGTAGGGGTTGCATTTTTGGAAATAAAGATGGTGCTGGAGCCAGCACTACACTTTGCAGCATGCCTCCCAATTAAACAAACTTTTAAAAGTTAAAAACATCATTTAAAAAATTTAAAATCAGAAGAGGCAAGGAGCCTCTTGGGCACCAAAAGAAGTGTCTGCAAGTGGTTTGGTGCCTATGGGCACCATGTTGGGAATCCCAACCCTTAATCTTGTCACTGAATTCCTAATTAAAGACTTCCAATTGGAAGGCCATTGGCTTTGGAACTAACTGATGCTTGCCTCCCCCACTCCCATAACCACCTACATCGGCAGCTGTTCCACATGGCAGCAGCAGAGGAAGAAGCAAAACAGTGTGGCCCCATTTGGCTCCTCCCTCTCAGAACTGTCTCATTGACTATTTCACCTGGTCATTATGTAATTGTATTGACATAGTTGGTAACTGAATTTGGTTATTTTCCTTTTTGTATAGTATCTGTTCTAGTGTAAGCCATTGTTGTAAAATACAAACTATCATGTATACTTGGTCGGAATGGTGATACAGAAAAGTAGTTACTAAGTTTGATAGTACTTTATTTTCCCCTTAACTTGCAGTGGAACTCTGACGCTTACAAGCAAGCAGCATGCAAGAGGAATAAGCTTATCAGTTGAAAACGGGGCACTTGGTTCTGAATAGATTTAACGATGACCTATTAATTTTGCAATATGTTCCAAGAAGAGCAATAAGAAGAAAAGGTAAGGTTATCAATGTGAAGTAGATCTTGTAGGTGTCCAGTAATGTGACGCAGAAAATTTTTCATGAAAAATTTCCAAAACAGAAATGTTTGCAGTGCTTTATTTTTCCACAGGAAAATTTCGTTTTCATAAGTTCATTAGTAAAAATGAATGTATACCAATTGCAAATACAATATTAGGCAAGCTTGACAGTTTCAAAGTTGTAATTAATGTTTTTCAGGTGATTATTTCTGTGAGAGAATACATTGATGTTATTGAAATATATAATATTTCAAATATATTCTCAGAGTGGAATGGAACTAATAAGGATTGACAGTGAAACTGAAGTTGCCCCAGCAAAGTTAGGGCGCAGTCCTATGGAGATAGGCTGTCGCTTCCGAACTTGCCTATCCAGTGCAGGGCAGGAGAAGCATGGAGGGGATAGTTCCCTCCGCGTTTCTCCTGCCCTGCATTTGCAGCTAGACAGACAATTTTGGCTGTCTAGCGTGGGAAGGCGGAGTGGGGGAGGAGGCTGCTGAACGACACATAGGATGTGTCGTACTGGCATTTCCGCCTTCTTCGCCCTGGAACGCCCCCCCCCCCCCCGACACCCTGTTTTGGCCACTCCACACTCCTCTTGCAAGCACGGAGCATGGGGCTGTTCTGTGCTGCCTGCAAGGCAGCGCGGAAGGGGAGGGAAGGTCAGTTCCCTGAAAACCACATATCCTGTGGCCATCTAGACGCTGACTAGCGGCCATAGGATTGCTCCCTCCGTGAAAGAGAGTTGAACTCAGTTGAAATAGATGAAATGAGTGGTTGTCAGCATTTCATGCACATTTCTTTGGGTTGTTAAAATTAATTAGTGTGTTGGCAGTTTTCAGTACCTTTGTTTTTTTCTTAAATTTAGACAATGTAAGGAAAGTATGTGCTCTTGTCTTTAAATTTTTACAAATATTCCAATAAATATTTCAACATAATATAACATTTAAATTACATTAAATGTAATTTAATGTGATTTAATTTTCCCCCTCAGATACTTCAGGCTAAATCCATGTGGTTTATTGGGGCAAAAAATTAACACAGGGTATTTTTTTAAAGCTTTTTTACTAAATAAAAATGTATTAAACATACTAAATGGAGGGAGCAATCCTATGGCTGCTAGACAGCCATAGGATATGTGGTTTTCTGGGAACCGACCTCGGAGCCCACGCTTCAAGGTTGGCTTCTGGAGAACTGACCTTCCTCCTGCTCCTGCGCTGCCTTACAGGCAGCGTGGAACAGCCCCAAGCTCCATGCTCAGAAGAGGAGTGCAGAGCAGCCAAAACAGGACATTCCGAGGCGGGGAAAGCAGAAATGCCAGTACAACACATCCTACGTGTCGCCCAGCAGCCTCCTCCTCTGCTCCGCCTTCCCATGGCTAGACAGTGGAAATTGGCTGTCTAGCTGCAAATGCAGGGCAGGCAAAACGCAGCGGGAATGATCCCCTCCGTGCTTCTCCTGCCCTGCATTGGATAGGCAGCTGCCTGTCCCCATAGGATTGTCCGCCTACATCACTCTAAGGCAACGATGGGCAACTTGTGGCCCTCCAGATGTTTTGGCCTACAGCTATCATAGCCAATGGTGGGAGTTGTAGGCCAAAACATCTGAAGGGGCCACAAGTTTCCCATCCCTGCTCTAGGGCATCAGAACATTTTCTAATGCAAACTGAAACGTTTCCTATGTAAATTTTTTAAATCAAATTTTTATTGTGAGTTTCAACAAAATAAATTTTACAAAAGGGCAACAGAAATCTTTTAAAAATCACTAATATAGTTACATGCTTTAAAGATCTTAGTTTCAGTTATTACAACATTCTAAAAAAGGGAGGAAAAGACCTAATCTAGGTTCTAACAAATGTTGCAGTTGCAAGTATTGGCATTTAGCAAATCAAATTTAACTCATAAAGCTACAATTGGCAAAAACTCATCAGCATCCAATAATTAATCCAAGGTAAAAATAATCTTATCCATCCAGGTCTGCCACAGTAATGTTTTCTTTCCAATTTTTATATCGGGATTTCCCCCATAGAGTCAATTTGGCATGGGAAAATTGATTAAACTGTAATTGGCGTGAAATTATACACCACATGTCTCTGACTGCCAAAATTGTGAGAGGAGCCCTGTCCACTCTAACATGCCAAGAACCTAATGCCATCCATTTGGAGAGAGGCTCCAGATAGGAAGATTTCAAAACTGACCAAGGTGGAGAATCACATCTAAGTGGAAAACACCAAAATTTAGTACAGGTCAGCAGCTAAGCCCGATGATATATAGCAAGATCTGGAAAACCAAACCCACCTTTTTTAATTGGGAATTGCATCCTTTTCAGAGATATTCTTGGAACCTCCCCAAAATTTGCAAAATGCATTAAGCTTTTGGAAATATTTGTCAGATATAAGTAAAGGAATCCTACGTGTAACACAAACAATTTGAGATATAATATTCATCTTAAGTGCATTAACCTACTTTGCATTGGAAATTTTCTGATAAAAACTGAAATTCTTCCTATGCAAATGACCCTATGCAAATTAACCTTATTTGCATTGGAAACATTTCCAGAAAATTTGGAAAATCCACATCACTGTATGTGATGAAGTACTGTGAATTTAAAGTTCTGATGTAACTTAAACTTGATTGTGTGAACAACTGGCTGAGACACAGGTAAAAATACTAGCAGTGATACAACCTCTCTCCAGTAGTGCGTGTCTACCACCACCACCACTTTCTGTATAACTGTGCAACAGAAGCTTAATTGTATTGCTTTGGATGTCTCATTGGCACAATCAAGGCCAGCACAGGAACACAACATCCAAAATTAGCACTTTCATGAGAATCTGCATTGGCATTCACAAGCAGAGGATCATACTTCGGCTACACTGGCACAAGTTTTACCCAGTCTTGGGATCAGTGTGCCAGACAGTACCTAAGCCAAAAGCGAGGGGCAATCTAGAGCAAATCTAACTTTTGATAATCATTATATTAGGGCTTCAGACTCTTAGAGTGCTTCCAGAAAAATGAAAACTATCAATGGAAAAGCCCTCTTTGTCTCAATTAAGTCAGTGTTAACTGGATTATTGCACCCAAACTAGGGTTCCATTATTTGTCTTGGTTATGGCAGCAGAAGTGTGTTTCAGGACTCTGGATTTCCACTTTCCACCTGTATCATGGAGAGTGTTTCATCACTCTCCGATGAAAATGACCAGACTTTCTCTAGCTTGAGCTGGGGCAGGGATCCTCACAGTTATGCTGAGCTTTAGAAGGCTCAGTGCAGTGACAGTGATCTCTTGCCCCCTTTGCAGCTCTAACTAGAAAAAGAACTGGCTGTTTTTGCCAGTAGATTGTTGAGGCACTTGGAGCAACTTGGCTGCCCACCATCAGAATAAACCCCGGCCTTTCCCTCCACCACCACACGGAAAGGTTGGGGCTGGCTCTTGGTGGTGGGATGTTGAGGAGCTTGGAATAAGTAGGTGGAGGAAAAGCCCCTTCTCTCCCCCCACCCTCCAAATCAGCTCCAAAATGTTGGAGTAGCAGCGCAAAAACGTGGGATAAAGACTACAGTGAAATTGACCCTATGGTAATTAGAAGATAAATACATGTATTGAAAATTCTACTCCAATTTTTATTAGTGGGATCTCTAGAGGGGCACCCGACTTTTGCTTGATGAAAGTGGAGACCTTAGTAATCACACAACACTTTGTTCCCTACACAGAACTATATGCAGAATCTCACCTTGACACTCACCCAGAACCATAAGCAGATAAAGGTTTTGCAGCCTTGATGGATATATGTTCACCTGCTGATTTTTTCCCTAGATAGATCAAGCATTTATTTATTTGTTTGTTTGTTTATTTATTTATTTTGATTGGCACCCCACCATTCTACCAAGAAAAATGGCAAGGCGGCTTACAATCATAAATAGAACTTAATTATAAAACAACAAAAACAAATGCATTCACAATTAAAAACACAGTAAAGGAATAAAAGTAGCATCCAACCCAACAGATGCGCTTTACACACCAAAGGCCTGCTTGATTAAAAAGGTATTTGCTTGCCAGCGGAAGGACAGCAGAGAGGGAGTGAACCTAGCCTCCCTTGGCAGGGAGTTCCACAGTCTGGGAGCGGCCACCAAGAAGACCCTCTTTTGTGTCACCACCAAATGTGCCTCTGAAAGTGGCGGTCTCAAAAGAAGGGCCTCTTGCAAAGACCTTAAGACCTGAACAGGCTTGTATGGGAGAAGGTGATCTTTCAGGTAGCCTGGTCCCAAGCCGTATAAGGCTTTGTTAGGTCATATAGGGCTCTATATATAAAAGTATAGGAACTTCTGCCTGAGTTTTGTGACCTGAATTCACTGGACATGGGTTAAATCAGTCTTCCCCAACCTGGTGCATTCCAGATGTTTTTGGGACTTCAACTCCCATCAGTCCCTGCCAGCATGGCCAATGGTCAGGAATGCTGGGAGTTGTGGTCTAAAACTACATTTGGAGGGCACCAGGTTGGAGAAGGCTGATCTAAATTGGCAGAAGTCTTAGTTGAATTCAAAAACTACTTAATACTTGATCACCCTTCCTTGTGTTTGCCAAATGCATGCATCAGGAAGTCCACTGTGGGGCTTGGAATCTCTGGACTTAAATGTGTCTAATATTTTAATGTGTGAAATTGCTCTCTATTAAACTCCCACGGGCAAAAAGCAAATAGGGAGTCAATGAACCCAGAAACTCTGGATTGTTTAGGGCTTAAACAACCCAGAGTTAGACCAGCAATTGCCCATGATTTGTTGTTGGGTTAACTCTTTGTGGTTTTACCCAGTTTTGGATGTCATAAAGCAACCCAGGAGCTGGGTTCATCACTGCCATTCCTGGGTTAAACAATCCAGGAATTGTCATTGTGACATGTGAACCAGGACAATATTGACCATGGCCACAAATTCTTTTTGGGAAAGATGCGAGGGATTTATTACTTCTTTGACATAAAGTAGGTTCTTAAAAAGTCATGGCACCTGTTCACTTTAATAGTCACCTCAGCAGTTACAAGGTGCATGATATAACTTTTATTTATCTTAATTTTTTATCCTGTCCTTTAATATATAAGGACCAGGGCAGTTGATAGAATAAAAACAAAATATTAAAATTCAATAAAATGTAAATATCAATAAAACTACAGAATAAAAAGCAATAGAAGTCAGATGTTCAAAACTGTTAGGAGCTTGGGAAAAAAAAAAAGCTCTTTGCTTATAACACTGAAAAGACATTAAACTAGGAGTTTGGCTTGTCTCCCTAGGGAAAGAATTTAACCTACAGGATGCCATAGCCAAAGAGGCCCCTTACTCTGGCTGTTATCCACATCACCCCAGACGGTGTGGGTGCCTGAAGCATCTCTCAGTTCACAGGCGGGTTAATGTAGAAGTAGAAATTCCGTCAAGCACCCAGGTTCCAAGCTGCGTAGGTTTTTAGAAGCAAGCACAAACCATAGTTTCCAAGAAGTCTTGAAAGGAAGCCCCACATACAGCGCATTGTAGTAGTTTAACCTGGAGGTTACCACAGTATGGACAACTATGGCCAGGCTACCTTTGTCTAGGGGGAGCTGCAGCTGCTGCACTTAGCCCTAACTGATGAAAGGTACACCTTGCCATACGGCCCTCTATTGACAA
The DNA here is from genome assembly GCF_057233095.1 of Heloderma suspectum. Taxonomy (NCBI): domain Eukaryota; kingdom Metazoa; phylum Chordata; class Lepidosauria; order Squamata; family Helodermatidae; genus Heloderma; species Heloderma suspectum. Next base: position 333,058,311 of record NC_139458.1, read on the forward strand.
AGCTGGATCTGTGAGCACCTTCAAATTCTTTAAAGGTAGCTGATCCCCCATCTAGAACAAATTGAGCAGCACCTCGCCTAATATATGAACCACACACCAACAGTACTTGACTCTTGTCACGATTGAGCTTCAGTTTATTGGCACCCATCCAGTCCATCAGTGTTCACAAGAACCAGTTTAAAACTTTTAGCACCTCACCTGAATCAGATGTGTGTGAGAGATTAATGTTATCAGCATATATTGATGATACTCTCCTCCAAGACCCCAGATGACCTCACACTGAAGTTTTATGTAGATGTTAAAAAAACATGCAGGACAAGATGAAATCCTGCTTGACCCTGTAGCATAAATCTCAAAAGGGTGGAGCACTAGTCCCCAGGGTAACCTTCTAGAATCAAGCCTCAAGATAATGCAACTACTGAAACATGATGTCCCCAATTCCCAACTCAGACAACCTACCCAGAAGGAGACTGTTGCCAATAGTATCAAAAGCCACTGAGAGGTCCAGAAGAAATAGCAGGTTCCTATTCTCCCTGACCATCTCCCAGCATAAGTCATCCATCAGAGTGAAGACAAAGGCAGGCCTGAAAATAGATCCAAGATTATCAGTTGCATCCCAGAGAGACTAGAATTGCATGGCAATCACCCATTGCCTATTTTCACTGAACAGTATATAAATCTAAAGGATCTCAGTACTACAGAACAGAATCCTAAAATGGTGTAACCTTCCTGGGACACAGGAATTTGGCCTTTTGTTCTCCTTGTAAATCACAAAAATCTAGGAAATGTTATCTCATGGTGTTCCTGATTCTGGCCGAGCTCTTTAATCCCAGTAGTGGAAGATGGAGCACTCTAGCTCCAGAAGCCCAGTGCTAAATGAAACAACTTTCCTTAAGGTTAGTTATACCAAATTTAGCTTGACATGGTGTTGTGTGCTTGCTCAGTTGACTCTCTTAAGACAGTACTGAATGAAATTGATTTTTTTTTCCTGGAAATTAAAAAGATTCAGGATGTGAGGAAATTATTCCTGCACTCTGAACCCTAGTGCTGTAAAGCTGGCAAACATTTTGAAACAGCCTATGTAGGGATGTGGAAAGAGTTGGAATCCTTGAGCTTGGGAAAGTTAAGAATCTGCATGCGCACACACAAAAGCCTACCTGCAAAAAACAAAAGAAAGTGTCTAATGCTTACAGGGCACCATTGTTGGTGGTCAGAGGAAAAAGAATTCTGAAAGAGAGCTACCTTGGGCACCAGTATATTTCACCTTCTCTAGTGTGGTATTAAATTCTATCATATTTACATCCTGCCCTTGAAGAAGCTCTGGGCAGCATATATTAGGTTGCTTCATTTTATCCTCATAGCAGCCCTATGAAAAAGTGAGCTTCATGACCAAGCAGAAATTTGAATCCATGTTTCCCAATCCACATCCATTCACAAAAGCACACTAGTTCTCATCGCTGATTGATATGTTGCAGCCATAATCAGTTTTGTTGGTTTATCAAAGCCTTCTGAATGTTGTGTTTATGTCATTTTTTGTAACTTTAAAATATTCAGCTATTATAAACAGTGAGGTTGAAATCTTGTGATTAAGCAAAGCAGAATAAGAGAACACCATGCCAAGTTATATGATATTTTCAATTCTCTCTAGGATGGCTGGTTGCGGTGAGATTGATCACTCAATCAGTATGCTTCCCACGAACAGGAAGACAAATGAATCGTGTTCCAACGCAGCACCATCTCTTATGGTCCCTGAATGTGCTATCTGTCTGCAAACATGTGTCCACCCTGTGAGTCTGCCTTGTAAACATGTCTTCTGCTATCTGTGTGTGAAAGGAGCTTCCTGGCTGGGAAAGCGATGTGCACTCTGTCGGCAAGAGATCCCAGAGGACTTTCTTGATAAGCCAACTTTACTGTCACCTGAGGAACTCAAAGCAGCCAGCAGAGGAAATGGGGAATATGCTTGGTACTATGAAGGCAGAAATGGTTGGTGGCAATATGATGAACGTACCAGTAGGGAGCTGGAAGATGCCTTTTCTAAAGGTAAAAAGAGCACTGAAATGTTAATTGCTGGGTACTTGTATGTGGCAGATCTTGAGAACATGGTTCAGTATAGGAGAAATGAGCATGGACGTCGCAGGAAAATAAAACGGGACATAATAGATATTCCAAAGAAGGGAGTGGCTGGGCTTAGGTTGGACTGTGACTCTAATGCTATCAATCTAGCACGAGAGAGTTCTGCTGATGGTGCAGACAGTGTACCAGCTCTAGGAGCTGCTGCTGGGCAGCCTCTAGCAACTGTTTCTGTTAGACCCCTACCTTCACTAGATGGTCAGCTGACAAGTCCTGCAACGCCATCACCTGATGCAAGCACCCTAGAGAACTCTTTTGCCAACTTGCAAATAAATGGAAACAGTATGGTTGAAAGGAGCAATAGGGGTGAGGGAGAGGAAGACCATGAATCATCGTCTTCTAGTAGGGTGCCAGTCCTTGACACCTCCATTGAGGAAACAGAATCGGATGCTAGCAGCGATAGTGAGGATGTGTCTGCCCAACTTCAGCTGCCTGTATCCTCTGCTCAGCAGAGACATCTGAATGCAAATCAGCCAGCCTTGGATAGACCAGTGGCAGGGAGTGGGGTGGGAAGCACCAGTGTAAGATCTAGAAGGCCTGATGGACAGTGCACAATAACTGAAGTTTAAATCTAGAGCCATGTTTTTAAAACTCGGTCTTGTACCTGTACATTTTGTCTGTATTGGCATTGCATTCCAGCCTAGCAGTGTATTTAAAGTGTTTCAGTGTGGGAGGAGGGGAAAGGGGAAGGCAGACTTGGTCATCTAACTTTAAAACCAGTCTCTCAACATGTCTTGGCTGGAAGACTCAATGTTTTAAAAAAAACTGGGCACATGTTAATGGTTTGACAGCTACTTAGCAATACCCAGTTTTGTAAATGTCTCATATTTTATTTTGTAGTATATTCCTCTTCCCCAGTAAAACCCTATTCCCTTTTTTGACCAATGTATATTCACTGTACAACTTGGAACTGTCATTGTTTGTTGCATTAAGTATCTTTAATATCTGCATGGATTGATGTATGGAAGGACTATTAAAACTGGAAATGAATGAGTTTGGGTTTCAGCAGGATGCTTAATTTTAACATAAAGTAGGTGTGACTTCTGAAGTTCAGATGTTTTACTAAAACAAAGATGAATCATCTTCCTCAATGAAATGTAAAATAACTTCTGTTGCAGAGTTTTTACATGTAAACACTTCATGGTGTCTTCATTGGCTCTCCTGTCTAGTCCCTATAGCTTGTTTGTGTCTCTTGTTCTGTCTTGTTTTTGTTACAAAATTTATAATTTAATAAACTACATTTTATCAACAATCTGACCCGGTTTCCACATAGGGCTGTCCCCATGTTATATTGAAGGCAGCTCTCAAAGGAAGTATGGACACTGCCTTTTGTTAATTGTAGGAGCAAGTGCACTGAAAATCAGCAAGAACCATATTCTGTGACCAAGATGACCAGAGTTAAAACATATGTCTATGAGAAAAATAAAACAAAACTCTTGCACATTAGGGTAGAAGGGTTTTACTGCTTGCAAGGAGATGGCATTGGCTATGGTACTATTAACATTCATTCACTTTTCTTTCCTTGTCTATTCTGACAGGATTGATACTAAGTCAGCAGAAAATTGTCAAAATAGCGACCTGTGGCTTGGTTTTCTGCCACAGCACCATCTGTCAGAATATACTTTTCCCAATTATATCTCGTATTTAAATAACTTACATCAGAAAATGCTTATGCATGGTGTTGCAAAAACACTTAAGTGATCCTCCTTTTCTCTGCGTTGATCTTGTAGCAAACATAACCATAGTTAAGGGAATTCTATACTTCCTGGGAGGGTGTGTTGGTGGTTTCCCTCACGGAGCAGTAGGATTGCTCTCCCCAGCAAGACATCCTCGACTGTATAGGAAAGCGATAGACACCTTGCACTGATAGCCCTTTTATAGAGGCCTTTTTTTGTGCGTTAAGACTGTTAAAAGGTAAAGGTGTCCCCAACCAGTCGTGTCCGACTCTAGGGTGTGGTGCTCATCTCCATTTCTAAGCTGAAGAGCCAGCGCTGTCCGAAGACGCTTCCATGGTCATGTGGCCGGCATGACTGAACTCCGAGGTGCACGGAACGCTGTTACCTTTCCCGCCGAAGCGGTATCTATTTATCTACTTGCAATTTCTTGCTTTCGAACTGCTAGGTTGGCAGAAGACTGTTAAATGTATAAAAATGGTACTTCTGTGACCAATCAGTGGTTTCAACGCAGATGTCTTAATGGATAACTCCTTTGAACGTAATATGTAGTTAAACACAGTTAGTGTTCATTATCTGAAAATTGAATGATAGTCTGTGAACAGCTATATTCTTTATGGCAGTCACTGCATGTGCTCTTAAGTCTTGGTTGCCGACACTGAGCACAAATGCTTTCATTGCCAAAACCCAGCATGAGTCTGCACTTTATGGCATAAAGCTTTTGCAAGTGTTTCATTGAACCACATGAACTAGGTCCCATTGTACATGAGGTGAATGTCAGGTACGTGCTATTCATGCAACAGTGTTGACACAATTATTATGTGAAACAGCCTTCCGTGCTAAAGCCATGCTCAGTATGATCACAAGTCATGGCAGCGGATAATTTGCATTACTGATAGGAGTTTCCATTAAACTCTCCTGAATGGTTACTGCACTAAATCAAAATCCCTTCCGTTAAGCATATCTGTAAGTGACAGACTTTACCAAATGATGCCCAGTAAAGTGTTGAGCATTCCTAGTAAGATCATTTTGTACTAACAAACCTAAGGAAAGTTTTGCATTTGCGAAGCTATCAGTTCTCAAGCTAGAGCCCAAATGAATCTCATTTCTAGGGATGGGGGAGAATTTCTCCCCGAAACTTCGGGGGGCCGAGTGCCAACGTATTCGGCCCCCCGAAGTAGTTTCGGGGAGAAATTCTCCACCCCGCGCCCCCCCCCCCCCCAGGTTGGGACTTACCTTTCCCGAATGTCCCTCCCGGCGGCGGATCCCGGCGGCGGTTCGGCAGGTCTTCGACAGGGGCAGAGGCGGCAGCCAGTCTTTTGACCGGCTGCTGCCGCCGCCATTCCAATAAAAGTAAAAAAAAAACGCCCCCGTGATAGGCTACGTGACGATTAACGTAGCCTATCACGGCTGACTTTGCAGATCTAGCCGTGATAGGCTATGTTAATTGTCACGTAGCCTATCATGGGGGCATTTTTTTTTAAACTTTTTATTTCGCGGCCGGGCGAGGCGCCTCCTCCCCGGCCTGAATTTCGGCCGGGCGAGGAGGGAAGCCTCCCCCCCCCAGCCTGAACTTCGTGGGGAGCAGCGAAGCGCCTCCCCCCCACCGCGAAGCAAGCTGCGAGACCAGGTAAGTGGCTTTCGTGCACCCCTACTCATTTCAGAAGTAGCAGTTAATTTGGCTTATACTAAAATACCAAAGTAGAAATAATTCTGTTCTACTTGCCCAGGACAAAAGGGGCCTGGATAGATATATTTTCATCCATATCAGTCTACTACAAACCTGTTCATCTGCCTGTTTCGCAACATGGATCTATTTTATAGACTCAACAAACTGTTTATCCCCATAGGAACTGAAAAACAAGCAATAATATAACTATTTTTATAAAAAGTTAATTTATGCAAATTTAAATAATTTAGCCCATGCACAAAACTTGAAATAATTTCATAAACAATAGCGTAGGGTTGTAGACCAGAGACATATAGGGCTCCCAAAAAAAGTATAGGTACCCCAAATATATACAACAACATAAAAAGCTATAATCCCAGTCAAGAAAAAAATATCTTTTTGATGTTCTTAGCTGTGACACACTATTAACACCCCTCTTTCTCCCCCACATCCATTTTCAGCTAACAAAATGTTTTATGCATATACAGGCCTCTAACATATTGGGCTTACAACATGGTAATATGCCTGTATTTCAACAGATTCAACTAGGCTACAGCAACACCGACCAAACTTGCATGCCAGCTCTAACAGCACTTTCAACAGGACTAAGTCTATAAATAAAGTGAATTCAGAGAACCTAGTTGTAGACATTTTGGATTGTCTCTTCTACCCTCAACCAGAGGTTCACAAAACTTGGCTGGCCTTGGTAACAGGTCAAAATTTGTGCTTGACATCTCACCCTCTTCCACCCCAAGGGAGGGGTCAGGGTCTGTCACACCATGCTTGAACTCAGAAGCAGGAAAGTGAGACCTTATACCTGTTTTGCTGGGACACAAAAAACTGCTGCTTTCTATGTGTTTTAGCACGCTATTTGGGGAGTGTTCATGCTGTTTTCCATTCTCAGGAGACATACAGGAATTCTCCCCACCACTGCATTCACCAGGTTAAAAGATGTTCTTGTCCATGGTGAGCTCATCTGTGGACCCTTATCCTCAACAGAAGAACTAGTTTTCTTAATAAGTGAACAAAACAGTTCCACTAAAACAACCTAACTTGATGTGGTTTTTCAAAGCACATTTTATCTACAGCTGCAAATGTCTCCTTGATGTCAGGTTCCTCTTGCTTTGCCATTGTTTTCATTTTGTGCACTGAGGATACAATCCTATAACCACTTATATGGGAGTAAGTCCATTGAAATTGGTGACATTTACTTTTAAGTAGACACACACAGAATTGTCAAAAAGAAAGAAAACCTATGGTCTTGTTTGCAAAACCAACAACTGTTATTATTGGTTATGATAAACCCTTATTTCCTAAGATAAGATACTATAATAATAGAAAATTGGCAAGGTCATCACTGAAAACCAAGAAACTCAAATGACAGAACTGTAAACAAAGAAACAAAAAGAATTAACAGAAGCAATGACTGACATCTAGCCTGAAGCACTTTTAGGCTGATAAGAGAAGTATCATCTGTAGCTTAGAATGCATCATGCATATTGTATCAAAATCACACCTTGATTTCCTTATTCCCAATTTTTGAGTTGAAGCAGCACATTCATCTTTGACAGAACCCAATTCAGGCCTGAGCAGGTGCCTTTTTCTGACAAATGGAAACTAGCAGCTTTCATTTCCAAAATACTTTTGATAACAAAAAGTCATCATCAGTGTATCTTAAATATCTTAAGAACTAGAGCTCAATCATGCAGGAGTATAAAAATATGCTTTAGCTATTAGCTGTATATTGCAGGTGAAAGTTGTATGTATATGGCAGTCTGCAAGTCACACTGGAGCTGTTCCCTCACACAGCCTAGCTGGAACAGGTCAGGTCAGTTGAGGTAACTGGGACCCACTCACAAGTCCATTTGTATAGAATTGCATCCTTATGGTAAAGACTTATCAAACTTGGGCTATACCTTTGATGCACAGGCTTGATGCCATCACTGATGACATTTTCACAGACATGGCATATGGTGAACATCCCTTTCAAATTTAACAAGAATTATATGCATAAATAACTAGGATGAAGGTAGAACTTTCTTGCTGGTGGATTCACTTGATATTGAATGTCTCCAAGATCGTCGCTTGGAGACCATCAAGAACAAGTTTGATGAAGTTTAATAACCTGAAGGCAGGAACTTTGGGATTGTACATATATAGAACCACCTCACTGAGAACCACCTACATGCAATTCAAGAAAAAACATTTCTCATATTTGATTTATTTGACCTTAGGGTGCTGGGACATGTACACAGCTCCAAAACTCCTGCCTTTAGGTTATCAAAACTTGTTCATCATCATCTCCAAGAGTCTGGAGTTGGAGACATCATCATCAACCAAGCCCATCTGCGAGGTCAACTTCTCACAGTTGTCTCAGGTCTATATGATGATAAAGTTGATTTAACTCCCTTAATATCCACTTTAGCTATGATAAGAATATAGGGATTTATAATCAAATGCTCCGGAATGTCAATGCACATTAAACTGATAAAAGTTTGAATTTTCCCACAAATTCCTAGTTGGTGGCAGCAGTTCATTTTCAGAAGAAAGATAAAACCCATTTCTTTGATGCATTATTACTCATTTATGTTTTGTTCTCTGAGCCAAGGCCTGCAAATTGGCAGGCCCACCCCAAACAGTTCCAAATATTTCCTTTTCTGTCCTCAAGGCAACTTCTAACTGCAGTTCTCTTCCTGCTGAAACAACTTTCTTCACCGCCTGAATTACTTCAGCAGGCCCCTTTGTGTATGGCTTGAGCCATGTGTGTGCTTCTTCTAGAGATTCACGTTCATCTGATGAGGGCAACATGGCTTCTGCCAGACCAATACGAACGGCGCTCTCTGGGTCCAGTTTCACAGCACCACTCAGCAACTTGAGGGCAGAGCTGCTGCCAAGGATTTGTATGAGCCTGGTAGCTCCCCCCCAGCCTGGTACTAAGCCCATCTGCTTGTGGACAAATCTTATTTCACTCTCTGGGATCATTAACCTGTCAATAAGAAATAAGTATTCTGTTGTTAATTTATACTGAAGCTTAGCAGGCATGCTATCTAAGTACTTTGCTTCATTTCTATGCAAAGCACAGTTCCATCCAGCAGGACAGGACTTGCAGACTGTAAGCATTTTCTAAGGCTAAGCAGGCTAACCAAGCATCAGGGAAGTGATTTTATCCAAAGTAATGCAAAACAAATGGATCGCTTTTTTTAAAAAAAAAACACCTCTAGAATGTTCAAACATTCATGTTTAGAACTACACACACACACACACACGCCTCTGATTGTAGCAGCTGAAGTGGGTTGTACTCTACAAAAGCTTATACCATAATAATTTTGTTTGTCTTTATGGTGCGACAAGACTCTTCATTCTTTCTGCTGTCACAGACTAATACAGCTACTCATCTGGAAACATACACAAAGCCCTATGGGTTGTTGTTGTTGTTCAGTCATTAAGTCATGTCCGACTCTTCGTGACCCCATGGACCTTAGCACACCAGGCCTTCCTGTCCTCCGCTTTCTCCCGGAGTGTATGGGGCTGCGATTAGATTAAGGGATGGAGCTAGGGGAAAATGGCAGGATTGTATGCTCTCTTACTCATCTCCATCAAGTGGAAGGACAAAATTCAAGTTGAATACAAACAGGGAAGGAGTGGCTGTCTCCTGATCCAAAGGTTTTGCTGGCCTTTATAGTCAAACCAAAACTTGTGGTCATCAGCACCACACCACTCTTCTGTTTTGGTCAGAAACAAGTCCCATTGGGTTAAATGGAGTTTAGGCCCAAGTAGGTGTGAACCAGACTGCAGCCCTAATCCCTGGCATCATGCTGCACCTCCATGTGATTAGGGACAAAACCCTCTTCTCTTCTCCAGCTCCAAACCTTTGGAACTGATGAAGGCCAGCAGTGGCTTCTGGTGCCAGCTGGCCAAGATATTCTAAGCACCTTATAGCTAGCCATCACCAAACTGGCCAGCCCCAACCTTCCCTTCCAGAGCCAGAGGAACAGTCTGAGCCTTGTTTTAACACTGGGTTGTTGCACATGTCCTTATTTACAAATATGCCACTGGAGATGCGTTTGGGTCTTTAGCCTACATAGAGGCATGGAGTGCCCAGGTGGGAAAAGCAATAGATCTAAAGTTGAGCTCTCTTAAGATAGGGAATTGGCAACAAGACAAGAGCAAGGTAACAGAACAAAATATGAGGATTACATAAAATTTAGATAGGACAGATAGCTATGGGGTTAATGCCAGGAGGAAAAGTGAGGACAGAGAACTGTAATGCCAAATAAGGAGTGGGGAGGACAACAGACCCCACACAGACAGGTGCAAATTCCAGCTGGGTTAGAAGGAGTCAGAATAAACAAGATTTTGTTGGATGCAACCTGGCTAGCTTGCTTGAGAGGAGCGGAATGGGAAGAGGCAAAAGTGGGAGAAGGAAATCTCTCTACCCTTCAAAAATTAGAAATGCACATTTCCAAAGGAAATGAAGACCATGACATGTTTAAATCTCATTGATTTCAATGGGTCTACCCCAAATATGACTAAATCTGGATCCAACCCACTGTCTACTATAATCAAGCAAAGAAGTTTCAAAGGCTTTTGGTAGCAAAATAAAAGGGTACAATGTTTCAGTGACCAAGGGGCATTTTTTTAAAAAAGCAACAACATGTGTGTGGATAGAGGAGAGTGCAACTAGAAATGGTGGAGTTTGATAAGCAGGAGAAATATTTGGACAGTATTGTGAAAAATCCAGAACAGTATAGTAAGTACATAGAAAAAAACCACAGTGAAGTAAAATAAGTGGTGTATATTACACACACACACACACACACACACACACACTGATCATCAAAAGAACAGCTTTTTTGGCCCAAGTCAGCTTGAAATTGGTCCACATAATAATCATTAGCAAACTAAAAGGGCAGCTAATTTTTCATGCATTTTATCAGAAAAGAGAAGGTCAAAGGCAGACTTGTAATTTAGACAAGATCAAAGGAACAGGATTTTGGAGAAAAAAACTGGCAATTTGCAGTATTTGGAAGTGGGATGCGGCAGAGAAAAAGGAGATTTGGCCAACAGTAATAATGCACAGGGATACTGTCCTGTATCCAGCAAGGTAGCGGGGAATGATTAAAAGCTACAGTAGTCAGGATCTTGCCTTTTGTTGTATGTCATGTGAATACTCTCATTCTTTATAGCACTTAACAAAAAGCACAATACTGAAGTCAATGCCACACTCCAGGAGAAAACTAGCACAGTTACTAGGAAGATAATGACATCTTTACAGTTTGCTGAAATAGGGCCAATGACTTGAATAGGCAAGCCCCAGAAAATGGTTTGATGGCAGCTACTGGTCTTCACCGTTTATATCTCTCCAACATTTCTGAATCTATTTTATCTTGTATTCTGCTTGTGGAAACTAAACTTTGCCACAGATAGTGTGTACATCATGGAGGAAAGAGAGACAGCAGCTCATGGGTCAGGAAAAAGGAAAGAAACGGCTTGAGGGAAAGGAGAGAAGTGGGGTGGGCAGGAATCTACAGGAAATTGTGTGGCTGGCAGGAAGGAGGGAGGGAGGAAGAATGGACTTGAGCTCAGGATCATGCAGAAGGCAGGCAACATGGAGATTAGGAGATTCTGCCATGGTCTGATGAAGCGAACAGGGTTAGGGTTTGATTTGATCAAAGAGTGAGTTCTGCAGTTGTAGGTCTACCAATGAAAAGGCTCTCTTTGTTGCATGGATCAGGCCTGTTTACATGATCAAACAGTTGTGGCACAGGCAGCCATTTTGAATATTCAAGTCACAACCACAGCTTGTTGTGTCATCTGAATCCAGCGGGGGGAGGGTTGTGCGAGGATTAAACAACTCTCATGTAACCCTAAAACAGGCCATGGATTACGCAAGGGTTGTTTAACCCTCGCACTACCCTCCCCCACCAGAGGTTCAGACGATACAGTAAGCTGTGGTTGAGGCTTGAATATTCAAAATGGCTGCCCAGCACTGCAACCCACCGTAGCTTATTTAAGCCACGGTGATCGTGCAAACCAGGTTATTATCTGCTAAGTAGGCAGAACTCCTAGAAGAGCCTCTCCCTTAGATCGTAATTAAAGAGAAAATGAAAGGATTTTATGACAACTTGAAAGAGGAGGGCATTTATTTATTTTTGAGTCCGCGGAAGAGGTAGAAAAACTGAAACTAATGTCCAATCCACCCTCCAGGTTTCCCCACTGAGATCTACAGAAGAGCATTATGGGGATGCAAACTAATATATCATGCATACTACATAGAATTCAGCCATGCAGACAAATTATCTTTGGCACTGAAAATGGGTTTTAAAGTTGCCTTCAGGATAGCTTATTTATCATGTGCCTGTGATATTGGTGTAAATCTGTTTTGAGATACACACAAATTTATCTGGATTACTGCTCTTGAGAGGTACCTCTAAGAGACAGGAAAATGGCAGCAATTAAGACAATAATTCAAAATACTGCAGTACACATTGCTCAGCGCTGCTGTTGGAGAAACAGTAACTTTCCTTGCATTGACTGAGGCAGGTGGAACTCTACCTACTTGCAATTAAGTTAAACCTGATGACCAGGTTCGGTCGATCATGGGGGGACAAGACGCCACTCTGACTTCTGCCCCCATGTGTGCTGTACATGCAACCGCCATTTGCATAATTACCTGTGATGTCACAAGGGGTTGCCATATCATCCAAACCCGGCATGGTGTGCAGCAGGGATGGCTTCTTACCCACCCCACAACCCATGGCTTGTAGTAGGGCTTGTAAGAAGCCACCCCCACCGTGCACTGCACTGGGTTTGGATGACAGAGCAACCCAAGCAATGTTGTGGACCATTATGCAAATAGCGTTCACACATGCAGCACACACGGGGCGGAGAAAAGAAGCCACAGGGGCTTCTCTTCCCCTCCGATCATCTGAACATGGCCAATGGGTCAGATGCAAACACACTCTTCCACAAAGGGACTGAGATCCAGTGGATTTTTGCCAATTCCTCACTCCCCCTGCAGCCCCCAGTGCCACTTTCCTTACTGTTTCCCAATCCTCCAGAGCAACATTTCATGGGGCTGCAGAGGGAACTGGCAAAAGTTGCCTCCCCCCCCCTTCCTCTAGTAGGAGAGTCCCATGGGTAGTCTGGATCCAACTCAATGCAGGTACTTGTAAAAATAAAATCCCTTTCACACAACTGACTAAACTGCCTGATTAAAGAATATAATTTTGGAGGTTAGTCTCCTCTGAACCTTGAAGAAGAAAAACCTACCACTATTTTAGAGCTTAGCCATGAAGACTTATGAACTATATCTTGAAATTTTTACTCTTGCATCTCTAACAGTTTTAAAAATGCGTTTAAAATGCAAATATTTAAAATGGCACATTCATGTTTTTATAGGGCAACACAGATTTAGTTAAGACAAATCAACTGGCCAGTGGAAGTCTAAAAACAAGCACCCACCAAGCTCCAAGCATAGAGGAATCCCTCCATTTCTTAACCTGTACCGTGACATCACTTGCTCACACAAACACACTGTGCCAAGCTGCAGCAGTGTTTTGTCAGCTTGCAGTTCTCAAGAACAACTCATGAATATGCGAATGCTGTGTGAAATTTAGGCCAAATGCTGCCTGGTAAGAAAGGGCTATTGTGAAATGAGGCAACGACATTTCAAATTAAAACCCATCTTGTTTACCTAAATGCTGCTCTGGGTTTTAAAAGAAGAAATAAAAAGACTATAATCATTACAACATAACACATGTGTGTTTTCTTCTTTATAATGTTATGAAAACTTGTGATTCAAATATTCAGAAACACTAATGATTTGATAGGCAGCTTATACTTCTCTCTTCAGAAAGCTTAAGAAGCACATAAGAGTAGTCTACCACAGCTAGGTAGCTTTGTTGGTGGGCAAACAGGGAATTGCTGGGAGAGAAGGGGGACAGTATTATGAAACCATTTGGAGTCACATGTTTCAAAATCCTCTCTCTCTCTCTCTCTCTCTCTCACACACACACACACACACACACACACGCAGAACTGTGCATATTCTACACATCTGCAGTTTTGCTTTGCAGACACAGAATTCAGCATCAGTTACTAGCTGTGTGGAGATAGATAGGCCCTGCTCCCACACATTTCAACCCTGCTGAAGTCTCAGAAGATATTCCAGACACTTCAGAGAGTAATACCAAACTGGTGGGATGGGAGGAGCAGGGGTACATATGTGGGTGAACAGGAGGCTGCTTCAGGAATGTTGAAGACCCCCAAGTGAGATGGGAGTCTAATCCAAAGGAGACCCCAAAAGAAAAGGATGCAAAGTCTGACTCTGGCTACAATACGTGGGGAGGTCAGGCCCCTCAAGAGAAGAACCAAAATCACCTCAACTCCCCCGAGAGCCTTTGCACTGCTGTGAACTCCCAGAGAAGGCACATCTAGAACTGTCTGAGTGATACTATCAGTCTAAATGGCTCCTGCCATGGCTCTGCACCGTGACACTTTTATCCTGGCTCTCCACTAAGGGATGGCAATTGTGTACTTAGGGGTGCCTCCTTTGCTATTTCAGTGCTCTGTTGAATGCAAACTCCCATGAAAGATGTCCCAGGACATCCATTCCCTGACTCAGCCCCAGTTACCTGGAATCTGTACTTGCTGCCTTCCTCTGGCTGCTAGACAACTCACACTCCTGTCGGTTGCCTCCCAGCCTTGCTCAGCATCCTGTGAGCATACAGCCTGTCTAGAACAGGACAAGAAACCACTGGTATGCAGAGCAGCGCTTCCACAGTTGGTATGGATACACACTGACTGGCATATAGATAAGCATGTGCACACACCCCTGTACGGTGCCTTCTTTCCTTCTGTTCATGCCAAGGCACTGCTTGTTGTGTTTGGCCAGGTTCCAGCATTATGATTTCTTAAAATCCTCCAAATTTGGAAATACAGATCTCCTTTTATGTGATGGGGAAGGGGAAGGATAAGTTACAAAGAATTTAAAAAAGGAACTCGGCAGGCAGCAAGAAAAGGGCATTCGCTATTGTGGGATTGCACATACCCAGGCTTAAAGCACTGGGGGCTGTGCCAAAGGCTTGCAGATCTCTGCTGTGGGTTCAACAAGCAGAAATGGGACCATTTCAGGTTGGGAAGGGGCACAATATTTAGCATCTAGAACCAGACAACAGCATGCCTGAAGCACGATCAGAAAAACTGGGGGAAGGACTTGCACCAATTTACCCTGCCCCTGGATGGTACTTCCAGCAACAATTCTCAGTCAAAGGACAGAGTGGGCAAATTTCAACATTCCAACCAACCCCCAAGCCCAAGTAGTATGCTAGGCTTTAGAAAAAAAAGGCAACCTCAGTGCCGTTTTAACTTGGAATGCTGTTTAAGTCACGCACACGCACGCGACCTCTCCCCTAAAATGTCTGTCAGCTCCAGGCCTTGCCTCCTCCATCCAGACAGGCACAGATGGCTTGTTCAGCATAAAAACTCACCCAGCCTTTTCTAGCCTACTGTAAATGTTGCCTTATACCAAGTCACAACAACAGTCCATCTAGGGGAGGGTGATCTACTGACCAGCAGCAGAACTCAAACCAAAGTCACGTCCATGTATTTCCCAATCCTCTGAACATAAAGAAGGATTGACCTGAGGACCTCACTCATGAAAGCATGCTTTCTTCTATCAGGCCCAGTTGTGACACTATGAAGTGGGGTGGTTGTCACAACCCCATGGCTCCACCTCTCAACGCTCTAGTAAGCTAAGAATGTGGCGAACCATGCATGAGAGACAGGACCACGAGCAAAGATGTTTCAGGGAAGCAATAATTAATAGTAATGAAGGACTTCAGCTACCCTGATAGCTGTTGGGAGAAATGCTGCATGACACATGCATGTTAGGAATGTGTTGAATCTCCAACACATTCTTAACATGCCTTGCTGAAGGTGAAGAAAGGAATGATCAGCTCTCAACCTTAAGCAATAGGGAAAAGTTAGTCAGTGAGATTAAAGCAGTGGGAATTTAGGTGGGGAGAGTGACTGTGTAATGCTGACATTTATTCTCTGTCAGCAGTCAAATATGTACCTTGGGTTTTAGAAAGCTGATTTTAATGAGCTCAGCAATGCTAGGTGGGATTCCATGGCTTTCTATACTAATGGGGAAAGGAGCCCAAGATGGGTGGGAGTTTTTGTGGAAAGAATTACTAGAGGTGCAATCAAACCATTCCATTGAAAAAGAGAAGAGCAAAGCATCTAAAAAACCCAATCTGGCTGCACAAAAAACTTAGTGAGGAGCTGAAAATAAAAGGACATGTATAAAAAAAAAATGGAAGGAAGCACTGGCAACCAAGGACAAGTACAGTCACATAGCACAGATTTATAGGACAGTGACAGGAAAGCTAAAGCTCCAGACGAGTTAAGGCTGGTGAGTGATGCTAACAAAAAGGGGTTTTTTTAAGGTATGTTCAAGAGGAAGACAGAAATTATAGGACCACTGCTTAGTAAGGATCATGAAATCTTAATGGATGACAAAAAGAAGGCGGAACTACTCAACTCCAATTTTACCTCTGTCTTGTCCCAAAAGAGGAACTGTATGCAATCTCACATAAGTAGTGCAACTGGTGAGGAGTCAGGATTGCAGTTCAAGATTGAGAAGGTGTTTGTTAGGAATTATCTGTCCACCTTAAATGAGCTCAAGTCTCCAGGACCAGATGAATTACATCCTAGGGTACTAAAGGAACTTGCTGAATCTCTATCATCTTTGAGAAATACTGGAGAAGGGGTGAGGCATCACAGGACTAGAGATGAGGAAATGCCCCAATCTTCAAAAAGGGGAAAAAAGAGGTTCCAAGAAACTACTACAGACCAGTCAGTCTAGCTTCGATAATAGGGAAGATGCTAGAACAGATTATAAAGCAGTCAGTCTGTAATCATCTTGATAATGATGCAGTGAAAAGTAGGAGCCAGTATGGATATGTCAAGAATAAATCCTCCCAGATTAATCCTATCTTCTTTTTTGATGAGGTTATTAATTTAGTGGATTGTGGAGATGCTGCGGATGTAATTTATCTTGATTTCAGCAAAGCATCCGACAGTTCCCCATGACATTTTCATTAGCAAACTGGTTAAATGCAGGGTAGATGACTGATTCACAGGTTGTTGGAAAACCATACTGAAAGAGCATTCATCAGTGGTTCTTCATCAAACTGGAGGGAGGTTTTGAGTGGGGTGCTGCACGGCTCTGTCCTGGGCCTGATACTCTTCAATATTTTTATCAATAACTTAGATGAGGAGTGGACGAAATGCTAATTAAATTAGATTAATAACCTGGAAGGAATAGCTAACATCTCGGAAGATGGGAATAAAATTCAAAAAATGATTTTGATAGAATGGAAAGCTGGGCTGAAACTAACAGACTGAAAAGCAATAGAAAAATGCAAAGTTCTGCATGTAGGCAAAAAAAGTGCAAAAGCATAGAAAGGGAGATAACTGGCTTAGTAACAGTACATGAGAAAATGATCTCGGGGGTGTACTTGATCACAAACTGAGCATAGGTCAACAGCGTGATGCAGCAGCAGCAAAAAACAAAACAAAAAGGCTAATACGATTTTAGGCTGCATTTATAGAACAATACTTTCAAGTCACAGGAAGTGGGAGTTCCACTTTATTCTGCACTAATCCGAGCTTATCTGGAGTACTGTATCCCTTTCTGGGTGCTGCGCTTTAAAAAGGGTACAGACAAATTAGAACAGGTTCAATGGAGGACAACAAAGATGATCAGGGATACAGAAAACAAGTCCTATGTTGAAAAGTGAAAGGACCTTAGTATGTTTAGCCTAGAGAAGAGTGAGGGGAGTGGGGACAAGATAGCCCTCTTCAAATACTGGAAGGGTTGTCACATTGAAAGCAGCAAAGATTTGGCCTCTACAACTCCAGAGAGCAGGACTAGATTTAGTGGGCTTAAGCCACAAGAGAGTAGATTTTAGTTGAGCATTAGGACTTCTTGATAAAAGTATTTGACAATGGAACCAACCACCTAAAGAGGTAGTGGACTCTTTCTTGCTGGACGTCTTCAAGCAGAGGCTGGACAGTCACTTCTGGGGATGCTGGAGCTCTGCATTCTCTGCATCAAGGAGTGGGGGCTGGATTCACAGAATCACAGAATAGTAGGGTTGGAAGGGGCCTACAAGGCCATCGAGTCCAACCCCCTGCTCAATGTAGGAATCCAAGTCAGAGCATCCCTGACAGGTGGCTGTCCAGCCTCATCTTGAATGCCTCCAGTGTAGGAGAGCCCACCACCTCCCTAGGGAATTGGTTCCATTGTCGTATTGCTCTAACAGTCAGGAAGTTTTTCCTGATGTTCAGCCGCAATCTGGCTTCCTGTAACTTGAGCACTCTGGAATGATCGAGAAGAGATCCTGGCCTTCCACTCTGTGACCACCTTTCAAGTACTTGAAGAGTGCTAGCATGTCTCCCCTCAGTCTTCTCTTCTCAAGGCTAAACATGCCCAGTTCTTTCAGTCTCTCTTCATAGGGCTTTGTTTCCAGTCCCCTGATCATCTTTGTTGCCCTCCTCTGAACCCTCTCCAGTTTGTCTGCATCCTTCCTAAAGTGTGGTGCCCAGAAGTGGACACAGTACTCCAGATGAGGCCTAACCAGTGCTGAGTAGAGGGGAACTAGTACTTCCCGGGATTTGGAAGCTATGCTTCTATTAATGCAGCCCAAAAGAGCATTTGCCTTTTTTGCAGCCACATCACATTGTTGGCTCATATTCAGCCTGTGATCTACAACAATTCCAAGATCCTGCTCACTAGTAGAATTGTTGGGCCAAGCATCCCCCATCTTGTAACAGTGCATTTGGTTTCTTTTTCCTAGGTGCAGAACTTAGCATTTATCCCTAGTAAATTTCATTCTGTTGCTTTCTGCCCAGCGCTCCAGTCTGTCAAGATCACTTTGAATTTTGTTTCTGTCTTCCAAAGTATTACCTATCCCACACAATTTTGTGTCATCTGCAAATTTGATCAGCATTCCCTGCACCTCCTCCTCCAAGTCATTAATACAAATGTTGAAGAGCACTGGGCCCAGGACTGAGCCCTGCGGTACCCCGCTCATTACCTCTCCCCAGTTTGAGAAGATCCCATTGATAAGCATTCTTTAAGTCTGATTCTGTAGCCAACTGTGGATCCACCGGATCGTTGTTTCATATAGCCCACTTTGAGCTAGTTTGCTCATCAGGAGATCATGGGGCACTCTGTCGAAAACTTTGCTGAAGTCGAAGTATATTATGTCTACAGCATTCCCACAGTCCACAAGGGAGGTTACTTGATCAAAAAAATGAGAGCAAAGTCCAGGGCCCTGCAGCTCTGGGTGCACCCAAATGGCCACTAAGAAAGCAGCTGATGGGGGTATTTCTTACTTTTATCAGGGTTGGTAAGCATTTTTGTTATTTTATTCTAACATATCAGGAATGTAGAAGCAGTTGTGAAGGATGGATTGGCAGTGGTGGCGGGGAGTAAAGAAATGCTAATTGTGTGCTTCACAACTGGAAGTAATAGACATGGCTGTCTAAAGGGGACTTCTACAAACCATTAAGTCCAGGAACTAAAATTACCTTGTTGCACCACTAGCTCCACCTCTACAATTCTGTGACAGAATCATGCTAACACTGACCCACATCCAGCCTTGGTGTCATCTGAGACCGCTTGCTCCATGTTTTCTTTATTCTTATATTACCAGGAAATGGTGGGATGGAGCCAAAATGAGTGTGGAAGATAAAGCTATCAGTGGCTGCTAGGCTCCATATTTCCTCCAGTATTAGATGCAGTATGACTCTGAACACCAGAGGAACATGAGCAGGAGGTGACTATTGCGCTCATGTCCTACCCATGGACTTCCCAGAGGCATCTGGTTTCATTTTATTTTTATTTATTACATTTATATCCTGCCTTTTTTCCTCCAAGGAACTCAAGGCAGCGTACATAATCCTCCTCCTCCATTTTATCCTCACAACAACCCTGTGAGGTTGGTTGGGTTGAGAGTTTGTGACTGGCCCAAAGTCACCCAGTGAGCTTCCAAGGCCAAGTGGGGACTAGAACCCAGATCTCCTGACTCCCAGTTCAGCACTCTAGCCACTACACCACACTGGGGCACATCAGAGCAAGCGGGGGGGGGGGGAGAGGTCGCATGGCACATAGGAAGCCGTGTAAATAGCTTCCACAGTCTGCCCCCCTCCTCCCTGCCCCCAGGAATGCCCCCTATTCACCCAGTCTGCACTCCATTTCCAAGCACGGAGACCAGCAAGAACCACAGCCCCTACAAGGAGGTGGGGGACAGGGGAGAGAGCACTGGCTCTGACCTCAGTTCCCAGAAAACAAGAAATCCTATGGCCCTCTAGACACTGTCTAGTGGCCATAGGATTGCTCTCTAAAAGAGGCAACTGTGTCAGTTCTGTGCCAAGAGCTTCAGCTATTGGGAGGTACAGAAACAAATAAATAAATAAAAATTTAAAAACTAAATACTTCAGGAATCTAACAGTCAGGCCTATGCTACAGCCCTATTCCTTCCATTTCTACATTACAGCTAGTAGCACTGGGTGGAGTTTTTAAGTGAGTGAAACTTAAGCTAGATCTTCAGCTAGGAGAATAATTAAACTTGGCATATCAAACTAAAGCTTCTCACCTCAGGCAAGCTTGTAATTATACAGTGTTCCATGCTTGTAATTATACAGTAATATCCAAACTGTGTGGCTAAAGCAAACCTATTTTAAATGTTTTTTTAGGAAGCTGAAAAATTGCTTCTTCACCAGGCTATTCTGACTTCATCTTGTTCAGTGCCAAATATCCCAGTTAGGACTTGCTGCCAAAATTATATTACGTCAGCTACCTAATTACATAGATTCTAATACAAGGAACTGACATCCAAGTCTTGTGTTCTAAGCTCCGGTCATTGGGTCATGAGCCAAATGCAGCACACACAAGAGGGGTGGGGTAGGGGGAAGTGATCCAAACAATAAGCAAAGAAACAGATCATTATAAATTTGTATCCTGTATTGCATAGTTTCAAGGCATGGTCTGAAGGCACATGAGGCAGCCACCGTGCTGAAGCTAAGCAGGTCTGGGTCTGGTCAGTGCTTGGAGGGGAGACCACCTGGGAACCACGTGTAGCCCCCTTGAGTTCCACACTGGAAGGGGGGATGTAAATGTAATAAATAAATAACATGATAGAAATCACTATTGTAAACACCCACATGTATACTGTATTGTCAGCCTAACATCAGCAATTAAAAATACAATGAAATATGCAATTGACATGAATACCAGCAGAATCAACAGATACTTAATTAATACATGATGATACTAAAAGGGGATAAAATACATACATATGGAGCAATACAACATATGTAGACTTTAGACTGCTGTCAATCTATAAATCCACTACGGTTGCAGATGATAATGTGAGAATCCATTGGAAATACTTTGACTGGCCCAGGCATCTTGCCTTTCAACTCAGTCAGACATTCCACCCTACCGCTCTGCTTGTAGATGACATTCCATCATGGCCCTTACAGCCATGTTTTAATAATTTTCCAGGTGCCAACAGCAGATAGAAAGGCATGTCAAGAGATATTCTTAGTGGCTACCCCATATTTGTGAAACTCTAGGAAATCTGAATACCTTTAGGAAGCATTGTAAGATGTTTTTATTTTGGCTAAAACAACGAAGAGTCTTGTTGCACATCAAAGACTAATGAAGGTATTCTGGCATAAGCTTTTGTGGATTATAGCCCACTTCACCACATGCATGGAGTATTATAGAGAGTTTCAGGTTTATTGACAGTACACATACTGGGGGAAGGGTAGGGGGAAGAATTGTAAACAGCAGGGTCAGAAGGAAATTAAATGCAAACACTGATAATCACATTATTAACAGTGGTTATTCATAGTGCAGTTGTTGTGGATAACACAAACATCCTGGCAGAAGGTAAACCAGTTAACACAAGTAGTGTGATAAAAATCCCTTATCCCAATTCAAGCCCCTAGTAATAGAATTCATAAGCAGGTTTAATTCTAACTCAGCGGTCTCTCACTCTAATCTCCCTTTGAGTAATAATAAATAAAAGTCCAATATGTGGGCAAGTAGCACCTGGGGAGATGAGCCACAGCATTTTCAACAACCCAAGTAGCTAGAAGTAAACAGGGAGAGATTTCCTATTTATTCCTGGTAGACAGGACCTATGGAAGATTACAGCCTGTGTACCTGAGGGATGCTTGTGGCAAAGCTAGGCTGTTATGCCAGATGCATTGATTTTTTGTTTTGTTTTGCTTAGAGGCAAGCATGTTATCCTCAGGACTTTCCCCACAATGACTTGCTCAAATACAAAGGTGTGTGTGTGTTTCACTGCTGGTCTGTATCAGATTTATAACTAAGAGAAAAGATCGTAAATACTCTTCTTGTGGAAGTTAGAGTTCTTCTTATTCAACCTTTTTACAACATAGGGAGAAAATATCTGAAGGGCATAAATTGCATAGCAGGATCAGAGCCGTGCAAGATTCAAACAGACACAGGGTTTCACAGGGTTTTTTCCCCACTTTTATTTATTTTAAAAAATTGTCTATCTAGCAACATGCACCCAAGGCAAGGTTGAAATTTTAGCTGAATGCAAACAGCACAAATTAAAACGTCATTGAAACAAAAAAATACAATATACCATAGCACAAAAGAAAGGTGAGAAGAGAAAGGAAGAAGTGGATAGGACAATATTCAAGTCACGCTTCTTCTGGTACAATCCTTGGCTGCAAATAAAGTCTGAACAGGGCCCACATCTGTTCAGTGACGCTTTTAATCTTACCTGAAGTCACATGCAGTGGTCAGTTCTGCTCCTCCTCCCAGAGCTTTCCCTTGAACTAATGCAACTGTAATTAGGGGTAACCTACACAAAGGGAAAAGCCAGAAAGAAACATTTCAAAAACTACACGTGCAAGGACAGTTAAAGTGTTAATGAGAAGTTGGACTACTCAAATAACAGCTTTGGGAAAGTAAACAAGCACACTATTAAGAGCACATACATTGTGAAGAAATTTCAAAGAAAAAAAGTCAGCTAGAAATTTGATGCTGACATCAAGGAGTTTGAAATGTTTTTCAGTCTTATGTAACACAAAGGCAGGCATATATCTTTTTTGTTTTACATCACCTCACACTGAGTTGGCTGTGGAAAGTGCACAACTATGTGCATGATGCAGAATGTGAAACATACCTTTGAAGAGGGGGATTGAGAAAATGCTAAAGACTCACTACTACTAGCACCGAGAACTCCCCTACCTTCCCCACCCACTCTGAATTCAGAGAGCATCTCCACTTTGATAGGCCATGAGGCAAAAGTCATTACTGTGTCATTTCAGGGCAACCCCCAGGGGAATGCATAGTTCCTGCATTCTGTGGTAGGCAATAACCCACTCCCCCAGCCCTAAACTGGGTTAAAAGTTCACAAAATCTCCTGTAGGTTTGGGTTTTGTTTTTAAAAGGAACAGCCCTAATACTGAATTTTGTACCCAGCCAGTGTGAAGAGTCCAGGGCTGTAACATTCATCCTTTTGGCCCAATCTGGGCCCCAGAGGGTTCAATAGAAAGTGATCCACAACATATGGAAATAGCTTGTGGGACTATCCTGGAAAAGATGCCTTATCTCTTGTCACAGAAATGAGATCATACAGCTGGCCAAAAAGCTTCAAGGTAAAGCTGTAAATTACTGGCCTGTGTGAGAGGCCTTCCTAATTAACTATAAAGCTACCAGTTAGGCCAAACATGTCTCTATGCATTCAAACAGCATATAGGACACTGTGTCACTTCAACAGCTGACTCTTTGCCAGTTCTTCCGGTGTCAAACTCACTACATCTTTCAGTGATATCAAACTCAGAGGAGTAGCTAACAGTTTAGGAGACAAACAGGATGCAAAATAATCTTCATAGGATGGAGAACAGGGCCAAAACTATAAAAAAAAAATCCACAAAGATACATGTGAAGTCCTGCATTTAGGTAGGCAAATTCAGATGCAAAAATACAGGATGGATGACACCTGGCTTGACAGCAGTGTGTGTGAAACAACTCTAGGGGTTACTTTTAGTAGACCATGAGTCAGCAGTGTGATACAGCAACTAAAAAGCTGATGCAATTCTAGCCTGCATCCAAAGAAGTATAGTGTCCAGATCACAAGAGGTAATAGTACCATTCTCTTCTGCTTTGTTCAGTACTGTGTACAGTTTTGGGCACCATAGTGTAAGGATATCAACAAACTGGACTGTGTTGATAGGAGAGTAACAAAGACTGAGCTGGGAGATTCCTTTAAGGAAACGTTGAGGGACTTGGGTATGTTTAGCTGGAAAAGAGATGATTAAAGGGCAATATGATAAACATCTTCAAATATTTCAAGATTTGTCACACAGATGGAGCACAGATGTTGTTTGTTATTCCAGAGAACAAAACCCAAATCAACAGATTCAAATTGCAAGGCTGCTGTTGTTTTTACTAAACATTAGGAAGACCTTCTCACAGTATGAGCTGTTCAGCAGTGGACCAGGTTGTAGACTTTCCTTCATTAGAGATTTTGAAGTTTTGAAGACCACCTATTAGGGATGCTGCAGTGGTCAATGTTCTGCATTGGCAGAGGGTTGGATTAAATGAGCTACCTTTTGAGGTGCCTTCCAGGATTCTATGAAGACAACTGGACATGTTCATTTTATTTAACAAGGTGGGTATCAATGCCTTTAGTGAGGAAAATTATGCAGGGAAATACTATCCTTGCAATGTTTATAACTCTTTACATTTTAGTTCACATTTTCGTAAATATTTTCTAAAAGAAAATTGTTTGAATTTCTCACTTTCACATTCTCACTTTCAAAATCATAACATACTATTCAAAGTCAACTTTCATCAGGTATCTCTAGTCTCAACTGAAGGATTAGATAATATTTTCTCATTGTTCTCACAATTCTTCCACTTACACCAACCACTGGAGTTAGCCCAGGAGCATGATGCGACTGCCCAAGTGTTTAGGATGGTTCAGTCACAGACAGAATTATTAATGGTTTACATTTTGATCATGAGGAATGTGATACAACGGTATTTATTCATGTGCAAATGCTGCTTTTAGAAAACTATTTACCATAGGAGCTTATTTTTTAAAAGCAAAATTTGGAGGTAAAAAAGCATTTATACACACTTTGCATGGTCTATTGCACATCTTGTCCGTGATGCTCCCGCAAATTATTTCAGTTTAC
Source organism: Heloderma suspectum (assembly GCF_057233095.1). Taxonomy (NCBI): domain Eukaryota; kingdom Metazoa; phylum Chordata; class Lepidosauria; order Squamata; family Helodermatidae; genus Heloderma; species Heloderma suspectum. The sequence continues at coordinate 333,083,046 of NC_139458.1, forward strand.
ATCGTACATCTCTTCCAGCCATTCTGAATCCACTGGGGCCCAAATTGGGGGAAAATATGAAGGGTATAGTAGATTTTTAGTTGTTCCTTTAAATGTGTCTTGCTAAAAACCACAGGAAGTTTTGTGGAGAACTTAAAAAAAAACTCCTCCAAAATTAATAATACAGAGATTATGTAGTCCTCACGGGGGTTGCTGCAAAATTCATTTTCTAAGTCCTTTTTTCCAGTTCACCTCACAGCCTATCATGCTCAGTCTCATTATTCTTGTGTGACCTTGAACAGCGATTACTCCACACCTCTGACCGAGTCCATGAGAGCAATAAATCTACAGTATGCTAGAGAAATGTCTTGAAATAATAGGGAACAGGATTAAATGCCAGAAGCATACAGAAATTTCTCTCAACTCCATATCCTCAGGTCAGATATTTTACAAAAAAATCCTCACAGAAGTGAAGGTCAGAAATAATCCACAGTATTAGGTGTAAGAAAAATATGATTCCTAATAAATGAGGAGATACTAACTGATACTGAAGAGAAAGGAATTTGTAGGATGGCGAGGCGGGTGCGAGGAGGAACAGATGGTGGATTAAATTAACATTCTCCTCTTCTGCACATGTTTCTTCCGGGTACCTACAGTCAGGGCCAGAAATATTGGAGCGAGGATAACTGTTTTGGCAATTGACCTCTGTACACCACCACACTGAAGTTGAAAGGAAACACACCCAGATGGGAGCGAAGTCAAGACTTTCAGCTGTAATTCAAGGGCTTTGACAAAAGTGGGGCACTAACCATTCAGGAAGGACAGCCAGTGGCATACACACACACCCATCGTTGGTGGCTCATAAGTAATGGAACAAACCAACATCACTGCAAACTTAAGGATCGCCTTTAATACCTGGATGAAAACCCTTTGCAGTCAATGACTGCTTGAAGTCTGGAACCCATGGATGTGACCAAATGCTGAGTTTCCTCCCTCGAGATGCTTTGCCAGGCCTTGACTGCAGCTGCCTTCAGCTGCTGCTTGTTTGTGGGTCTTTCTGCCTTCAGTGTTGTCTTCAGTAAGTGAAAAGCATGCTCTATTGGGTGGAGATCAGGTGACTGACTTCGCCATTGAAGAACATCCCACTTCTTTGCCTTCAGAAACTCTTCGGTAGCTTTTGCTATATGTTTTGGGCCATGATCCATCTGCAATATGAAGTGGCGTCCTATCAGTTTGGCAGCATTCGGCTGAATCTGAGCAGAAAGTATAGCCCTATACACTTCAGAATTCATCCTGCTGCTTTTATCAGCAGACAGGTCGTCAATAAACACCAGTGACCCGGTTCCATTGGCAGCCATACATGCCCATGCCATAACACTGCCTCCACCATGTTTGACAGATGATGTGGTATGCTTTGGATCATGAGCTGTTCCTTTCCTTCTCCATACTTTTCTCTTCTCATCATTCGGGTACAAGTTAATCTTGGTCTCATCAATCCAAAAATCTTATTCCAGAACTGGGCAGGCTTTTTTAGGTGTTTGCTGGCAAAGGCTAATCTGGCCTTTCTGTTCTTGAGCGTTACCAGTGGTTTGCACCTTGTTGTGAAGCCTCTGTATTTACATTCATAAAGCCGTCCCTTGACTGTAGATATTGACAATGACATGCCTACCTCCTCAAGAGCGTTCTTGACCTGACTAGACGTTGTGAAAGGGTTCCTCTTCACCATGAGCAGAATTCTGCGGTCATCCACTTTAGTTGTCTTCTGTGGTCTTCCAGGCCTTTTGCTGTTGCTGAGCTTACCAGTTATTTCCTTCTTTTTCAGGTTGTTCCAAACTGTTGTATTGGCCACTCCCACTGTTTTTGCTATCTCTCTGATGGGTTTATTTTGTTTCCTCTGCCTAATGATGGCCTCCTTCACTTGCATGGACACCTCTTTGGACCTCATGTTGGGGGTTCCAGTGAACAGCTACCAAATGCAAATGTAACAGAACCAGCTCCAGGCCTTTTATCTGCTTGCTTGGTCATGGGGTACCCAGGAAACAGGCCACCCCTGGCCATACAGCTGCTTGTCAGCCATTCGTTCCATTACTTATGAGCCACCAACGATGGGGGGGGTATGCCACTGGCTGTCCTTCCTGAATGGTTAGTGCCCCACTTTTGTCACACCCCTTGAATTACAGCTGAAAGTCCTGACGTCGCTCCCATCTGGGTGTGTTTCCTTTCAGCTTCGATGTGGTGGTGTACAGAGGCCAACTGCCAAAACAGTTATCCTTGCTCCAATATTTCTGACCCTGACTGTAAGTAGGTTGTAGAGACTGCTTGCCAGATGACTGACCTCTATAGCAGGAGGACAGGGTGACTGGGAAGAAGAAGAGGGTTCGCACATCTCCAAAAGTCTTCAACACTTTTTAGTTTCTGGGATTTTATTCCCACCAAGGATTTTTGCCGTTTTGCTAAAATCTGTAACTCAAAGAGTTATTACATATCTGGTCTGTTCAGAAAAAACAAGTGTTCATTTTCCCAAACTTTCCATATTTACAAGTCATGTGCCATTTGAACATTTTGCTGGAACTTCTGTTTTAGCCTTATACATTTTAAAAGAGAGACACACAAAACACAGAAACAAGACACACTACCTCATGAGTCTGGTTAAGGTGTTTTGCATGAACATACACATGTTCATCCCATCCTAGAAAGAAGAAGAAAAACAGATTAAATTAACCTGAAGTATGTTAATGGCAAAGGAAATAATCCAGATGGAATGTTTATAGCTCAGGTCCTCTGGATTTCAATTGAACTTGCACGGGGTACATTCCCTGTACACCAATTTGCCTAGATTATGTGCTCTTAAACTACATGTGAAAAATACACCACAATGCATATAGTGGTTAAAAAATAATATCAAGGTCTACAAGCATATGGAAAAGTGTCAATCTATTAGTAATTTGCTTGTCAAGTTCATGTATATAAACGGGAGTTTCCTGAAAAACGTCTCTGTAAAATAAAGCAGACAGACAGACAGACAGACAGACAGACGGAGGGCATTGAGGCAGAACCCAGCCAGTAGATTCATTGGATAAAATCCAACGTAAGTTCTACTTAGAGTAGACTGATTGAAATGAGTGGGATTTAGACAGTTATGGCTAACTTAAGTCTCATTCATTTCAATGCATCTACTCTAAGTAGGACTTATGCTGGATCTTATCCATTGACTAACTTCTGCTTTTGATATCAGAAAAAAATTCAGATACCAAGGCTGCAATACACCATGGTGGGCAACTTTGGAGGGTTTGGGTCTGCACTGCTCCCCCAGAACCCACCAGGGGTCACATCCTTGCCCCCACCACTGCACTGCCAAATTTGCCACCACACCTTTCTTTCCGTCAACAGAGACAAGATTTGGCCCCAAAGCACCTTGTTGCCAATTCCTAACATCTGTCCTATACAACATTTTGCAAATATTTGAGATCCTGACATGGGCAGCGGGGGGGGGGGGTGTCCAATCTGCTACACTGGTGTTTTTCTTTATATTTATTTGTTTTAATAATACTTTTGCCCCTCTCTTCTGCCCAGAGGGAGACAGAATGATTGAGGATTTCTCTGTGATTTTAACTGGTTTTTTTGTCATTGTATTATTGCTTGTTTTAATTAATTTTTTTACTCTTGTACGCCACCTTGGGACAGTTCATCATGAAAGACAGGATACAAATTCCACATATAAATAAAATAGGAAAAAATAAAAATTTGTTGCTCTGGAAATAAAGTGGTTTTCAGAGAATTGGAGAACAAAAGCATGTTGACATACGGTAATGTTTTCAGTATTTATTTTTTTTAAACTTTAAAGAGTGCCCAAAGGAAGCCAGAATAGAGGTTTGAACTGCCAATGATTACAAAAGATGCATGTATTTACTGAGGCGACAATAAAAACCAAGGACTATTCATAGTGGACATAAAGCAGTGGAAGAGTCTGCTTAAAGCAGGAAAAAGTGCGGGCTAGTTTCAGATTGGGCTCAGTTTAGGCCTTAAAGAGCAATTCACTAAATAAAGCAAGTTTAAAGGTTCAGCATATCATTTAAGTTTCAAAAAGTACGCAGAAAAAGGATCCAGACCTTGCAAGCCACAGCCTTCTCAAATCACTTACCCTTTGTCTGCTGTCCCCTCCAGTGACCAATTAAATAGAGGATCTCCCCTCAATAGGTCTCCCATTCACTATTGTTAATAGTCCTCCTTCCTAAATAGGAATCACCATTCCCTGGGGGGCCAACTGACCTACATTCCCAGCCACTGGAAACCAGTGCTGATCAGGAATTTTCACATAGCCTCCCTTGCTATTCAAAAGAAGCCCTCCCATCAGATTCACTGCAGCAGCAGTTGGGCCTAACTATATAAAGAGGCATGCTTGTGAGGGAGCCAGCTCTCCGAGTGTGAGGAGCCCCAGTGATGAAGCATCTCAGCCCCAGTGACAAAGTGTCAGCAAACAAACGAGTTAAGCAACTGTGTGAGTTTAGCAACAGGGCAAAGAAGCCAGGGCAGTTGATGCTTTCCTCCGTATTCCATACTCACAGTAATTAACTGTAAATAAATAACTATGATTTCCCCAACTTCTCATAGTAAACACCTAAGTTTTCCAGGGAAAACACACCCAAATAAAAAAACAATTATGAAGGTAGAAAGCCAGCAGAGGGGCAGGGGCTATCCAGTGTATTGCATTAAGCACCCCATGTATGACTATCTACCTGCTGGACCGAAGTTGTGGGTATGTGCTCGGTTTAATGAGCTCCTGGCTCTCAGGAAAGAAGTGTGTTCCCTTGAGGCCAAGGATGCTGACCTGGAGAAGCTAAGAGAAGCAGAGAAGTTGTTGGATGAGACCTTCAGGGACCTATTAGCTGTGTCTCACTCCCAGGGTGACAGCTCCTCTGTTGTCATGGAGAATGCGGGTCTTGGGGAAGGAGGGCATCATTCTGAGGAAGAGGGAAATGACCCCTTAGAAGGGACCCATTCCTTGGAAGACAAACAAATATCCTCTTGCACCAAGGATGTGCCTCTGGGGGGAGGGGGGCTTGTGGTAGTGGGAGATTCGATCATTAGACACATAGACAGCTGGCTTTGTGATGGCCGTATAGACTACATGGTGAATTGCCTGCCTGGTGCGAAGGTTGCAGATATCATGCACCATCTAAATAGCCTAGTAGATAGTGCTGGGGTGGAGTCAGTGGTCGTAGTCCATGTTGGTACCAACGATGTGGGGAAATGTAATCATGAGGTCCTGGAAGCCAAATTTAGGTTGCTAGGTAGGAGGTTGAAATCCAGGACCACCAAGGTGGCTTTCTCTGAAATGCTACCTGTTCTACATGCAAGGCCAGCTAGACAGGCAAAGCTGAGGAGTCTCAATGCATGGATGAGACAGTGATGCAGGGAGGAGGGGTTCAGATTTGTTAGGTACTGGGGAATGTTTTGGGACAAACTGGGCCTGTACAAGAGGGATGGGTTGCACTTGAACCAAAATGGAACCAGACTGCTGGCACTAAACATAAAAAGGGTGGCAGAGCAGCTTTAAAACTAAATTCTGGGGAAAGCTGATAGGAGCTGGGAAGCATCCGGTTCGGGTTAAATCATCCCAAAGAGATGAAGATGAAAATGTTTTTGATTGCCCAAATGTAGAAGGGGAGGAAATAGGCCAGGAGCACAGGGTAGAACATAATAGCCAATCAAAGGGGCCAATGTCCCATAGCAAAAGATGCACACGCCAGAGGCATCTGGGAAAAGATACTGTGTATACGCGTTTTTATGCAAATGCTAGAAGCCTATGGGCCAAAACTGGAGAACTGGAGTGCTTGATTTTAAAGAACAACCTGGATATAGTGGGCATTACAGAAACCTGGTGGAGCAGAGAGAACCAGTGGGATACAGTCATCTCTGGATATAAACTCTATCTAAAGGACAGAGAAGGGCATATTGGGGGAGGTGTTGCCCTGTACGTTGAAGAGGGCATAGTGTCGAGAGCAGACTAGAACACCTAAAAGGTGTAGGTTCTTCCACAGAAGCACTGTGTGTGACAATACCAGGCTCCAAAACTAATTTAGTGCTAGGAACGTGCTATCGTCCACCAGACCAGAATGCTCAGAGTGACCTGGAGATGGAAAACAAAATCAGGGAGGCCTCCGAACAAGGAAATGTTGTAATAATGGGCAACTTCAATTACCCCCACATTGATTGGATAAATGCATGTTCCAGCCACAAAAAACAGGTCAAATTTCTTGGTGCCCCAAACAATTCTGCCTCAGAACGGTTGGTGATGGAACTGACCAGAGGGGAGGCGACCTTGGACTTAATCTTAATGGTGTCACCCAGGACCTAGTATGAGATCTAAATGTTGAACCAGTTTCAACCTGGCTTCAGAGCAGGATATGGAGTTGAGACTGCCATGGTCACCTCCGTGGAGGATCTTTACCTGGAAAACGATAGGGAGAATGCATCCCTGTTGATGCTTTTGGATATCTCAGTGGCATTCAATACCATCGATCATGGTATCCTTCCAGATTGCCTGAGGGAGTTGGGGGCACTGCTGTGCAGTGGTTCTGCTCCTTTCTCTCAGGACTGTTCCAGATGGTGTCGCTCTGGGATAGTTGTCCCTCGAAAAAGAAACTACTATGTGCAGTCCCTCAGGGCTCCATTCTATCCCTGATTCTGTTCAATATTTACATGAAACCACTGGGAAAGATAATCAGGGCGGTTTGGGACTGAGTGCTATCAGTATGCTGATGACACCCAAATCTATTTCTCCTTAACATCTTTATCTAAGGGAGGTATGACTCCTCTAAATGGCTGCCTGAAGTCAGTAATGGGCTGGATGAGAGAGAACAAGCTGAAGTTGAATCCAGGCAAGACAGAGGTGCTCATCGTGAAGGGTCCTAATTCAGATATTGAGGTATATCAGTCAGTTCTGGATGGGGTTGCACTCCCCCTGAAGGAGCAAATTCATAGTTTGGGGGTGCTTCTTGACCCAACCCTGCTGCTGGCACCCCAGATGGAGGCAACAATGAGAAGTGCCTGTTATCAACTTCAGCTGATATGCCAGCTATGCCCATTCCTGGAACATGTGGACCTGGTAATGGTGGTACAAGCGCTGGTAACCTCTAGGCTTGATTCTGTAATGCACTGTACTTGGGGCTGCCTGTATATTTACTTCAGAAACTTCAACTGGTACAAAATATGGCAGCCAGGTTGGTCTCTGGGACATCCCATGGAGACCATATTACACCAGTTTTAAAATCTTTATACTGGCTGCCAATTTGTTTCAGACTAAATATAAAGTGTTGGGTCTTACCTTTAAAGCCTTATATGGTCTAGGACCAAGGTCCCTTCGGGGGTGCCTTCTCCCCTACGTCCCAGTCCACCACATACGGCCCTCTGAGGGCTATCTGCTGTGGCTGCCAAATGTGAGATTGGCAGCCACACGGAAGAGGACCTTTCCTTTGCCACCCTTCAGTTGTGCATTGACCTGCCGGTTGAAATGCACCTGTTGACCTCTTTGAAGGCTTTTAAGCAGGGATTAAAGACTATTATTCCGGCAGGCCTTCCCTCTTTAGAACTCTTGTTCCTTTTGCTGACTGTTGTATACTGTTTTTAAGCTGTGTTGTTTTATTGTTGAATTTTTAAAAAACTGTTTTAGTTCAAAGTTGTTTTTAGTTATATGTTGTTTGTATATACTGTCCGTATGCTTTAAAGTTATTGTATTTTAATGTTTTAACTTTTGTAAACTACCCAGCTTCCGCTATGGGGAGGTATAGTAAAGATGATGATGATGATAATAATAGGAAACAGTGATCACAGTGCTATCAGATTTGATCTATATTTAAATGGAAAAATGCTTAGGAAATCCAACACAGTCACATTTCACTTCAAATGAGGAAACTTCTCTAAAATGGGGAACTGGTGAAAATGAAGTTAAAAGGGGGAGTCAAGAGGATTAAATCCCTTCAGAATGCTTGGAGATTACTCAAAACCACAATAATAGAAGCCCAGCTAAAATGTATACCACAATTAGGAAAGGTAGCACCAAGTCCAAGACGTCACTGGCATGGTTAACAAGCAGGGTTAAGGAAGATATTAGAGAAAAAAGAGCTTCCTTTGGAAAATGGAAGTCTTGCCCAAGTGAGGAAAACAAAAAGGAGCACAAGCTTGCACAAAGGCGATGCAAGCAGACAATAAGAGATGCAAAAAAAGCATTTTGAAGAGCATATCGCTAACAACATCAAGGCCAACAGTAAAGAATTATTTAAATATATCAGAAGCAGAAAACCAGCTAGGGAGGCAGTTGGACCACTGGATGACAATGGAGTTAAAGGAGTACTGAAGGAGGACAAGTAGATTGCAGAGAAGCTGAATGAATTCTTTTCATCCGTCTTCACTGCAGAAGATATAGGACAGATACCTGTACCTGAACTGATGGTTTCAGGAAGGAAGTCTGAGGAATTCAGGTAAATAGAGGTGACAAAAGATGAAGTTCTCAACCTTACTGAGAACCTGAAAGCAAACAAATCACCAGGCCCAGAAGGTATCCATCCTAGCGTTCTCAAAGAACTCAAATATGAAATTGATGATCATCTAACTAAAATATGCAACATGTCCCTAAGATTAGCCTCTACACCAGAGGACAGGGAGATGGCCAATGTAACACCAATTTTCAAAACAGGGTCCAGAGGGGATCCGGTAAATTACTCTAACCTTTTAGAGTTGTTTGAGAGTGTCAGTAAACAGGTAGACAGGGTGATCCGTTAGACACTTTATTTGGACTTCCAAAAGGCTTTTGACCTTGACCAAAGTCCCTTACCAATGAGCAAACTTAGCAGTAATGAAATAAGAGGACAGGTCCTCTTATGGATCAGTAACTAGTTGAAGAACAGAGAGTAGGAATAAATGGTAAATTCTCCCAATGAAGTAAATAGCGGGGTCCCAGAGGGATTTGTATTAGGACCAATCAAGTAAGCAATGAAGTGGCCAAGTTTGCGGATGACACCAAATTATTTAGGGCAGTTAAAACAAAAAGGGATTGTGAAAAGCTCCAAATGGATCTCTCCAAACTGGGACAATGGGCATCTAAATGGCAAATGCGGTTCAATGTAAGCAAGTGTAAAATGATGCACACTGGGGCAAAAAAATCCCAATTTCAAGTACAGCCTGATGGGATCTGAGCTAGCAGTGACTGACCAGGAAAGAGATCTTGGAGATGTGGTGGACAGCTCAATGGAGATGTCAACCCAGTGAACAGCCGCTGTAAAAAAGGCAAACTCCATGTTAGGCATAATTAGAAAAGGAATTGAGAATAAAACTGCCAATATCATACTGCTCCTATACAAATCTATGGTGCAGCCACACTTGGAATACTATGTACAGTTCTGGTCACCACACCTAAAAAAAGATATTGTAGGGATGGAAAAAGTGCAGAAAAGGGCAGCTAAAATGATCAAGTGGCTAGAGCATCTACCCTATGAGAGAAGGTTCCAACAGCTGGGATTGTTTAGCTTGGAAAAAAGGAGGGTAAGGGGAGACATAACAGAGGTCTACAAAATTATGCATGGTGTGGAGAATGTGGTTAGGGAGACATTTTTCTCCTCTCAAAATACTAGAACCCAGCAACTATGAAGCTGATTGGTAGGAGATTCAAAACAGATAAAAGTACTTCACACAGTTAAACTATGGAATTTGCTACCACAGAATGTAGCGATGGCCACCAATTTGGATGGCTTTAAAAGGGGGTTGGACAAATTCTTGGAGGAAAAGGCTATCAGTGGCTACTAGTCCCGATGGCAATGTGCTACCTCCTGTACCAGAGGCAGTGAGCCTATGTGCTGTTGCTAGGGAACATGGGTGGGAAGGTGCCACTGTACTCATGCCTTGCTTGTGGGTTCCTGGTTGACAGCTGTTTGGCCACTGTGTGAAGAGAATGCTGGACTAGATGGACCCTTGGTCTGATCCAGCAGGGCTCTTCTTATGTTGCTATTTTGGATACATAACCACATTAATGATCCTAGAACATCTGTTTCTACACAGTGATCCTGTCACCTGATGTCCACTCCTGACTGACCACCAGAACCATTGACTGTGGAGTGTGGACCATTATTAATACCATATGAATTAAATGCCAAGGATGGCATAAACTGAATAGGCTTGGACAAAACTGAAGGTTACTGACTTCAGTGAAATGAGCCCCATAAATTAAGCAAAGCAAAAGCTCTGCTTGATCAGACAAAAGGTGTATCTAGCCCTGTATCCTCTTTCCTCATGGCCAACCAGGTGCCTCTTGTGAAGCCCACAAGCAAGGTATGAGCACTAGTCCCTTCCTATAGTTGCTCCCCAGCCACCTGTATACAGATGCATACTGCCTCTGAAACTGGAGGTCACACGTGGCCATTGCTACTAGTAGCCATCAATAGCCTTTCCCTCCATACAAAGTTGGCTATTACTGAAATATAGGTCTTTGTGGTTTTATTTTGGTTTGGGGTTTTTTTTTAGTTTTCTCTTAAAAAGAGAGATGAAGCTTTTCAGTAAACTTCAGTGAATTATGAGATTTGCACATGATTCTGTGTAAAATGGAGCCTCCCAGATAAGTGGTCCCCTATAACACACACACTGATCTCCTGGGACAGAGTAGGCAATCTCATGCTCTCCAGAAGTAGTGGACTACAACTCCCATAAGCCACAGTCTGCATGGCCAATGGTTGGGGATTATAGGAAGTGTAGTCCCAAACATCTGGAGGACACCAGGTTGCCTACCAGGAGAAGGTTTACTTTAAGAGATACACATGAGGCCATACTTCTTGGTGACAGAGCAAAGTTGTGACAAATGAAGCAGTGATTCTCTGACAGGATATCAAAACTATCAGTTTCGAACTATAGTTTGTGCTGCTAAGTTCATCTTTCTGAGAAGAGCATTCAGTACACGAAAGGTCAGCAGCACAGCGCCTGCAGGCACAATGGAGCCTGCCAAGACCCCCCTGAGTGTGCCTGCCAGGCCCCTTTCCCTCCACACTCACCACCATTGCCCCTTCATCTCCCAATCTGCTGACTTGGGGAATGCATCTGGGAGTTAGGGAATCCCAGGCAAGGGCTGGGAAGGGCAGAGGAGGTTAAGGAAGGCATTGACATGGTGAGGAAAAATATCCCCTGCCAAAAAATGACTTGAGGGGGAAAGAAGCCTACCCCCCATCGAGGACCCTTGGGGCAACAGGGTCCTTTGTGGTAGATGGGCTTCCTCTACTCTTCCAGCCATTTGTGGGGCAAGGCACCCTTTCCCCAACCTCTGTTCAAGTCAATGGAGTGATATTCCTCCAGTTCTTGCTGTCCATTCTGTCTTAGTACTGCTAAAATTACTTTTGACTTTGGAATAGTTTCCCAAGAGGCCATACCAAGTAGCCAATTCATCAGATGACTGACCTTTTCACACTTGTTTTCATCCTACTGCAACATAACTGCCATAATCTCCTCTTCTCCCTTTTAAGCAAAGTTTAATCGTGGGTTCTTTGGAGTCAGCTTCAAAACAGCTTGCTGAGATTCCAATATGCCAACATGATGGATGTCATATTTATGATGCTCCAGCATGCATTATGCAGAATTATGCTTCAATAAAAAACAAAACTTCTTTGGCATTTTCAGTTAGGAAATAGTCCTTAATCTGTGTGTTCCTTCTACAATGAACACACATAAGATCCAACCAACAGAAAATACCAGTGGCATTTTCATATTTCTTCAGAGTCTGCAGGACAACACTATTCCCTCACAAGAGAACCTGTTCCAGATCTTTCAATATGTTACATTATTCTCAAAACAAACTGGGAGGAGCACCACAGAAGAGACAAAATAAAATGAATTAATTTTATCAATTACCCTCTTTCATAACAGAAAAAAACTAAGGCAAGAGAGAACCTGAAGACTCGCTCTCAAGGACTTTGAGACACATGGACTGGGTTTGCACAATTGGGGAAGGAAAATAAGCCATTGTAGATTATTTTCCTGCAAACCACTCCAACCCTAGAACAAGCCATAGGTTATGGGGTGGTTTGTAAACCCACCCACCGCACACCCTCGCTGGGTTTGGACGACGCAACAAACTCTGCCCAGCAAGGGTAATTACGGTAACGACGCAGGGTTCACGGCAAGAAAATAAGCTGCAATAAGCTTATTTTCCTTCCCCAATCGTGCAAATCTGGCCACTGGGGTTTCTGAGCTACTATTTAGAAACCGCTCTCCTAACATTCAGATACCAAGACGCGAAGAGGAAGAACCACCCATCACTGTAGTTCAAAACCTAGGGAACAATTCAGCCAAAGCTATGGACTTTGAAGTCCAAATTATTTCAAAAGGGAAAGAGTTACGCACATAGTTAACTCTCCCACTGTAATCAATGGGTTGTAGAAGTGCTTACGTTGGCTGGATTAGGCCCATAATTTTTACATGCCTACCAAAATGATTTTGGAAGTTTGATGTATGTTTTTGGAAAATGGAATTCAACAATACTAAGACCAAAAAGAAATTATTTCAAAATGCCAGAACGAATCTGCTGCTGAGGAAGGGCTTTGACCTAATCACGTTAAATGTCAAGACTTCCCCACTCTGTATTGTGGGGAAAATACAATGTGTGGACATTTGAGGCATCAACACATTCAGAACCAAATTCTGTTATTGGATCACATTTAGATGACAATAATTGCACAAGTTTATGACTCAAGCCAAGCAGTACATTTATTTTATTTCTCATATTTTGCAAACTGGACTTGCAAAAGTAGGGACAGAAACATACTGAAGTCAATTACGAGAGCAAGGTCCTGAACCGGATATAATAGTGAAAAAACCAGCCATCTCTTTCACCCTCAGTCCAAATTTACTACTCCCCAGAAAAGTGAAAGTATGTTTCAGCACTGGTTTGAAAACCATTTCTATTTGTCAAAGAAAACTAACAAATACCTACTGGGGCCAAGGGCACCAGCCAGCTCAGTACTGGTAATTTCTGCCTGATCCTAGTAGATTTACTCAGAAACCTATCCCACTGTGAAACTTACTTCCAAGTGCAGCTTTAGAAATAAACTAAAAGTCCAATCTCATACATGTCTACTCAGAAGCTGAGTTCCATTCAGTTCAATGGGGCTTACTTCAAGGTATGCAGGTACAGGCTTGCAGTCTAAACAGCCTCTTTGCAACAGGAGCATCACGCCACTTTGATTTCTTTCCCATTAACTGAACTGCATATGAAGGAAAACGACCCTCTTTACAGCTTGGGAAAGTAATCATGCTTATCGTCCTATCTGCAAACCGTCTTAGTCTTCCAAACAGCCTGAGAGATTTTTTTTTTTTAAGTTTTTAAGAACCGAAATGGAATAAGCTGATGGAAGAAATTGCAACTCAGAGATCTGGGTAATAAATCAAGCGCACCACCACGCTTGTAATTTGTCATTCGTTTCTGGAATGTTGACAGCACGCTCAGCACCCAGACATAAAACAGAATAATTTCTATATATTATTATTACTACTATTATTTTTTGCAACACTGTGGTTTTAGGATCATCTTTCTTAGAGGTATAAATGCTTCAGAACTTTAAAGCATGCATGGAAAATCAAATTCTGCCATCACTTGCCTGTGGACTGGACAATGCCCTGACTGCATTCAGATCGGATCCTGAGCAAAATGTATTTTCTGCGCCATGGACGATAAGCCCTTTCCCATCCTTCCAGTTTTCCAGTTCAAAAACCTTTTCTTGTAGTTCTATCATCATCGTTCCTGCCATTAAAAGAAAAAAGTGCTGGGGAATATCTTCAGCATATTGCCTAATAATAAAGAAAAGAGCATAGAAGAGGCTACTCTATTGATATCTTTTTTAAAAATCCAGCTTATGACTCGCATGCAGCAAAGTTGCAATAGAAGGTTTATCAGCCTTCCCCAACCTGGTGCCCTCCAAATGTTTTGGACTAAAACTCCCAGCATTCCTAACCACTGGCCATGCAGGCTGGGGTTGATGGGAGTTGAAGTCCAAAATATCTGGAGGACACCATGTTGGGGATAGCTGATTTATATCAACGGCCTGGGAAAGGTCAGAGAGTTTTAGGCCAACATAACTGTTAGTGACACCCCCACATCAAGCAATGCAGACTGTACTTGCTTCCCATAGCAAGCAACTCTTTTTAGGTGGTGTCTATGAAAGACAGGGGCTCTGGAGAGTATGAAACACACAAATGCTACTTTAAAATACCCAATTCAAACGCTGTTCATGCGAGCAATGGAGTTCCTATTAGGCTGACTTAGCCCCATCTGTTCCTCCTTGGTAAGATGATGGTGGTGGGAGAAGAGTGCTCAGCAATCCTGCAGTGATGTGTCTGGAATGGTTCCATGGAGAGAGAGGAAAAAGCAAAATAGTAGCAAGACATTCATAGCTTCTCTACAAACTCTAAATATGTTGGATGTTAGCTGCTGTACATATCACTTTGTCCTATTTAGTACTAGATGTGGTTTCCACCAATACTCCCTAGTTTAAAAAATATGTTGAGTCACTTTCCCCATAGATTTTGATGCAACAATCATAATTCAAGCTTTACAGCTTGACTATTCTAGTAATACAGGATTATGTTTTTGGATCATGGATATTGTTTTCCTTGTGATTTAAATAATTTAAGTATTCTAGCCAAACAATAGTGTCATGCAAAACACAATGGGCCGCATCCAATTAACCGCAACAACAACCTGCTTCCATCAACAAAACGGCTAGGGGGCAATTCTTCCTCCCACCTCAAAATTTGCTCTGGACCAGATTTGGGTGGATGTGTGAAGCTGCGGGGAGGAGGAGGAAGTCCCGCTTGTGTGAGGTTTTATTTCTCCCAGTGACTCAACTCCTGCCAATGATGGCCCATTGGGAGACTGGTACATCTGGTACAGAGAGGTGTTCGTGCTAACTGTTATGCCCTTCCTCTGCAGGTCTGAGAATTAAAGCACCTTTGAGAAGCAACGCAAGCCATTTTTTTATTTAGCCTGGCATTCAATGGCAATCATGGGATAATTACTAGGTTAGTCTAGCCGCATTTATATACTGGAAACCTTATAAATATTGCTGCACACCTGGAGACTTAGGGAAAGACCAGGTTATGAATTTAAATTAACCAAGAAATATATAATGGGCTGACTCCTAACTTAGTCATACTTAGAATTAGGGATGTCAGAGAATCCTGCCACGGATCTCGGTGCACTGGCATTTGGCCCCCCCAAAATCCGTGGCGGAACCAAGCCCCCCTACCCCGAGAAATGGGCCCGGAACGGAGCACCTACCTGCTGGCGTCCGTGCTGACTTGCAAATGGCGGCCGCATTTGCGGCCACCATTCGCTTCTTCCATGTAGCCGTGATAGGCTATGTAAATACTTAGTATATCACGGCTAACGCAGGGACGCCATTTGCATCCCTGCGGAAGCCGTGATAGGCTACTTAAGTATTTACATAGCCTATCACGGCTTAACTAAGGGAAATCAAATGGTGGGGCTACAGTGGCTGCCATTTGCATTCCCTTTTTTTTTTTGGCTGTTTTAGCCTACGTAAATATTTACGTAGGCTATTACGGCAAAAAAAAAGGGGAAGGCAAATGGTGGCCACTACGCCATTTGCGTTCCCTTTTTTTTTTCCGTAACAGCCTACGTAAATATTTATGTAGCCTATCATGGCAAAAAAAAGGGATGCAAATGGCGGCGGCTACAGCCACCGGCATTTGCGTCCCCACAGGCTGCCCAGCGGCCAGATGTCTGGCTGCAGTCAGCCACCGGCCGGCGGCTTGCGGAATGTCCGCGGAGCAGAGCCAGCTGGAGAGAATTGCTGGGGGAGGGACGGAGCGCCTCCCCACCATCACGAATGTCACCCTTCAAAAAGGTAAGTGACTTTCGTACATCCCTACTTAGAATAGAACCATTAGAATCAATGGTACGCAAGTTAGTCTAGTCTATATATGGCTATGTCTGGATTCAAGCTGTTGGACCTTAGAATATGAAGACAGATGTAAACAACAAAGATCAAGGAATTGGGACATACATTTATGGACTGCCCTCCCCAAGGAGGATCACCTGGTACTTATACTGTTATCTTTTTCAGCACCAGGCAAAGACCTTTCTTTTCTCCCAGGCATTATATAGGCTTCATTTTTAAATTCTATAGCTGTTCTTATATATCTCTATATTTATCTATTCCTCTCCTGTTTGTTGTTTTGTTTTGTATTGTATTGTATTATTTTAAATGTTTGTAATCCACCCAGAGAACATTTATTATTGGGCAGATTAAAAATCGAATGAATTATTTAATTAATATGAATGTGACTCCCCCAACAGTTTTGACAAGTGGCTTTTCCAGGGTCCAAAGTAGCTTGTGTTATTACAGAGGCCCTGTGACGAACAAGACCCATTTAGCACCTCTGCGATTAAAAGCTAAATGTTCTCACCGCTAATGGGGCATGTTATGGTGTCATTTTGTCTTTGGGTATACTTGAGAGGAAGTAAATACATTAACATTGCTAATACCTGTAAATGCATTCATAAACCTTGGGTTGTTCAATGTAAGTGTCCCAATGCCATCATCTTTAGAAAGGTCGACAGATCCACCAGTAAACTGCTGAAGCATTTTCTTTATTTCATCCTCCTGAAATCCATGGTTATGGTTATAGAGAGACATAGTTCTTTGCAGCAGCAACAACCTGCCATTAGTAATCCGATGAAAAATCTTCCATAATAAAATGGTCATTTCTGGAAAGGAACAAACAGCAAAACTCAATCCAGGCCTATGTCTCTGGTGTTTTCTTTTTGAAACCTACCTTAAGACCAAAGTTCTCTACTCCACCCAGATCATCAAGTACCTGATTCAACTTAATAGTCACAAAAGAGCCACTGACTCAGATGAATAGACAAATATGAGAGATGTACTAGCTAAGAACTGGAGCTGATTAGGGAAGAGACATGGACCCTGCTGTGTAAGAGGTAGAGGGTCGGGAATAAACATGTTTGCATGAGCAAGCAGCTGGAGCAAACTTGGATTTTGGCAGAAGAGAATAAGAGGCCACTGTTGTGATTTGGGGATTATATGTTTACCTAAAAGCATGTTTTTAAATGCTCTTGTTGTTGTTCAGTCGTTAAGTCATGTCCGACTCTTCGTGACCCCATGGACCATAGCACGCCAGGCCTTCCTGTTCTCCGCTCTCTTCTGGAGTGTGCTCACTTTCATATTCATTGCATCGGTGATGCTATCTAGCCATCTCATCCTCTGCCGTCCACTTCTCCTTTTGCCTTCAATCTTTCCCAGCATCAGGGTCTTTTCCAGGGAGTTTTCTCTTCGCATTAGGTGGCCAAAATATTTGCGCTTCATCTTCAGTATCTGTCCTTCCAATGAGCACTCAGGGTTGATTTCCTTTAAGATTGACTGATTTGACCTCCTTGCAGTCCAGGGGACTCGTAAGAGTCTTCTCCAGCACCACAGTTCCAAAGCATCGATTCTTCGGTGCTCAGCCTTCCTTATAGTCCAGCTCTCACCATACGTTGCTACTGGGAAAACCATAGCTTTGATTATATGGACCTTTGTCGGCAAGGTAATGTCTCTGCTTCTTACTATGCTGTCTAGGTGTGCCATAGCTTTCCTCCCAAGGAGCAAGCGTCTTTTAATTTCATGGCTACAGTCACCATCCGCGTTGATCTTGGAGCCCAAGAAAATAAAATCTGTCACTGCTTCCATTTCTTCCTCTTCTAGATGCCAGGAAGTGATGGGGCCAGATGCCATGATCTTCGTTTTTTGAATGTTGAGTTTCAAACCAGCTTTTACACTCTCCACTTTCACCCTCAACAAGAGGCTCTTTAGATCCTCTTCGCTTTCTGCCATTAGGGTGGTATCGTCTGCGTATCTGAGATTGTTGATAATTCTCCCGGCAATCTTAATTCCAACCTGTGATTCATCCAACCCGGTGTTTCTCATGATGTACTCTGCATATAAATTAAATAAGCAGGGTGACAATGTGCAGCCTTGTCATACTCCTTTCCCAATTCTGAACCAATCGGTTGTTCCATGTCTGGTTCTTACTGTTGCTTCTTGACCCTCGTACAGGTTTCTCAGGAGCCAGGTAAGGTGGTCTGGTACTCCCATCACTTTAAGAATTTGCCACAGTTTGTTGTGATCCACACAATCAAAGGCTTTAGTGTAGTCAATGAAGCAGAAATACACGTTTTTCTGGAATTCTCTCGCTTTCCCCATGATCCAGCAAATGTTGGCGATTTGATCTCTAGTTCCTCTGCCTCTTCGAAACCCAGCTTGTACTTCCGGTAGTTCTCGGTTCACATACTGCTGAAGCCTAGCTTGTAGGATTTTGAGCATCACCTTGCTGGCATGTGAAATGAGTGCAATTGTACAGTAGTTTGAACACTCTTTGGCATTGCCCTTCTTTGGAACTGGAATGTATACTGACCTTTTCCAGTCTTGTGGCCACTGTTGAATGTTCCAAATTTGTTGGCATATTGAGTGCAGCACTTTAACATCATAATCTTTTAGGATTCTAAATAGCTCAACTGGAATACTGTCATCTCCGCTAGCTTTGCTGTTAGTAATGCTTCCTAAAGACCCACAAACAAGCAGCAGCTGAAGGCAGCTGCAGTAAAGGCCTGGCAAAGCATCTCGAGGGAGGAAACTCAGCATTTGGTCATGTCCATGGGTTCCAGACTTCAGACAGTCATTGGCTGCAAAGGATTTTCATCCAGGTATTAAAGGCAGTCCTTAAGTTTGCAATGATGTTGGTTTGTTCCATTACTTATGAGCCACCAACGATGGGTGTGTGTGTATGCCACTGGCTGTCCTTCCTGAATGGTTAGTGCCCCACTTTTGTCAAAGCCCTTGAATTACAGCTGAAAGTCCTGACTTCACTCCCATCTGGGTGTGTTTGCTTTCAACTTCAATGTGGTGGTGTACGGAGGCCAACTGCCAAAACAGTTATCCTTGTTCCAATATTTCTGGCCCTGACTGTATGTAATTCTCTCTCTTTTTTCTCTCTTTCTGTTTTTGTTGTTGTTGTTGAAATTTCATACAAAAATGAATTAAGAATAAAGAAAAAGTAAGTGTGGGGAGCCTCATGTCCTGCTCACAGAGGACTTCTGCCAAGTAGACAGCCAGTGTGATGCAGTCTTATAGTATTGAGACTATGACTGGGGAGACCCATGTTGAAATCCCCACTCAGCAATGAAGCTCACTGGGTGACCCTGGGCCAGTTACTCTCTCTGTCTCTCTCTCAGCCTAACTTACCTTGCAGGGTTGTTGCGGGGAAAACTATGGAGGACCATCTATGTCACCCAGAGCCCCTCGGAGGAAAGATGAGATGTAAATGCAAATAGTAGTAATAACAACAACAACAGCGGGGCCTATGCTATCTGGACCAGTATCCTGGTCCCAAGGAGTAAGAGCAAAAGTACATTGTGCTCAAGCATCATAGCAGGAGTGACACCTGTCACCTGGGTTTTTTTTCTGTGAACAGAAGTGAAGGAGGCATTTGTATCAATGCCCCCTGAAGTGCTCTCTGCCACCTCCCACATTGATCCAGAAGGTCCTACAAGATCCGCAACCCTGCAGCAGATGGCGGGGGGGCCCTGCAGGGACAGCCAAATCCAAGAGCATCCGTTCCATTTATGGAACCTATTCATGGAATTCAAGATCCAAGACAGAATTCCCTCAACTCCTCATAGCTCGATTGTGAGACAAAAGGGTGAAAGGTCTGTTTACCTCAAAGCATGCGCGCGCGCACACACACACAAATATTACCAGGCTTTTAAACAGAATCAATATGGTAATTTTACCACAGGAAGTGAAAAGGCAACAAATTGGACATTACAACCAGAGTCGTGGTGAGCAAGTCGCGCAAGACAAGGTCTTATCACAACATTACTTTTTTTTACTCTTTTCTATCACACTAGTCATTGTACACCATGATTTGACTCAAGCACTAAAGGAAATGAGAGATTACAATATTTCTAATTGCTTGATCTGAAAAATGCAATTTCTGTGTGCAAGCATGATTTTGAAATTCGTGCTCTTTCCTACCAAAGGGAGTTTTTATGAGCTCTCATTTTATTTTAATTTAAAATATATTAACATTTGGTTGAGAATGAAGCATTCAATTTACAGAATGGCTGACATTTGATTTTACAGGTTGGGTAACATAAATAGCTAATTAGCACGCGCATGCTTATACACACACACTCCTTGACAGGTTAATTTTGTTTCATACTAAGCCAACCAAACATATTTTGAAGTTCTAAGTCAGCACTTGAAAATGTTGACCTAGGTCTTGCAAAACGTAAGTATAATACCCAGTTAGTAACCCATCCCCAAGGCCTGCCTCCCCAGTCCCCAATGCACAATGTTCTTTACAAAGATCATCCTGTTTATCCTCCCAACAACCCTGTGAACTAGGGCCATTAAGCTTCCCATTTTGCAAAGAAGGGATGAAGGTGAGATTGAAAGACTGCAATTTGTTCAAAAAAAAACTCAGCGCATTTAGGAAAGATCCTAGGTCCAAGTCTAATACTAGATATCACGACCCAAGCGGCTTCTATCAACTTTATAATTAGTAGATCACCTAAAAATAATCTATAGATTTTCTAGTATAAGGACTACCACATTGTGCTTTACTTTTGCCCTGCACCACACACGGGACCAATTTTGTCCAATTAGTGCTGGACATAGGAAGAAATAACTGCTGCTGATTGTGACCTGGTTTGCATAAAATGACTCATGGGTTGTTGTTAAATCGCAGGTTGTTGCTACATTCAAACCCTTATTATGGTTTAACTGTGGACTGTTAACCATGAACAACCCAGAGTTCACAATCCAACAACAAATCATGGGTTCTCTTCGTGGGTTGTTCATGGTTAACAACCCATAGTTAAACCATAGTGCAAGGTTCACAAATAACAACAACCCATGATTGAATGACAACACATACTCTGAGTGGTAATTGCATGCAAACCATGCAGAGGGGGACCAACCTTGCCTCTGCCCTGGTAGCCCAGAGCTGAGAACCAGTGGCCCTCCAAATGTTGTTGCACTCCAATTCCCATGAGCCCCAGCCAACCTGCCCAATATGGAGGGATGATAGGAGAAGTAAGTCATCAACATTTAGGTTGCCTTTGCTGCAACCTAAAGACATTTTTGCACCCAGCACAGCCTAATAACCTAATTCAGCTGCACACACCCCACATTCCATTTTAAGATCATTAATTTGCAGGCCAGGGCTTTCTCATCTTGCTCAGCAACAGGGTTTTCTGCTCCCCCCCCCTTAAAAAAATTATTTTACTTCAGCCTGAGGGAGTATTTTTTTATTAACGTGGAAGTCTCTTTGTGTTCTTCTAAGTCAATCCTAATAAAGGTATTGGATTTCTCTGCTCGCAAGGTTGAGCAAAAATGCTCTCCCCCCATTTGTCACCCCAATCATAGGCAGTGAATTTGGATGGGAGGAGCATTTTGGCGGTTTTCTTTGCACAGAGAATTTTTCATAAGTTCAGGGCTTACTGGATAGCAGCAGCACCTTTTTATCCCCTTTGAAAAAAACAAAACTGCACTGCCACTGTTACCCAATAAGCCCTGCCTCTAAAACTTATGAATGGTTCCTCTTGAATTTTGCGGTCACTTAGATGATGGAGTAAATTCGTTTTCTGCTGCTCCAGGGACTAGCACCTGAACCAATGGGTTTAAAATTACAAGAAAGGGGATTTCAACTAAACTTCTTGATGGCACGAGCTGTTCAACAGTGAAGCAGACTGCCTCAGAAGGTCATGGACTCTCAATCAATTAGAGGTTTTAAAGCAATGACTGGATGGCCACCCATCAGTGATGCTGTAGTAATGGAGTTCCTGGATCAGCAGCGGGTTAAGCTAGATGACCTTTGAGATCCCTCCCAATTCTATGAACCTATTGTTGTCTGGGAATTTGATTTGTTGTTTACTGTTTTAAATCGCTTCTACTGACTGAACACTGTTGTGAGAGGAGCAGGGCTTTTCTATTAAAGGGTGGGGTAGGGATTGTATAAATAAATGAACAATAAAAACAGATGAATACATTTTAAGAGCTGTGCAAAAATTATTTAAATACTCACATTCCTCCTAGTTATTTCCCCAGTTTAAGGAATGATTCATCTATCCCGGCCAGGCAGCCTGAGGTCCTCTAGAAGTTGCTGTACTCTAATTCCCATCAGCCCCGGCCAATATGGCCAATGGTCAGGAATGATGGAGTTGGAGTCCAGCAACATCTGGAGGGCCACAAGTTCTACACCTTCTGCCCCATTTCGTGTGCATCTGTCAGGATTCTTGGATTCTATAGGGAACAAAGCCATACAAACCCAGGCAGGTAGATGGAAGAAAGTTGCCAGGGGAAGATCCCCATTACACACGTATCTTTAAAGTAGTGCTAGACAACCTGGTGCCCTCCATATGCTTTGGACAATACCTCATAAAATCCCGGACTGCTGACTTAACCAGGGGTTCAAACTCCGGGTTGTTCGTCCCCCAACAACCCAGAGTTCTGGTTCACACGTCACAATAAAACAACCCAGGGACAAAATGTCCTTGCTTGTTTATCAGAGTGGGTGAACCTGCAGGAACCAGCATGCACGCTTGCCTTCTCTTGAGAACTGGGTGAATGTCACTCTGTTTCACAGATATGAAGCATCCTAAGTTAATACCTGGCAAAGTTAATACATCACTGCAAGATATATTACTTGAAGCTATCAACTTTTTTATTGTTATTAACAGAGATTACATTAGAACCTAGCAAAACACTGGCTCTCAATTCCCTATGGTAATAACTAAAAGAAAATGCCTCAGCTTTTAGACAAATAAAAAGTAGAATGGGCAAAGGCAATTTTTATCATTCCATTTTACCTCTGAACGCTTCACCTAAACTAAATGAGAAAAAAGGAGGGAAGGCAGTATGCATTACCAGAATTACATCTGTGCTCTTTGTTTCTCCTTTCTTCTACCCTAACTTCATCTTATTTCATTTTTTCCCCAAACATTGTCTCTATTGAAGAGTTCAATTTTTTGGATGGCAAATCAAGTGTTTTCCAATTTACATTGAATTCATTTGTTTTGTCTTTTTTATGCTCCATGCAGACAAGCCTTCCACAACTTGGTGCCCTCTAGATGTGTTGAACTAAAACTTCCATCATACCCTTCTGGCTGATGGAAGCTGTAGTCCTACACATCTGGAAGGCATCAGGTTGAGGAAGGTTGGTGCTTTTCAACTGGCTAAAGATAGCCAATTGTATACATTTACATATAGTACACATTTACACACACACACCATGGTCTAATTTTAAGATCTGTTAGAAACAGAATATTCATGTTTACGCTGAAGTAAGTTCCACAGAGTTCAATGAGGCTTACTTTCAGCTAAGAGGGCATAGTATTGCAGCCTCAGATTTTGTTTATATGGTGGTGGTAGCTCCCGTTAAATAAAGGCTGAAGCCAAATTAACAATCTCTCTCTAAAACTATCTCTATTAGGGCTGCTAACAGCACCAATATGTCAACAGCACCAATACATGCAGGCTCTTTCAAATGAATACAAATGTACTTTTTACCTGCTAACATTTATTTATACGTTGGAGCTGTTCACATGTCACGGTAACCCATGATGGGTAGCAAGCTACACTGGGTAGGTAGTTATGCAAACAACCTACTGTGCTCCCATCAGACAATCAGGCAAACAAGCTACACCAATCTCTCTCCCTCTCTCTCTCTCTCTCTCTCTCTCACACACACACACACACACACACACGTACGTACACACAACCCTCCTCCTCCTGTAGTCTACCCCGCCCAGCCAGGCAGGTATCCTAGCTTCCTTTGCGGCGAGAATAGAGATTGCTTGAGAGGCAGCAGAGCGGCAGCATCCCTTCCAACCTCCCCCACAACCCCAAGCAATTCAGCTGAAAAAATAATCTATTCTTCAGCAACAACACTAACCACCTTCCTTCCAGAACTGTAAGCCTAGCTAAAAATAACTTTTGAGTTCATTGGAAAAGATGGAGCTGGGTGACAGACAACAGGTTTAAAAACAGATACACACAAAATATCTCATCTAAAATTCAATACAATCCAAAGCAGAAGCTAAAATCATAACAGAGATTTATATCCCACCTTTTAATCCTGGTCCCAAGTCAGCAAAATTGAAAGCTTTTAGACAATTTCCAAGAGGTTATTCCAGCTAAGACTTCTGACAAGTTTTCAAAGAGTATTTTTAAAGAATAAGGGAGCAATCCTATGGCCGCTAGACGGACATAGGATACCTTGTTTTCCAGGAACTGACCCGACCTCCCCCCACTTCCACATTGCAGGGAAGGGCAGGAGAAGCACAGGGGGAATGATCCCCTCCGTGCTTCTCCTGCCCTGCTTTGGATAGGCGGTCGCTTCTGAGTTCGGAGGCGGCCGCCTATCTGGATAGGATTGCGCCCTAAATGTGTTTTCACTTTTACCTTATATGCAGCCAACTGCTGCATGCTACAGAGTGCGATGGAAGGCAGAAGTGTAGGAACTGAAGTCCACAGAATGCAACTGGCAGTGTAGCCCACTTGCCTGGAAAGAATATCTGCTCAAAGCACCGTTGTAGGAATATGCTACTACTGTTAACCTACAAGGCAAAATCAGCTTCTCTCTAAACCAGGCCAGCAGCGGATGCACATTTTAAACTACAGATGAGCTTATGGCAAATAGTAAAACATTGCATTGCCCCTACTATGCAGTCACACCAGTAAGATCAGCCAGCCACAGAAGCCAATTACAAAACAAGATTTAGATTCACAAGAAGGTGGCATATTCCTAACAGAACTTAAGCTTGATAGCTCCAGATTATGCATGTTCTGGAGATGTCATCATGAAAGGCCTAATGGACAGGCATATTGACCTTAAGACCTCAAGTACAGATAGGAAATATTACGCCCATGGCCCAAATCAGACGTCTCTCTTAACTCTTTGCTGGGATCCTGCTTGCTCACAAAAGTTTCCCAATTCATCTTAGCTTAGTACAATATTTAAAACACAGGGAATAGTACCTGAGCAGGGAAAGGAGGGAGGAGAGAAGTTCCATTTTGCATGGGGGGTTGTGCAGTCTTCCCTTGTGTGGGCTCACCACCTCCATTAACAACCCACCCACACACAGTTTCTCTAGTCCACAACTTAGACCAGGCTTGTATTTAAGCACCAGCCTGATTACCATAGGTGATCATGAACTGCATGCAGGCAAATAAACCAGACATTAAAAAGCTTGCTAACCTATGCTAAATTATCAGAGAAAAATACTCACAACGCAGAGGGTACACTTGGGTCAATTTTATCGCACGGCATCCATGGATGGTCAAAAGATGTTACAAGGAATAAGGTGAGGGCTGATGGGGGGTTGTAGGCCAAAACATCTGGAGGGCCACCAGTTGCCCATCCCTGGAATAGGGGGATCTTAATCCATTTTTATTGTGGTTTGCCAGGGGGGTTAGGGGTGAGTGCCCAGCATGTGTACACCAATCAGATAAGATGTACGTAGGCAGGAAGACCCTCTGCCCACCTTTTGGGGCTCGAGATGTGGCTAGAAAGGTGTTACTTAAAAAGGAGATTGCTCTACCTACTGGTGGCAGACTTCTCATATCAAAAGGAGGGGGGCAGCAGCAGTGTAGTGGCAATTTTGAAGTGCAGGCACTTATCACAACAGTCCCTACAGCCACATCCACTCAAGGAGAGTCCAAAAATGTAAGCAACTGTCTTGATCCATATCAACAAACCAGTTCTAGCAGTTTTCATCTCCACCAGGAGCAGGTCTTTGGTAAAGCTAATGGGCCTTAATTGCTCACTCAAAACCAAGCCACCCTGCATTACAACAGGGAATTATATACTGTTGCTGGAAAAATCCATTTCCCCCTAGCTACTGTGAGGATTTCAGCTAAGCTCAGAAGGAACAGGGAATCATAAGGGGCGGGGGGCTGCCAAATGACCACAGCATCCCTGCTCATCAAGATGTCCCCTGCAAGCCCTGGCTCCACTACAACACTGAATGGGGATCTCTGTCAAGGCAGAAAGTACATATGTAGATCACCTTGGAAAGATGGAGGCTAGCCATAGGGCTGCGGTTGCTGTTGGACAGGCGCTGGGGTGGCAGGTCTGTGCCACATGCATATAATGAGTGTGTGCACGGGGGGCGGGGGGAGAGGGGATGTTCAGCACTGCAAGGGCAAGTTGGATAAGCAGAGTTCTTAATCACTCTTTTCCCATTCTACAGACATTCTGATGCATGTGCACAGCTCTGGGTGGAATCTGCCACTGCAATGAAACCCTCTCCATGCACATTCATTGAATGTGCAGAGGAAGTCTGTTAGGGTCCATTGCCTACACATCAAGCTGCTCTTAAAAGGTGGTTCTAAAGTTGGCAGCCCCACTAGGATATATCACGAAGGCAGCCCTGCTTCTCCCGCACACATTGCTCCCTTGGTCATGTCATCCACTCCTTCTACCTTGCTGCATGACACACCTGGGCTCCTGCTCATTACAGGAAGCAAAAGAGAAGGGGCAGATTAAATAACAAGGGCAAGAATGGCAGGAGAAGTCATAGCCACCTCATGTCTTGACACATCAGAGGATTTAGAGGTACAGTGAAGATCCACCAAGTTGCAACCTAACAACCTTATTCATTACACCAGCCCAGCAAAACATGGACACCATCAGTACTGCCATGTAAACCTCATTGTCCACCTCCATAGACTATAGAAGAAGAGGACAAAGAAAAGGATGGAATGAAGCACTTGAACAAAGGGTTCACACTGCAAATGCCAAGCCATCACAGACCACCAGATGCCAACTAGCTTGCAGTGACATAACAGCCCTTGAGACTTCTCAGAAACACTCAGATTTAAGCAGTTTTTTTCTTTGTCTTCACACACTAAATACATATGACACTTTTATGTCCATTTCCAAAGTTGAAACAGATGCCCCTTTTGAGAAAAAGAATAAGCCAATGATCTTGCAAGATAGTCTATTCAGAGATACTAGAGCCCACCAATGTCCATCAGGAGAAACAGATAGAAAAGTACATTATGAGAAACTAGGGAAAACATAAATTGTTTTCTACCCTCCACCCCCACCCTGCACCACCAATGTTTAGGAACAGTTCCCCCCCACAACTGGTAAAGTAGTTCTTCAGGTAGCCTGTGCCTTTTGTCCTTCATAAAGCGCCATGCATGCTGATGGCACTCAATAACAAATACATGATTATGTTTATAAATTTTAATAACTTTTGTACTTCATATATATTCAAGGGCTTTTCGTTTCCTAAGTGGATTTGAAATGTATACAAAATACAGACTTATCAAACCTTTATCAAAGCACTTCTCTTCAAAGGGTCTCCAGTTTATATTAAACATCCACTGAGTATTCAAAATGAAAGAGAGCAGGTTACATGATAAGTAATTATTTAGGATGATGGTTTTGACAATAGTGATAATCAATGTTTTAAAACAGTATTTACCTTAATTTTACCAAAGAACAGGAACAGTCTAAGCCTGTTCACCAACATACATCAAAAATAGGTCATAATGCAAAGGACCACAGCCAAGTCTTACCTATGCATGCACATTCTATGGCCTAGTTTGCACATAATGACAACCCAGAATATGGGTTGAATATGGGTTGTTGTTAAATCATGCATTGTTGTTGAATTGTGGGTTGCCGTTATCTGCAAACCCTGCACTATGGTTTAACAATGGGTTATTAACCAGAGACATGGTTCACACATAATGGCAACCCAGATGTGTTGAGTAGGGGTTGTTGTTGAATCGTGGGCTGTCATTGTGTATGAAGCCTGCATTATGGTTTAACTATGGGTTCTTAACCACGAAGAACCCAGTAAGAGAACCCATGGTTTGTTGTTGGGTTGTGAACTCTGGGATGTTTGTGGTTAACAACACAGTTAAACCATAGTGCAGGACTCACATGTAACTACAGCTCATGAGTCACATTACTCCAAAATTCAACAACAACTCATACTCAACCTGCACTCTGGATTGTTGTTACGTGCAAACCAGGTCAGAGGTCACAACCCAATAGCAAACCATGGGTTCTCTTCCTAACTACCAATTGTAGGTTAACTGTGAACTGTTTAACCTATGGTTCACCTATAGTGTCCATGTTTGGGCATCATGTAGCAACCCCTAATTAGTCCAATGTGGCTGAATATTCAAAATGGCCACAGACAGTTCCCAGCAAGGGCTGCAGCAAATTCTGGGTTAATTAACCCAATATCTGCCACCGTTAGATGCAGATAGCCCCAGAAAGAGACCCCACAGTTTGTTATGAATCAACATAGTCCTATAATGTAGAGCTGAGCAAATTCAGCAACCTTTTTTAGTAAGTGACTTTTTTAAACCATAGCCACCATCTCCATGCCACATCACATGCTAATTTCTGAACTTAGGGCATATACTCTAGCATCTCTGGGTCATGATCTTGTAAGTCATGAAATGTGAAAACTGAAAGGAAAAAAAGGCTTTGTTTATTTGCTCCCCACCCCCATGCTTTAGTGTTTTGGATATCTCTTCACATGATTGCCAACATGACAGCTCAAAACTTTTGAAAATAATATTCTAGTAAGAACATACATACTCTGCAAAAATGCCTTAGACTGAGACCAAAGAACACCCTGTCCACTTGAAGTTAGAAAACAGTTGTGAATAGACAGCTGTAGGGTGAGGCCATGTACCAATTCAGAAAAATCACATTTCTTAAAAGAGTTAAATCTCTGTATGTAGACAGCTCATTCAACAGCTGCAGTGAATGGTAAACAACCTTATCCCAATAGGAAGCAGATATAAATCTCTGTGTGTGAAAGAGATAGATAGATAATTATCTGCTTTTGAATATTTTTTGCCTAAAACAGCTGCCCCTCTACCTCCCCACCCAAGATATTTACAAACATAGCTGCTTTCCAAGTTGTGATGGGTTAAGAAGAGCAAACAAGCATTCATAGTATAGCACATTTAGAAATAATCAATGCTGTATGAATTAAACTGGCAGTCAGTTTGGTAATAAAATTCAAATGGGAATTTCTTGCCCACCAGCAATTAGAATTCTGTGCACACTTCATGCTGACATTTCACTGTCAAATCTTCACACTTAAGCTTTAGGGAGAGAGATTTGTGTAACGGCCTCAGGATATGCTTGAAGGAAACCAATTTTTGTACCATCAACTTTAATTACCTTTAAACTAATAGAAGGGGGGGGGGAGTTAAGAGATGCTGAGGAAGCAGGGGGAAAGTATGATGCAATCCTAACCATACTTACTTCCAATTAAGTTCTTCTACTGTGTCAATGAGACTTCCAAGTAAACATGCACATCTAGACCAAGAAAAATCTATGAGACCGTGATATAATTAATACACTTTCAGTCCTAAGCATGATTGACAGTAAGTCACACTGAATTCAATAGGTGTCACCCCAAAGCAAGTACATTTAGGATCACAACCTGTATCTCAGAACCTTACAGATCCTGAACTCCATAACCTCCTTTACTTTTGAGATTTCATTCATGAAAATGTAATGGGGGGGGGGGCCCAAACCAAGATTACAGAATGAGAAGGAGCATAAGGGAAAGACTAAAGCCCCCAAATCAGAGCTTCATTGCAGCCATGGCTAATTCCCAGAAAGATTCCTACGAGCATATACAGAATACCATTCCCTGCCAACCTGATGGTTTATATACAGGATTAGCACAAACTTGCTACATAATCGACTTCCACGTAGAATGCCATGATGCGCAAAGAAGCTAAATGGAACCACACTGAACCCACACTCCCTTCTGGGTCACAGAGTCCCATTACTTCCCTTTCCCCACTAGGAACAGTTTACTGGCTAACAGCGCAATCCTATATATGTCTACTCAGAGGTAACCCCTATTGATTTCAGTGAGGCTTACGCTCAGGTAAGTGTTATAGGATTGCAGCCTTAATAATTACGCACTGCGTTATGATTAATACAAGGAGGAAGACAAGAAAGAGGAAGAACTGAATTACGAGAGACACTGGGGAAGGAAGCCAGCAGGCATATGAACAATGCCCGAATTAGAAGCCGCTTTTCCCTGCAAGGTTCTTGCAACGTGAGGGGTAAGTCTCTGCATGGAGAACCCTGAAGTGCCTCACTCGTATCTCAGTACTTGCAGCGGGGAGGCAAAAAAGGCGAGCGCGCTTAGGCCCAGGCACAAGCCGGGATCACCCACCTGCGCCCCGCAGCAGCCGAAAGCGCTGCAGCGCCCCAGAGAGCGAAAAGCCTTGGTGTTGCAGCGAAAGCGGTCCGCCGGGCAACCGCCACCCTACATAAGAGATCCCCGCCAGGAGGGAGCGGACGTAAGGATGCATACGGAGGGGCGGGGGAAGACCTGGGGAAGGCGGTCGCGAGGCTGCGATGAGAGAGGGCGGGGTCAGCTCTTTTAAGATGCGCTTCTAAACGCGCAGGTTAAACGGGGCGATATCTTAGCTACTCTGATCTTCGGGAACCGAGCGGGGTTAACTAGCATGCAAGACGCTGCGCTCTCCCTGGCTGGCGCGAGGAGCGGCAGCAGGAGTCACGCAGGCATCACACGCACGTCCCGCGGTGGCCTCGCCTGGCGCTACAAGCACTCTATCAGTTTCCAGCGGGGGAGCGGCGTTTCGTCTGTTGCAGCAGATCCAGCGAAGAGCCTTGCGGTACCTTCAAGACTAACGCGTTTGTTCTGGCATAAGCTTTCGTGGACGCTGCCCATTTCATCGGACGCATGAAGTGATGTATATAATCGTGAAGTGGGGAAGAGAGGTGAACTGTCCTGTCGGGTGGGAACTGACATGCAAAAAAGAGAGAAAAAGACAGACAGTAATGATTACCTTAGAATCAGAGAATAGTAGGGTTGGAAGGGGCCTATAAGGCCATCAAGTCCAGCCCCCTGCTCAATGCAGGAATCCAAGTCAGAGCATCCCTGACAGATGGCTGTCCAGCCTCGTCTTGAAGGCCTCCAGTGTGGGAGAGCCCACCACCTCCTTAGGTAATTGGTTCCATTGTCGTATTGCTCTAACAGTCAGGAAGCTTTTCCTGATGTTTAGCTGGAATCTGGCTTCCTGTAACTTGCGCCCATTATTCTGTGTCCTGCATTCCGGGATGATCAAGAAGAGTTCCTGGCCTTCCTCTCAGTGACAGCCTTTCAAGTACTTGAACAGCGCTATCATATCTCCCTTCTCTTCTCAAGGCTAAACATGGGAGGATATCTTAGCTACTCTGATCTGTCTTTCAGTCTCTCCTCATAGGACTTTGTTTCCAGTCCCCTGATCATTTTTGTTGCCCTCCTCTGAGCCCTCTCCAGTTTGTCTGCATCCATCTTAAAGTGTGGTGCCCAGAACTGGAGACAGTACTCCAGATGAGGCCTAACCAGTGCTGAGTAGAGGGGAACTAGTACTTCATGTGATTTGGAAGTTATACTTCTATTAATGCAACCCAAAATAGCATTTGCTTTTTTGCAGCCACATCACATTGGCTCATAACTAGGGATGTACGAAACTCACCTTTTCACGGAATTTTTCGCGGTGGGGGGGAGGCACTCCGTCCCTCCCCCTGGAATCCTCGACGGGGGGGAGGCGATCTGGTCCTCCCCCCTAGAATCCTGCCCAGCCAAATCCCACCCCGGATTTCCAGCCGCAGACAGGCTGCTGCGGACGCAAATGGCGGCTGCCATAGCGGCCGCCATTTGCATTCAGCCAGGCTGCCGTGATAGGCTACGTAAGTATTTACGTAGCCTATCCCAGCAACCAAAAAAAACAGCGTATGCAAATGGCGGCGGCTACGGCAGCCGCCATTTGCGTTCCCTATTTTGGGCCATTCTAGCCTACGTAAATATTTACATAAGCTATTACGGCGGAAAAAAAGGAACGCAAATAGCGCCCACTACGCTATTTGCATTCCCCGTTTTTTCACCGTAATAGAACGGCGAAAAATAGGGAACGCAAATGGCGGCCGCCGTAGCCGCTGCTATTTGCATACGCTGGGTTTTTTGGGGGGGGAGTTAGCTGTGATAGGCTACGTAAATACTTACGTAGCCTATCACAGCTGCAAGGACATCAATGGCCGCAGCAGCCCAGCTGCGGCTGGCCAGGAGACCAGGAGCTGCCGGAGCCGCCGCATCTACCCCAGGTAAGTTCCGTCCTGGGGGGATTTTGTGGGGAGGCAGGGGGGCAGGAGGCCATTCTGCCACGGATTCTGGGGGCTCACTTGAATCCGTGGCGAAATTCTCTGCCATCCCTACTCATAACAGTTCATAACCTTAACAGTTGCCATCCACAAGATGTTGGGTGATAATGCAGACATCACTGCAGTGGTGGGCCAATTAACATAAGTAGTGTGATTTTTTTAAAAATACAAAAACAAAACCTTCGTCCTTATTCAAACGCAGGAAATAGAGTTTGATGAATTGTACTTCAGCAGTCTCCTGTTGATATCTGTCACTGAAATTCCTTTGTCCAAGAATGGCCACTTTAGGGCGCAATCCTATCAGGATAGGCGGCCGCCTCCGAACTTGGAGGCAACCACCTATCCAATGCAGGGCAGGAGAAACACGGAGGGGATCATTCCCCCCACACTTCTCCTGCCCAGCATTTGCAGCCATAGGATTGTCCAGCCAAAATCCTACAGATTTTGGTTGTACAATGCTATGTAAGCCCGCCTTATATGGATTCACACCATTGATCCATGTAGCCCAGTCTCCTCCAGCTGGCAGTAGGTTCCTAGCTTTGCTAACTACCAAGATTCTTGATGCTAAGGGCTGAACTTGGCACCAGAAAGCAAGAAAGAACTGGCCAAGCACCACTGAGTTTGCATTTTAAATCACCAAGAAAGGATGCTTAGTATGTAGATTGCCATGTCAACTAGGCTGTATCTCACTGGTCCATCCAGTAAAACCTGTGTAACCAATATTGTGGTCTTCAAAGACAATACCCAGGTGTACTAATTAAATCACAGCACAAAAAAGAATTCTGATGAGATTATATACAATAACATCAAGGCTTTTTGTTCTGTCATTTAATCAATGTGTGTATGTGTACTGGAGTGCATCAGTCACCTTTAAAGTAAACACACACACACACACACACAGAGAGAGAGAGCGCTGGCAAATATACAGAGATGAGTATAAACATAAAAAAACAAAAACAGAAAAATGGTGGATCATTAATATCTATAAAAAGGAGAACACGTAATTTGGAACCCCAAGGTGTGTGGGGGTAGGTGGGAGGAGGGTAATGAAGAGAATTTGGTAAGCATCTCTATTATTAACTATTTAATTATCCCATTCTTTCAAAACAGGTTTGGTGGTAAATGGAATAAATTATGGTTTTAATCAAACTGCTTATAAAATCCACAGCAACTTTCTGAACACAAGAAAAAGAAATATACACCTATTATACACGAACAGGTGCTAACAGTATCAACTAAGGGAAAATTTAATATCACACTAGCTATATAAAAGTGTTTCTTTTTGGATAGAGATGCCTGAAGATGTTATTCTATTAAATAATACTGTTTGGAGAGCCATTTGATATCCAGGCTTCTGTTGGAAGTGCCAACAGGAAGTGTTGCAAGATCTTCCAGTCTTGTAACAAAAATGCCTATATAAATGTTTCAAAATACAATCCAGTCCATTAATGGGGCTAGTCAACTAGCCAGTATGACTATTTCAGAATGACATGGGGTGGGGGTGGGGGGTTGAGATGAGATCCCTCCCACATGAAGGGCACAATCCTAAGCATATTTAGACAGAAAAAAGTCCTATGACTCCCAGCATTCCCCAGCCACCATTGAAAGTTGTAGAACCTTTTCCCTGTCTAAACATACATAGGATTGTGCTCTTCATGTGTGAGGGGGCCAAGAGGCTACAGGCATTAGACCCTGCTACCTCCCCTGTTGGTCACACGCTGAGTGCGTGTGTGTGTGGGGCGGGTCTATATGCTGACATATAGACCTGGTTCACACAACACGACAAGCCAGAGTATAGGTTGAGTATGAGCTGAGTGTGGTTTAGCTTTGAACCATGGGTTGTTGTTGAATTGTGGGTTGTTTTGCTGTGTGAACCCAGCTGCATGAACAAATGTTAATGGGGCTGTGAATCTATTCTGGCTTTCAGTCAGAACCAGCCAGAACTCTAAAGGAGCTAGCCAAAGTGCTGAACCCTATCCTCAAAATGGGTTCAGAACCTTGGATTTCTCCTTTAGAGTTCTGTCTGGTTCTGAATGAAACCCAGAGCGGGTTCACTACCCCACTGAAATGGGACACACCAGCATCCCCTGTCTGGCTCTAATCCCCCTTTGAAGTTTCTTTGCTCCACAATGGCCATTTTAAGGTCAGCGATGGAGTGTTCTGGGAGGCTGAAATCTCTCCTCGCCGCTTTTGGAATATTGCCATTTCTGATGTCAGATTTGCATTGCTATGCCTGTAAAACAGGGATGGGGGACCTGTGACCCTCCAGCTGTTGGATTCCAACTCCCATCAGCCCCAGAGTAACGAGTCGAAGTGGACTGTTTCAGAGGTGCCTCCATGTGGTACAAGGCGGAGCAGAATAGCAACAAAGCATCCCGGAGTGAAGCAGCTTGCATACACAGCACCTCGTCCAACTCAGTGATTCGTTCTGAGCAACCCAGACAGCCTGGAGGCAAAAGTATCAACTTCAGAAAGTTCAGCAAAGGGTTGCGGAGCAGGGAGGGAGCTTTGGTGAATGGAAAGTCGAGTTGTCAAATCAGGGCTGAACATAACCCAGCAGTTTCCAATCAGAGACAGTGGTGGAGGAGGGGGGAAGATTGAATAACTGGAGAAAAACGGCTGCATTTCAGAGACAGACATTCTGGTGCTGTTACTTTGGGATATGAAAAGTGAGAAAGCCTCCCCAGCCCCTGCCCTGCTCGCCGGTTCCTCCGCCTCTGCCACGATCACAGTGTTCTTAAAAAACACACACATGGCGATTGGAAGTCTATGTGCACATAGACTTAGATGCAAAAAGTGCTGTGAATTGCCCAGGCAGGAGGAGGAGGTGAGGCGCACATCCCTGCCACTTGCTAGCTGTCTCCTCCTCGTGAGCAGGAGATGGCTAGCAGTAGGGATGTCAGAGGATTCTGCCACGGATCTCAGTGAGTGTGAATGCCAGTGCATTCAGGCCCCCGAAATCCATGGCAGAACGAAGCCCCCCCGCCCCACCACCCCACGAAAGGCACGCGAAACGGAGCACTTACCTGGTGCCATTCGTGCTGCTTTGCGAATGGTGGCCGCAGATGCGGCCGCCATTCGTTTCCCCATTTTTGCCATGATAGGCTACATAAATACATAGCCTATGACGGCTAATGCAGAGATACCATTTGCGTCCCTATGGAGGCCATGAGAGGCTATGTAAATATTTACATAGCCTATCAAGGCAAAAAAAGGGAATGCAAATGGCGGTGGCTACGGCGGCCGCCATTTGCGTTCCTGTTTTTTTGCCGTGATAGGCTACGTAAATATTTACATAGCCTATCACTGCCAAAAAACAGGAACGCAAATGGCAGCCGCCGTAGCCACCGCCATTTGTGTCCACAGGCTCCGCACGCCTGCAAATGCACCTGGCTGGTGGCTCTGCGGAGTTGCCGCGGAGTGGAGCCGGCTGAGTTAGGATTTCAGGGGGAGGTGTGGAGTGCCTCCCCCCCACCGCGAATTACCCCTTCGAAAAGGTAAGTGACTTTCACACATCCCTAGCTAGCAGTCCTTAGGGGTGTTTCCACCAGCAATTTACCCCCTCAGTTGACAAGGCACAGCGCCCCTTCGTTATAGAGATCCTGAGGGTTAAAATGGGGTCTGGTTTCTGTCTTTGTGTTGGAAAAAAGTAAAACAAAGATCCATTAAATCAAAAAGGGATCCTCATGATTTCATATGGTTTTTAAAGGGGAGACTCCCCAAACCACCATCCAATCACAGAGCAGAACTGCTTCCACGAACTGAAGCAGAAAAATCATGGATCCACCAGTCATGGGCACAGCCATGGTGCAAAAACAGGGATCCGAGGCAGGTTTCCTCTTGATTTCATATCATTTTCCACACCATTTGAGGTGAAGCAGAAGATCAGGGATCTTCTGGGAAGCAGCAGATCTGGGATTTTTAGTGTGCATACTTGAACAAAGATCAGTTCTATGCTTTGAGGGGAGTGGGGTTGGGCAGGGAGGACCCAATGTAAAATTTCAGAGGATCCATATTGAATTGAGCATCTTAGCCATGGCTTTGTAAGGTGACAGTGCTATGATGCCCCCAAATCTATGTTTTTTTGTCACTCAATCCATGGCATAGATGTGCTCTGTGATATGACAGTGTTTGGGGGTATCTTTCTTGTAAAAATCATGAGGATCCCTAAGGAGCCCTGCCTCAAATCCCATTTTTTCCACTGTGGCTGCACCCACAAGTGGCAGATCCATGATTTTTTTGCTTCAGTCCATGGAGGCAGACGTGCTTTGTGACTGGATGGTGGTTTTGTGGGTTTAAAATCATATGAAATATAAATATGAAAATGCCCCTTTAAAATCATATGAAAGCAGGAGGATCCCTTTTTCATTTTTTGGATCCTTGTTTTACTCAGTCCCCGTTGTGTTGACTGCTCTCTTTCCCAGCACAAGCATTACTGTCTACTCAGAAGTAACTCCCACTGTGGCTCAGTGAGGCTTGCTCCTGAAATGCAGGTGCACCTGGAGTTTCAGGGGGAAGGGGGGAAGCCTCTCTTATTGGTTGAGCTGCCCCTGCCAGTCAGATGATGTTCACTCCAACCCCCACCCCCACCAGGAAGTGAAGCAATTTTTACTGGTCCGGAGAATCTGCTCATTGAGCCCAACATGGACCACATTGCAGCAAAGGCGATTCCTTTTAAATTAAAATCTAGTACTCCTCTATTAGCTTCTCCTTCCGTTGTCATGGAAACATGGCCATGGACAGCCCAGCAGGCGGGAGGGGGGGCGGCAGCACGGCACTGAGAGGTATAGCTTTTTGTTTTGAGCGTTTTTGTGGAAAAACTCAAAAGTTCAGCTGCACCTAGCACAAACAGTGGTAGTCCAAACTGTCTGACATTTGGCAGGTGGGATCCCCTCCATGTCCGCAGAGAGGTCCACAAGTTTCATGTATGTATAATGAAAACTGAAAAAGTTATGGCCGTTTATGCTTTCCCGTGCAAGTCAATGGGAAAACGCCCAAACCGAGTGGTCCGGATATCCGAATCTCACTTCGGATCCGGAAACGAGTCAAAGCAGAGGGGGTCTGAATTGGCCCAAGTTGAAGTGGGACTGATTAGGAGGGTTCGAAGCAGCATCTGAAGCAGATCGAAGAGGGGGTCCATGCACAGCCCTAGAGAAAAGCAAGAGTTGTTCAAGGGAGCAGAAAACCTTTGGACAGCTGAGGCTACTGGAGCTGGAAGAGCTAAGGTCACAGGCAGGGATGAATTGGCCTTGGCATATAAGAGCAGAGAGGTAAAGGCAGGCAAGGCCAAAGAGGGGTTTGAAGGTAAAACAAGGATCCAGGAGGAAACAGGAAGCCAATGTAGGGATCTAAGGAGGGGAATCACATGTTCACCTCTAAAAGGTACAGAAAAAGCAGACTGAAGTGTGCACACACATTCCTAACAGTTTGGTTTCCTTTTGTTTTAGGTACACCTCCGAAAAAGTGTGCGAAGCAACGTATGTGTCACACTGTCATTCAAGAAGAATACAATTCACCAGAAATAGGCCAGCTGATAATCCGCCCCCTCTGTATCTTATTTTTACATTCATACACTCTCAGGAAATAGGCCTACAATCACACAATCCCTTCTTACCTTTGCTTTCCTTAGTACAAGACTTTCAAACAAAACTGCTCAGGCTAAACAGGTGGGCTGCTTTTCTAGGTCAGTGTGCACAATTTCCAGGTATAAATAATATTATACCTGTATACACAGTAATTCATATTATACACGTATACAAGAAACAGATAAATAGATAATTGTAATAGATAATTGTGTTAGATTGTGACTCAGCAAATAGGCCATCACCAGTTATTCTCTAGATTGTGTTCCCGGTGCATGCAGCACTTTGGACTTCACATGGGATTATATATACTGGATCAGCTCCTGTATACCCCCTAGCTCAGGGGTGGGCAGACTTCAGGCTGTGCGATTTATTTTTCTTTTCTTTTTTACTAGAAACCCCAAATCTATGAGCTGCAGCCTAATGCAAAAGACATACATTTAGAATTGAAGAATTCTGCACCCAGGAATTTTTTTTGAGTAGGGCTGCGCATGGACCCCCGATCTGACTCAGAAGCTGCTTCGGGGCTTCCAAGGAGGGCCCAATTCAGCTCAGGCTGATTCAGAGGCCCCCAGCCTGCCTTGGCCTACGAAGCCAAAGCAGGATTCGGACATCCTGCTTTGCCCTCCCCAACAGGCCGCTCAGCCCCCAGCTCCTTACCTGGGCCCTTGTTCCATTGGGGGGGAGCTGCCGCCAGGGGAGTCACGCTGCCACTGCTGTGATGCCACTGGGGAAGGCGCTGCCGGGGAAAATGTTGCCTGTTGCAGCCCGCCAACTGCCACAGGACTTTCCCCCCAACTGCACTCTCTCCCTTCCTTGCAAGGAGGGCAGGGCGCCCAGTTGGAGGCCGACTCCTGCCAATGAGGGCAGACTGCTGCCACCGCCACCACCAGCTCCTAGGCCCTCTGGACACACACCAGCAGCCTTCTTGTTCCAGGGAATGAGAGGAGCCATTTCCCCCTGTTTTGCACCATGGCTGTGCCCGCGAGTGGCAGATCCATGATTTTTCTGGTTCAGTCCTTGGAGGCAGATGTGCTCTGTGATATGATGCTGGGTTGGGTATTTGCTCTGCAAAAATCATATGAAATCATGGGGATCCCTTTTTGGTTTTATGGATCCTCGTTTTACCCAGACCCCATAGCATGCCCTTTCTTCTCAGCTTTGTTCTGCCAAAGGAGAGTGGGAAGGGTTAAGGCTTCCTCTGCCATGCCTGGCAGAGACTGGGGCATTTGCTCCCAGTGGCCTCAGCAGAGGCAGGATAGGACTGGAGCGGAGAGAGAAATGCCACAGAGCTTCCCTCTCAGCTCCCATCCCATCCTGCCACCACCACCACCATCATTGCTCACAGTGGCAGCTTGTCAGGGCAGTGGTAGGCTGCTCAATTATCAGGCGGCCACACACCTCAATGGATTGTCTTGCACGTCCCCTGGCGCACATGAACTCCACTTTGGAGACCACTGCTCTAGCCAAATAACATTCAGACAGTCCTCTCCAGTTAAACCACCTCTCTCACAATGAGCAAACAAAGACTGACTCACAGCAAAGCTCACTCCCTCCTCCTCCTCCCTCTCCTCTCCCCTTCCCCCCGCCTTTCCCGGTGGCTGGATCTCTCTCAAATTGATACATATGGCACCTCTGCGTCCTCTCATCTTCCCCCCTCCCTCCTCTTCCTCCTGCCTCTCCACGTGATCTTTCAGAAGTTGATACATTTTGGTGACAGCCTGTCTGGGCTGCTCAGAAGGCATAAGAAGAGCTCCGAATATACGAGGCAGACGAGGTGCTTCATGGAGGATCTGCTTCGCTTCGGGGTGCCTCAGTGCTGCTTCGTATCATGACGAGGCACCTCCGAATCAGCCCACTTCCCCTTGTTATTCGGGCTTCGTGCTGAAGCAGTGCACAGCCCTACATTTTACTTCCCTTTCCGCTGCGCATTGACGATTGGCTCTTTAGGCAGCGAACGCGACCAAACAGCAGCCTGCATATCATTGAATGAGAAACAGCACCATCTAGTGGCTGAAAAAAAAAGTGCACCATGTGGTTTATTCAAACCCAATTAAAAGAGGTTTAAATTGCGATGCCTGATGCCAGGGATAGTGTGGGAGGGGCTCTGGATGCTTATGTCATCATCTAATTGACCTGCAAATTTCCATGAGTGGCAAGTCAAAAGCGTACATTAAACAGCACATGTAGAGATGCCCTATAATTGAGAGGGGGGGAGCCATTTTGTCACCTAGACATCTACCTAATAGATCCAGATCTACCTTCTGCCCACTGCTGCCCTAGAGTATGATTGATGTATATTTATTTAGGGCAGAATCCTATGCATGTTAGGCAGAGAAAAGGCCTACAACTCCCATGCTGGCTGGGAGTTGTAGGCCTTTTCTCTGTCTAAACATGCATAGGATTCTGTCCTTAAAGTATTTTTTATCCTGCTTTTCCCAGAGTGGCTTACATGTAATCAGCTTAACAAGACAAAACTGACATAGTCAGTTTTTACCATGCAAACCACCTTGGAAGGGAGACTAGGACAATGGGAGACTGATCCAAGAGTCTCCCATTGTCCAATTCCCAAAAGATAATCAGTACTACAAGCTAACCATCACCATCTGTTTTATAAGCTCATCTTCAGTGTCTTCTGCTGCACACCACATTCTGTGGATCATAGACAAAGAATGAACATTCATTCCCTTTTAGTCCCACTGAAAGCAATAGTCCTACTAATGTAGTGGTAGGGATGCTGCCTTTTCCAGAGAGCCCAAAAATATAGCCACTTCTCTTTTATTTTAATATATCTGTGTTTAATATTTGCCCACCGACTAAAAATTTTGGATGGGTAGGTGGATGAAGGGTGGGAGGCTAGATAAATTAGTCCAGCCAGTTCATTCATTTATTACTTATGTATTTAATTAATTTATTATATTTTTATACCACCCAATAGCCAAAGCTCTCTGGATGGTTCACAACAATTAAAACCATAAAATGCGAGAGAATAACATACAATATAAAAGTTTAATAAAAAGGTAAAGGTGTCCCCAACCAGCCGTGTCCGACTCTAGGGTGTGGTGCTCATCTCCATTTCTAAGCCGAAGAGCCTGCGCTGTCCGAAGACACTTCCGTGGTCATGTGGCCGGCATGACTGAACACCGAGGTGCATAGAACGCTGTTACCTTTCCCGCCGAAGCGGTACCTATTTATCTACTTGCAATTTCTTGCTTTCGAACTGCTAGGTTGGCAGAAGCTGGGACTGAAGACAGGAGCTCACTCCGTCACGCAGCACTCGGGTCTCGAACTGCTGTCCTGCTGACCTTCCAGTCTGCAATTCAGCGTCTTAACCACTAAGCCACTGCAGCCCCTAAAAGTTTAATACTACAATATAAAAATAAAAATGACTAAACAGAAGCTAGCAGCAGTGCAAAATTTAAAGTACAATTCAAGATATAAAATGCTTGGGAGAATAAAGAAGTCTTCACTTGGCACTGAAACAAGCACAATGTAGGTGCCAGATGAATCTCTCAGGGAAGCTCATTCCACAACTGGGGTGTCACAGTAGAAATGGAGCTCTTCTTAGTAGCCACCCACCTCACTTCCTTTGGCAGGGGCTCCAGGGGAAGGACTGCTGAAGCTGATCCTAGGCTCCAGACAGGTGTATATGGGAGGAGATGATACTTTGTTTACCTTGTTTGCAGCCTGCCCTTTGACTCAAGAGCTCAGAGCAATACACCTGCGGTGTTATCCCATTTTCTCCTCATCACAACTCTGTGATGGCCAGTTAAGCTCTAAGTCAGCTTTCCCCAATTTGCTGCCCTCCAGATGTGTTGGGCCACAACTCCCACAATTCCTATTTGAAATTGGCCATGCTGGCTGGGAATTCTGGAAGTTGCAGTTAAACACATCTGGAGGGCACCAGGTTGAGGAAGGCTGCTCTAAAGTAACCCTGATGCAAAGGACAGGCCTTCCATGCATTTAAGGGTTGTGTAGAGGAAGGAAATTGAGCAGGTGGACCTTTTTGCACTCCCTGCATCACACACAACTCTTAAGGGTTCAGAAGCCTTGTCCTTTCTTTACATCTGTAAACAGACTGAAAGATAAGAACTTGGTTGAGACAATCCAATGAACTTCATGACAGAGTAGGGATTTGAACTCGGGTCTCCTTGATTAATCCAACATTTTATTCAGTACTTCACAATCTAAAATCAGCTGGTTAATGTTACATTACATTATGATATTACAGCTTTATTTCATCTTTCATCCAAAGAATCCAGGACAGCATTCCAATATAAAGGATTCATACCAAATATTAGGTAACCACATTCTCCACACCATGCATGATTTTGTAGACCTCTGCCTTACCCTCCTTTTCTCCAAGCTATACAATCTCAGCTGTGGTAACCTTCCCTCATAGGGGAGATGCTCCAGCCCCTTTTCCATTTTAGTTGCCCTTCTCATGCCCGTTCTCTGCTAAGCTCTATGCCATGCAAGAGCTGAGAGTGATCAAAACAGGAGGCATCAGAAACCCAAATGATCAATGATATCTGGTGATTCTAAAGGAAACTCTCTTTGCTAGAAGAGATTTTTTTCACCTTCTGATTCTCATGCCTAAAAAAAGGAAGGGAAAAAAGATACTTTGTTTCCAGTAAGGTCACTAGGCAGCACTTGGCTCTTGAACAGTTCATTTGAAAGCAAAGCCTGAGAACCTCTCCCTGCAAGTTCATTCAAAAGAAACATTAAGAGTAGAATACTGGTAATATATTAGTTTAAAGGCATATTTAACAGCCTGCTTTTTTAAAAGGCAAGATAGGTCAATGCTGCATTATTTTATCCTAATGTCTTAATAAAAAGAAACATTTGTTACCAGATGTTCTGTGTAGACATGCATACAAAGGTACACATGTTCAGGGCTAACACCCACTAAAGGCCAGTCCTATGGGGATCCTCTGAACTCGGAAGTGACTGACTATCCAATGCAGGGTGTGCGAAGTGGCCAAGGGTGTAGTGTGTGTTTTCTCTCTCTATTACACATCTTCCATTGCTCTG
Source organism: Heloderma suspectum (assembly GCF_057233095.1). NCBI lineage: Eukaryota > Metazoa > Chordata > Lepidosauria > Squamata > Helodermatidae > Heloderma > Heloderma suspectum. The sequence continues at coordinate 333,125,924 of NC_139458.1, forward strand.
TAGCCTCCTAGGCCACCTGCACTTTCTGAACTGAAAAAGCCCCATGGGAGGAATTGCCTCATGACGTCTTCCTCAGGATGGCTTTAACTGAAGTGTGGGAAGCCGAGGAGGCTACAGGCTGCCACAGAGATTACTGTACAATGACAGACAGGACACTCAAGCACATTCCTCAGCCACCTCACAAGTAAGGTAAGCACAAGAACCCCAAACCCAACCCATGAGAATTTCTCCAAAATTTCTCCTCCTTCGAATTTCTTTTCCAGAGCAATTTCTTTTCTATCAAATTGAATGAGAATGGTAAAAAAAAAAAAAATGTGGGAGAAATTTTCAGCACAGCACTACTTGAAACCTTTGTTCCTTCTCCTTGGCCTAACCTCTTGTACCGCTGGCCCCCCGGACTCCTGATAAGATCATGCTTTTGGGCGGCCCTTTTGCTGGACTGGTCATACTGTGCTTTTGACCTTTTGCTTGCCTACTGACTTTGCTAAACAGATTTGTCCCTGTTTGGCTCAGGGCTGAGCCTGCCCCAGCCAAAGCAGGACAGTCATGGGAAAGGGAAACTAAGACAGGTCCATTGATGTGAGGTATGAGAGGTGAAGATGAATGGGAAGGGGGGAAGAGGGAGTGTTCAGGCATGCAGGGGGGTTTTCAGGCTGGCAAACCATGGTTTATTGGACTGGGATCATTATTTATTCATTTGTGATATTTATATACTGTTAAATATAATGAAATTCCTAAGTGCTTCAGATATAAATATTAAAATCACATTTAAAATACAATATTAAAACACAACATTAAAAACAATTCCGATTACAATAAAGGCAGTACAATTATGTCTGAACTGTGCCTTAGTGTTTGCATAGATTGTCTCCCAGTTTGACAGTTAGGGTGCGTCCAGGTGGAGAGCTCCCAGCGCCACCAAGGAAAAGGTACTATGCAGCTATTTTGTCTATTCTTTCTGTGGTAAGAAAAAACAAACTGGGAAAGCACAGGAGGGCTGTGAGTGGAAGATGTCATTGTCTCTGTGTATTGTCTCCACAAAACTCCAGCCGCATTCGGACGTCACAATAATTCATGGTAGCTTAATAAGCTACTCCCAGTAGCTTATTTTTTAAATAGTCCATGATGGCCCGGCACATGACCAGGCTAATAAGCTACTGTGAGTAGCTTATTAAGCTACTGCGTGGAATTTGACTCCCCACCCCCACCTTCTGTCCTACTGCAGTCCTCCAGCCCAAGCAATGGTGCTGTTTCACCTTTAAAGTACTGGACATTTACAGGATCAAGACAAAATGTCATACACAGCCTTGCCTAGTCAGGAGGCACCCGATCCACCATCAGAACCCTGCATACTTACCTCAGAGGAGCAAACATCCCAAGTGCTACAAAAGAGGGGGTGGCTATAAGCCCTTGGGGGTTTGCAGGATCAGGACCAAACTTGACACACAGCCTCCCCTAGTTAGGAGGCACTCGATGCAACCTCAAAACCCAGCACCCTGACAGCAATGAAAATCCAAGGTGGCTATAAACTCTTAGAGGTTTGCAGGATCGAGAGCAAGCTTTATGTTTGTTTGTTTGTTTGTTTACAATATTTATATACTGCTCTACATCAGAAGATTTCAGAGTGGTGAAAACAAAGATAAAAGAATAAAAAGCACGTTAAAACAGTTAAAACATTTTTTTAAAAGACAAATTCCAATAAGGTCAAATTTAGTATACTGGTCACGTAAGGAAGGCCTCTCAAAATAACAATGTCTTCAGGAGGTGCCAGAAGGAACACAACGTTGGCACCTGCCTGACCTCCAAAGGCAGGGAGTTGGAATTCCACAGAAAGGGGGCCACTACGCTGAAGGCTCTTTTCCTGGTGGATTCCAACCGGGCCATGGGTCCATGTGGAACAACCAGGAACATGCCCTCTGTTGACCTCAGTGACTGGGCAGGTTGGTAAAGAAGGAGGTGCTCTCTCAGGTAACCTGGTCCCAAGTTGTTTAGGGCTTTGTACACTAGTACTAAAACCTTAAACTGGCCGGGAGCAAATGGACAGCCAGTGCAGTTCCCTCAGCAAAGAAGCTGCATGCTGAAAAGGGGCAACTCCCGACAACAGCCAAGCTGCTGCATTCAGCACTAGCTCCAGGCAGCTTCTGGAGCAGCCTTAAGGGCAGCCCCACACAGAGCGCATTGCAATAATCCAGACTTGAGGTTACTAATGCCTGTACCACAGTGGCCAAGCTATCCCTGTGCAGGACAGGCTGTAGCTGGCAAACCAGCCAAAGCTGGTAAAAGGCACCCGAGCCGCCATGGCCACTTGGGCCTCCAGCAACAGTGATGGATCTAGGAAGTACCACCAAACTACAGACCTGATTTTCAGAGGGAGTGCAACCCCATCCAGAACAGGCAACGAGCCTATCTCCCGGATCTGGAAACCACTCACCCACAGGGCTTCCATCTTGCCAGGATTCAGCTTCAGTTTATTGGCCCTCATCCAACCCATTACTGAGTTCAGGCACTGGTCCAGGACTTGCACAGCCTCTCCTGATTCAGATATCACAGGGAGATAGAACTGTGTGTCATCAGCACACTGATGGCATTTAGCTTCAAATTCCCTAATGGCTGCTCCCAGTGGCTTCATATAGATGTTAAACAACATTGGGGACAAGATGGTACCCTGTGGGACCCCATAGCTCAATTGCCAAGGGGCTGAGGAAAAGTCACCCAATGTTACTCTCTGAAATTGGCCCTGTAAGTAGGACCAGAAGCACTGTAGCACAATGCCCCCCATACCCATCCCACGGTGTCGATCCAGGAGGATATTGTGCTCAAAATGGTATCAAAAGCCGACGAAAGATCAAGCAGAAGTAACAGAGTTGCGCTCCCCCTGTCCCTCTCTCAATAAAAGTCATCCATCAGGGTGACCAAGGCTGGTTCAGTCCCATAACCAGATCGAAACCCAGACTGGAATGAGTCTAGATAATCAGTATCCTCCAAGACTGCCTGCAATTGCTCTGCCATGACCCTCTCAAGTACCTTCCCTAGAAAAGGGGTATTTGAGATTGGGCTGTAGTTGTCTAATACCGTTGGGTCCAGAGTGGGCTTCTTCAGGACTGGTCGCACTACTGCCTCCTTAAGGACAGCAGGGATCACCATCACCCCTTCCTGTAGGGAAGCACTTATCACTCTCTGGACCCACCCAGTCATACTCCCTCAGCTAGCTTTTATTAGCGAGGAGAGGCAAGGATCAAGAGGGCCATGGTCAGTCACATTGCTGCAAACAACTTGTCCACATCATCAGGCTGCAACGACTGGAACTGATCCCAAAAAATCAGGCAGGTGGTGGCATCAGACACCTCGACTGGAACTGCATTAACAACAGCATCGTTTGCTGAAGAGACAAGCGATTTTGTCCTCAAAGTGCAATGCAAAGAGGCCACAGTGGATCCTCAAAGGGGCCCCTTTACTGGGGAAGGTGATAACAGCCCCCGGACCACCCAGAAGAGCTCCACTGGACAGCTATTTGACAATGCAACAGAGGCAGCAAAATAAGCCTTCTTTGCTGCCTGCACTGCGATGCAATAGGCATGATCATGTGCTCGAGAGCGTGCTCGGTCATCTTCACTTCAAGTCTTGCGCCATTTGTGCTCTAGCCAACATCCAGCCTGTTTAATTGACCACAGCTCCCCAGTATTCCAGGGAACAGAATGTTCTGTTCCCCTCCCCCCAGCTCTCACCCAGGGGAAGTTCCACTTCTAATTATCACAGGCTCCCACCCCGGGCAGAGAAGTAGTTATGGCATGGGAAGCCCCTATCCCCTGTCTCTCACCCAGGGTGGGCAACAATAACATATGAAAGCAGCTGTTGTCAGTGGATCCCTGCTCTCACTCAGGGACGCCCCACTCACACAATACAGGCAATCAATAGATGAGCAGGAAGTAAACAAACCAAAGAGGAAAGACAAAATAAGAGGAACCCTCGCCCTTGTGACAAGCTGAAGGGGCAAACCAAAGGGGCACACCCCCTTTGGGGTTGCTCCCTGCTGGGACAGCCCACCAGTGGTGGCCTGCCACCTCATAGCATGACATGATAACCCACGATGGGTTAAATAACCCACTCTGCAGACCATGGGTTATCAGAATGGGTTATTTTGTCCAAATAAGCCATTGGGGGTTAAAAAAACTCCCACCAGATGACACAATAACCCGTGATGGGTTAATTAACCCATGATGGCTTAATTAACTCATAATGGGTTACCGTGACATCTGAACCCAGTCTCTGTGTATGAGGCAGGGTGATGGCACTATAAAAGCCTCATCTGAAAGCACCCTCAGTGCCAAAAAGAAAAAGGTCCTGAAAGTGGGGATGACACAAGAACCTACTTTGGCCTTGGTGTCGTTCCTTTGCCATACCATATTCAGGGAATGCGTGGCTGAAAAACATGCCCCATAACTGAGAAATAAATACGTCTCTCTCTCTCTCTCTCTCTCTCTCTCTCTCTCTCTCACACACACACACACACACACACACACACCCCTCTCTTGAAGTTCTGTTGCAATTTTCCTAGTTTCAAGCCCGCCTGTTCTACACAGCTTGGAAGACACATTTTCAGAAGTTTTCCTTTTGCAGCATCAGGCACCTATCCAATATAATCAGAACTGTGTCTAACAGATTTTTCTTCTTCATATGGCTGTACTCCACGCCTTCTCTTCACTTCCCAATGTTGACCCTTATCTGTGACAAAACAGTTGTTTGGGCAGTACAGCTGCATTGTGTAGGCTGCAGCATGGAAGCCCTGAGCTTTCTCTCCCTGGACAGTAATGCTAACATTTATTTGATTTCACCAAGAGGGCTGCCTCTCTGTTCTTCCCATATATAGTCATGTTGAGGAAGCACAGGAGTGCAGAAGCATTAATTACAATGACAGGTTTATGTAGTGAAAGCAGAAGATAAGTCTTGGAGCAGTAAAGGCAAAGAACAAAGGGAAACTACTTTAGTACTTCAGGGGCTTGGCCAATGCCCAAACCTGGCAAAATGAGGCTTTCTGATCTCTTCCCTTAGGCTTCTCTTCACACATTGTCAGCCTGAAGTGGACACAGAACAGGAATTAATGAATGAAGAATGGTGCAGCATTCAGCTTTTCAAAACACACAGAGTTTCATCACATGAGGCTGAAATTCTGCATCCTTACTGGGGCTTTCTGCTTCTGGTTTCTTTTCAAGATTACAATGGCCTCCTTTACACAGGGACACATGATTTGAATTGAAAACTTCCTTTCTCGGCAATGTTCTATATGGTTCATTATACAGCACCATCTAGTGGCTGTATTATAGTGCAACACCATCATTACATGCCGCCGATATCTCGCATTAACATATGTTATTGGCTTATCGCCTATCTTTTCATTTATATCCTGTGATCGTTATTATTTATTTATTTGTACAATTATATCCTGCCTTTTCCTCCAAGGAGCTCAAGGCATTGTAGATGGTCCTCCACCTCCCCATTTTATCATCAGAACAACCCTGTGAGGTAGGTTACACTGAGAATCAGTGACTGGCCCAAAGTCACCCAGTGAGTTTCATGGCCGACTTGAACCTGGGTCTCCCCAGTCTGGGTCTAAGAGTGTAAGCACTGTACCACACTGGCTCCCTAAAACTGCCTTGATCCTATACTATAAGGATGTCTCTTAGTAGTGGAGCTACTCATTACCCCAGCTAATGTGCTCCACAAACTGCATTTGTCAACATAGGAGGAACCAGGCAACATTTGTAAGGGACAAGCAGAAGGTGGGGCACTTAACCCTTCCCACATCTGCCAGTTATTGTCTGCAATAGGCACTAGGTCTTTTGCTTCCCCAGACAGGCTCAGAACTTGGCTGGGGGGGAGCGGGGAAGGGGGATGGATTTAAAAGCCAAGGAGAGCAGGGAAGCAGGGAGTGGATGGAATACCCAAATCTGGGCCACTGATTCTACACATGGGTGTGCACGCCTTAGAAGGCCAATGTGGGTTTGGGATACCTGCATTTGCCTCCTAGCAGACAAGGCATTCCCCTTTACCATGCAAATAGCAGCTCCCAGCAGAGGCATATCTTGCCCCATTCAAGTACCACATCTGTACTGTGCCCAGCCCTGGGAGCCACACTTTAAGAAGGATATAGGCAACAGGTTCAGAAGAAGGGAACAAAGATGGTCTATGGTACAGAAAGCGAGACCTAGGAGCAATGGTTGAAGGAACTGGGTATGTTTAGCCCATAGAAGAGAAAACTGAGGGGGGAAATGACAGCACTTTCCAAATACCTGAGGAGCTGTCACACTGAAGGCAGCAACCATTTCTTCTCTGCAGCCCCAGAAGGCAGGACTAGATCTGATCAGGTTAAGCGTGTTCTAGACTAGGCTTTTATGGAACCATCATTCTGCCTCATTTATGGAGGTTGACGGGGGGGGGGTCCAGATGAAGTTGTCTTCTACTCATGGCCCTCCTGTATTTTCTTACTGTTTCTACTGTCTTTTTTCTTAATGCAGAACACTCATTAAGGAGAAAAAGATGGAACAGTAACACAGTGCCTTCTGGCTGCTAGCACTTAGAACCCACCATTTCAAAGCATCCTAAGTCACAGGAGGGTGAATTTCTGGTTGAACATTAGGAAAAATTTCTTAACTGTAAGAACAGTTTGACAATTACCTAGAGGGGTGATGGGCCCTCCCACTGGTGGTCTTGAAGCTGAGATTAGAAAGCCATCCATTGGGGATGTTCTAGGTCTGCATTTCCTGCACTGAGCAGGAAGCTGGGTTAGAGGTAGGGTGGCAACTTATGAATGGCTAAGAATGAGGAAATGCATCACCAAAAAAGAAGACATAAATTTACATAACATTTGCATATGCTAATTTATGTGAATATATGCAAATTTAGAAAGAATTCTCATAACTTAAATAGCAATGCAGTAAATCTCACCATAGCATGGAAGACTGTGACCCGGTGACCTGCAAGCCAGCCTTTTTGATCTGCTGTCCAGGAACTAATTGTTGATAGGCAACAGTTCTTATGGGTTTTTTTAATCTTTAAACCAGACTTGGACTGGACAACCCTTAAAACAGAGGATGCCTTCAAACAGAGAACAGTCCTCTGACACTCGTTCAAATAGAGGAGTGGGGGGGGATGGTTGGCCATCTAGCTGAGGTATAGCTAGATGGCCTACAAGCCCCCTCCCCCTAAAAAAACCTCTATTGTTCTATAAAGTAGGCCAGCCTTTCCCAATGTGACACCCTCCAGATGTTTTGGATTACACTCCCAAAATCTCCAGCAAGCTATGCTGTCTGGGGATTATGGGAGTTGTAATCCAACATATCTGGAGGGCACCAGGCTGGGGAAGGCTGAAGTCAACAAACCTGTGGAATTCCTAGGGCTACTTCAGGGGCCGAGAGGAACTCTTTAAAGCAATGAAAGACGTTTCGAAAGGGAGATGTAACAGAAGAACTAGAGCAGAAGCCCCTGATTCCTTCAGCTATTGTATTGCCTCTTTTCCCCAAGCTGACAGCTATTTCTATACACTCAGCAACACGCAAACCCACTATCACTTTACAGTACCTTGTGTTTTAGGATAGGCCTCCCTGCCAAGGGCATTTTCTTTATAGGCCTGAAATGTCAGTGGCCTGTAGCAATAAATATTTATTTATATAACACTCTCAGTGGGCAGTCTCCTGTCTCCTTGGCTCTGCTGTGGGAGGAGAAGTCAGTATAACCTTCCAAAAGAGTAGGTAAACTCAAGGCCAAACTCTCTCCTCCACACTGTGCCTGCTCTGAGTGAATATATTAAAAGGATGGCACAGGGCTTTCCCCATTTCCTCTGGAGGGCTTTTAATGCAGCTGTTATTAAAAACATGCTGGCCCTGGTCCAGCTCGAGTCACCTCTGTTGCATGCAGCTAGTATCCACAGGTGTAGTAGAAGTGCATGGGAACATTAAGATCAATGGATCTAGATGAGCATTACGATGGGATCAAGATCAACTGCATGCACAGCACAGATTCCAGTTGCTGGATTGAGGTGACTGCACATGTATCTTGAGGGTTAGAAAGAAATGATACAGGAAGGTGCTTATAAAACCAAGGAGGGATGCATACCTGAAGGAATGTATCTATGATGATCAGTGCATAGAAGTAGCTGTACGTCACACATCCTATATAATGGATATACAGCTCTTGCTGTGATGAGTAGAACATGTTTGCTAAATAGGATTTCATTACCTCACCAAGGAGTATCCAAGAGTCCCGCAGCGCTCATGCTAATGTACACCAGTGATCGTACACCTTGTTTTGAAGAAAAATCACCCCTTTTTTGCCACTGAATTTTGGGTAGCAAATTCCCACTTTTTCCTGTTGTGCTAGCTGCACTGTGCAAGTGTTGGTTTGCCCTACCACAAAGTCACAGGGTTGTATCTAACTGTTGATAATAAATGAATAATAAAAATTAGGGCCACCATTGGGACACTGTTAAATGCTACCCTTATTCTTCATCTCCCTTTTTTGCCTGAAAGCTACTGAAAGGTCATGTAAGTGGAAGTTGGATAATAAATATTATTTTATAATTTGAACGGAATATCTGACCTTGAATACTTGGGTGGTCCTCTTTTGGAGAAGTGGGTATAAACCATTAATGCTAGACAGAGTTTGGGTTTAACAGATCACAGCAGATTTATTTATTAAAGATGTGTATAATATATGTAATTTGCATTGTTTACTACATGTCATGTGAACATTTGAACCTGGAATTGTGGAGTTTGTTATTGATTTCGGATGTTTGTCCTTTAAAAAAATAGCCAGAAAGAGTATACATTTTATTTAATTTATTTACAGTAAAGTACAGTATTTACAGTAAATACAGTACAGTATTAGTACAGTACAGTATTAGTACAGTGTTAGTGCAGTAACTAAATAAATCAAATGTTTGTACGAACAAATTTTCCAGTTCATTTTTAAAAAAAAACATTTACCTAATCAAGTGAATCCACCCATAAACAGAAGATATGGTTGGAACTCTTTCAATGTATTCCAGTGTCCAGTTTTGAGTGCTAATTTTCATACATTATGGTGGAGGGGGAACCTGTGGCCCTCCAGATATTGTTGGTCTCCAACTTCCATCAGCCACAGCCAGCATGGTCAATGATGATGAATGTTGTAGTCCAGCAGTATCTGGAGAGCCACAGTTCTCCCTCCCTGAATTATGGAATAAACTAAGCACCTGTGACTAACTAAGCCAGAACATTTATTTTGACCTTTTTCACATTTTGTGTCAATTAACAAAGTTGCAAGAGACCAGAAATACTATCTAGAGCAGACCAGTTCTAGTCCCACTGCTACTGCCAAAAAATCTCTCCAGCATTTTCTTGAAAGAGCCAGTGTCATGAAGTGGTTAGAGTGCTGGACTCGGGAGAACTGGGTTCTAGTCCCTACTCTGCCATTAAGCTCACTGGGTGACTTTGGGCCAGTCACTGAATGTTAGGCTAAGCTACCTAACAGGGTTGTTGTGAGGATAAAGTGGAGAGAAGGAGGAGGGCCATGCAAGCCACCTTGAATTCCTTGCAAGGGGAAAAAGGGGTGAGATAGAAATGTAATAATAAAAACAAATAAGGAAGGAATGCAAATAAACCTGCCAGACTCTCTTTAGGTTTCTTGCAAGCTTGTCAACATCTCCAGGCACATTAAAATATGCTTGGATTATCCCCCACTTATTCTGATTTTCCACATTAACTACTGTTCTCCAGACTACGATGAGAAACAGAACAGCATGGAAATCTGAGTTTTATCAGTTCTTTGAAAACATACATTTTTCAAAAATATCAATACCTGTGCCTACTATTGATCAACAGGCATTATTCACTGCTAAAGCTTATTCAGCAATAACAGCATATCACAATATGCTGTTATTGCAGACCCAATAAAGCAGCACCATATACACAACTCGGCCGAAATTTGGTCTTATACATAATTAACGGAACTAGAAAACAGTCAGGGAAGGGAAAACCTTTCCTTAAGGGTAGCAGTGTCCTCTTTCCTATCCCAGACATAGCACAAGGCATAATCTCCGTTGGATTGATTCACACGTGAACAGAAACCAGGTGTAGTTCAGGCACAATGCTTGTGGTGTTGTGGAGAGAGAACACTGGGGAGAATAGCTCCCAGGCTTTTTTCAGAGCAGACATTATGATGATATCTGGGTAATTTACCAATCCTCCTTGTTCTGGTAAGTGAATGAGGTGATAACAAGGCTTTCAAATTTGAGACAGATTAGCACTGAGGAAGTCAGAGAATGAGGAAAGTAATTAAGCAGAGGCTGGTTTCCTCTGTGAGTACTTGGACAGGGTATTGAAATACATGTAAAGGACATGGGGTGTGCACACTGGCCCTGCACCCCGTTCCCAGTCTTGCTGGGGGGAATGTCATGGTCTGAATGGGAGGGGGTTCTACTCACGTTCACCTGAGCACTAATAGAACTCTCTGCATGATCAGGGACCCTGCTGTATCAGGGGTCCTGGTCACACACGGGTTCTACTCATGTTCAGGTGAATGTAAATAAAAGTCGCCTTCAGACCTTCCACCCCTTGCCCCTGTGGTAAAGCCCTGCTGTCCCTTATTCACACGTTTAGGGCCACAAGTGGGCAACTTGTGGCCCTCCAGAAATTGTTGGACTGCAACTCCCAGGCACCTCCTCCCTTACCAACCTACCCATCACTGAGGTCATCAGAGGGCATGATCCTGGTGGTTCTACATGCACCTATGGCCTGACTGGAGTCCAGCTGGAGAAGAGCCTTCAGTGTGGTGGCTCACATCCTATGGAACTCCCTTCCTCTGGAAGACAGGCAGATGCCAACACTGGGTTATTTTTGGCACCTTCTGAAAACAGCTCTTTTCCAGGAAGTGATCCTTGGTTGACCAGCTTCAGTTTTATTGGCACTCTGTTTTTTAAAGAATAATCTTAATAGCATGTTTCTTCTTTTTATCTTTTGTTCATTTTATCTCTTGTCGTTCACCACTCCAGAATCTGTTTAGATGTGGAGCGCTGTACAAATGTTGTAAATGAATAAATAAATGAAACATTCCTCACCATTTGTTATGTTGGCTAGGGCCAGTGGAGGCTGGTGGCTCCGATGTCAGTGGGGCAGCGCATCCACTCCAGGTTGCACTCCAACAACATCTGGAGGGACACAAGTTACCCTTTAGAGCTTAATGTGGCTCACACACAAATGAGATTTTGCTCATTCTCTGCACTGTGTTTGTAAAAGGATAATGCCATGTTAGGCGATCGCATGTGTGCACAGTAGTTTATTTACAATCATCTTGCAGCCTGTAATGCTTTTATTTTTAATGTAGGACTGTAGCCTAGATGACTCTTTAAACATTGCTGACATAATTAAGGAAAGACCTGCAAGCTTGGGATGGCTCACAGGGACAGTTAATTTAAGGCTGCATAATCTTAGCAGTGCAGCTTTTAAGTAAACAAGTTTATTTCTGATCCAATAAAATGTGTTTAATTAAAGAGAACTAAACATACTGAGGCTACATGGGTAAGCTACTATGGTTCCACCTTCCTTTGACCTTCATACTCTAATCTCAGCTTTTTCCTATTATAACAGTTTTCCTGTGGTGCAGTGTAGTGGGAACACTGTGGAGAATAGCTCCTGGGCTTTTTTCAGAGTAGAGGATGATATCTGCCAGAGCACCCAGGTAAATGATTGACCCTCCTTGTCCTGGCAGGTGAATGAGTTGGTAACAAGGCTTTCAAATTTGAGACAGATTAGCATAGAGGAAATCTGGGAATGAAGAAAGTAATTAAGCAGAGACTTGTTACTTCTTCCCTTTTCTTTGACGCGGTTCTTACTTAACACTTGCAGTTTATCTTTGCAAAATTGTTTGCATTTCTAATTCAAAATGAAAAGTTGCATTTCAGCTGGCTGAATGGTGTTTGTTAAATTCAGTGTGTTTTACAAGTTGAACCTATTCAGGAAGAAGTAAGCACCACTAAGTCCAGTGGAGCTTACTTCCAGGTAATAATGCATAGGATTGCAGTTGTGCGATGTAACCTTACGTTGTTAGATTTTATTAGTGGTCGGTTGGGTTGGGTTGGGTTGGCTGTCTGTGTTTTATGATGGAGGTTTTTTTACCAGAGTGCTAGCTCATTTGAGTGTAAGTAGTATAAAACAGCAGATCTATAGATATAGGTAGATACATACACACACACACACACACACACACACACCCCTTTAGAGTGTGGCTATGGATGCTGTGTGGAGTAGCCTTGACAGATGTCTGTTGTGGACGTCATTCTCAAAACAGAGGTAACTTTAAACTTGGCCTGTCTATATCACAGCTCCTTCATAAAGTAAACAACATATTCTGAATCCCAAGGAGCAATTAACAGTTACACTTACAAATGTATTTTAAGTCATCATTTCAACACTCTTTGAATATACCATGCATCTGTAGAAGCAGCAGAATCTCAGCTATTGAATTTATGCCTGTGAGCAATTCGTTCTGTGCCGTGTAGACGGTACCATCTGTTCATGTCATTTATCCACCAGGGCATCATCAACGGCTTCCTTTCAAGGACCCTAACATGTTATTGATGCTGTTAGTAGTATGTGTACATCTCCCTGTAGCCATTAAGAAAGAGTGCTATACAACAGTTATGGGAAACAGCCCTGCTAAAAGTGCACTATCAGACCGGGAGGTGATTTTATTTTTCTTTTGTGCCATGTAGCCAGTTAAGCTTTTCATGGTTTGCCTGATCTCTCTTACTTCCTCCTTGAGATGATAGTAAAAGCAAATATCTAATCCAGAAACCTTTGGACATGATCCGGGCCAAAATTTAAGCACACTACTCTTCCCACACACCCAACACACAAACACCACCACCATTGACAATACTAACTCTAAATCCTATTCCTAAAACTCCATCTTACAATTACGTGTAATTGTATTGCAGACCATACAATTGTAATGTAATGCTAAAGGGAAATATAGCTACAGTCTTCAAGTTGTAGAACTTTTAGAACATAAATCAATTTTCTTTTTTTAAACTTCTAGCGCTGTGTCACACTGACTGCAGAATCATTCCTCCTGCCCACCCAGCCAGGCTCAGCAGACTAAAAGCGGATGCTCAGTTTTGTTGGAATCCATTTGTCTGAAATGAAAACAGCACTGTCAGCTGAATGCAAACCATCTCTTCTGAGAAAAATATCACATTTAATAGCAGATCTCTGGAAGAACGCTAAAACATAACTCATCCTTCTATTCTAAATTGAGTTAGAAAGCTGAGGTACAGTGCAGTCCTAGGCATGTTTCCTCAGAAGTAAGATCCACAGAGTTTAATGGAATGTCCAAGTAAGTAAGTGTGCATAAGAGAATGATGTAGTTAGACTGTTTCTTAATAGAGTAATCCAAATCCAGCCACAGCCAAGGGGCAGGATTATTAGGCCACTCTTTCAGGCAGCATTCTGAAGAAAATTGGCTTGCAAGTAGAATATTCCTGTTTGTATATCCAAACATTCCAGGCCTTCAGAATACCAGTTCTGCATGCAGAGTCAGGGCAGTGGAGGCTGGTGGCTCCAATTTCCATGGGACCATGAATCCACTCTGGGTTTCAGTCAGAATCAGTCAGAACTCTAAAGGAGCTATACAAGGTGCTGAACCTACTTTGGGGATAGGGTTTGGCATCTTGGATAACTCTTTTAGAGTTCTGACTGAAATTTACTCTGGATTGAGAGCCCCACCAAAATCAGAGCCACCAGCCTCCACTGAATTAGGGTCAAACTACATGTTACATTAATCATTTAGCATGCAAATGACATCTTGGTTTTACCCTAGAGTATGTGTGCACAGCCCCGATCCAGATCAGGACCACCACATGCTGGGTGGGGAGGCATCAACCTTTCCTCCTTAGTTGCTGGTTGCCTGAAATCCCACCACAGGAGGTGAAATCCCACCCACAGGAGGTTAAAAATGTGTGTGTGTGGGGGGGATCCTCCATTGATGCAAACTATCCTTTGTTGCAGAACCCAGAGTCAGAGAGACCACGGAGTGAAGGAAAAAGAGATTCTTTATTTAACGCGCGGGCTTAAGGCTGGAATCATTTCCAAAGAGCCAGAAGCCCCGAAATACATTAGCACATTGGTTTTATAGACATTGTGACACATATGAAACGGCTCCTCCTCCCCCTCCCGCGTGGGGTTGCAGTCCTCAACATTTCTTCTCCTAGCACTATTGTTTATAATACAAGAACTGGGTTATAGGGTAGCCATGATAAGGAGAGAACAGAAGAGAACAGCAGAGAACAAGATATACAACTGTATGACCTTTGACAAGATAAGGAATTCCTGTGTCTCGTCAGCTTACAACAATATATTCAAAGGAGAAAGAGCTCAGCAAGAACATGAAGCATGAGACTGCAAGAGGCTACTTAGTCTGACCCCCGATATGGCTGCTACACTTAAGAGAAGCTCATCTGCCATTGCTGGTCATATCCTAAATGAGCCATTGTTCAGTTTTGAAGACTTTGAAAACCACTGCTCTACATCCCTTAATTCTGGCTGGATCTACACTTACCGCCTTTTTTCGCTTCCAATGAGGTTTCACCACCCGCGTTTCACACTACGCAGTAGCTGCCTCGAGTTGGAACCAGAATTTCCCACTTCCATGCTCCCGCTTTCAATACCCTAATATCCCGGTATTTCCCCTTAATGTGCTCTGATTTTCCACCTTCGCTACCGTATCCGGTCATAGTCCCCTCCCCTGCCTGTCCATATACAGCGGTGTTTGTATTTCCCTCCTGTCCAATCACAGCTCTCAATGGCCCCATGTCTTCTTCTGGTTACTGATCGCATAGCATCCTCAGCAGCCCCCATTTCCTCAGCAACAAGCAAAGGGCTGGATGTGCATGTGCTTGTCTGATCTTAGAAGCTAAGCAAGGTCAGCCCTGGTCAGTAGTTGGATGGGCGACCGTCTGGGAATCAGGCTTCCTGCACTGAGCAGGGGGTTGTTTTATCCCTTCAAATGAGACTAAGTTTTACCCCCTTCTATCCCCCGCTCCGGATTTTTTTTTTAATTAAGGCATTATCCTCACAGAATCGTGGCTTCTCCGCGATGTTTTTTTTTCTAATTCAGGCATGATCTTCAAAGATTCGAAGTTGTGAAGCACTGCAACAGGGAAAATGGGTGAGTGTGAATAATCACGTTTTAATGCGAGAGCATTTAACCCGACGGGACACCGAATTCATTGCAATGGTGGGCGCAATGTAGATCAGCCCTCTGTCTCTCTAGTTAAATAGTGAGCAAGTAAACACTAGCTCATATGGTCCATCTGCTGCCTCCTTTGAAGGATCCATTTTGCCTTTTAATTCATGCTTTAAGTGGAGGAATACTATAGATTCCTGTGTGCATTGGTCCAGATGTCTCATAGGAAACTGAATAGACCTCAGTGCCATGATGTGCAGGAAGAGAAACATTTCTAAATCCTGCTGTTGACTGGGAAGCTCTGTTCTCTCCTTCCTGATTCCATAGAAACCTACTAACTATACAGAAAGAGGCCAAGCCTGCCTCTCGGAGATGTAGCAGCATGAATTTATTCAGCAACAGTGAATCCATCCTCCCCACTCCACTTAGAATGGAAATATTGCGTTTGCTCTTCATAGGTTTGGTGGTTGGGAGAAAGGGGCTGGGGCTGGGGGAATGGGCATGAGCATGTGGGGAAACTGGGAGGGCAGGATTGGGACCCCAGGCAGGCCAGATTTGGTCTGCAGGCCTGAGCTTCAACACCCCTGATCTAGAGAATAGGAAGAAGCCAGTGGGCATAATTCCACTTCCCCCTTCTACATGAGTTTAGATGCATATCTAAATAGTGCAACATTTAGGCTGGGTGGGTGGGTGGTTAGTGGGAAGTATGCACATACAGACACAAATACATCTGGAAATCATGCGGCTTTCCTTTCCTAAAAGTGTAATATAGCTCAATTTATACAAAGTTTCTTAGACAAACCAGCCTATTCTTGTTATTTTTGTCCTAATTTGGTGTTACTTCATCTGTTGCTGCCACTATTGAATTTTCCTCCCAGGGATCCAACACTGGGGACCACCCTTTAAGTCCATATGGAATGTGTCTGGCATCTGAAGGACACCAAATGCCAACTGGAATATGCTTTCAGCAACAGCAGCAGCAGCTGGAACATTGTCTCTCTTCTTGGCTGCCTTCCTGTACGATCTTTTCCTTATTCAACTGTCGGGTGCTGTAGTGCCTGTGATTCTTCTTATGGGTTAATCCACACTGTAACACAGTTGAGAAGCTTTGGTCACTTGCCTTCTGAAAAGCCAGCAATGATTCTTTGAGCAACAAAGATCTTGCTGTTAGGCAAGGGATCAATTGCACTCCTATATAAAACAATGGGCATTTTAACGTTATGATTTCCCATAGCAGTAGGCCAGGGTCTATATTGTTAAAGAGTCTTTGCTGTATTGAATCTACTTGTTTTGTCTTTAATTCAGGAGAATTTGGCTTCAATTAACAAATGTGGTTCTTATATTTATGAGAATAGCTCAAGAACATTCAGGACAGCCAGGAATGAAAGTGTGGCCCTCCCAAGCTCTTTTCCATACCCTTCCAAAGCCTGAACTTAATACATAGTTGCTAGGCTTGTTAGCTAGATGATGCTAAAACAATCTGTTCAAACTTTGGTATTCTTTCAAAAAGTTTTCCTTATCATCTATCAATCATTTTAGGATACCGGCTGGATTCAGAAGTCACAGGAAACTGGTTTGTGCTCACCATAGTTAAGAATCCACACTATAGGAGGTATTATAATTTAAACTATTTATCTACCACTCTTCATCAAAATTGATTCCAACAATATAATTACAATTACAGCATCCAAGTAAAAATATCATACACAAAACCATCAATGACTAGCAGCAAATAAAAGGTAAACAAACAAAAGATACTTAAAATGCCAGAGCAAACAAACAAAAAATGTTAGCCTGGTGCCAAAAGCTAATGATATTGGCTCTAGGTGAACCTCCTTGGAGAGGGCATTCCATTAGATAGGTGCCATAGCCAAATAGGCTCTGGAATTGTGGGTTTCTAGACATATAACAAGCAAACGATGGTTCTGAGCTACATGTCTGCTTTTATTTCTTATTTTTCAGGATCCAGCAGTCTGTGAATGTAGATATAAAAGCAAATCACAGTTATCACAAACTGTGGTTTGCAAACCGGCTTCAAACTTTGGTTTCAGATCCTGGTTTTCATCCCCAACCAAACCACAGTTTGTAGGCAGGTTTGGATTCAGACATTAACAATAAACCATAGTTTTGCATTACATTTGAAGTCAGCCATAGTGATCTAAGCACTATTTCTAGTACTCTAAAATGTAAGAAAGTGACTGCAGAATCCAACATGCCCTCCTCAAGCTTTCATATAGGAAAAAGACCCAGTGTGTATTATATGCATTATGTTATGCATTAGAAATAACATTTTATTTCAAAATCACTGGATCTGCAATGAATTAAAAAAGTATTATGGAATTCTCTCTATGACCAGAAACATCACAATGCAATATGATAATTGGAAACATATGGCAATAACTTATCTTGGTGAGACAACACGAACATTGTGCTTTAGGGATTTGCCATACTGACACATCTGAACTATGACTGAAGGCGGGTGGGGAGCAAAAGCAAAAAGCTTGCCAAATAGGTAAGGCCACAGGAATAGCGGGATGGACATTGGCATGAAACTGCAAACTATTTTTAGTCACTATAATTGTACCATTGAAGGATGTCTCGGAAATCTGTGTCCCAAACTTGGGAATGAAGAATTATGAGTCGCTACATACTTCCTTTGTGTACTTAGGTTAGTCACGTTGCCACCTTACTCTCAAGTTCTCATACGTAAGGTCACCACGTGGTTCTCCTTCACACTACCTTAATTTTTGAATTGCTGTAATTCTGTAATAGAGGGGTGGGGAACCTTTTTTTTCAGGGCCAATTCTCTTGGGGGCAATCTGTCAGGACTGCATGCCAGCAGTGGGTTAAGGCCAGAGCCACTGCTTTTCTCTCTCATTCTGCTGCCCTTTCTCTTTCTCCCTTACCCACCCAACATCAGGCTGCAGGAAGATGCCTGAACTGATCATTCGCAGTGCCACCTCCAGGTTTTGGAGGGCCCTTGGGCAAGGCACCTTCAGTGGGCCCCCTCCCTCAGTAAGTCTACCTACTCGGTGCCATTGTCACCAGCTGCTCTTCCTCATCACTCTTGCAGGGCTGGCATCAAGGGTAGGCATGGTCGGGCACCTGCTGAGGGGCCCCCATCCCAGCAGAGGCCCACTGACAAGAGACCTCTGGAGTTGCTCCTCCTTGTCATCATTGCAACCTGCTTGTTTGCCTGCTTCTCGCTCTGGCCCAGCCAACAGTGGTGGTGAGTAGAAGCAGCAGTCAATGCCACTGCCCACTTGCTCACTGGCTCTCTGCTAGTGGTAGCAATGATAAGAAAGAGGACCAATAGCAGCTGGTGACAATGGCAGTGAGAAGGTAGGCACAGTGAGGGAGGGGGCCCATTGAGGATGCCTTGCCCAAGGACCCTCAAAAGCCTGGAGCCAGCACTGACTGCTTGCTTGCCTGACAGGCAGAGAACCAGTGAGCAAGTGGGCAGTGACATCTACTGTTTCTCCTTCTCACTGTCACTGCTGTCTGGGCCAGAGTAAGAGGCAGGTGAACAAGCAGGTTGCAATGATGAAGAAGGAGCAACTGCGTGGGGTTCTTGTCAGTGGGCCCCTGCTGGGATGTGGGCCCTTGGCAGGTGCCTGACCATGCCTACCCTTGATGCTTGAGGCTTGCAGGGCTTCTCCCCTCCTTCCACTGCTTGGTCCATTTCAGCTCTTCCTCCATTTTTTCTACTCATTGCCACAGGTCTGAAGTGATTGCTTGCAGAGAGCCTTTCCTTCCCTCCTGCCATTGCTCCATCTGGTTCAGTTTCCCTTCCTGCCCTCCTTCTGGGCTTTCCCAGCTGCATGAAATTAGCCTGAAGGCTGCAAGGTGCCCACCCTGGCTGTAAGTGCCAGTATTCGTTCACAGAAGGTTCTTGTGCTGTAAAACATATTGTGACCGGGTGGCCTTTACTCCTGAGCAAACTGATGCAAATGACAGAACCTTTCAATGACTCGATTTCTAGCTGTGTTAGTCTATTGCAGAAAAAACAGCCAAGAACCCTGTGGCACCTTAAAGCTAATACCTTTATTCTGGGATAAGCTTTCATAGACTGTAGTCTACTTTATTTATGACTCAGACTACATGGAGGTGGCAGGGTGGAGTGCATCAAAACAACCCTTAAGATTATTTATATTCTACCTTTCCATGAATCATGTCCAACAATAATAAATACCCCCCAAATTGTATTGTTGTTGTTTTAACAGGGATTTAAGAAAACAATTAAATAACAGCAAAACTATCAAATTCAGAACCAATAAACAAGTGAGGTTAAAACATAACAAAGAGCAGATAAAATATTAACAATATAAATAATATTGAGGGCATGTGAAAAAACCCTATATTCTGATGTAGCTCAACAGTACTGCTAGGGCATCTCTACACCAGCCTAAAATCCTGCATTTAAAACAGGGATTTCTGCTTCCATTTTAAATGCAGGATCACAACGACTCCTTTTTTCACGTGCTTCTTTTCCCCCTCCACTTCCCCCTACCTTCTCCCCGTTTCTGACTCTTTCATTATCTTTCATTGATCTCACCCTTCTTCTTGCCGCTTTTACACTTTTCATGGAGGAAACTGAAGCAGAACACGATGGGGTAATTTGATAGCTCATTATCCGTGATCTATTTAAAAATGGAACAAAGGGCATTTAGTGCAGGAGACGCCTTGAATGATCACAGTGTCATGTAAAGAGCCCTACCATTAGGCAAAGTGAAGCAGCTGCCGTAGGCAGCAGATGCTGGGAGGTGGCAGCAAGGTTGTGGAGCAGGGAGCTGTGGGACATGCAGCCTGTTCTGCACCCCCTAAGTTAATCTGCAGCCTTCAAGGGCAGTGGAAAATACTGTCCCATCATCAGTGTTGAAGACAGATCCATCTGCCGGTCCAGTTGGCTTTTGTATGTGGAATGGGGCACCATCTTGTCCTTTGCCTCAGGCAGCAAAGTGTCTTGGACCAACCCTGCCCCCAGTAAAAAAGGTTAATGCAGCTTGATTCACTTCTTTCAGAAACCACTCCCCCACCCCATGTATCCTTTTTTTGTGGTATATTTATTCCCTTACTTTTTCAGGAAAGAGTTGGTGTCCTTACCGGAATGAGCATTTAATGCTTCATTCACAATTACATAACTAGAATGGGAAAGCTTTTAAGGGTATTGCATGGCAGCACACACTATAAATAAGTAAGTAAGTAAGTAAGAAGCTTGCTCATTTAATGAGTTCCAATCAATACCATTAGCTTGACTCTGATTGCATTAATTATGTCTGACAGAGAAGTGCTATTTACATTTTGAACTGGCTATCTTCCTATCAATGTCTCAGGATTCAAGTGACATCTATGGGTCTTACGTCCAAGTTAATATGGTATGAGGCTGTTAGTGTCATTTGTTTTGGTGCGCACGCAGTATCAGATGCTGCAACTGTTGCATATCACTGCCTTTTCCAGAAATAATGCTTTATGGCACAACACCTCATTCTAGTACAGATATGTTAAAGCAGTTTTACTGCACTTTTGCAGAAATTAGATGCAGTGGATTGGATCCAGACTTTGTCATACTTAGGGTAGACCCACTGAAATCCATGTCAAATTAGTCATGATTTCAATAGGTCTGATCTAAGTATGACTAAGGGCTTCTCCACATGGAGCTTTTATCCTGTGATTGAGATTAGCGATTCATAGAGGTTTGTGGGCCCTTTACATGATATCGCCAACCTCCAGGGTGTCTCCTGTGCTAAATGACCTTTATCCCGTTTTTAAAAAGATCGGAGATAATGAGCTATCAATTACAGCTCATTGAGTTTCCCCATGAAAAGAGGAAGGTGTGCAATAAGAGGAGAGTGCAATAGACCATGGTGCCATCTAGTGGCTGTATAATGAAACATATAGAACTTGCAGATAAGGGGCGGGGAGGGAAGCATGTGTAAAGGGAGCCCGTCATGATCCTGCATTTAAAACGGAAGCAGAAAGCCCTGGTAAAGTTGTGGGACTTTAGCCTGGTGTAGAAATGTTCTAAGTCTGGATCCATGTCAGTATATATGCATACAGCTTTCAGGCATGTTATTTGCTGTATCATCGTCATCTCATGGATGTAGGAGTGTAATGAAACAAACCTTCCCTGCCTCTCCTTTTTTCTGGAAATACCTCTGAACAAAGAACATGGCCAGCCTAGAAGATCCAACTGTACCTAGAAACATTCCAGGCTGACCCAGAGTTCTGCTAAGTAGGCACTGTAGAAATCCCCTGGAGAATACATAAGATCCTCCCGGGCTACTGATTAGTCAGAAGGAAATTAAATGCAGAAAAGACTGACAGTGACAATCACATGATTAACCATGGTCATTCATAGTGCAGTTGCTGCTGCTAACGCAAACATCCTAGCACTAGGTCAGCTAATTAACACACAAAAGTGTGATTTTAAAAATTCTTTATCCCGACTTAAGCCTCTGGCAATAGAATTAAACCAAACTGCACAGTCTCTCAATCTCAATCCAGTCTAACAGAACGTTTATTTGCTCCACAATGGCCACTTTAAGGTCAATTGCAGAGCGTCCTGTGGGAGACGGGTTTTTGAATATCGTTAGTTACTATGTTGCTTGTGACAGATTTCCTGCCTCTTCCAGTTGTAAACTAACATTGCTGTCCACAAGATTACTCTCTCATTCTCTCCGTTGCCACATGGACCTCTGCCGGCCTGTGCCTCCTGGGATTCTCCTCTCCCTCTGAAGCCCAGAAATTAGAACCAAGACATCCTCCCACTTGTCTGGCCAATTGGAGGTGCCCTTGCCTGTCGGTCCTCCTCCCAGCTCCTCCGCCATCAATCACGGGAAGAAGGAAGGGAATTCGTGTGGGTTCCAATGTGGGATCAAATTGCAACACGCCTGAATGCTAAAGATAATGAATAACTGATGTAATCTGCTTGTTAGATGAACTTGGAGTAGAGCAAAAGCTAAAAGCTAAATGGCTTGGAATGAGAATCAGAGTAAGGAAGGCATTGTTCAGTGCTGACAAGCTTAGTTCCGCAAGACCTGTAGGGCAGGTTAACAAGGCCCCCGGGAGCTGATACAGCACAATTAAATAGGCCTGAAATAAGTCAGAGAATAGGAAGACTGCGGTTGACTGCTTTAACATCGGCTGTAATCACATTCAAGATAGCTATCCCTTCTTCGGGTTGCCTTGTAATTGTCTGGTAATCTTTGGAGACCATAGGGCAAACATCAGCCCTGAAACCATTTAAAATAATACTGTTTCATCTATGACTGGTGGCTATATCTCTGCTTGATGCTTACCCCATTGACATCCATGTGACGATTTCCAGCCTAGATAGTAATAAATAGAGCAATGCACAAATTGCCTCTTGAAATTCTTCACCCTCTTTGTGGGCAAAGAAATTGAGGGGACAATTTCACCAAGTTTCTCCAGGGGGAGGAGAATTTCTCCAACAGTTTCTCACAGGTAAGGCTCAGCATTTGTGGCACAGGATTGTAATACAGCTTTTTTTCCTAAGGGGTTTTTTTTTTGGGGGGGGGGATTGTGCTGCCACTGCAAGTGACAACAGCATCAATTGTGTTGGCAGGCTGGCCTCCATTTTGCATCTACCCCAATACAGGTGCGAGGGGGGAAGTGTTGTGTCTAGATCCAAGGAAGAGATGCACCTAGTGCTATACCAAAATCTGTCCTCTAATTCCATGAAAGATCCCCCCGCCCCATGAAAGAGGTTTCCATTGTTCTTTCTCATTTTCAAGGTGTTTTATAATTTTTTTTGTGGTGTTTTTGAGCTTACCTAATCATTGTGAATCACAGAATCATAGAACAGAAGGGTTGGAAGGGGCCTATTAGACCACTGAGTCCAACCCCCTGCTAAGTGCAGGAACACACATCAGTGTGTGTGTGTGTTTTCTTTCTATTTCACATCTCTTCATTCCTCTGCAGCCTCCCAAGCTGCCTACACTTCCTAATCTGAAAAAGCCCTATGGGTGGAATTACCTCATGCTGTCTTCCTGCTGGGCTTTAATTGAAGTGTGGGAAACCAAGGAAATGAGTGTACAATGAAAAACAGGACATTCACACACACTCCTCGGCCACCTCATAAGCAAGGTAAGCACAAGAAACCTAAACCCAACCCATGAGACTTTCTCCGAATTTTATTTCCTCCTTTGAATTTCTTTTTGAAAGCAATTTCTTTTCTAGCAAATTCAATGAGAACAGTCAAAAAAAAGTGTGGGAGACATTTTCAGAACAGCAGTAGTAATAAAGAGAACCTGCTTTGGCCCAGTTATCTCATGGCACAAGTAGACAGTGGCAAGACCCAAGCCAGGTCCTTCCGATTCAATCCGAAATGGTACGATCAAAAGTGGTAGTGTGAGGAGGGGGTACAGATCTCTTTCTCACCTGAAACAACTTTTAAAACTGCCCCCCTTCTAGTAGAGATTACTGGTAGGATTAAAACCACCAAGAAAAAAGAATAGCTTTAACAACAACAGTAACCACCAGCAGCCTGTTTTGCAATGGAAGGGATCATGGATAGGTGAGAGCTTAAGCTGTCCCTTCCCTCCTGCCCACATTGAACTTTATATCTCCCCCCTTGTTTTACAGAGATTTGGCAGCAGAACAATTCTTCATCCAAGGGCTGCCATCTCAGCTAGCTTGGCTCTCACTCAAACTATTCTCCTGGCCTATAAATCAGCTCTTTTTGCCAATTCTCAGTTGGCGGGAGACTCCTGTTACTTTAGCACAGTAATTTCCAAACTATGTGCCTTTAGAGAACGGTTCATGTGCTTTGAGAAATAATTTAATTCAGTTAGAAAAGGCTCTTGTGAGCATCCACCCACAGAGAAGGCTGTGTGTATGCATCTCTGCATGAGTCACTGCTTTGGCACTGCTTCCTTCCAATTGGTCTCCGCTAGAGGTGGGCAAATCTTCTTTGTCTCTGCATTGGGTGTCATTGGTTTAATCACTCCTGATGTAGAGATGCAGCAAAATGATTTGTCCTACAAAGGAGGCTGCCTCTTGCTTTTCGGGATGAGTCACTGTTCTGGACTTGTTTATTTCTAGTTGGTCTCTGCTAGCGATGGGCAGTTTTGCTCTGTTTCTGCATTGGGTGTGATTCATTTAACCTCTCCCGGTCCAGAGATGTGGCAAAATTACCAGGCCTCGAAAGAGGGTGCCCAATGCATCTCTGGGTAAGCCATGGCTCTGGGTTCATGTCCTTCCAAGTAGGGCACACACACGCTCATATATACAGAGAGAGAGGTGGGGGAAACAGAATGAGAAGCGCTTTCTGGTTATATCCAGATTTTCATTAAATCACTTTGGTCTGTCAGGGGCATATGAAACAAGAAAAACAGAGCATACACTACCTAAACCCCCACTTTCATGGGTCGCACAGGACTTGAAGCCCCCATACTTTGAGGTTGGGTGGGCAGACTAGAACTGAACATCATCAACCCCGTAGGTACTGCTCAGCAAATAAGAAAGGCTTGTTCCCTGCCCCTGTCCAGTCTCCCCTGCTCAGGGAAGTTTACTGGAAGCACTGAATTAAGCCCCTGTAGTTTATCCCACACCTCTCTCCTCTCATCCACCACTGGGGTATTGTGAAAGATTAAAAGATACTATGTTATTGTGAATGGGAAAAACAGGCTACATAATCTGAATGGGTGAAACAGCTACTGTGATGTTGTGAATGCTTGAAACAGCACTACTGTGCTATTGTCAATGGGGAAAACAGGCTACATACTGTGAATGGGTAAAGCAGCTACTGTGCTATTCTGAATGACTGAAACAGTGCAACTGCACTATTATGAATGGGAAAAACAGGCTGCATACTGTGAATGAGTAAAGCGGCTGCTGCGCTAGGCTACATATTGTGAATGCGAAAACAGCACTACTGCAATATAGTGAAAGGATGAAACAGCACAAAGTATTGAAAACTGGGAAAGAAAGCCTGTGTTCAAAGACAAATGGGGAAAAACAGGGAATGGTGGGGGCGGAAGCGTGGCCCCACTCCTTGGCCATGTCACTTCCAGTTCACAGAGGCACGCCCAGAACTTAATGTGGGGGGACACTGCAGCAGAACCATGTGGGAGCCTCATTTAAGGAAAAAAAGACCCACTAAAAGGACTTTCCAAAAATGTGCCTTTTCCAGAGGGAAGCTGCAGGGTTGCTGTGGATTGGCGACAACATCATCTGTCGCAAACTACCCTGATGTGCTCATGCTTTGCACTAAATCGGCCATGTAGATTGGGCCAGAAACTCCTGCAGAAACAGGGGATGGATTCCCATCTGTTTTAAAGTATTCACGCAAAAAGTCCAGTTTTTCTCTCTGTGTGTGTTTTGGCAATTTCACTGCAGATTAGAATGTATTTTTCCTAAAACAAACAAACAACACCCAACAACAACAATCCAGTTATCTACAACTGAGAAGTGCAAGAATTTTACAGCCAAACCGTTCTAGATGATGATGTGGATGAAGAATATGCACTCAGACATAATGGGCGCAAATGTATTTCACATATCTTGGTCAGAGAAAAAGAAATTCAGGAATTGCATTTTGTTCTCGCCAGCTGGCTGCTGTCAGACCCACTCTCCTACTCATTTGTTCAGCTTCAGATAATGGCAGCATCATAGAACATATTTTTTCCATCAGCAGAAAATTGCATTCTCCATAAAGTGGGGAGGGGGAGAGTAAACAATAGATAGGTGAACTGATTCAGTCTTCTTTACTACAAAGGAAAGGAACACCGGCCCCCTTTTCATCTCTTTGGAACTCTGTGCTCATTTTTGAGAAGAGGTGTGGAAGGGCTGAGGCAGCTGATCATTAAGCAGAATGAGTCAACCACCTCAAGTGGCAGTTGTAGGGCAGGGGTACAGGGTCCCCCTGGCCATTCCTATTCTCCTTGGCTCACTTGTTGCTGCCCTGGGCTGGCTGGCTATCTTGCCTAGTTGCTTTCTCCCAGTCTGCAGTTTTGCTGTAGAACTGAGATCCGAGAGCTACACAGAGAGCATTTCCTTTCCTGCTTTTCCACTACATAACCTCTAGTTGGCACTGTAGTATAGCAGAACTGGTCAATTACATGAGTGGGGAAAAAGTGTTTTCTTTCACTTTCACAAATAATACCACATTTCCCCTGCTTTAAAAAAAACTAACCGAAAGTGTGTTTAAAAGCTGAGGCAAAGCTGGAAAGTCATGATGTTGCCTGAAGACCCTGAATAGGGAATGATGAGCTCACAATAAATACCTCATGTAGAAAAGCTCTGAGTGAGCAGGCTGAGTGGCATGCTGAGAGCATGTGCATGCATTACTCTGTTCCCATGACGCATGCCCTTCACTGGCACTAGTGACACTGCATTACCAGGTGGAGCGGTGAGTGAGCAGTAGTGAGATGTAAGAAGACAGAGTTGTGTGCCTCATGCAGCTGCCTCTGTGCCCCCTAAGTCAGGCTGCTGCCCTCAAGTGCAGTTGAGAGCATTGTCCCATCACCAGGGTTGAAGAAAGATTCAGCTGACAGTCCAGTTATGGAATGGGGAGGGGGGTATTTTGTCCTTTGCCCCAGGCAACAAAACTTCTTGAGATGGTCCTGTGTGGAGTGCATTCAAATACTCTGATCTAGTGACCAGACAGCATACATTGCAGTGGCTTTCCATGCAGAAAACAACCGTTCCACCTAGAAATCCACACTGGACGCTGCTGTGTGCAGGGAGAAAGATATTGGTCCTCTATATGTACAAGCTGGTGCTGGATGCTGCTGGGCAAAGTAAAATGGAAGAACCTGCAGACTAAGAAGTGGACCCTTCCAGCCTCCACCAGAAGCTACGATAACTATCCAGCTGAAGTTCCAGATGTAAATGCACATCTGCATCAAATTACAGTGGCCCTAGCTCCACGCTAGCTGGCACTAACTCTGTACAAACAGTCTTTTTACAGCACTGGCTGTGGGCAGCCAAACACACAGAGTGCTGTGAGTAAGACTTGCAGCACGCTCAGGACCAGAGTCAAGAGGAGATGCTGGGTCAGGTCCCACAGAGAAGGCTATAGCTCCAGTGGCAGAGCACACGTTTTGGATGCAGAAGGCATCCCAGCTTCCACGTCAGTCCAGTGAAAAGGATCACAGTCACACCCTGAAGAGTTGGTGTCAGTCAAAGTAGGCCAGATGCTGGGACTAAAGGCAGCTTCACATGACAAAAAGGCCTGGGAAGAACCTGGTTCAGGAGAACTGGTCCCCAGAAATGTAGCACATGATAGTCAAGCTGGAACATGAGCCAAGGAGGCTGTTTGAAAAGGGAAGGGTTATGTAGGATGCTGGGAAAGGATACTGGGAAACAGCAGGCAGGATGTAGTGAAAGAAAGCGAGCAGGCTGGACTTTAGTTGTGCCAGGGCCAGAATTCGTTTGTATTGCCATGTATGGTGGCCATGAGCACTACTTTAGAGAGGACAGTCTTCGATTTGAAGGTGTCTGCTGTTTGGACTATTAGTCCAAGTCCAGTTTAAAGATAAAGAACAGTAAGAAGGGAAAGCAGGGGGCCTGAAGTTGCCCATGAATAGCATCTGGACAGCAGGCTGAGCAGGCACAAAGGTTAACTGGTCACTGTCTTCATCATCATCATCATCATCATCATCATCATCATCACATCTGCACTTCTATCCCACCTTTTTTCCTCTTGCAAAGAACCAGGAAGGCTTACATGAACCTCCTCCTCTCCATGTTATCTTTATAACAACCCTGTGAGGTAGGTTAGGCTGAGAGTCAGTTATTCGCCCAAAATCACCCAGTGAGCTTCTTGGCTGAGTGGGGACTAGAACCTGGATCTCCCAAATCCCTGGCCAACACTCTAACCACTACACCACACTGGCTCACTATGGTGAGGTATACTGTATATTTCTATTTAAATCATAGCAATTATTTCTCAATGTACATATAAATTGACACACACACATTTTATGGAAATCTATGTCCTCTTTTGTCCTTGGGGGGGGGGGCAATGCATTTCCTCTTTTTTGGGTGATGCATAAGTGCCTACCATTGTCAGGAGCGCCCTAGCTGCCTCTTACAGTCTACTCCAATAGCTAAGTCAAGACACAGACAAAAGGATTCTTTTCAAGGCTTTAATCCTTTTACAACTTAATGACTCTTTCAGATGCGAATCACCAATGACTAAGCAAGGAACAGCAGAGTAGCCTATGCTCCGGGTAGGCAGTTGGTCCCCGTTTGAAGGAGAATCACTTGAAGACCCTGAACTTATGGGCTAGGGAGACTTCCTCCCTCTTTCCCTTGGGTCCTCGGGATACAACCATTGCTTGCGCGCCAAACGAGCGCTACGCCTCCTTTCCGCGCCCTCCATCTGTCGTCGCTCCCTGTGTCTGCGCTGAGTGTCCAGCAAGCCCCCCTCCAGCGCTCTCTCACTGCCAGGGTCACTATCTATCCCAGGAATGCTGGCAGGAGGAATCTCTGCCAGCTGCTGTGCTTGTGAGAGATGAGCGCACTCCTCTCCCACGGATTGCTGTTCCTCCTCAGAATCAGAACTGCTCTGAGGCTCTATGGGCTCAGTTTCCACCCTGACAACCGTATTGCCAAGACTCAATCCTGGAACTTATGAACCACATGGATATACCTCTGACAACTGCAAAGTGCATTTCCCTCACCACTGAGTAATGACAGAGAATCCTCATCTGTCAGGGACTAGAGCAGAGGGCCTTCGAGATGAGCAGTGCTTCCAAAGAGGCTTGCTTGAGCCCCATTTTTTTCCCCCATTTTTAGGAAGTAAAAAACATGAATGAAAAAAATGCTGAAGCAAGGCAGACTGAAGAGGGGACTGCAGTCTGCACAGGCAAGGCCAGAAGGCCGTTGTTGCCTAACCCGACCTGGAAATACTGTGTGTCGTGATCCCTAACAAGATTCTGTAATAAGGGGGAAATGGGCCACCAACCTCCATTCTCATGCCAAAGTAGCCCTCTGGCAAAAGCACAGCTGGTATGTTGTCTTCATCCTCATCTTCTTTCATGTCTTCTTTTCACAAAATGATTCTAAAGCCAGTTAAGCCCATTGCCTGCTCTATTCCAGGCAGCTCCATCAATCTGTTTAGTCAATAATATGACACATCCTCCCTCATTTTCCATTGGGCTATGAAATTAGCTAGGGGAAATAAATAGGGATGTCAGAGAATTCCACCATGGATCTCGGTGAGGCCGAATGCCAGTGCATTCGGCCCCCTGAAATCTGTGGCAGAACGGCCTGCCACCCCTCTGCCCCCCTGAGGATCCCCCCCGGGACGAGACTTACCTGGGGCGGATGTTCCGGGTGGCGGCGGCTGCGGCGGCTGGTCTTCTGACCAGCTGCCGCCACCGCCATTTGCAGTCTGGAGGTGGGTTTTTGTTTTGTTTTTTACAGGGACATGATAGGCTACGTAAAGATTTACGTAGCCTATCATGGCTGGGTTAAAAAAAAACAAACGCGTATGCAAATGGTGGCAGCTACGGCTGCCGCCATTTGCGTTCCTTATTTTTCGCCGTCTTAGTCTATGTAAATATTTACGTAGACTATTATGGCGAAAACAAAGGGGAACGCAAATAGCATAGCGGGCGCTATTTGCGTTCCTTTTTGATTCGCCGTTTTAGCCTACGTAAATATTTACGTAGGCTAAAACAGTGAATCAAAAAGGAACGCAAATAGCGCCCGCTAAGCTATTTGCGTTCCCCTTTGTTTTCGCTGTAATAGTCTACGTAAATATTTACGTAGACTAAGATGGCGAAAAATAAGGAATGCAAATGGCGGCGGCCATAGCCGCCGCCATTTGCATACGCGGTGGTTGTTGTTTTTTTACCCAGAGCCCTCCACAGCCGGAAATCCTGGAGCTTGGGCTGGGCCTGGCCGGCTGCTCCGCGGAGCTGCTGCGGAGCACAGCTAGCCGTCAAGGATTCCAGGGGGGAGAACCGGATTGCCTCCCCCCCGTCGAGGATTCTGGGGGGAGGGACGGAATGCCTCCCCCCCACCATAAACATAATCCGCAAAAAGGTAAGTGACTTTCGTACATCCCTAGAAATAAATCAATACATGCAGACAGCGCATGGCGACGTTCTCTCTTGTACTCTGTGGCTGCCTTCTGAAACCTTGGACTTTGGCAGTCATTTAGAATCTCTTTCTCTCTGAAGGCTGAATGGTCATCCAAGATACTCCACCTCCATTATGCTTCCAAATGAATCAAACGACTCCACTTTCATATGGCTGACTAACAGGAAAACAGTAAAAACAGATCAGTGGACAAGCACTCTGGGCGCAGACAGCACATTGGATTACTCTCTTTTGCTTGTATATCTTACAACAGCAACACATTGCCTCTGGCAACTGGGTAGTCGGGGAGAACCCCCCCACACACACACACACCAAACACAACACTCAACCCATGTGCAACACTGAATATGCAACACTCTCCCAGGAAAGAGAATATTATTTGCTTTTTAAACCACCAATATGAAATTGAATAACTGGCAGTTTCCTATACATCAACTTGCTGAAAATGATGGGAGTTGCACTCCAACACATTTGGAAGGTATCAGGTTGAGGAAGGCTGCTATACATCAGAAGACTTATTATTATTGCCAGGGTGGAAACTGAGCCCATAGAGCCCCAGAGCAATTCTGATTCTTCTGAGGAAGAACAGCAATCTGTAGGAGAGGAGCGTGCTCATCTCTCACAGGCACAGCAGCTGGCAGAGATTCCTCCTGCCAGCATTCCTGGGATAGATAGTGACCCTGGCAGTGAGAGAGCGCTGGAGGGGGGCTTGCTGGACACTCAGCACAGATGCAGGGAGCGACAACAGATGGAGGGTGCAGAAAGGAGGCGCTCCGCTCGTTTGGCGCTCAAACAACGGTCGTGTCCCAAGGACCCAAGAGAAAGACGGAGGATCTCTCTATAGCCCATAAGCTCAGAGTCCTCCCGTGTTTCCCTTTCAAATGGGGACCAACTGCCTTACCTGGAGCTTAGGCTACTCTGCTATCTTTCCCCAGTGCTGTTCCTTGCTTTGTCACTAGTGATTAGTATCTGAAAGAGTAATAAAGGAATAAAGTCTCAGAAAAAATTCCTCGTCGTCTGTGTCCTGAGTTGGCTATTGGTGGGGACTGCAAGAGGCAGCTAGGGCACTCCTGACAATTATTACACTCGGTTTCAGATAATTTCAAATTACTTGCAACACTCATTTTTTCACACATTATAAAGGCCTCACATTTCTCGGAACATTGAAAAGACTGAAGGTTTTCCATATGGACACATGCCATATATTCAAAAAATACAGCCACCTGGCCTATACATTGCTACAACCACCATATGGAGATCAGCTTTAAAAAAATCACTGTGTAGTATTTGGAGTACCATTCATGAGCAGCAGCTGACCAAATGGATTGGGCAATTATGCCATTGAAAACTTCCAAAAATAAAAGTTTCCATGGGAGGAAAAAAAATGACCCAATGTGCATAGTAAGCTATTGGACATGACAATGGACGGCACACGGTGGTGCGGGAGGACTTAAAATAGCCTCCAACTGGAGGTTGCAAGCTGTAAATCACTATGAGTCTAGCCACAGAACATCTAGCTTTGCCTATGGATAATTAGCGTGTTTTGTTTTTCAACATCGTTTGGAGACTGGTTGATTTATTTGACCAATATCCTGCAAGCTGCAAGGATGTGGGATCCAACAAATGCTATGCACTGTGAACATCACAGACAGGTAGATTGTTAGGAGATATGATCTGATACATATTTAAGTATTAGCTCTCCTTTTTCTTGTGTGAATGGTTACCGACAGAGTTCTTCAACTGTAGAGCATGACATTCCTGTTTGCACATCTGTCTTGACTGTTGCTGTTTGGTGCCTATGGAAGCTTTTAAAAACCTAATTGCAGCATGGGGGCATTTGGGGGAGGGTTGCTACTTGGGAGGGAAGGGCTAACCCTCTCTTCAGCAATGCTGCAACCCTTCTGAAAAGAATCACCCCTCACCCCGTCGCAAAAAGGCTTTAAGAAAAAAAGAGGTTGATTGCAGTAAGAGAGGAGTGATGTGTGTGTGTGTGTGTGTGTGAGAGAGAGAGAGAGAGAGTGCAAGTGTGCGAGTGAGTGACGGCATGTGTGAGTGTATGATTGTGTGTGAGAGTGACTGTGTGTGTGAGAGTGTGTGTGTGTGTGTGAGAGAGAGAGAGAGATAGACAGACAGACAGACAGAGACAGAGAATGAATGGGGTCTGGCAAACCTGCTGAGGCCACATGTGAGCAGTGGGGTGGCCCCACCCACTTTGAGGGGGTATCCTTGCATGTGGTCCTTGACATGTTTGCCCAGAACCAATTCAGCCTTCGAGCTGAAAAAGGTCCCCCACCCCTGCTCTAATTTGTAAGCCTGCTGTGGATTGATGGACAGATATACAAACTTCTAAAGTGGCCAAGACTGGAAGCAACCTGTTTCACTAGCTGTGCAAAATGATGCGTGGCTGGTCCTTGTGACAATCATGAAGCCCCCTTTCCCCACGGCTGGCTCTTGTGGTAAATTTCCCTCTCTCCATTTTTTTTAAAGTCTGTGTACCTGAAGAACATGGTTTTAAAAAGCCAAAAGCCTGCTCGAAGCATGAGAGGAAGGGGCGAAACCTGCACTGGAGTCAAATCAGGCATGTATGTCAATAGAAAAGGAGGCTGCAGCAGAAGGGGGCAGGGGTCTGCAGCAGAAAAAACCCACCCGCACCCCTGAAAGGAAGTATGTCTGTGATATAATACTTGCTCAGCAGTCTTTGAAACCAAAATCCAAGTCAAGCTTTATGTGGCAATCATTGTGTGTATTTTTTTTTAAACTATGGGGAATGGAAAGTGTAACAGGGAGATGTGCATCTCCAAACACTAGAGTAATCGATGCCCTGAGGACATGAACACTGTCAACAATGGGCATACTAATATTGGTTTTAGTTTAGCTATTGCAGCTTCCTCTAAGGAGCCTGGGAACTCTAGTTTGGTGACACCAAGGCCAGGCCAAGACATTTTGCTGCCTGAGGTGAAGGAAAGATGGCACCCCACCCCACATACCGATGCCATCCAGACTGAGAGCTGAGTCTTACTTCAACACTGGCAATGGGACAGCATCCTCCAGGATACCTGAGGGCAGCAAGCTGGCTTGGGGGCTGCAGGACAGGCCAAGTGGTACACACAGTTCTGTCCTCCCAACACCTTGCTGCACCCCAGCATCTGCTGCCTGAGGCAGCTGCTTCACTTTGCCTAATGGTAGGGCCAGCTCTGAGTAAGGGTGTTAAAAATACTCTGTTTAGAGTTCCCTACTATACCCTCACAGAAATAGAGATCCCGGAATTCCCTGGTTAGCGGCAATGCTTTCTAAACTGGTTTAAATATGGCCACAGTGTTTACGAACATAACTCTTCAGCGCAGCAAATACAAGTTGGTGTATGTGCAGAAAACAATACCAGTCATGTAAAGTGTGAATTGGGTCTCAGAAAAAAACAACAAGTGACTCTTTCTGTGCGTGCGTGTCTTAGTCAGTCTCTATGTGTGTATGCACGGATGGGTGTTTATGAATATACTGTATGTGTATGTGTTACTGGTGGATATAGATGAATGCATGCGTCTTATGTGTAGATCTATGCCCCGCCCACTTTGGATGTCTACTTTTTGCTCTACCCACTTTAGATTTGACTCTACCCACATTTGGGGGGGGCACCACCTCTGGCATGAAATCCCCCAGAAGGTTCTCCACAAGGGAATGTGGCCCTGGGCCAAAATATGTTCCCCACCCCTCAGGTAAATAAAAAGATGGGCAGCTGCATGCTACATAACTAACATGACATTTGGTTCGACCTTCAGCCAAGCTGATGAGCATCCCTGCTTCCCATCTGCAGCTTCCCTCTGCTGCAGTCTAGGAGAATGGCTGTTGCTGGAAGAGAGTTGGAAGAGAGGTAACACCTGAAGGATTTGCCCCACCTTCTATTGCACTAGTTATTGGGCCGGTTATTATGCAAATTGCGCCCAGTACACTCCGTGGCTTAAATAAGCCACCATAGCTTGTTTAAGCTGCAGTGATCATGAGAACCATGTCAGTGGCTCATTTGTACTTTGCTATAGTTATTCTTGGGTAATCACACATTCTTCCCCTTTCAATTCGGAGATACTCATATGACAATGTCTGAGAAATGAGCCATTGGACATACAGCTTAGCTAAGCATCTGATCAGAAAACACTCAACATGGAGAGTTTTCACATGGGTTGCTGACCCATCCTTCAGGCAAATCATGCTTTGGCCATATTTCAAGTCATTCTTCCAAAATATAAATGTGCTAGAATGTTTCAACAAAGCAAACTGAAAAATGTAAACATGGGCAAAATAATGTTTTTCTTGCCACACTTTTTTTTTTATGACAGAAAGAGAAGGAAAGCAGGAGCATCTTAAATTTCATTTTTAGTATTTTCTACAGGCAGAGAATTCTGCCATGCAAAATCAGTTAGTTGTCATCCTTGGGGAAATTTTTCCCCTTTGTCTTATACTGTTTGCCTTTCTTTGGCAAGAAAATGAGTTGTTGCATTTGTGGGAGTGCCTCAAAGGGAGGAAATGTTAAACACATTTTGTGAAATAATCATGGAACAAGTGATAATCCTCCATGTCCATATAGACAACATAGGTCTGACACCTTCAGGACCAAAATACAAACATTTAAAAAATAAAGTCAGAAGAAATGAAAGATATCAGAAGTTATTGTTGGTGCTCAGGCCAAACAACAGAAGGGCACATACAAGTTTACAACTGTGCAAGGAAGGAGTTGGAAACCTGTATTTATTGAGAGACCCCATTAAGAAATAGTTGAGACCTGCTAGGTGAGTTTCCTCCCCCCTCTCTCCTTTTCGAGGCTGATCTTCCTGAAATCTTAGCTAGCCAGGATTTTAAGGTTCCTTTAGTTTCCATGCATTAGCAATTGAGCACAGTAAGGGCATCTCTACACCAGCCTAAAATTCTGCATTTAAAATGGGGCTTTCTGCTTCCGTTTTAAATGCAGGATCACGACTCCCTTTTTTACACGCTTCCTTTCCCCCCACCCCCTTCCCCCTCCTCCCTGTAGCTGAGCCTTCCATTATCTTTCATTGATCTCACTCCTCTTGTTGCCGCTTTTACTCTTTTCACAGAGGAAACTGAAGTGGAACACAACTGGGTAACTGCGATCTTTTTAAAAACGGAACAAAAGGCATTTAGTGCAGGAGACCCTTGAATGATCATGTAAAGAGCCCACAAACTTCCGTGAAGTCAATTGCAGGATAAAAGCTCAGTGTGGACGAGCCCTAAGTTTGAAAGAGTAGAAAGTGGAGGCCCTCTTTTCATAGATATGAATAGCAAACTCACTCTCTGGTTGTGGATCCTTATGTAGCCAAAACAACACCAACACAACAAGAGGGAGGTACCAGCAGGCTGGAAGAAGCCTCAAGCATTTGTAGAAGTACACACACAAAAACAGAAAACCTAAAAGGGGGGTGGAACGGCCCAGTGAGTAGGGCTCATGGTCAGTGGCCATGCAAAGCAGACTGACTGTTGGGTTGGAAGGGAGAATGAAGTGGCTGGAAGCCTGAACGAGGAGCATTCCACATTGCAACATTGTTTCATTTACTAGTTGTATATATTTGGGATGTGGTGGCAGGAAATGCAAAAACCTTCAGCTCATTCTGGTTTCAGTTGTCCTGGAAGAATATGAAAGGAAGAATATTCTCAAGAATATTGTTTCACTCCAGTTGTTCTCATTAAGGCAGGGGTAGGCAACCTGAAGCCATCCAGATGATTTGGACTACAAGTCCCATAATCCCTAACCATTGTCTATGCTGACTGGGGCTTATGGGCATTGTAGTCTAAAACATGTGCAGGGCACCACGTTGCCTATCCCTGGATTATGGAGTAGAGTGACTTTTAAATAGTTTTTTTCCCCTCTAAAACTCTAGCTGACTTCCTCTCCCCATATAGTAATACAGAAATTGTAACAATGCACTCAGGGTCTATTTCAGTGAGGGAGGGGGCACAAAGAGATTTGAATGAGAGGGGTAATCATCAGAGTTTAAAGGCCCACACGTATATACACAATTAAATTCCAGATACACCCCAGCTGTGAATTTCAAGACCATTTGTTGTGGCCTGTTTTTTTTTTAACTTTGTATTAACGACTGCAATGTTATCAACAATTACCAATAACTTCCCTTTGACAAGAAAGCAAATGGACCCGAATTTGGCATTTATACCAGTACACAGACCCATGTCATTTTATGTGGATCTAGTGAATTCACAAGAAAAAACAGATGCTCCTGAGAAATAATCATACATAATCTGAAACATGGCCCTCATTCTGTCCTATCTAACTGGCATCCTATGTTGTCAAGAAGAACTTCCTTTGTGGAGGATGTTGGTACCATAAAATGGAGGAGCAAATTCTTTTCTACATAAGATCGATGTGTGTTTAATAGCTGGGAAAGTCAGCAGTTTGGCGACAAAGACCTGCTTGAGGAGGTGACAGATGCTATCCCTGGTTAAACAGTCTATTTCATTTTCATACAGGTTTGTAAGTCACGTATTGGATTTATTTCAGTGGTAATGTAAAACAGAATGACACATCTCAAAGGCAGGGCAACCTCGGAAATGCTTGGTATATGTTTTGTGAGGTTGATCTTTTTTAAAGCATATATCTGCAAAGAGATTTTACCACAATACAGGACTGGCAAGGAGGTATGGATTTTGTCATGAGGGTCTTAAAAACAGAAGCAGAAAGTTTAAGAATGTCACCAAGATGTAGCACACCGCAGAGTTAAACTATGGAATTCACTCCCACGAGATGTAGTGATGGCCACCAATTTGGATGGCTTTAAAAGGGGTTTAGACACATTCCTGGAGAAGGCTCTCAATGGCTTCTAGTCCTAATGGCTATATGCTGCCCCCAGTATCAAAGGCAGTATGCCTATGTACACCAGTTGTTGGGGAACACAACCAGGAGGGTGCTATTGCACTCATGTCCTGCTTGGAGGTTTCCCACAGGCAGCTGGTTGGCCACTGTGTGAACAGAATGCCGGACAAGATGGACCTTGGTCTGATCCAGCACGGCTCTTATGTTTTTAGAATGTACAGCCAAATCCTCAGCATGGTTACTCAGAAATAAGTCCCACTGTGTTTAATGGGTTTATTCCCAATTCATATCCATAAGGTTAAGCCTTTTCAGTTCAAACCTATGTTTATTTGGACACTTTGCTTCAGTGTGGCTTACTCTGAGTAAGAGGTCATAGGATTGTAGCTTTAATATACCGCTTCAGAAAAAATTCTGGAGCTGTGGAAGCCCTTCACAATGAGGCAGAAGGTAAAGACATAGTGGCTAATCTTTGCTGGTTTCCTACTAACATAAACTGCTACAAGGTCCTAGGAGAGATTACTATAGTTATGCGGTCTCCAAAACGGTGCCTGTTTGTACCAATGTGCCTGGGGACACCTCTCTTGGTGCCCACCGAGCTCCCTGCCCCTTCTGGGTTTTATTTATTATTTTAAATAATTTTTTTAAGTGGGAGGCTGGCATGCTGCAAAGCTTTATTTGGGTTTTTAGAGCTCAGACCCCACCTCTGTTCTGTACGTAGGTTTTCAGGAAAGTTGCTTTTCTTTTAGTCTCACATATCCCAGATATCCTGATTGCTCTTTCATATCTGTGAGCTGTGGCAGGGAAAGAGAAATCTGTATCAGGATCTCTGGGGGACGGAGTAGAGAGTATACATGTGTGAGTGTGTAGGGGGGAGAATTCAGCAGGGGTCGAAGGGTCAGGGTATCCTTGGGGAGCAGCATTAAGGGCCTTGCGCGTGTGGGGATGCAGGGTGTGCACCCCTGGATTATACGTTGCTGACATATTTCATACTGTCATTGCTGCTTAAAAGAATGGAGACGACACATTGGACTGAAGCTTTTCTTGCAATGCTGTGGGTAGCATTTGCAATGGCAGCTCTACTTAAACCATAGATTAACCACTGGGTTATTTAGCCCCTAAACAACCCAGTGCTCTGGGTTCGCACATCATGCACTCAACCTACAAACGGGTAGGTTGTTGATTTAATCAATCATAGGTTGTTGATTAAAAGTAAAAGTGAGGAGCATGCAGAAGGCAGTGTGTTCGTTCACTCCCACTTATGCATAGCAAATCATGGGTTAATTAACTATGATTTACTGTTACGTGAGTGAGAACTGCGTCAAAGAGAACCAGTTGCATGCTGGAAAGTAGGGCTGTGCACGGACCCCCTGCTTCACTTTGGATGCCACTTCATACCCTCCAAATCAGCCCCGCTTTGACTCGGACCGATTCGGACTCCTCCGCTTTGACTCGGTTCTGGATCTGAAGTGAGATTCGGATATCTGGATTACTCGGTTTGGGTGTTTTCCCATTGACTTGCATGGAAAAACACAAATGGCCATAATTTTTTCAGTTTTCATGATAAATACATGAAACTTGGGGCCTGTCAGCCAACATGGAGGGGAGCCAACCTGCCAAATTTCAGACAGTTTGGCCCAGTACTTTTTGTGCTAGGTGCAGCTGAAATTTGATTTTTTCCACAAAAACTCTCAAAGCAAAGAGCTCTACCTCTCAGCCCTGCACTGCAGCCGCCTCTTGCCTGCTCGGTTGTCAAGGGCTGCTAGCTGTCTCCTGCTCACAAGGAGGAGACAGCTAGCGAGTGGCGGGGGCGTGCACTGCACCGCTGGTCAGCTGTCCTTGATAGCCAACCGGGTAGGAGGAGGCGCATGCCCCCCGCCGCTAGCTGTCTCCTGCTTGCGAGGAGGACACAGCTAGCGAGAGGCGGGTGTGTGTGTTGCGCCTCCTCCTCCTCCTGCCTGGGTGATTTACAGCACTTTTTGCATATTTGTCTATGTGCACACATAGACTTACATGCAAAAAGTGCTGTGCATCGCCCACATCCTCAAGATTCACGGCGCTTTTTGCATATAAGACTATGTGCACATAGACTTCCAATCGCCATATTTTTTAAAAACATGGCAATTGCAGCGGAGGTGGAGGGACTGGCGAGCAGAGCAGGGGCTGGGGCGTCTGGAAAACCCAGACGGGATTGGGTTCTCACACCCCTAAGTAACACCACCAGAATGATCTCTGTCTCTGAAATGCAACCATTTGTCTCCAGTTATTCAGTCTTCCCCTCTCCTCCACCACTATCACTGATTGGAGATTACTGGGTTACGTTCAGCCCTGATTTGGCAAATAGTTTCCATTCGCCAAAGCTCCTGTCCTCCTCCTCCTCCCTTCCCCCCTCCCTCCTCCTCAACCCCTCGCTGAACTTTCTCAAGTTGATACTTTTGGCACCAGGCTGTCTGGGTTGCTCAGAACGAATCACCGAGTTGGACGGGGCAATTCACATACAAGCCACTTCGCTTCGAGTGCCTTGTTGCTATTCTGCTCCACCTTGTATCATGCGAAGGCACCTCCGAAGCAGCCCGCTTCAACTCGTTATTTGGGCTTCAGACTGAAGCGGTGCACATCCCTACTGGAAAGTACCCCGCTCTTTCAGATACCTGTAACACCAATAGGTATATTAGCTATGTTGCCACTATAAATTCTGTTACCTTGTCACAGTACAAATAAACAACATCAGAGAGTGAAATGTAAGACAACGGAAATGGCAAAGTATGTTTTCTCTCCAGAGCTGAGTGCATTCTCTGATTGTACCATGTAATTGCAGGAACTGGTTTTGGGTACAAAAGTCAGCATCCTGAGAATCTCAGCTTTCATTTGAATTAAAGAAACACACACACAAGTTTCTAGTCCCTTTAAATTGCAAAGACAGATTTGGAATTTGTAGGTAATGCCTGATAAAATGTCCAAAGCTTTTGTGGTGGGATGGAAAAGTTGACTAGGCTTTCTAATGGTCTTTTCCCCTACCTATGACCAGCAGAATAAAATATAAAAACATGCAAATTTGCTTAAATCACATAATTTATAAAGGTTGCAGAATTCAGCTTTTGTTGGCACAAAATATGGGTTACTGTGGCACAGAATTTTTACTTTATTTTATTTTTAATTGTCTACTGCAGTATATACACAGACCTATTATCTGGCTCTTCTTATGACAAGACAAGAGTAAAAGAATCACTATCTGGATTAACATGACAATTTTCCCAAGAGTATTACAATCACCTTACAAAATAACAGAACTCTACTCTCTCTCTCTCTGCATCTCTCTCTTTGCAACCATTAAATAAATATGTACGTTCAAGAGTATATTGTCTGAAATGTCTGTAAACATGCCACCTGTGAATGTGTTCCAAGGTGGAATGGGAAAGGAAATGTAAGAGACCGTTGTCTCTTTGCTCCTAGTATGCCAGGTGATTGCTGTTCACTCCTCCTTCTCCTCTGCCCATGCAGTTCTAAGAGGGATGAAAATTCATCAAGTGGAACAAGGCATTTTTATTACCCTTAAAAAGGCAGTTTAGCAGGCACTATCTTCCATTCAGACTGTTGGGAAGGGAAATAATCCAGGCTACACACATAGCATACTATCAGCCAACAACACAGATGATGGCAAATACATACTTCTAATGCCATCAGTCTAGGATTTCTGGCACCACAGCAATCCTATCTTGATGCAATATTTATGTACTGTATGTCAGGCTTGTGCCAGAATGCAAGCAAACCTCCTAACCAAGACCCATTTGCATCATTCAGGGGTGCAGAATGTGTGCAGTTGCCTTGGCCATTGGAAGCCCAGTAGCAGATTAAGAAAGAGCAGATGAAAAGTACACCATTGTACTTCAACTGTTGCTTATTCTTCTGCTGCCATTCAAAACAAATGGCATACCTTGCCAGATGCAAACCCCATACTGCAGTCTGGACAATCATAAGAGAGAAAAAACTAGTCTCAATCCTTTTGACAGATGGCAAATCCTAACGTTAACTGCTACTACTCCTTGTTACTAGATTTGGCTACTTCTTTAGAAGACAGTGGGCTAGATTCAAGTTTAGTCATATTAGACCCAGTTATTCACAGTAGACCCACTGAAACTAATGGGGCAAGTCAGTCATGGGAGAAGTAAGACTAAGCTAAGTCCCATTGATTTCTATGGGTCTACTGTAAGCATGACTAAGTCTGGATCCATCCCCTTTAGGGGAAAGGGTTACAATGCTTTAAGGTGAAATCAAACATTATAAGAACTATGAGGCAATCACCAAAAACAGCATCCAACTGTCAAGTTACCCTCCTCCAATTCCTGTAGCTCATCTTATTCCGTTTCTGGACATCATTACAATGTGCGTTTCACCTCCCTCGGGTCCACATCACTGACGGAAGTTGGCAAAATGGGCATATTAGGACATGGGGTAGCTGACCATTTTTAGGAATGTCTGTGCACTGTGAAAAAGGCTAATGCAGTTATAAATAGTATATAATTTAATTTAGAAAAATATGCCCAGCTCATTTGGACCTAGCATAGTAAAGTTTAGAGAAGCGAGGAAGGAAAAAGAGAACATCACGCAAGCAAGAATCAATCCATTGAGCTTCTGGTACATATGTGCAAATGCCTTTTCACCGCTATCATAATTATTTTTAAAAATGCGTATGTTAGTTTTTGTATATCAAATACGAGACCTGTGACACTTGTAAAAGATATACAAAATATAATTATCACCAGAGCTATATATTTTCAAACCTTTTAAAGAAAACACAAAGGTTTGTGTGTGTATGTATGTATATAGGCATATGTTATAATTTCAGTGTCAATAGTAGTAGTGAGTTTGTCTCTTTCTACATACAGACTGGTATACTTCCTATTTCAATACATGCACCTACAAACACATGATCATGCATACAGCATTTCTTCCTGCTGTTTATGGGAAAAGTAAGAATATACGTAACTATACACTATTTAATTTCTTTTTAAAACTGGTTGGGGAGATGAATTTTGGCATATGTCATTCAAAGGAAAAATGTCTATGAGCTATAAAAGTATATATACATATGGGTGGGGCAGAAGGGCATCCTTATCTAATTGGTAAAAACACTGAAGACTGTAAGGATAATCTAAGAATCAAAAGCGTTTCTCCAGGAAGTCAAAAAGACTCTTGACCAATATACAATTGCACAGGAGTGGTTGTGGCCAGGAACATGGAAAGGTGGGTCCATATGAAGTATTGGAGCATTTGAAACACCACTGAATCCATTCTTGAGTTTATATCCACTGGGAGCCCTCCGCAAAAGTTCAAGGGAGTTCATTCAAAGCGGCTCTTCTCACAGCAGGTGGAGCTGACGGCGACCTGGAGGCCCATCTGGAAGGTAAGCGTCTGTTTGCTGGCCGGGCTGGCCGAGAGAAACCTTTACCATTTGACTGTTTAGCTGGCACAGATACCTACGATACAAACGTGGCCACTTGGGTTAAGAACGCAGAACAAAACCCCACAAAAAGCATTCATGGAATTTTAAGAGAATGGCATAATGCATGCTGGTCAGCTTTATGACAGGTGGCTTCCAGCTATTTAAAGGCCCAGAGAATGTATTATTTACCATTTACATAGTAATGTAAAGATGTAATGGCAAAAGAACTCATCCATGTGTCAAAGAAATATGTGGCATGCAAGTAAGACACAAAATGCTAGAAAGGCTTTAACTAAGTTAAGAGTTATGGCCCTCTCTGCACACAACCAAAGCTGATAAAGTCAACACTTCTTTGTCCAGGCTGCAGGGTGAACCGCTGGTTTGATGGCTCTATTACAAATGCAACTCACCTGTCAGCATGCAGCCAGGGCTTTTAAGCATGTGAATAAACTGCAATGCTGAGTGAGTGACAGACCCAATGGCTACTTTCTCACACAGCCACTTTAAATGAGTATTGATACAAGCAATATCTGGCTAGGCACAAAGTTGGAGATGGGCAGGCACCCCACTTCAGGTTCAGAATGGGCCCGTTTACATCTGATTAATTTGGAGAACATCTCAAATTAATCAGATTTTAAATTGTATCCATTCTGAATTGGCAAGGCTCCTAGGCCCCAATAATGCCACTGAGAGTGTGACAAGGTCTAGAATCTTGAGGCCTCCCTGCAGCCTTCCTGATGAGAGCCTTCCCTCCCACCCCCTTTTCCTAACTTACCAAGGTCAGTGTTGGTGAGGACTCCTGGAAACCACTGCTGTAGGGCTTTGGGCCCTGCAGTAAGCATGTCTAGGAATGCTTGGAAGTACGTTTCCCATCATTCCTAGCAGCAAGCATGATGCCCTGCTACTACAGACAACAGTTCCTAGGAGCCCTCTCTGCTGCCCTGTCCCTTCCTAAACTTACCAAGCTAGGGAGGCAGAAGACTGAAAACTTCTGCAGGCCAAAACAGATCAATTTCTGATTAATCCAGCCTTTGAAATCTAGTCTGGGTCCAATCTGGAATGGATCTGGGATGAATTACAGAAAAATTTGGTGTCTGAATCCTCTCAGTTTTCGGCTTGTATTCTATCAAATATTCACAAAAGCAAACCTTATGTTGATCAAAATTATTACTTCTTCATTTTTGCATCTTTGTGGACAAGTCTCTCTCACTTACCGCAAATGTGAAACATAATAAACAAATGAGAATCGTATAGTTCAGTTCTATTTCCTATTTACTTACATAGTACTCACTTGAGAGATCCTGTTCCGATGTCTTAAGTAGCATATGAAACTTTGCTTTATTTAAGCACTTTTATGATTATCAAGTAGCATAACACAATCCCTGTACAGAGTACTTGAAAAGGCACCAAATAAGATGCTAGTGCCAGGTTGTGATCTCACCTGCAAATGGCAAAAAACACATCTCATGCAGCTGACCATCTTTTTGTTTACTCTCAAGTAAATGTGCAGGTTCCCAATCTGGCTCAGACCCACCACATATGAGGAGGGGAGATTTAAACCTGGCCCCAGCTGCCTGGTTCCCAACCTCCACACCCCCATGTTT
The DNA here is from genome assembly GCF_057233095.1 of Heloderma suspectum. Taxonomy (NCBI): domain Eukaryota; kingdom Metazoa; phylum Chordata; class Lepidosauria; order Squamata; family Helodermatidae; genus Heloderma; species Heloderma suspectum. Next base: position 333,170,094 of record NC_139458.1, read on the forward strand.
GAAGGGTTAAAAAAAAGGGGGGGACCCTTTGCTGGTGCCAAGAGAGGCTCTTTTTCTTTTTTAACACTCTCATGGAAGAGGGTGAGGAGAATTTCAGGAAGCAAGTTGCTGGCGGAGAAGGTTTAAACTTTCAATCCAGATTGGGGAGCTACACACTTACTTAAAAGAGAGGGTGAAGTTCAACTGCATGCTACATATTTAAAATAATATGTAGTTTGACCCTAGGATTCTTTAGCTTAAGTGGATTTTTTTGCCATTACAAGTGGAATCACAACCTGGGGCTCTGTCTTGTTGAGCAGAAAAGTAGAGTGTGTGTCTTCTTAACCTTTTCCCAGTCCCCCCACAGGAAAAGCTGGCTGGAGTATAATTTGATGCAGGTAAAGTGTTACGGCCCCCTGCAGTGTGTCTGCACCCAATTACCTCCCCTGAAGCAATTTTCAAGCGAAAACAAAATGGTTGTACTACCATTACATATGTTTGCATGTAGTCTCTAGTTTGGCCCTTACTGCTTGCCTTCTTCTCATCTGGCCAGTGGGCTTACATGCTGAACAAACTGCTATTCTGGAAAGATAATATATAATACACATTTCACGCAGGCATCAGGATGCTTATTAATGACTGACAGGAAAAATAAATAAACATAACAGGATCCATTTCATGTTCAAATCCTACCTCAGGAAATTTCTGCTTCTCTTTCCCATGCTTGGTGTAAAGTCCAGTGTGTCTGATTGAGTTCTTCTGCTGCTCCTGCTTTCCTTGGTCGGTCTGGAACATTTCAAAATAATGCCCCAATTTGTCACAGCTGCCATCGACAAATTCAGAATCAGATTGCGCCCACTGCTCTTTGTGGAACTTTGAGTTCCACGAGGAAGTCAATTTCTCATAGTTTTTCAAAAGCTTTTCAACAACACCGTAGTTTGATCTTGAGTCAGCTGACCGTGGGCGACCAGACAAATTACTTGGCCTCCAGTCATGCTCGTGAAGCATATGCTGGTAGCCGCTTAGAAATCCATTTTGTTGCTTTTGCTGCCCAGTTGATTTGACATTTTTGCTGGGTTTACAGGGTTTCTCTTCCTTTCTTGAAGACAAGCTGGGATTCACAATACATGTTGACTCTTCATTTTGTGTTCTGCTAGCCATGCAGTCCTGCAGTATGAAATGGGGTTTAGGATCTCCGGATGGTACTGGCAGCACTTGAGTCTGTGGCAGACACTTTTGGCCTTTATCTGTGTGAAACACAGTCCTGTTAAACTCATCAATTTTAGCTTCCAGTGTTTCATTTCGTTGAGTCTTTCCAGTTCCATAGCCAGAATCACCCAGGGTGTCACACACAGGACCATAAGTGTCACGGGTATAATGCACAGTGCTTTGCAGTTTAGGATGCTGTTTCTGGGGCACCATATTTCCATCTGAACAGCTCTTCTGGACAGAGTGTGAGGAAGAGCCATTCTTTGGACAATCCCCAAATGTGCTTGTATCGCAAGACCATGTGTTGTGACAAAATCCTGCTGGAAACTTGCATTCAAGGGGTAGATCCCCTTTTTCTATGGGCCCTGTGGGAGACACTGCAGGCCCACCAACAGATTTCCAATCATTTGTCAGTAGCATTAGAGGATCCGATTGCTTTGCTAAAGGTGGATAAACAGATGGATTTCCATCCGAACAGTCCTGGCTCTTGTGCCCTGTATCTTTGGCTAATGCTTCGGAGACGTGTGCAAGAGAGCTTGTCAAATGCCGAGAAGTGCTTCTTGGAGGAACAGGAGGAGCGTCTCTTTTTTGCCAAGGCAAAAAGGTGGTTTTCTCAACCCCAGCAATAGATGGTATCTCCTTCAAGCACCTGCTGGTGCCCATCAAATTTTTCCTGTTATTTTGCTCTTCTTTTTCAAATGCAGTGGAAGCCGGTGGTCCTTGTTGTGGGTCCTTGTTACTCTCATGGTTCACCTTTTGTGTAATCAGTGAGTTTTCAGTTTCTACAGGTTCTCCCAGGAAGGGAAACAACTTCTTTCTGCATACACAAGAAAGGATAAGCAGCCATTTTATGTTGTCCCCACAACATTAGTCAGCCCTGCAAAGGGGGTAGAACTTTATTTATTAGAGAAGGCCCACACCTTTATGAAGCTGTGCAATTTCATAGCGCTCCATGAGAGGTGTGACATCATTCAAGACAGTCATTACACTAAAATCTACTCTTTTTAAGATGCCAGGTATCTTGTGAGTACTGGACCAATAGCATAAAATAACGACCTCTGCTCAAGCCTATCTCTGATCTTATAAAGCAGCCTTCCCCAACCCTGTACCCTCCAGATGTGTTGGACTACATCTCCCATCATCTCCAGCCAGCATGGCCACATGGTCCAAAATATTTAGAGGGTGCCCAGTTGGGTAAGGCTGCTTTAAGGAACTAGACTAGGGTCTCATCAAATCCCAAGCTCTGGAACACCCTCCCTTTGGAGTTGCAATTGGTCCTGTGGAGGCTGATGGCTCCAATGTAAGTGGGGCAGTGAATCTGCTCCGGGTTTCAGTCAGAACTCTAAAGGAGCTTTTAGAGTTCTGACTGCAACCTGGAGCATATCCACTGCCCCACTGACACAGGAGCCACCAGCTTCCACTGGATTGGTCCCTACTTTCTCTGCGTTCAGAAAGGGGTTGAAAGCACATCTTTTTAACGTCACTTTTTACATTGTACAGGGTGCAGATCAACGGAGCTCACAGAAGGGCGCTGTGCTGACCAGCCCCATTCTGGAAATGAGCATTTCCAGGGTTATTTTTAGAAGCACCACTTCCCTGTCATGCAAGAGGTGGTCCTGCGAGCGCAATGGAATGTGGATCCCGCCCACATTTAAGACATTAAAAACAACCTTTAATACCATAACAACGTAAAAAGTGAAGTTAGATGTGTTTGAACCGCTTTCTGAACGCAGAGAAAGTCAGGACCGATCCAGTGGAGGCTGGTGGCTCCGATGTCAGTGGGGTGGTAAATCCGCTCCAGGTTTCAACCAAATCCTAATCTTGTGCCCAATCTATGGAAACCAGATTGCCATTAAATCCTATTGAAAATAACAGCAGTACCACTGATAGCTGTAACTCACTTCACTTGTTACGGCTATCAATGGCACTGAAGTATGACTTTCTCTGGAGCAATGCCAAAGAGATAAAAGCCTTGTGTCTTTCCCCTTCCACAAGCAGCTGAGGCTGTGGGAGTGCCCAAAAAGTATGCCATGCTTTTAACAACATTTTTAAAGCAGCAAGAGAAAGTGCTTTAAGAGTGGATCCCTTGAAGAGATTAAGGTGTGGTTTCACAGATACTCACAAGATTAAGGAATTCTCAGCTGTCTTAGATGAGGGGAGGGTTTAACAAGAGCCTCAGCTGATGTTTATATCACAACCAAAGCTGATATGTAAACTAGATAAATATAATAGAGATGCGATTCCTATTCCCACTTATTTGTCTGCTATAATGTGGAAAATTTAGCTCTGTACATGGCAGTGTCACTAGGGCCGGACCACAAGGTGCAGTCTGGGGCCCTGCAGCCCAGAGGGGCCCTAAATTTTCCCTTTTATGTTTTATAAAAGGTCAGGCAAGTTGCAGAGCAAAGCTCCAGTCATGCTCACCATCTTCATTTCCCCCGAGTGCCTCTGTACCCCATGGGGAGCCCAAAAGCATTCTGGGGAAATGAGGATGGTGGGCGTGACTGGCGCCGTGCTCCACAGGCAGCCTTTTCTGTAAAACGGAAAACGGAAAGAAAGAAGGTGCCACTGCCTGGAAAGGGAGTGGGGGAGGGAGGAAGAGCAAGCCAGGGGTTGCGGGGGAAAGTGAACAGAGAAGGAGAGTGACCAGGTGGCAAGAAAGGAATGTGTTGGTCCTCTTCTTTAAAAATAAAAAATGAAAAATTTACAGCAGCCCATCATACCAGTTAACTAGTGTAAAATGTTTTTTTTTTTTTTTAAATAAATAAAGGGAGACCAACCTGTTGTTCCCTTCCGGCGGGGATGGGGAAGAGAGCAAGCTGACCTGGGCAGTGGAGCAACCAGGATGGTGCCGAGCAGCACCGTTGTCAGTACAAATCTCAGGTAAACCACATTTATTAAAGCTGGGCTAAACCTTTCGGCCCAGTTTTTTTGGAAATTCAGCTGGGGGTGAGAAAAGGCAACCTTCCCCAAAGATTGTGGTGGCCAGGCAAGTTTCTACAATTGAGGTGGGGATGCTGAGTGTCAGCTTAGTACATATATGAGATGGCTGAGGGTTTCCTTGTTTTTTTGCATTTGCAGTACAGCTCTCCATTGCTTCCAGGCTGCATTCCTGGGAGAGAAAGAATGCCCCTGGGAACACTGCTATATTTTGTAGAAAGTTGCCCACTCCCCAAAAAGGAGCCACCCCCTCCCCACTTTTGCATGGACAAATGGTCCAATGCAATGTGGGGTGGGAATTTTTGTCCCAGGTATCATATTTATTGCAAACAGAAGGAAGGAAGGGCTAGAGATGCATTTATATTTCTGTATTCTGAATGGGATTTTAAAGCCAAGAACACTTAAAGGCTAAAGAGGCGGGGGGAGCAATCCTATGGCTGCTAGTCAGTGGCTAGACGGCCATATGATATCTGGTTTTCTGGGAACCGACCTTGGAGCCCATGCTGCAAGGTCGGTTCCTGGAGAACCAACCTTCCCCCCATTCTGTGCTGCCTCATAGGCAGCGTGGAAGAGCCCCATGCTCCGCACTCCGAAGAGGAACGTGAAGTGGCCAAAATGGGGCATTCTGGGGGCCATTCCAGGGCAGGAATGGCGGAACTGCCGGTACAACACATTCTATGTGTCATCCGGCAGCCTCCTCCCCCGCTCCGCCTTCCCGGGGCTAGACAGATGAAATCAGCTGTCTAGCTGCAAATTCAGGGCAAGAGAAGAGTGGAGGGAACGATTCCCTCTGTGCTCCTCCTGCCCTGCATTGGACAGGCGGTTGCCTCCAAGTTTGGAGCTGGCCGCCTTTCCCCATAGGATCGCGCCCTTAATCACTGCTCCAGTTCCCATTCAATCATTTCTCCAACTCCCATTCAATCATTTCTTCAGCTCCTCTTCAATCCTGTTTCTCAGTCATTGTATGTCGTCCTTTGTCCCCCACAAGCCTAAAGTAGAAAGATCTGACATAATTTTACCTTCTATGGTTAGACTTCTTACGGATTTCCTCTTGGTAGCTGCACAAGTCTTCACTTACTCTGGCAAGTTCTTTAAGAGCCTTCACAAATGCAAAGTGCAATAGTTTAGTGTGATCAAGTTTTTTTAAAAAAAAATCTAGAATAGCTGTAAATACAGCTCTAAGGCATATAGTGGGCGGGTTCACATGAGGGAAAATAAGGCATGGTGGCTTATTTTCCCTCCCATGTCAGTCATGACCCTCTTAATTAGTATTCAGCTTGCCAGGCACGGGTTGTGGTGGCATCCAAACTCGGTGAGGGTCGGTGGCTGGGGTGGGTTACAAACCACCTTGTAACCCATGGCTTGTTCTAGGGTTAGGCGGCTTGCGACCAGCACATGCGGGGAGGAAGTAAGCTACCATGGGTTATTTTCCCCCTGTGATCGTGCAAACCAGGTCACTGTATCCCATGTCAGAGAGAAGGAAAGCAGGGGCACATCACAAAGATATCCAAGATACAGACCTAGTATGGCCATAGCTGCTTCTATAACAAAGTATTGCTTTCTTACATTTATGATTTTGTTGTTCTGTTTTATTGTAAGCTACGCTGAGTACCCTTGTTGTAGAAAGGCAGGATATTCATTATTGAAATCAAGCTAGCACACTGCACAAGGTGGCTTGCATTCATGAGGCTGGCTCCTGATTCGCAAATGCCCTCATGCCTTCCTCCTCCTGCTTCTGAGAGAAGTTCCTCTCCTTTGCCTCCCCAGTGTTAACATGGCTTTCTGCTGCATGGGCATTGACACAAACCTTTGTTAATAAAAATGCAACACCCCTTGCAAACCAGGGACTCTAATCAGGATTTTTGGAAAACTGTAGTTGTGAAGGTTTATGTTAATCATGGCTTGCATCGGTGCCCATGCAACAGCAAGCTGTATTATTCTAGGAAGGGAATAACAGGGGGAAACTGTTTCAGTCAGGTGTGAAGGTGGGAAGGAGGTCAGGCAGAGGCTGGCTCCCAATTTACAAACCAAGAATTGCATTGCATGAAAGCAGTGTTATGTCTACACTAGGGCACAGACTGAAGAAGAGATTATGTCAGCCTTCTCCAGCCTGGTGCACTTCAGATGTGTTGGACTGCAACTTCCATAATTCCCAGCCAGCATTGCCAATGGGATTTCCCAGCATAGCTGGGAATTATGGAGTTGCAGTCCAACACTACCAGAGGGCATCAAGCTGGGGAAGGCTGGGTTATGTAATCAAATATATTCAACAGATAACAGCAAACAGAAGAGTCTGAAAATGTGTGCTTTGGTTGACAGATTACTGAATCCTCAGTATTCAGGGAGAGATATTTTGGGTAATAGAGGACAGGGTGATGTTCACTTCCATATATCTGTAGTTAGCGTGTTTTCACACTCACCCATTTCAGCTCAGGTCAAGCTGACCTGATCTTGTTACCTTTCAGATAACTTGGAATAGACTCAGATGAGTGGGACACATTTAGACCAGCCATCAAACAGCCATTTATAAGAAGGCATTGACATTTGAATCCTGGGTTACTTCTACCCTCAGTGAAACACCCATGACAACTTTACTCACAATATTGAGATCCTGAGTATAATTCTTGGTTGTTTTCAAGCCTGGGCAATCTCCAGATTCCTTGCAACTCTCAAAGTCCAGATTCTCTTTTACAAGAACATGATTTCTCCTCTTGTTTGTTGTGTCCTTGCTTTCCTTTTCTGCCTTGGTGAGCACACTGTCTTTGTCTAGAGAACCCAAGTTCAGTCCTGGTGTGTCACTCCATTCTAAAGTGGGGGAATGAGACTGTTGTGGTGCCTTGCTATGATTGGCTTTATTTTCAAAGGCATTCATATTGCTCTCACGCCTTAATTTTACCTCCTGGTAAAGCTGGAAAGGAAACAAAAGGCCTCCTATTAGGCTACAGTGATCTGACAAGCCCGACGAACAAAGGATGATATTTATTTTCACTTTGAGCTTGTGTCATCAGACTCCAAAGTTTGGATGCATTGGTGGGCTGAGAAATCTGGAGCTTATTTTTAGAAAGAGCTGTCAAGCTAATGGCTACAGCCCATTTCTTTTCACATAATACAAAGAAAGTACCGCAGTTCCTAAAACACTGGCTGTGTTTTAAATGTAAAGCATATGAATGTGTGGCTGCTGCATACTGGGACAGGGCCTGGAAAGGTTCCCACTGCACCCTAACCCTGGACTGCGCTAGCTCTCAAATGGAAGCTTCTCTCAGTTGGCTTGAAAGAACGTTGGCTGTGCAGGGAATGCACGGTGTGCTTGAATGAGACATGATAATTGAAAAGAGAGTATTAAACTTATGGCAGAGAATGCAGAGCATCTGGGAAGCAGAGCAAAAGGAGACACGCATGAGAGATGTTAGCCTATAGCAGTGTTTCCCATGCTGGCATATACTTCGGGATGAATTAGAATTGGAGGCACACTTCACTCTTTTGAACTGTGCAAGAGTCATAACTGCCTGCCCTCAGAAGAGCCCACCCCTAGGAGTCTACATGTATCACAGATCTGGACTTGCCTTCTCATTGGAAATAGATGTGCACAAGGCAGTGACTCACTCAGATGTAATGGGTGTGCTCCTCTGAGAGCAAGTAACTCTGCCGCATCTGTGCACAGGAACTGATCAAACAATCCAGTCACACCTGATGCAGAAATGTGGCAAAATGACCCACTGTGAACAGAGCCCAAGACGAATGAATCATGCAGAGTTGGAATGGGCAGCTTCCTCTATGCCTGGGTGCACAAGGGGAACCGTAAGTTATATAGGGTGCAATCCTATGCATGTTTAAACACAAAAAGTCCTCCAGCTCCCAGCATCTCCTAGGAAGCATGGCTGGCTGGGGAATGCTGGGAGTTGTAGGGCTTTTTTTTCTGTCTAAACATGCATAGGATTGTGCCTTTAATTAACTATTTTTTTCCAGGACACTAATCCACCCTGCCACTAGGTTGGGAACGCTTGTCTTATGGCACTTAAAACTCTCTGGTAGAATAGTAAGCTTAAAAAAATTAAGATTAAACCACAGCCCTTTATATCAGGAGAAATATAGACTGGGATTGCAATCCTATACACACTTTCCTGGTAGTAAACCCCATTGACTTCAGTGGCACATACATCTGAGTAGATACATCTGGCAAATACTGAAAATCCAATTGCTTTTTCATTAGATAGGACTGTGATTCTCAGGGATGGAAGCACTATCCCTATGGAGTCCTGAGCAGTTGTTCTAGGAGGCACAAGCTGATCTTAGATCTCTCCCACCCTAAGCACAGTCAGAGACTGCCCCATAATTAGTCTAATTATGTTAGCTGTGCTCTCCAAAGGGCATGGAGTTATATCAATTAGGAACATGTGGCAACCATTTTGCACCAACCCTGATCTGTGAGTGGAATGTCAATTCCATCTCCCCTTTCAAATCCTACCCTTCCACCCCAAAGCAGTTCGCAAATTTAAAAATGTGGCATCCATACATTGGGACCACGCTGCAATGATTCATTAAATGTCAGCAGGTGCATGGACAAATGAAACATCTGATAGACAAAGCAAGAGCTGCATCAAGACCACAGCTAAGAGATCAGTAAGTTCATTAAGGTTACCCTGCACTCTGAAGCTACTTATTTGCAGAGATTTGGAGGGGTGCACCATAGCAGCAAACTATAATCAATGCAAACACTTTCGATGAATGCGTGAAACCCATAATGAAAATACAAAACCGCCACCAGGATTAAACTCTGTGCATTAGCAAACAAAGTATACTTTATTATGAGAGCATAAGAAATAATTATACTAAAGTTGTCCCTGGCTGGAACTTTGTGAGGGCTAGCAAGGAATGAATGAATGCCAAGCAGTATAAATACAATGTGTGTCTATGCTCTGGTATGTTGTTTATTGTAATCTCTTTTCTATTTAGCGTCATCAGTAAATATAGCTGGGCCAAGCCAGCATAAATATGTTCTTCCTTGTGTCACTCATTTCTAGAGGAAGACATTCCTTGACATGTTAATAAATAAGATTGCTCATCACTTATCTCAGGAAACAACATCCAGAAAGGTACATCTTCTCTGTGCACTTTGTGTAAATAGAGCAGGCACTGCTACTCCATAATACATGGGTCTGCTCAAGACACTTTTATTTTTAAAAGGTATCATAAAAAACACACTGTGAATTTTGCCAAGAGCCTTTGGCAACTATTTGCTGACATCAATATCACATTAATGTTGACAAAGGCATCGTGGTTTCACAGCGATGCCCCCAACCTTTCATGTTTTCCAGTCCAATCATTTTTATATAATAAAGGTGCCTTTAATATACCTCACTACTGTCCCTATGTCTTTATCTGTGCATATTGCCCTTGTTATTAAACAGTCAGAGTGGTGAACACTAGATTGTATCCAACGTTAGTCCTACTTAGAGTAAACCCATTGAAATGGATGGACTTATCATGACTTGCGAGGGAGGCAGAAGAGAACTGTGTTCAAACATTTAAAAATATACATCAGAAAATAGTGACTACTCATCATCAGGTCTACTGAGAACAGAATAAGGAACAACGAGTGTACGTAGGAAGATGGACAATGGTCCCTATTAGCAAAGCCTTCTGAATTATAAGAGCAGTTTAGCAATGAACCAAGCTGCCTAGGAAGGTTGTAGAAGCTCTTCCTCTGAGGATACAATGGATACCATCTGTCAGGGATGTGTAAGACTAAGACAAGGACAGGGGGCAGGGCTAAGAGTAGTTCACATGCTTTCCTTCCCCCTACTTATGGAGAAAGTCCCAGGTGCAACTTCATTGAAAGCATCTTCAATCAAAATGATGTCAGGTAGCAGAGGCTGAGAATTTGGAAAGCTGCTGTCAGTCAGAGTACTGAGTACTAGGTTAGATAGACCAACAGCCTGATCTGTATAAAGCAACATCAAATATTCATTGTACTTTGGAACAGGGGTTGGTCATAAAGGCTGATCCCTTCCAACACCTTGATTCTGTGACTGTATCTTTGAAGCCTTTGGCCTTTGCTTAAGACTTTATCATAATATTAGCTTTTACACTACTGCTGACACTCAAAATAATTCAGAATACCTCTTCTATTTTCTTCTGCATGACCTTCCACTGACATTCCCACTCCTTCCTTTCGTTGTCGAAACGCTCCAAGAGTTCCATCTTTTCTTTATTCCAGTTCCTCTCTGTCATGCTCTCCAGTTGTGTCCGTAGCTCCATAGCTGCAATAATTTGACTGAGAAGCGTCTGTGCCCCTCTTTTAACTTCTAAGTCTTTCCCGGAATGTGGGAGTTATTAAATGGGGACAAAGCTTACTTGCCTTGAGCTTCAGCTGGGGGGGTGGGGGGTTGGTGGAAAAAAACAGAGGAAATGGGAAATTGAGAAACCCACAGATGTGGATACATCGATTTACACAATGTAAATTAAAAAAGAAGTACAGGATATTGGCCAGTGATTTATAACCAGGTGCAGGAATGCTTATCACACAGAAAGGGAAATGACGATTAAACACCATTTGTAAAGGAACGGGGGAGAAAGAATTGGAATACGATGTCAATGAGTAAACTAATTACTATTATTAAGACATGGTTCAACAATAGAGCTACAATTAACTTTATGAATGACTGGTAAAGCATGTATTATATTGTAAAAGAAATAATCCCCACAAAAATACAGGTACACAGATGGTTAATGCTGTAAAATTAAGTTCTATAAGGAACCACGCACAATTGGGTGCTTTACTTACATATTTTATATTTGCTTTTGTAATGTTGGAATTGTACCTTCTTATTACCTTCTTTTACTTTTAAACATATTTTTAAAATAAACATATTTTTTACACCTATGCAAAAAGAGATGTGTGACCAGTCAACCAATGGACTATTCTGCAGTTATTTTTCTAAACAGCATATTAAGTAGAATAATGCATTTAAATGATGGTTGAGAGAGTATTCACACAAATAAGAAGTATTCATTCAAACCTACGGCCTTTCCAGGATCATGGTGTCCCAATCTTACAAAGTAATGCAAGGCTGCTACAGACTGCTCAGCAACTTCTGCTCTCCCTGAAGTGTCTGGCAATGGAAACTAAAGCCCTAATGACCTTTTAAGTCTTGGAATGGCCAAGACACTGTCCGTGTTCTACTATCTCACTGCTTTTTGACAAGGCAGTCTAGAATCTAAAGATAGTAAGTTTGCTAATGAAGATGATTTTACACTGATGCATCTCTCCATCCCCTCTTCTCAATAAACATATGTAGATATACACACAAACTACTCTACATCAGTGGTAAGCCGAGTACATCGTTGTTACTTATTTGTGAATGAGTTTGCCCTATAGGCAAAACTGTCAGTTTGCTTGACGTACATAATACAAGCAAACTCAATAAAGCCAATACTGTCACCTAAAAGCAAAAAAATTAAAAACAGCTGTAACAACATTTTTCAAAGCAATAAATAAACAAATATCTGTAGGAAGAAGGGCAATTTTAAAACACAGCTTAAAACATATCAGCAGTAAAACAAGTAGCACACTATATAGGCCTGGGAGAATAAAAAGATAAGGTCATCACCAGGCATAAGAAAGTCAACAAAGTCAGTAGCAGGCAGATCTCTCTAGGGAGGCTGTTACATAATGTGGGGGCCACCACACAAAAGGCTCCAACTGGTCCAGCATTTTTTGCGAGAAGCCCAGCAACCAGTAGGCACTAGATCAGTCTTCCCCAACCAGGTGCCCTCTAGATGTATTGGACTGTGCTAGCTGGTCAACTAGAAACTGGCCGGTGGTTGGTTGCTGACCTGCAGTCTACCTTCTGTCTATCCCTGCTTTGCACGTTTAAAAACATGAGGTGATCTCATTTTCTGAACTCAGACCGTCACGGTTGGAGAATGGGTGCCTGTAATAAGATTTCATTTCTCCCTTATGGGAGCGTAACAATAATAACTCTACCCTCATGTTAACCCATCCTAAAATTAACATGTCACCACTTCATCTGTGAAACCCTTTCGTCTCTGAGGATGATGGCTCGCCAGAGTCCTGTTCATGCAACATGTACAGTGAATTCATGGGAGGTAGGGTTAGGATCACACCCACCAGCCCTGCCTGACCTAGACAATAGGCTGTGTGAACAGACCCTACAGCCAAACAAATTGTAGTCATAGTTGGGATCTGTTCACAAGGCCTATTGAATGCATGGAGGTTGGGAGTGGGGCCAATGACAATGATCCCACCCACCCCTTAACCCAGCGGTGAGAACCTCAGGCCCATGGGCCCTCTGGTTCCCCAGATAGCCATGCATCTTTCACCTGTCCCCACCCCCTTTCCCTTGACCACCAATCATTTTGTGTTTTCCTGGCTTTTGCCCCCACGCTGCCATTCTAAAAGGTTGAAATGCCTCTCCTAAATTACTTGGGGTAAGAGCTTTAAGCTAGAATATGCTGGCATTTTTGGTATTTTGGCCCTGCTTCCTTTGGAAGGAGGCTCCTGACAGCTTCTCAGGAATTGAATTCAGCCCATGGGAGGAGGAATGGCCTCCCTAAGAAGGCATGGCCAGTGCTAGGGGAAATCCAAGTTCTTCTCTCAGTCCCTCAAGACTACAGAAAACAATCCTTCCTGGCAGCCACAAACACTCCCAGTTACAAAAATATCAATGGCTACCGAAAGGGAACATCTGTCACTTCTTTTCAGTATGGAGTGTATTCAGTTTCTCTTCGCTGCCTGAAAACTGAGGCCTAGCTGTCACTGAGGTGGCAAACCAGTGTCTGTCTGGCTGTATTGCTTTGGGCAGCAACTGAGGCCCACATGACTGAATCTCCTCCATACACCTGGCCTTCTCCCAGATAGTCTAGTTTTCTTTATGACATGGAAGTGGTTTCACATGGAGCCCCCTCAGTTCTGTGAGTCTGCACTTCCAGTCTAAAATAGTACAAATACAGGCTTGACACCTTAGTGACAACTAGGTCTAAGACTTTTATTTCCTGGAGATGGAAAGTGGACAAGAAACCCACCCAGTTTGACAGCCACACGTTGCTCTTGTTGTAGTGGGTGAGTGGGGGAAAGACAACTTGCTGTTTTTTTCTTAGCTTAAGGAGGTTCATTATAGCAAAATTTGAGAACTCCTGGTGAAGATCCTGCCTTAGAATATGGAACCAGACTATATGATTTTAGGGTCTCTTTCCCTTCCTGTGATGATGGTGATGATAACAATAAAAATGTTACATGCATAGCGGTATACAACTGTTGTAAATGAATGAATGAATGAATGATCACACTGCAGCGATGCTCAAGATAGGTAAGGCCAGTTTTTAAAATAGAGATAATTGTTCTATAAGCACATGATTGTGCTTATAACTGTTGGAGATGTCTTTTGATGAGGTTAGTGGGTACAAATATTGATTAAATAATAAATAAATACATAAATGTTTGCATCAAGTTGGAGAAAAAAATGAGTGTTTGGATCTGTCCCTGGAAGCTGTTTCTATCTGAATTAACAGTTTACAATATTTATTTCACTCAAGAGGTTATTTTAGCAGTATCATTAACAGTATATGTACAATTGTATATTTTCCTTTTTTGTCTCACGTTTGGCTTCCCTTATTCTCTATGCCAGTTCTTCCCAACCTGGTGCCCTCCAGATATGTTGGGCTACAATTCCCATCATCCCCAGCCCCTCCCTGCTGGGAGTTGTAGTCCAACAAATCTGGAGAGCACTAGATTGATAAAGGCTGCTCTAAGCTTTACTGAGTAAAGCTAATCAATATAACTGTGACTGTTTCTTTACTATTGCCTGATTTATTTTGCCAACTGTAAAGATCCTGAGTAGCCTTCTGCTCATTAACAAATAAAGATTCAGGCTTAGATACTTTTGTATAAAATGAAACCCCCTATAGTACATATGTAAAAGTGCAAATGGGTTGGATCCAGAGATTTTATTCTGCTGCTGGGAGCATTCCTGAGTGGAGTTCCACTCAGAACACTCCTGCTGGTGGAAAGGGGGATGGATGCAATTTTCACCAATGTCCCAGTCCCTCTGCAACCCACAGTGCCACCTCCCCCACTGTTCTGGACGATCCCCCAAGCCTCTGGAGCAGGGTTCCCCAAATTTAGAGGAGCATAGGAGACTGCAGGGGGAGGGGGAAGTGGCAAAGATTGCCTCCCCACCCCAACCGCCTGTTCATCCAGTGGAAAAGCTCCACTGAATCCAAAGCCATCCACTGAAAGAAGGTGCTCTTACATCCACGGAGGCTTTTTGCTGTATCCTACCCATTGTTTTTAAATATTATGTGGCCTTGTTTTTGTAAGCCACCTTGAGTTCCTTTTTTGGGAAATCATGCAGGATGTAAGTTTTAAAAATACAGTCAACCAATAAGGGAGCAATCCTATGGCCACTAGTCAGTGGTTAGACGGCCATAGGATACGTCGGTTTCCAGGAACCAACCTCGTAGCCCACGCTCTGAGGTCGGTTCCCAGAGAACCGACGTTCCCCCACATCCTGCGCTGCATCACAGGCAGCTCAGAATGGCCCCGCACTCCGTGCTCGGAAGAGGAGCATGGAGCAGCAAAACAGGGCGTTCCGGGGGGCGTTCCGGGGCAGGGAAGGTGGAAATGCTGGTACGACACATCCTATGTGTTGTCTGGCACCTGCCTTCCCGGCTCCGCCTTCCCGCAGCTAGACAGCCGAAATTGGCTGTCTAGCCACAAATGCAGGGCAGCTGAAGCGCGGAGGGGATGATACCATCTGCACTTCTCCTGCCCTGCGTTGGATAGGCGGTCGCCTCCAAGTTTGGACGTGGCCACCTATCCCGATAAGACTGCACCCTCCATGGGCAGTTGAACTCCCTCCTTCCATTCCTTTTTAAAATCACATAGATGCCATTGAATGACTTACCTGGGCAATGCAGAACTTAGCCCTTTCTCTTTCCAGATCTCACCCAAATCTGTCATTGGATTCTGAAGCTCCAAATAGCTTGGTGTTTTTCCCCCTCCTCTCTCAGTTTTGTTTCAAATGCTTTCCAAAACTGTATTGGGACCCAGCAAATTCTTTATCTGTTTATACCTGCATGGAAAAATTCAGGACGGCTTTATTACAATTCACTACAAGTAGCAGAGCTGTTCAAAGACAACACAGGATTCTTCATAAGGGAGGCCAAGAGGGATTGATGGTTTAAGCAAAGGTCTTGGCTTCATGTAATGAGCAGCCAGCAGATGAAGCTTCCACCACTTCTCAGGCCAAAGCTTTAACTCAGTGCCAGGGACTGAAGTGACTATTTCTCAAAACAAACTTAGTTAAAGTTTCCACTGCACTGAAACCTATTTTGCAGTCTAAATGCCATGTTAAGTTGAGCACGTGCAGCCATTTCCGTATTTTTAAAAGTTTACAATAATATGCAATACTTGGGTTTGCAGTCACCTTTTTTTAATTATGAAGTATTTTGGAGCGGTGTTACATTTACATTTGGGTAGACACATTGAAACAGAGGAATTAAAAGGAGTCCTCTCTTTGTTTATCTGACTTGCTTAGTATAAAGCAGCCTTCCCCAACCTGTTGCCCTCCAGGTGTTTTGGACTACAACCCCCATGAGTCACAGCCAGCATGGGCAATGGTCAGGGATGATGGGAGTTGTGGTCCAAAACATCTGGAGGGCAACAGGTTGGGGAAGGTGGACATAAAGATTATTCACTTTGTAAGTCCTGTATAAAGGGATAAAGTAGAAAATCTGTTTGATAAAATTCAGCAAGGAGCATAACAAATAAATATTACTGCACAAGCCTGAAAATAAAACATTCAACCTTAATGTATATTGATGTCTTTCTAACTTTTAAAGCATATATTTACCGAGCAGCTTAGTATGTTAAAAACCAATAGAGCATAGCGCATTTCTAAAATTATTACTTGGTTGCTTATATCAATCTTCGCAATGTTCAATCCCATCAGACTTCATTTCTGAAACCACACTGGAGACAACCCCAATTCAATCAATTTCTGGAAGAGCACAGTGGGAGGCATTAAATTACATGTAGTGTAGAATGAGATGGCCGGAAGGGAGCTGTGCGTCACATAGCTCAAGTTCTTGCCCTGTGACGGGTTCCTCCTTACCCAAACGCTCCTAGAAGATTAGCACATAGCCACAAGGTCATGCATTTCATGCAGAGTGGTAGTGTAGCCAGGTAGTTAAGAGAATTGACTTGGAGCCAGAAAATCTGGCTCCAGGTTCCTGTTCTACTATGGATTCATCCTGCAGCAAGTCACTTTGTGAGCCTCATCTTCTCACCCTATAAAATGGGGAGAATAGTGACCTTATCCACAGGGTCACTGCAAGTGCAATCAGAATAAAGACTATAAATATATATTTGGAAATTATTCCATTTAAAGTACTAGCAGGCTTGAGGAAAGTATTTTATGCCCAGAAACACCTGTTAAGTACAACTTAGTAAAACATATGCAGATGGCACAACCAAGCAACATTCTGACTTTCTCAAGAGTATATGCTTTCCTTTCATTTGTGCTGCTGCTTAAGGTTCTGCCACATTTTCTTTTTAATTGATTCTGTGGATACTAAAGCTCAAGCTTGATATTTACACAGAGAAGTGGGTCACTGTTTAATTTTGTCTCAAATGCTCAAGCTAGTATTATGGTGGATAAATTCATTAGAGGACCTCAGCTCCTCTCCCTATCTCTGTCTCTTCTCAGAAGAGCTTTCTTTGCCTGGGTGACTAGAATTAAATTTATTTCTCCTTTGTAACCATATGGCCAAGCATACAGACAGACACACACACACACACACACACACACACGAAAAGGTTACTTCTACATGCAAATAGGAAACCTTTTCCTTTTCCAAGACAATAACCATCAGCCATAGTGAAACTATGAAGGTCAGAAGCTCAATACAACAGTAAACGTTATGTGAACAATCAATGTCATGTGCATCCGCTGCACTTTCATCTCCCTCCCTTCCCTGAAACATACAAGCTTTGCTTTAAAAAGTGCTACATATCATTATATTCTCCTTTTATCTCACTCTCTCTGCACACAAATACACATTCAAGTCCAAATAGTTTGAAATAAATACCCTTCTGGGGAATGGAGAGCAGCTACTAAAAATAACAGGCAAGTGACATAAGCCAAGGAGGTGTTATGTGTTAACGGAGATGAACAAAAGTGGATGCACAAGGCGCCTCTCAGATAGGCAGAGCCTTCTTGTGATTAACAGTCATTCAGCTATGCCGGATTTTGAGTACACACTACAAAACCTTTAGTTTTGATCACATCAGCAGCAGGCATCTGTGCTATTGTGCATGCACATCCAAGACACTCTCATGCTGAGAAAATTTAAAAAATCAAATGCATAAAAAGATGGGCTGTCAAGTCTCCCAGTCATTGTTTAGGAAAAGCTCACGCAAGCTCTCCTTAAATAATCCATTTCTTATGAAGATGATTACTGACCTACATTCAAATCAGGAGAAAAACTCGGCAGATGTCTAAATAACCCTTTGGACACAGTGTTTAAGCCCACCTCTTTCTGAAAGCATTCTCATTAAAATGAAAAACGAACTATAAACCTACCTTTTGTAGAGGAGGAATCCCTTTGCAAGTAAGTCAGTACGAATGTAAAGTAGCAGTGAAAACAATGAGGTGGGGAAGGGGCTTCCTGTACTGAAAATACTGATTCTTCAAAGAAAGGAAAGGCATCAGCTTCTCCACCAGGACAGCCTTTGGAACTCTATTAGATCAACTTTGCAACTTTTTGCAAACTGAAAAACAGTTCCGTTTAGCATCATCCCAGCAGCTGGTTTCCATGTGACGTCAGCACACAGAGGATGGTTTTAAAGTCTCTTCCAATCCCCAGCCCTGTAACTTTATATCGTCTCATATTTTATGTAAACAACTTCTATGTCCAGGACATTTTTAGGTTTTATAGTGGAGCCCAGTTTAAACCTTGCCAAAACAGCCTGTGTAAATACTAGAGCTATGACAATAGCCAGTTTTAGATTTCTTTTCTAAAAGGCAGTTGTCTTTTTCTAAAGAAGCATACTTTTGCTGGAGCATGCATGTCTAACTTTCAGGAGTACAGTTATGGTAGCAACCTTTTCCCACATATTTCATATTTTCTTTTTTCTTCAAAATAATTGGTGAGTCAATTGTATGGAAAACACACACATACACACACACACCCCACACACAACAAACTGTTCAAACAAGGCTTCTTTCTATGCGGAAGAACACTTCACAAATATTATCAGACTCCATCTGGCAAAAAGACTAAATACGAATGAGAACATCAAACCTAACCCACTTCATTAATGCCTCTGTGTCATGAATTCTATGCGTGGCTGCCTGTGGAGACTATTCAACAGCTGCAGCTGCAGTGGAATGCAATGACCCCGCCTTATGATGGGTGGGTGGTGAGGGTCATTTCGAGCACAGAAGAATAATATTCCAAGTCTCCACTGGCTCCTTATTGCCAGCTATCTCAGCACTATTTAAGGAGCTGGTTTAGATTTATAAGACACTGAACAGCTTGGCCTCTATATACTTTATGGCTATTTAATATATTGTTTTTGAAATGCACCTCTGTAATACACAGTAAACATTAACATAGAAGCACTATTCAGGCATTGCTGGAGCGAAGAGGCAACATGGATACAGCAGGACTGTGGGGTCACATGTTTAGCTGTGCCCTCAAGGTCGCGTGGCTCCTCCCAACCCCTCATATGATCAAGGTGAACTTTGAGGCTGTGGGCTGTGGAAGATGGCAGCTCTGATTTCAGTGGGGCTGTGAATCCATTCTGGGTTTCAGTCAGAACCAGCTAGAGCTCTAAAGGAGCTATGCAAGGTGCTGAACCCTATCCCCAAACTAGCTTCAGCACTTTGGAATGCTCCTTTAGAGTTCTGGCTGGTTCTGACTGACAGCCAGAATGGATTCACAGCCCCACTGACATTAGAGCCACCAGCCTCCACTGGCTGGAAGGAACCTTGAGTAGTCAGGTTCAAAACTGCACAGGGAGTTTCCACAGAGAAAAAAGGCCATCCCCTGAAACGTTCTTCCTGAACATGTGAGGAGCCATGACAAGCCACGTAACTTCAGGGGCTGAATGAAATATGCGGCCCCACAGGGCTATAATGTTTAAAGTATGTGTTTAATATGAGTGCAGGCTCTTGATAAACCCGTGGCTGTACTTGTAAGTCTCATGGTTTCTAAGGGTTCTGTGTGAGGCTGGCCTTAGTACAGGGTAAGGAACCTTTTTGTGGTCCGGCAACCCATTTAGGGCGTCGAATGGCACTTGCATGGAGCTCTTTGCCTCCTTCTGCACAGACAAATGTAAAAGTGGGCAGGGATGATATCAAGGGAGGAGAAAGGGGTGGCAGAGGCGGGGGGGGGGGGCTTAGCAGACATTCCTCCACAGGTTGGATCTGGAACACCTGCAGGCTGAATGCAGCAGACAGGCTGGAGGTTCCCTGTCGCCTGAGTATTTCCTTCCACAGCCACTCTGCTTTCCATTACAGCTGCAAAGTTCAAACAGGTGAGCTTTTCTGAGAGAACTCTCCACCCCCAAGTAAGAATGCAGAGGACAAGTCAAGAGGCAACTTCCGTGACTGCTCTGAGAGGCTAAAAGCCTTTCTGTCTTCATGACAGCACCGTTACAGAAAGTGTTGGGAATCATCTTCTTTAAGCAAAGATTATACTGTCCAGGGATGGTTATGAAGATTCTTAATAAACTCCTTTTTGCCTTTGGGCCAGGGAATACTTTCCACGTCAACATCTGCTAAGGATTCCCTTTTCATCTGCCATGGAATCCCTGAGCATTGCAGTGCACTCCAGGGCATATTCTAGTGTGCCCACTCAGTTCACATGAGCAATGATGAAGCTTGTTGAACCTCACCATTGAACTGGGCATTGTGATCTTTTCACAAGCTTTCCTGCCAGTGGAGGCTGGTGGCTCCAGTGTCAGTGGGGTTGTACATCCGCTCTGGGTTTCAGTCAGAACCAGCCAGCACCCTAAAGGAGCTATTCGAGGTGCTGAACACAAAATGGGGTCAGCACCTTGGGTAGCTGCTGTAGAGTTCTGACTGGTTCTGTCTGAAACCCAGAGCGAATTGTCAGACCCACTGACATCGGAGCCACCAGCCTCCACTGTTTCCTGCCATGACTAATATTTTCATTCAGGAACCCCTGAAAAGCTTTTGAGGATGCCAGAGTTCTCTGGGCCACTGTTTGAAAACCAATGTTTAATTCTAATCTGCATTTTAGTATATTTTATCATTGTTATCTGCCTTAAGACAAATGGATTGGTCATTTTTATTGACAATAAAGATACCTTTCGTATAGTTCATAATACCTGTAGTAAATGTTTCTCAGCATTTGGTATCCCCTGGAAACAACTGGCTCAAAATATACATAAATATTATCTTCATTTTTACAGTAATTCAATTCTCCAGCCCATTAGGTTTCCAGATGTGTTGTCAACTATGTGCCCCTTGGCAGTGCAAAATTATTATTATTATTATTTATTTCATTTCTATACCGCCCAATAGCCGAAGCTCTCTGGGCGGTTCACAAAAATTAAAACCAAACAACACACAATAAAACAATTTAAAATATACAGAACATTAAAACCACAATATAACAATACAACCACAATAAAACCTAGCAGCAGTACAGGAGTTTAAAATGCAGATTTAAAACAGCAAAGATAAAAATTTAGAAAGCTAAAATGCCTGGGAAAATAAAAAGGTCTTCACCTGGCGCCAAAAGGAGTACAATGTAGGCACCAGGTGAACCTCGCTAGGGAGCTCATTCCAGAGCCGGGGTGCCACAACAGAAAAAGCCCTCCTCCTAGTAGCCACCCGCCTCACTTCCTTTGGCAGGGGCTCACGGAGAAGGGCCGCTGATGATGATCTTAAGGTCCGGGCAGGCACATATGGGAGGAGGCGATCCTTCAGGTAACCTGGCCCCAAGCCGTTAAGGGCTTTGAATGTTAACACCAGCACTTTGAATCGGGCCCGGAAATGGACTGGCAGTAGGTATGACTATTATCAAGACTCAAGGGTACAGTCAGGCCTTGACTGGGGTTCAGCCTTTGTGCCACCACTGACTTCTAAAAAGGGAGGGTACCAAAGGAAGGCTAGTTGGACCTATAAGAGCCTCCTGAAGATAACTATGCTAATGCAGGTCATGTGACAAAGCCCGATATCTATAAGAGCTTTCAGGTCATTTATCCTGTTTTAGTTTAATCAACAAACGGGTTTTGTTTGTTCCTGCTCCTTTTAACAAACTCAGCCTGCCACATTTTATCTCACTGAGCCTTGTCTTGTCTCATATCTTTATCTTGGACATTGCTACCTGAAAAGTACCCCATTCATCTGACAGAAGTTGCCTCTGACTGTCTGACAAGGATCTGAAGCCAGAATGTATATGCTCCATTTCAATCAGGCTTCAGGCCTGGTTATAGGGATGGACGAAAGGGACTTACGTGGTCCCGCAGATTGCTTCGCGGTGGGGGTGAGGCGCTTCGGTTCTCCCCCCGAAGTTCAGGCAAGGGGGGGGAGGCACCCCGCCTCGCCCGGCCGAAATTCAGGCCAGGGGGGAGGCGCCCCATCCCTCACCGCCAAAATTCAGGCCGGGGAGGAGCGCCCCATCTACCCGGCCGCGAAAAAAAAAAGGAAAGTAAAAAAAAAAACACACACACCCGTGATGGGCTACGTAACGATTTACATAGCCTATCACGGCTAGATTTCCAAAGTCAGCCATGATAGGCTATGTAAATCGTCATGTAGCCTATCACGGGTGACTTTGGAAAAAAAAAAAAGCATGTACGCAAATGGCGGCGGCCTATGGGCGCCGCCATTTGCGTTCCTTATTTGGTCCCGGTCGTCTACGTAAAGATTTTCTTTAAATCTTTACGTAGACTACCGGGACCAAATAAGGAACGCAAATGGTGGCGCCCATAGGCCGCCGCCATTTGTGTACGCACTTCTTCTTTTTTTTTTTCAAAGTCACCCGTGATAGGCTACGTAACGATTTACGTAGCCTATCACGGCTGACTTTGGAAAGCTAGCCGTGATAGGCTACGTTAATTGTTACGTAGCCTATCACGGTGTTTTTGGGTTTTTTTTACACTTTGTAATGGCGGCGGTGGCAGCCGGTCAGAAGACCGGCTGCCGCCCCCGCCTCCGACAAAAGGCCGACTAACCGCTGCCGGGACCTGCTGCCGGGAGGGACATTCGCACAAGGTAAGTCCCATCCCGGGGGGGGCGGGGGGCCAGCGGAGAATTTCACCACCAATTTTTTGGGGGGCGAATGTGTTGGCATTCGGCCTCCCGGAGATTCGTGGAGAAATTCTCCGCCATCCCTAGTTTTGGAACGGAAACTGCCTTGGTCACCCTGTGGGATGACCTCTGCCGGGCAAGGGATGAGGGAGGGCGACCCTATTAATTCTTCTGGACCTCTCAGCAGCTTTCGATACCATCAACCATGGTATCCTTCTGGATAGGTTGTCTGGGTTGGAGTTGGAGGCACTGCACTGCAGTGGTTCTGCTCCTACTTGGATGGCTGATTCCAGAAGGTGGTGCTGGGGGGATTACTGCTCTGTGCCATGGCAATTGTGCCATGGAGTTCCACAGGGCTCTGTTTTATCCCCCATGCTGTTTAACATCTACATGAAACTGCTGGGGGAGGTTATCCGGAGCTGTGGGCTGAGGTGCCATCAATATGCAGATGACACCCAGCTCTACCTCTCTTTCTCATCAAGCCGAGGTGAGGCAGTGGCTGTTCTGAATCAGTGCCTGGGCACGGTAATGGACCGGATGAGGGCCAATAAACTCAAACTCAATCCAGACAAGACAGAGGTTCTGTTAGTGGGTGGTTCGTCTGCCCGGCTAGGTGATATTCAACCTGTTCTGGAGAGGGCTGCACTCCCCCTAAAGGATCACGTTCATAGTTTGGGGGTGCTCTTTGATCCAGAACTGTCACTTGAGACTAGGGATGTATGAAAGGGACTTACCTGGTCCCGCAGCTTGCTTCGTGGTGGGGGGGAGGCGCTTCGGTTCTCCCCCCGAAGTTCAGGCCAGGGGGGGAGGCACCCTGCTTCGCCCGGCCGAAATTCAGGCCGGGGGGGAGGCGCCCCACCTCGCCTGGCCAAAATTCAGGCCGGGGAGAAGCGCCCCGTCTCCCCGGCCACGAAATACAAAAGTAAAAAACAAAACAAAAAGCCCCACACCCGTGATAGGCCACGTAACGATTTACGTAGCCTATCACGGCTGACTTTGGAAATCTAGCCGTGATAGGCTACGTTAATCGTTACGTAGCCTATCACGGGTGTTTTTTTGTTTTTTTTACTTTATTTTGTAATGGCGGCGGCAGCAGCCGGTCGGAAGACCGGCCGCCGCTCCCGCCCCCGACGAAATGCCCCCAAACTCCCGCCGGGACCCGCCGCCAAGAGGGACATTCGAGGGAGGTAAGTCCCATCCCGGGGGGGGCGGGGGGGGCAGAAAATTTCACCAACAATTTCGGGGGGCTGAATGCGTTGGCATTCGGCCTCCCCGAGATTCGTGGAGAAATTCTCCGCCATCCCTACTTGAGACACAGCTGAACTCAGTGGCACGGAGCACTTTTTATCAGCTTAGGCTGGTATACCAACTACGCCCTTATCTGGACAGAGATAGCCTAGCTACAGTTATCCATGCTCTGTTAACTTCTCGTCTGGATTACTGCAATGCGTTATACGTAGGGCTGCCTTTGAAAATGGTCCGGAAACTTCAGCTGGTCCAAAATAGGGCAGCAAGATTGTTAACAGGGACTGGCCTGTGAGCTCATATTACGCCAGTACTTTTTCAGCTGCACTGGCTGCCAGTCCATTTCCGGGACCGATTCAAAGTGCTGGTATTAACATTTAAAGCCCTTAACGGCTTGGGGCCAGGTTATCTGAAGGATCGCCTCCTCCCATATGTGCCTGCCCGGACCTTAAGGTCATCCTCAGCGGCCCTTCTCTGTGAGCCCCTGCCAAAGGAAGTGAGGCGGGTGGCTACTAGGGGGAGGGCTTTTTCTGCTGTGGCACCCCAGCTCTGGAATGAGCTCCCTCCCTAGTGAAGTTCACCTGGCACCGACATTGTATTCCTTTCGGCGCCAGGTGAAGCCCTTTTTATTTTCCCAGGCATTTTAGCATTTTTAGCTTTCTTTCTAGACTTTTAGCTTTGCTGTTGTAAATCTGAATTTTAAATTCCTGCACTGCTGCTAGGTTTTATTGTGGTTGTATTGTTATGTTGTGGTTTTAATGTTCTATATATTTTATATTGTTTTATTATATGCCGTTTGGTTTTAATTTTTGTGAACTGCCCAGAGAGCTTCAGCTATTGGGCGGTATAGAAATGAAATGAAATGAATGAATGAATGAATGCTGACTTCATCCACTGCATATGGGACCATGCCATGCCGCACATGCAAAGTCTGTGACCTTAAGTGGTGCCAAAAGGGGGGCGGAGCAGGGCAAATGCTTACCTACAAATTGCCCTGCTCACCCCTTGTCCTCCCCTCTGCTGGCAGACATCCATTGCATAGTGTAGTTCCCATTCATATTGCTTATGTTGGCTGGATCTCAGGTAGACCACACTAAATGGTTTATGAGCAAGTGGTTCACCCCCTTTGCTAATGGAACTACTTGGTATATATATTCTGTTTCAGTGCCAGCCAGTCAAGATGGCTTTCTCTAGGCACTGCCACGATTTAGTCAGAAGTTATGGAAGTGGTGTATTAGCAAAGGGGCCAGCCCCACTTCTTCATAAATCTCTTGGTACATTCAGTTTGAGAAGACAAACAGTGTTTGTCCTGTGTTTAAGACAACAGGAAAAAGGCAGAGGGCAATGCCTCAGCTTCTGTCATGGTAATATTATTCCAAATTAAGATCTTCTTCGCACAACCAGGAGATGAAAAAGTAAACCTGTTTCTGGACTGGACCACTTCAGACTGCAGGTGGAATCTTGCATTATTGACTGCTCCTCCATTATATAGACGAAGACGAAGTCCTGAACATGGACAACTAGCAGAGAGAAGGGTCCCAGCCTCAGCTCTGAGAAATAGGTATGTACAGTTAAGGGGTTGAAGACCATAAGGTGAAAGGGGCACTTTGCTCCCGGGCCACTGTAACGCCTTTCTGGTTTGTGACATATTGGCTGCTTCTGCTCCCATATAGTCCATCTTTTCTCCACAGTCATGGGAAGTAGAAATTTCCTATATTTCTACAAAAACTGAGAATTCTGAATATACTTCCAAATTTTGCCCAGACATATTAGGTCCTGCATTGTGCACTATGCTATATAAGCTGGCAAATATAGTTTACACCACTGTAAGACTATCATCACTAAACAAAACCCACAGCAGCTGGGGAAACTGTCACTATATCCAATAATCATGCTCAATATCTCTGTAAGCAAGCATGTCTATCTGCCAACTTCCTTCTGCTCAATTGCTTTACCAGCATGGGCAAAAAAGGTACCATCAGGATCTTGGAAAGTCTGAGAAACCTATGACTTTTGCACAGAACACACAACTCCCAAAATGCAGCATCATGCTAGTAACAGTAGAAAGAGAAAGGATTGCTCAATTCCGATTAAAGAGCCATTTTGACATCTGCATTTTGTAGGCTAATCCTCACTTCCATCTCCACTTATTTGCATGTTTCAAAATTACACGTTTAAGCCATGCTGCAGTTTTCAAATGTTCCTACTATTTAGTGCACATAATGCTTATGACTATGCTTCCTGGAAATAAATGACTACCATTTTCACTTACGCTTATTTCCAGCACTCACAACATCCTTTGGTGGTAACCATTTTGTATCTACAGACAGAATTCAGTCCTGCGTTTTGTTTTCCCTTGTCATACTAGCAGCATAAAGTTAATCCAGTCTATTCCAAGCCAAGCAAAAAGGAACTGGAGTGTAATGTTCTTCAGGCTCTGCACATGTTGTAAACAACTCCTGAAGGTCAACTACAGTTCATATTTCTTTCTTTTATGACACATCTAGGCACCATTTATGGCAAATTTTCTATTTTTCAATGGCTGAGTATATTTCTGCTTCACATGCTTTTTTCTGCTCTGATTCCAAAGGGTTGGCGACACATGCCACCAGACCCTTGTTTTGCTATATCTGTAATCAGGACCTCTGGGGACAAGTATTTTCAGAGGAAAGAAATATCCTTGCCCTTGAAAGAGAGCCTTCAAATTGCCATTTACTTTATTTGCAGTAGCACTGCACCAATGTGAACCACAAGCTGTTTCAGTGATGTATTTATCCTTAAACTGCTCAAGTTTGTTGTGCTTGGGTCAAGCAGGACCACAAACCTATAGGAGGAAGCAAAGAGTAAAGTAAACTACCTGTTGTCATTTCTTTATTGCTCTGAGGGAACAGGAAAGAGACCTACCTGCAGTAAAAGCAGCTGCTCCAAAGGTTTTAAAGGAACCATACATCACTAGGATCCTTGAAAACTAAAAGCCTAAAGCTGGGTCAGGGGGTCCTTTTTCAAATTTCACAAATGCTCCCAATGGTCTCCATCTGTGTGTGCACTATATCTATATGAGGAACCTATGCTCAGTAAGACTGGATACTTTCTAGGGTCAAGAGTTCTTTAGAGGCTAATTGAGTACTCCTCTATTTACCCTAGTCCAGACCCATTTTCAGTCTCTTCTCAGCTCCTTTCCCAAGAGAGAGAGAGAGAGAGAAAGAGAGAGAGAGAGAGAGGGAAGAGCACCTCCAAGATGGTGCTAGGCACAGACACAGTTTTTTTTCTAGTGTGGGGTGAAGAACCTCAGGCCTGGGGGCCAAATCCAGCCCACCTGGGGTTCCATAGATGGCCCCACCCCTGCCCCCTACCCCCACCCCTTTCCCCCAAGCACCAATCATTTGGTTGTTTCCCAGCTTTTTGCCATTCCCCCCCCCCATTTTAAAAGATTGAAATACCCTTCTTTTATCATACCTTTCCAAGACATTTATTGTAAGCTCATGATTCCTCACTCACTATAGTTTGTGGGTGCTTTACATGACATCCTCCTCCTCCAGGGCCTCTGCCGTGCTCTGCAACCAGGATTGAGGGGTGGGGGGTTCCTAATGAGGAAAGTCTGGTACATCCTGAATGGCAGCATGAAACCCTGATGCATTTCCATATTTCCACTGTACCAAAGCACCATCTAGTGGTTGTGTAATGAAATATTTAGAAAGGTAGAGAAGGACCCTCCTCCCGCAAAAAACACACACATAAAGGAGCCAATCTTAATTCCACAAAGAATCAGGAAGCAGAAGCCTCAGTAGAGTGGTGGGTTAAAAGCCTCCAGTAGAAAAGCCCTTCATTATTGGCCGTAACAGCTTTAAACTACAATATGCTGGTAATTTTTGTATTTTTGGCCCCACCCCCTTTGCCTCTGGCCCCGATTAAGTGTCTGCTTGATGCGGCAATCAGGGTGAAGGTAGTGATGCAAGTTAGTTCAAGTTGAATGTATTAACTGCCTTAGCTGTAGGGCGTTAGCAATTCTACACAGCCAGTACAAAACCAATCCAAACCACAAAAAGCCTTTCATGATTCTGAAGTTCCTCAGGCGAAGCAAGCTTCTAACAGCAGCTCATCAACATTATAGTAACAGCATAGACCATCCATTTTTAATCCACTGGTTAGGTGAAAGCAGTCTGCACATGTTCAACGGACTTTTTCTGTCTCCAGAGACAAGTGTGTGTAAGGGAGATATCTCAGTAATCGTTTCTACTTGAGTCATCTCCAAAGCCAGGAACTCACCCTACATGTAAGCTGAGAGATCACAGTTGCTGGCTGTGCAAATATTTGTGATCTCAGAGACACATTTTCCACAGCCTAGTCTCATTATAATATTTTTTTTTCAGTTGTGCAAGCCTTCCTAGATATCCTTGAGTGTGGGTTCATACAAGCAACCGTTTTGTGTGGACTGGAGGCTCATAGATTGTGGCCAGTATTGTGAGGATTGGTGAATGTGATGTGGGTCACATAGTCCTGTTCTCCTCCTCCAATTTGTACAAGCTCTCTCTGCTGCTCCCAAGTCAGGACTCCCAACAAGCAAGTGTACTGTGTGAAGCAGGAACTGCTGGATCTTGGCCATGGCAACCGAAGACTGGAAAAATATGCATTCCCTGAAGTCACAGAAATTCAGCCACTGACAAAGAGGCCTCACAGTCTAGTTGGTGACAGGTAGTTTTTAGCCCATTATGAGCATTTCAGCATGGAACCTCAACTCATAAATTGAATAATAAATAAATGAAGGATGAATGTAAGCATTGTGGAGATTGTTGTTTGCTCCCATGACCATTTTTCACCAAATTTGGCTCCCCATTGGACCAGCCCCAACTGGACCAGCCCCAAGAGGTTTACCATGTCAGCCCCTCATCTCCCTAGTCCAACCATGCACCAAATGGCAGCCTGCCATGCAAACTAGCTGGGGGTCAGAAATAATAGGGCAGGCAGGCAACTGTAGCAAACTGTGCTGTTGTGCAGTCTGGTTCAGCTGTAAATCCGGACAGGAATGTCCAGGAAGGGCAGGCATATTAGATAGACAATGCTATTCTGACCAGGAAGAGTGTGCCAGACCTACAGGCAATTATTAGCCCTGTTCAAGCATCCTTGGCTGGGAGACCACTTGTGTATCTTGAACTGCTTTGAGGAAGAAATGGAAATGCTGTTTTTAGAGTAGCCCTATTCAGGTGTTCGCCTGCACGTGGGAGGGCTTAAAGTGGGTAGGGGGACAGGGCTGTGCATGCTGGGTCCGCCTCCTACATCTCCTGGAGCACGGGCCCCACTCTGCTCCGTTCACACTTGACCATGTTGAATTGGCAAGCTCTGAAAGAGAATTCTACCGCACGGTTGTGGAGCTTGCTTTACCAGGGTTCCCAGCTGTATGTAAAGTTCTACTTGCATTCAAGCTAATGTGAGTAGAACTCCCTTTCAGACCTTACTGATTCAACACAGCACAGTCTGAACTGAGAGGGACAGGATCCACATGCTGGGAGACACAGTGAGGGGGCCACCTTGCATGGCTCCATCCGTCTACCCACTTTAAGCCTTCACATGGTCAGGCAAATGCCTCAAGAGGACTACTCTAAAAAAAGTGTTTCCATTTCTTCCTCAAAGCAGTTCAAGATACATAGCTGGTCTCCCAGCCAGGTAGTGGTGAAGTCCAGAGCTACTTAGGGCCAAACCAGATGACCTGGGAACAGCCATCTTTTTTCTTCATGTGCCTGCCCCATTCATATATAAAGCAAGGGTGGGGTAATCTTTACAACAAAAGGTGTGCACAGGTAAGCCAGACTGGGGGAAAATGTGCCTGAAGGAATGGGGTTTTAGTCCTGCTTTGAATAGACTCATTGAAATGAATGGGACTTAAGTTCACCTAACACTGGATACAACCCATGGACTGTGGGTAGGAACTGCTGGCAATGGTACAGCTAGGTAAGTTAGGCCAGGGACTTACTGTTCTTATGGACCCCCCCCCGCGCTTTAGTTGACCATGTGTACCATACAACTAAAATGTCTCTTCTTCCCCCCATCATGCCATGCCATGCTTTACAACTGCTTCTACATTCCTGCTAAGTTAGAGCAAACATCATCATCTTAAAAAATGTCAACCCTGATCGAAAAGAAATATTGTGAGCATACACAGTTTCACATTTGAAACTCAAGGAATAAAACTGTGTTTGCTCCTGCTGCCCTGATGCGAAACACATTTACTTTGGAATAAGCACCATTTTGTTGTAGAAAGAGATAACGTATTCCTAAAGTAAAAATAATAAAATGAGCATCTGTAATCAAGTACATGGCCTAGCTGGCCACCCTTGACTATAAAAAGTTTTTGTGTTTCTTTAAATAAGAAGACAGAAAGGATGCTGCAGTGAGCATCAGCCCTGGCACATCCATGCCAGTCCAGGACCTGACACCAGGCCTGACTGCCATTTCTCCCATCACCGACCACTTTGTGGGTGGTCATTTGTCGGGAGATTGGCCTACAGGGCCCTGGACTTCAGCCCCAAGGTCCAGCCCTGGCTGCACCATTGACAACAGGGGAGGCGGGACAGTTCAGTTCTCTATTAGAGCCACTTCCCCTCCTTGGGCTTTATTAAGGGCTTCTTCACACGGAGCTTTTATCCTGCTATTGAGATTGCTCCTCACGGAAGTTTGCGGGTCATCATCAACCTCCAAGGCACATCCAGAGGTATGTCCTGGT
This sequence comes from Heloderma suspectum, assembly GCF_057233095.1. Taxonomy (NCBI): domain Eukaryota; kingdom Metazoa; phylum Chordata; class Lepidosauria; order Squamata; family Helodermatidae; genus Heloderma; species Heloderma suspectum. Next base: position 333,200,493 of record NC_139458.1, read on the forward strand.
TATTCCATGTTAAAAAGATCTGGAAAAAAATGAGGTATAAAAAAAAACTCTGATTGTTATGCTATTAAACCAGCTACTAGATGGCGCTGTTTCATTGAGTTCTATTAAAATTAAAAACTTCCCCTCTCAGCAATCATGTGGTTGCCATCTGGGAGCCCGCTGTAAATGTGGAAATGCTCCACAATGGTAGGTCTGCAGGTTTTTTCTTTAATGTAAAGTCAGCCTAAGGCTAAGTGATTAGAACAGAGACTTTGAACAATCAAGGCTACCCCCTTCCACATCTACTTTATCCTTTCGTTGCAAAGGTAAAACTGTAGCAGGTGTTTCCAGACCTTTGCCAAATACAAAATCCAGGTGGTGTGACTGAGCTGGTTTGTCCTTCCCTAAACCCACCCATGAAGGTCTGGAATGACAGAGTTGCAGTGGGATGTTGCACTATTATACAGTTACAGTAGTTGCAGTAAAGCCTGACATTTTGTGTGTGCAAGTGAAGAATCCATGCTTCTATACTTAATGGCATCTTTATTAAGGCAGAGGGGGACACCCACCTAGAATTACCATCTTATTGCCAGCACAGTTCTACCATTAACTTTTTAAAAATGTTATGGGTTTGAGTCAGCAACTCTGAAACTGAATTTTCCTCCCTTAAGGGAATGATGAAAAACACAGGGGGGGAAAAATTCAATCTAGTGCTAAGAATTTATATGACAAGCGTTGGCTAGAAGGGATTCTTTCCTTTTTTTTAACTGACACATTACAAATCCCTAAAAATACAAGCTGAGGGAGGCTATGCCAAGAAATCTTGATGACTAAAAGAGAGAGAGAGAGAGAGAGGAAGATTAAGGGCTCTGTTACTCAATGATCTGTCTGATGCCAAGGCTGGAAACTGGTCACATCTTAAATGAATGACTTGGGCCAGAGTATCACTTGTCGATATACCAGGGATCTTTGGAGTAGGATGACCAGGTGCTAAGGAGGGTAATGTTCCTGTACTGTTAATAGGATCAGGATTTGCAGCCTGAGGGCCCAATTCACTTTAGGAGAAGCTGTCAGGGGCTTCATTCCAGCGATTGGCGGGGTCAAAGGATGCAGGGCCCAAACACCAGCATATTAGAGCTTAAAGGTCTTACTGCCAGTAACTCAGCCTTAGGAGAGGCAGTTCAGGCTTTTTGAATGGGGGAAATGGTGCACACACTGGCAAACCACCAAATGACTAGCAATCAGGGGAAAAGGCATGGGGCAGGGGAAGGGGACATGGCCATCTGGAAAACCCCAGAGGCCTGGATTGAGATCCCGGCTGGCCAAGATTTGGCTTGTGGGCCTGAGGTTCAATATGCCTGAATTGGAGAATGAGTTGCAGTAAAATTTCTGGGCTGAATTAAGGATAGCTAGAGACAGGGGTGAGGTATCGATAGGAGGCTTATGGAAGACAGAAGAATATTTGATAAGTGAGGAGTTGACACCGCAGAGGAAATCTTTCATCGTTTTTCTGTCTCGTCACAACTTTGGCTAATAAAGGCCTACGTTTGCCCTTGAGATTTTGTACCAATCTGATAGCCCTAACCTAAATCTCCATTCGCTACAAAGATGTTAAGCCATTCAATGTGCCGGAGAACTGATTCTGGATTCGGGAGCTATAAGTTCAACTCCCAAAGGAGACTTCTGTCAGGACCAGAAGTCAGGCAAAGTCCATGTAGAATTCTTTTTGAATTCACAGCCCCTGTTCTGAACAACATCGCTATTTCTTACCTATCTATATATTAACACGGAGCACAACTTTTTGTTCACTCTCTTTCGATCCCTAAATATATTCTGATTGAGTTTGGAACAGTCTCAAAATAAAGCTTCCAATGCCTAGATTTGCAGAAAAATAACCATACCCCCGAAAATAAATCAACAGCTTCGCACTTAATTGTTAAAGTTCATAATAATTTGTATTGCGGAGCCAAATGGGTAGGTAATACACGATCACATGCATTCACTATTGATGTCTACAATTTCAGAAAAATATATGTTTTTAAAAATTAGTTGAAACGTCGATAATTAAATGTTAAAGTTTTTAATTTAGGCACGGTCTCACTCCTCGCTGTATTGTGATGCAATTACCTTGCAATGCTGATCTATGTATGCTCCCCAGCACAGCTAATGCTCCCCACATTACCTCAGTCAAAACCTGTCCAGGGGGTTTCCCCCACCAAATTCCAGTAATGGGTGGGGCCAGAGCCAAAAGTGGGTGGAGCCAGAGAAAAACTGGGTAGAGCTACAGAATACAACAAGGGGAAAAAGACATTTGCATCCAGGCATTCTCCTTCACCAATTTGCATGAGCCCCACTTTTTATTCAGAATTAATCAATAATTGTAGTTAGAGTAATTAATATTGGCAACCTGGGGTGGGGCCAATTAAGGGGCGTGGCCTTGGAAGAGCCTGGAGAGCTGGATTGGGAGACCAGAGGTTCCGCATCCCTAACTCTACTGCATGTGATAGGATGTATGCCAGGGGTGCTGAATCTCTTTCAGCTCAAGGACTGAATCCAATTTTGGAGAAGCTCTCGGGCAGGGATGTACAAAAGTCACTTACCTTTTCGAAGGGTGATATTTGTGGTGGGGGGGAGGCGCTCTGTCCCTCCCCCCGAAATTCTGGCTGGGGGGGAGGCGCTCCGTCCCTCCCCCCCGAATCCTGGCCGGCCGGCTCCGCTCCGCAGGGATTCTGTGGAGCCGCCGGCTGGCTCCACCAGCAGCCGGGCATCCGGCCGCTGGCTAGCAGGGATGCAAATGTTTTTTGCAAATGGATGCAAATGCAGGGATGCAAATGCAGGGATGCAAACGTCCCTGCAGTCAGCCGTGATAGGCTACGTAAATGTTTATGTAGCCTATCACGGTGTTTTTTTAAAATCTAGCCGTGACAGGCTACGTAAATCTTTACGTAGCCTATCACGTTTTTTTTTTTAAACTGGAAATGGCGGCGGCGGCAGCTGGTCGGAAGACCGGCTGCCGCCGCCACCGCACCGCCGCCAGAGCCACCGCTGGAGCCGCCGCCAGGAAGATCCGCCCAAGGTAAGTCCCGTCCCGGGGGGGGGGGCAGACCGTTCCGCCACCGATTTCAGGGGGCCGATTGCGCTGGCATTCGGCCTCCCCGAGATCCGTGGCGGAATTCTCTGACATCCCTACTCTTGGGGGCCGTATTCCAGCAGTGGGCAGAACCAAAGGCAAAGAGGGGGCCCAAAAGACCAAAACTTCAAGCCTATTGTAGCTTAAAGCCCTTAACTGCCAGTCACTAAGCCTTAGGAGAAGCATTTCAAGCTTTTAGAATGGGGAGAAAACTGCACAAAAGCTGGGAAACCACCGAACAATCAGTGGTTGGCGAAAAGGGTATGTGGCCATCTGCGGAAACCTGAAGGGTCGGACTGGGACCTGAAGCAGGCCGGATTTGGCCCCAGGTCTGTGATTCTGCATCTCTGATGTGTGCAATCCGCAGTGTCCCTGTCTAGGGAGAATGTATGGTGTATCTCCTTCAGATACAGAAAGACATTTTCTTAGTCTACTATTACTACAAGTTCTTGGTGCCACCAGTTACGAAGATATCAGAACATACAATGGGGTAGTATATGATACTTTTAAAGAAGCAGCTCAAGGAGGTAATTTACTAATTGAAGATGCAGAATGGCAAAGATGGGAGCCAGTGTGGTGTAGTGGCTAGAGTGTTAGACTAGGAGTCGGGAGATCCGGGTTCTAGTCCCCACTCAGCCATGGAAGCGCACTGGGTGACTTTGGGCCAGTCACAGACTCTCAGCCCAACCTACCTCACAGGGTTGTTGTTGTGAGGCTAAAATGGAGAGGAGGAGGATTATGTACACCGCCTTGAGTTCCTTAAAGAGGAAAAAAGGCAGGATATAAATGTAATAAATAATAATAAATAATGTTTAGAGATAAATAAATAATGATAAAATCCATATTTAGTACTTGAATTAACACTTTGAATTCTTTACATGCACTTCCGTTATGAAATCTTTCACTGTATGATATATATTAAAATGTGAAGTGATTCCTTTAGCACTCAATATCTCGAGTTCCACTTGACCTATTTACATATATATATTTAAAGGATTTACCACACAGATTTGGCAAAAAAAACCCAAAAATCACTTTTGGGGCCAATTTCATCAAAATAATTGGAAAAATATGTTTTCCTATTATGTGTAGCTCCAAAACTGTGGGTCATAGCAATTTCCGTTTTGTTTTTTAAAAATGCTTTCAGAACTGAACAACTTTATCTCTCACCATACCAGTCTATCTCTAATGGTTTTAATACAAATTGAATACAAAGTTGTGAAATCTCAAGATCGGGTAAAGCAACTGATTAACGAAGTTACTAAGTCATAAGTTACACACACTGGTTGTGAAATTTTTCACAACAGATACAGCTAGTACAAAATAAATACACATACACACACTTCCACAACACCAACTGCAGTGGGTTTTAGTTAGCTTGTGACTGTAACACAAGCATTCTGCACAGAAAAATGCAATTATTCTAGATTTTATAAAAACTATTAGCACAACATTTCCATCCCAAAATTTGTATCCCAAAATTACTTTAAAAAGAAAAGGAGGAGCAAAAATAAAGAAGTTAATATAAAAAGAATAAACATCTGCTTTTCACAGGCTTACCTAGCTTTTATGATGAGCAGAATTCAAATTCCGTTGTGGAGGTCTCTTTGTTTTTGCTTCTTTTGTGATTTGTACTTTGGCAGAATAAGGGTGGCTGGTTTCCCTTCTTTCAAGCAACTAGTCTTCAGTGTTTTTACAGCAGTGCTTACTACAGAAACTATAGCTCTTGAAATTCTTATCTTGGGAGGATGGACAAAATAAAACAAACTGAAAATAATGCTACAATGAATGGTAAAATGATGAAAAAGGTCTACAGCACAAAGAACAGTGTGAAAAGGAAGACAAGTTTAAATATTGTTGTGTAAGAAAGGGATGAAAATAATACAAGGATGAGAATAAGTAAAATGATAGGCTGGAACATCTGGGAAAGTAAATACAAAGACAAGATAATGCTATATTAATGAAACAACAAACTTAACATTTTAAGACGAAAAGCATCAACATTTGCGGCCTAGCCTTGCAAAGATTCTGTATGTCAGGCCATGATTGGTATTAGTGGATCAGGTTCTCAAAAGAACTAATGTCACTACTGCTTTTGTCTTAGAAATAAACACTCATTAATGTACAAGTTCACTTTGAAGCAAGCTGTATGTGCTTGGGTGTAAACTAACTAAAAAATGTAAAGATGAAAAAGCTATCATGCTTTTTTGATTTTGCCAGCTCATGCAATTTAATTTCACTCTTCAGTTTTATTCATTTCATCGCAGTAGCGAAATAGCATTATATTTGCAATATCTATGATTTACTGATGGAAGAAATGTTAAAAGTCTCTTTATCTATAGTAATAAAAAAGGATGCCAGTGTCTGTCTATCAGCACCATAGTTCCAAGACTGTGACACCTAAAAACCTGAAATATGGCATGCATACTAAGGCGACCGTAAGGATATGCACACTAGGGTTATTTGGGTTTTACAATGCATTAATTAATTTTAATTAATGTAAATGTATCTATGTGTTTGAAGTCTGCAATACCATCTTCGGTTACAATGTGGCAGACTTCCCTAACTAGAGCATAGCTTTGCAGTCAATAAAGTTTGAAGCTGGGAGGGTATTTGAAGGGACAGAATTATAGGGCTGCCCCCCCCCCGCTGTGGGGCAAGCCCCTCTGAGGGGAATGAAGTGGGCAGACCCCTCCCTCAGGGGGCTATAGGGTGCACCATGGCAGGGGCCATGCCTAGGGGTGCCAGCGGGTGTGGCTTCACTCAGATGGGTTGGAGATGTCCAACTCTGACAGCTGGATAACTTTGCTTGAAGGCTTTGGTGTGTCAAACTAAGGCCTAGTCCAGCTGGTGCAAAGCTGGGTCTATTTGCTGTCCATTCGCTGGTTAAGCATATAACTGTGGGCTGACTTAGAACAATTGCCAGCTGGAAACGCTGCTGATTTGGTGGCGGACTGGCCTTGAATTTGCAGCCTTTCACGGTGCATATGATGTAACATGTGAACTTAGGTATATATGAATACATCTGTGCTTGCTACACACAATTATCATTATCCTTCTTCAGTTAGTATGGGGGAAAGCCTATGGAAATGGGGCATACATGCATTTGCCTCACCTCACAAGTTATATCATAAGCACACTTAGGCCCACTGCTCCACCACACATAATGGCTTTACAGCTGGTAACTCCATGAACAGGCTGTAATTTTAAATTCTTTAGCCTCATGTGGAAACAATGCCTGCATTCGGACTATGCTTTATTATTAAAAATCAGATTTAAAAAATTAAATTGGATTTTTTTAAAAAGCCATAATAAATAAAATACTAAATTTCTCTCTAACTTACAAAATAAGATAGTTTCAATTAAATGTCATCATAAACATGCTAAACCTACACTTACAGTCTCAGAAAAATGAAGTTACCTACCAATCAAACATGGGCATTAACTTCAGTTTTTCATCTCATGAAAATGGCTCTGTCCAGCCTAACTAACAGCTCTTGCTTCTTGAAAGTTCTGGGCTTTCAGGATTGTTGTTCTGTGCTTATGTGGCAGTGTTAGGCCAAGCAAGTCAGAGGAGTCAGTTAAGAGAGAAAGACAATATAGCAGTGTGGATAAAAATCGATGCTTAAAAAAAAAAATCCAAAACATTGCATTAAAAAAATTTACATTGGATTTTTTCAGCTCAGTGACTATCAAATCTTGCTTTGACCTATAAGTCATGAAAATTTCGTTTTTGTTTGCTACTTTGTTTTTTGTGAGTCAAGACAGAGTGAAGCAGAAAGGAGCAACACTGGAAAGAAAAAAGAGAAGACAAAATTGTCTGGTCTGCATCTTCCTGTATTCTTATAGTAAGGCTGCAATCCTATACCCACTTACCTGGGAACAAGCCCCATTGAACTCAGTGGAACTTATTTATGAGGAGACATGTATAGGGTAGTGCTGTTAACCAAAAACTGTCATGGGAAGGACCCTATATACCAGAATATTTTAAAGACATCCCTCTATAGGTAAAAAGGAAAGCATACAAAATACAGACAAAGAGATGCAAAGCCTGATTATAAGAACGACGCAGTGTAAATAATACTCTATTTAGTTGTAAAGTAACATGCCTTTAGTGGTCAGATTTGCACCATTGTTCAGGAAATATTTATTTATTTATTTTCATTTCTATACCGCCCAATAGCCAAAGCTCTCTGGGCAGTTCACAAAAATTAAAACCAAACAGCACACAATAAAACAATTTAAAATATATAGAACATTAAAACCACAAATATATGAAAAGGTTTCAATGGGAAACATTATTTAAATCAGTGTTTTAAATCAACTTCTTTTTCTTGCTGATTTAAATCGCCTTGATTTAAATCAATGCACCCTGCTTTATTATGAAGACATGAGCCCAGCCTCCACTGGGGCATGGCTATGAGACTGAAGCTTTGGCTTCTATTTTCAATTAACTAGAATTTAGTGTGTTGTCCAAACTGTAAACCGTTGTTAATCCTAACTATGGTTTGTTGAAATAAGCTAGCTTCATAACCCATGATTTGAAGTTGGCTTGTTTCAAACAAACCAGAGTTAAGATTAACTACAGTTTGTCAGGTTCAGATGACGTGAGCTGTGGTTAATCAAAACTGGAAACAAAACTTTCCAAACCTGTCTTGGTGGCCACGGAGGTGGACAGCACAGGAGGGAGTGTGGGAGTACAAGTCTCACACAGATTTGTTCCCATGACAATAAGCCATGGTCTATCATGATGTCTGTTCACAGACAATATGTTATAGAGACATTAAAATGGGTCATTAAAATAGAATACTATCTCTGCATTCCAATGAACCCTAAGTGCCATAGAAGGCTGCATTTATGCTTCAGAACAGAGATGCAGAGCTGGGATTCAGAAGCTAGTGCACAGGCTTTTGCAAGGGACCTTCATGCAATTCCGGCTATTTCCAGGATGTGGGTGTCTCTCTCCACCCATCCACATTAGACTTGGCACATCCAGTAACCCTGATCCATGTGCAGAAACCTTTTTCAGGATGTACACTGTACCTTCTGGACTGAAGCATCTAATCACTGTTCAGAATATATCAAATGCACCATGGTGGTTCCAATGCTTACAAAGATCTGTGAGTGGCCTTTTGTCTCTTTCCACAGCCAAGAATAGGAAGGTCCACAGCAGCTTATATTCACAGCAGTAAATTGCTTCAAAAATGACCTTGTAAATATCATTTCAATGATCTCATTTTTAAAATAAAAAACCTTATAAAGCAGGATAGTCCACTGGTACCCTCCAGATGTTTGGGACTACAACTCCCATCAACCCTAGTCAGCATGGTCAATGGTCAGGGGTTATGGGAACTGAAGTCCAATGCATCTTGAGAGCACTGGAATGTCTACCCCGTTAAAAAGCAAAACTATGCTTATAGACATATCAGATTGGTAGAAGGCCAGTCGTTCACTTGGTGTTGTTCATCAAGTATCTGAGATGCCTCTTGGAATTACTCCTTCAGATACAATGCATGTGAGAAAGTTACAAAAGAGCAGACCAAAAGTCTATCCAATCTAACTTGTTGAAACCCCACAAAGGCCTAAAGGCAACAGTCCTCTTTTGCAATGTGTCCCCAGCATCTGCTACTCAGAGATACACTGCCTCTGAATGTGGAGGTTCCATTTAGTGATCTTAACAGATAGCCAGTGATAACCCTATCTCCCTAAATGTGTCTAATCCTTTTAAAGAGCCATCACCATGCCTTGTGGAAGAAAATTCAATGAGATAATTATGTGATGTGTGGAAAAACTGCTGCCTTGAGACTTTTTTGAAGTGCCTGTCTATCAATTTTGTGGAATTACCCCATGTTCTAGCAGGAGAGGGACAAATGTAGGCTGTCCATATCATTTGCAATAGGAAACCCCATCAGCTATGGCTACAGCCCTGAATAGGGTTAGTTCACAAGTATGTCTACCAGCAAGTTGCAAGTGGGCAGAATGATGTCATAGCTGCCCTAGAAAATACTGATTCACCATTCAGAACCCATCTGCCATACACCTCCATGGCATGCGGTGCTGTGTAATCTAACCACTTCTTTTTATCCAAAGTTAGAATTATCCAAACAGTTTGGCTGCCCAGACCACTACATCAGTTGTATCTAGGAGGCTGCACTTCGGGTATTTCTCTGCAAGCCATCATTTCCTTCATGTTACTTGCTTGATTCTATTATGCATAGGGATGGTGGAGAATTTCTCCCCGAATCTTCAGGGGGCCAAGCGCCAACGCATTCGGCCCCCCGAAATCAGCAGTGAAATTCTCCGCCCCCCCGGCCCCCCCCGGGATGGGACTTACCTTTGGCGAATGTCCCTCCCGGCGGTGGGTCCCGGCAGCGGTTCATCGGCCTTTCGTCAGGGGCAGGGGTGGGGGCGGCAGCCGGTCTTCTGACCGGCTGCCGCCGCCACCATTACAAAATGTAAAAAAACCCAAAACCCCGGGATAGGCTACGTAATGATTAACGTAGCCTATCATGGCTAGATTTCCAAAGTCAGCTGTGACAGGCTACGTAAATCGTTACGTAGCCTATCACGGGTGACTTTGGAAAAAAAAAAAACGCGTACGCAAATGGCGGCGGCCTATGGGCGCCGCCATTTGCGTTCCTTATTTGGTCCCGGTAGTCTACGTAAAGATTTAAATCTTTACGTAGACTACCGGGACCAAATAAGGAACGCAAATGGCGGCGCCCATAGGACGCCGCCATTTGCGTACGCGCTTTTTTTTTTTTTCCAAAGTCACCCGTGATAGGCTACGTAACGATTAACGTAGCCTATCACGGCTGACTTTTGAAATCTAGCCGTGATATGCTACGTTAATCGTTACGTAGCCTATCACGGGTTTGTTTTTTGTTTTTACACTTTGTTTCGCGGCCGGGGAGACAGGGCGCTTCTCCCCGGCCTGAATTTCAGCCGGGCGAGGCGGGAAGCCTCCCCCCCAGCCTGAATTTCGGCCGGGCGAGGCAGGACGGCTCCCCCCCCCTCACCTGAACTTCGGGGGGAGAAGCGAAGCGCCTCCCCCCCACCACGAAGCACCCCTGCGAAAATGTAAGTGACTTTCGTACATCCCTATGCAGGGCTCTCTCTGAACCGCTAGCAGACGACGACTATTTTAACAGGGGCCATATTTTGATTTTGGTAAGAGCTGAAGGAGCAGCAGCAGTGGCTCTGCCCACTGATTCAGGCCCCAGGATGAACTGCAATGCAACCTTTGGCTGACCCCTCTCCTTATTATGCACCTCTGCCACTTATTATTCCTATGCTAAACACTGTGCACACGATTTTGTGGGTTTTGCTTAGCAGGTTTTGAATTGTCGTTTTCTTCAGAACGGGGTTTTGTTTTGTTGCCCATGTAGCCCTCTGTGCCACACCCCTCACGATGGGACTACCTCTTCCTTGCAGCCAGCTGCTGCTGCTGCCTCTCCTAGCCACCACTGCCTACACGCTTGTCAATGCCAGGTTGAAAGCTGGCAGACAAACCAGCAAGCAAGCAGACAGTACCAGCAGTTCCGCCTCCTTGCTGACATTGTTTAACCCCTCTGGACCAGAGGGAAAGGGCAGGCAAGGAAGCCAGTGGCAAAGGTGAAGAAGAGGAGCAGAAGCAGCGTCCAGGGGGCCTTGGCAATGGGCCCACTGCAGAGGTGTAGGCCTCAGCGGGTGCCCAACCATGCTAACCTCTGGGGCTAGCCCTGTGTAGGCCTAAGAACCCAATATTAGGAGTAGATTGCCAACTATGATCTGGGAGATTTAACATTTTAAGCCACAGAAATGTAAATGATGCACCCTTCCTATGCTATAAGCTTTTTCAGAAAATGTAGATTGAATATCCATACCACATGGACTGAAAACCTTTTACCTAAAGGGCTTATGAAGTAAAAATCTACCTGACTCACTGACAAAGGTTCATCTGTACTTCGATCATCCGAAGACTTTGGAACTTCTAATCTGTCGATAAAGGCCTGGAGCTCTTTCCTAAACGCCTTCATCTGGGCATTTATCCGATACAGAAGTTCGTGCTCCCGTATCCGGCTGCCATCATCTTCATCCTCCATGAGTCCAAACAGGTCCCCATTTGCCACAAAGATCCTCGCCTCTGTTATGATGGTGCTTGTGTCCGAAATCAGGCGGTCTATCGTCTTGCCCAGGCGTTCCGCTTCGCAGCGGATGTCCTTCATTTGCTGCCGGTCTGTGAAGCTTTTCTGCCATCCTGCTGGTGGCGGATAGAAGGATCTAGTGGGGGTCAAGCAACGGATGTTGCGGACCTCCTCTGAGTCACTCTCCCCACCAATAGGCCCTTCTCTTTTGCGGTGTGGGGGACGAGAATCATCATCACTTTCTTTCTTCCCTGCGTCACTTTCAGCATCGCTGTCTCTGGGACTGCCTCGGATCCCAAGATGAGAGGCCAGGTCATAGCGCTGCATGTTGGACATCAAGATTTTGTTCTCGTACTGAAGTTGCATGACTTTACCACTGAGTTCATTGATCTGCAAGCGGGCAGCTTTGAGTTCTTCCTGAAGTGCTTCCATCTTAGCGCTATCATGGTGCCTTGAGCTGTCATGAGCTCCAGTCTTATATTTATATTTGTTCAACTCTGCTGTGATGCGCTTGTTTTGTTCTTCAACATCAGCCAAGTTCCTCCTCAGCAGTTCAGTCTCATCCTCAACTAGCTGCAGATGCTGTCGTAACTCAGACAGAGATTCATTCTGCTCCCCCATCATGGAGTTGGCTGTCCCTGAGAAATCATCTCCTCTTAAGTCATCAAGTTCTGCTTTCAGCCCTCTGTTTTCAACTTCCAGTTCAACTATTTTCCTTCCCAGAATATTGGCTTCTTCCTCTACTAACCTGAGTCGAAGCTTGAGTTCTGATTCTCTTGTGGTAGGTGGGCCTCCAGCTTCCCCTTTGGGTAAGGGACTGTCTAGATCACCATAAAATGACCGATACTTCTGCAGCTCATGTTCAAATCTGTCCTTTTCCTTGTCTACCTTGGCCAACTTCTTCCTCATCAGGGCAGCCTCCTCCTTCACAAACTGCAGCTGGCATTTCAGATCTTCACTGTCCTCCTTATAAAGGGAAAGAATATTCAATTACTGCTTTACACATAAGAAGGATACCACTTGACCATTCAACAAAAGAAAAAAATAAAGTGTAGAATATTGGCCTCAATGAACTCAATGGGAGTTTTCCCATTAATTTCAATGGAGATGAGGTTCCATTTGATCCATATTTCAATTATCAAACATCTGTGCAGTACTGTAAAAGCAAAAGCTACTAAATCTACAGGAAATTCAGGATCAGGTACATTATAAACATTACTGTGTTCCCTGAATTATGATACCCCAAAGTGTACTCAACAGCATTTAATAACATTCAAGAAGTGAAAACAAACAAAAACAAACAAGACCTGGTGCTAATTTCTTCTATGATGCACATACTTGTATTAATACCAACCCATGGTTTATTTAACATATGGATTTGTAGAATTTTGGGTTGTCGTGATGTGCAAACCCAGCCATTTGGGATACAGGGAGGAAAAATGTGAAGGAGGAAGGAAACAATCCAGGGACTGAGAAAACAAACTATGGTTTGTTTGACTGTCTGCCAGACAAACCCTGGGTAGCTCAACAAACGATGGGTTAACCATGGCTTAAATAAACCATGAGTTAGTGCTCTGTGTGAACCAGGACATTATGTTTTAAGTGTAGGAGTTCATCAAAATAAATGTAATATGTGAAATGGCCCTGAGTTTGGCTATTAGGAATATTTGGGATTTTGATCCCTGGCATTATCAAGAAAAAAGAAATCAATGTAATAGAAACATGGTTTATAATATCTTTTCAAGATAATATGGTAATGGCAGTAGTGATCAAGGATATTCCAGGCATTAAATTTTAGGAGTACAGATGCTAGGAACTCCTCTATAACTAACAGATTAGAACATAAGAACAAAAGAAGAGCCATGCTGGATCAGGCCAAGGGTCCATCTAGTCCAGCATTCTCTTCACACAGTGGCCAACCAGCTGTTGACCAGGAACCCACAAACAGGGCATGAGCGCAACAGCACCTTCTCACCCATGTTCCCAGCAACTGGTGTACATAGGCTCACTGCCTCTGGTACTGGAGGTAGCACATAGTCATCAGGACTAGTAGCCAGTGATAGACTTCTCCTCCAGGAATTTGTCCAACCAACCTTTAAAGCCATCCAAATTGGTGGCCATCACTATATCCTGTGGTAGCGAATTCCATAGTTTTAACTATGCGCTGTGTGAAGAACTACTTCCTTTTATCTGTGATGCATCTCCCACCAATCAGATTCATAGGATGAACTCGGGTTCTAGTATTTTGAGAAAGGGAGAAAAACATCTCCCTAACCACATTCTCTGCACCATCCATAATTTATAGACCTCAATCATGTCTCCCTTTACCCTCCTTTTTTCCAACAATCCCAGCTGTTGTAACTTTCTCTCATAGGGGAGATGCTCCAGCCCTCTGATCATTTTATTTGCCCTTTTCTGCACTTTTTCCAGCTCTACAATTATCCTTTTTTAGGTATGGTGACCAGAACTGTACACAGTGTGTACAGTTCCAAGTGTGGTTGCATCACAGATTTGTATACAGGCAGTATGATATTGGCAGTTTTATTCTCAGTTCCTTTTCTAATTATGCCTAACATGGTGTTTGCCTTTTTTACAGCAGGTTGACATCTTCACTGAGCTGTCCACCACAACCCCAAGATCTCTTTCCTAGTCAGTCACCGCTAGCTCAGATCCCATCAGGCTATACTTGAAATTGGGATTTTTTGCCCCAGTGTGCTTTACTTTACACTTGCTTACACTGAACTGCATTTGCCATTTAGATGCCCATTCTCTCAGTTTGGAGAGACCCTTTTGGAGCTCTTCACAATCCCTTTTTGTTTTAACCGCCCTAAATAATTTGGTGTCATCCACCAACTTGGCCACTTCACTGCTCACGCCTAATTCCAGATCATGTATGAACAGGTGGAAAAGCATTGGTCCTAATACAGATCCCTGTGGGACCCCACTATTTACTTCCCTCCATTGGGAGAATTTACCATTTATTCCTACTCTCTGCTTTCTATTCTTTAACCAGTTACTAATTGATAAGAGGAATTCCCCTCTTATTCCATGACTGCTAAGTTTGCTTAGGAGTCTTTGGTGAGGGACTTTGTCAAAAGCATTTTGGAAGTCCAAATAAACAGCGTCTACTGGATCACCCCCGTCTACATGTTGATTGACACCCTCAAATAACTCTAAAAGGTTAGTGAGACAGGACTTACCTTTGCGGAAGCTGTATTGAGTCTTTTTCAGCAGGGCTTGTCCTATATGCTTATTAATTTTATCTTTAATAATGCCTTCAACCAATTTACCTGGAACAGACGTTAAGCTAACCAGCCTGTAATTTCCCAGATCCCCCCTGGATCCCTTTTTGAAAATTAGTGTTACATTGGCCATCTTCCAGTCCCCTGGTATAGAGGCTGATCTTAGGGACATATTGTATATTTTGGTTAGAAGATCAGCAATTTGAGTTCTTTGAGAACTCTAGGATGGATACCATCTGGGCCCGGTGATTTATTTGCTTTCAATGTATCAGTAAGGTTAAGAATTTTGTCACCACCATTTGCCTCAGTTCCTCAGACTCCCTTCCTGAAAACAACAGTTCGGGCACAGGTATGTGTCCTATATCTTCTGCAGTGAAGACAGATGAAAAGAATTCATTCAGCTTCTCTGCAATCTGCTTGTCCTCCTTCAGTACTCCTTTAACTCAGTTGTCATCCAATGGTCCAACTGCCTCCCTAGCTGGTTTTCTGTTTCTGATATATTTAAAGAATTCTTTATTGTTGGCCTTGATGTTGTTAGTGATATGCTCTTCAAAATGCTATTTTGCATCTCTTCTTGTCTGCTTGCATCACCTATTATGCAAGCTTGTGCTCTCTTTTGTTTTCCTCATTTGGGCAAGACTTCCATTTTCTGAAGGAAGCTCTCTTTTCTCTAACAGCAACCTTAACACTGCTTGTTAACCATGCCGGCAACCTCTTGGACTTGGTGCTACCTTTCCTAACTGTGGTATACATTTTAGCTGGGCTTCTATTATTGTGGTTTTGAGTAATCTCCAAGCATTCTGAAGGGATTTAATTAGGGGTGTACGGACCCCACCTACCTGGGTCCACTGGGGGGGGCTGTGGGGGGGGAGGCGATCCGGTCCTCCCCCCTGGGATCCTCCCTGGCCAGCTCCACTCCATGTCAAGCCCGCGGAGCCGCCAGCCAGGGCCAGCCACTGCCGGACTTCCAGCTGCGGCTGGTCTACGGACGCAAATGGCGTCCGGCATAGTGGACGCCATTTGCGTGCCTCCCTTTGGCCGTGATAGGCTACGTAAAGACTTACGTAGCCTATCATGGCCAAAGGGAGGCACGCAAATGGCGTAGCGGACACCATTTGCGTCCCTCCTTTTTGCCGTGATAGGCTATGTAAATCTTTACGTAGCCTATCACTGTCAGGGTGGAAACTGAACCAATAGAGCCCCAGAGCAGTTCTGACTGGGAGAGGAGCTCGCTCATCTCTCACAAGCACAGCAGCTGGCAGAGATTCCTCCTGCCAGCATTCCTGAGATAGGTAGTGACCCTGGCAGTGCGAGAGCGCTGGAGGGGGGCTTGCTGGATGCTCAGTGCAGACGCAGGGAGCGATGACAGATGGAGGGCGCAGAAAGGAGGCGTAGCGCTCGTTTGGCGCACAAACAATGGTTGTGTCCCGAGGAACCAAGGGAAAGAGGGAGGATCTCTCCCTAGCCCATAAGTTCAGGGTCTTCCCGTGATTCTCCTTCAAACGGGGACCAACTGCCTTACCTGGAGCTTAGGCTACTCTGCTATCTTTCCCCAGTGCTGTTCCTTGCTTTGGCGCTAGCGATTAGTATTCTGAAAGAGTCATAAAGTAATAAAGGAATAAAGTCTCGGAAATAATTCCTTGTCGTCTGTGTCCTGAGTTGGCTATTGGTGGGGACTGCAAGAGGCAGCTAGGGCGCTCCTGACAATCACAGCCAAAAGGAGGCACGCAAATGGCGTCCGCCATGCCATTTGCGTGCATCCCTTGGCCGTGATAGGCTACGTAAAGATTTACGTAGCCCATCATGGCAAAAAGGGAAGGACGCAAATGGCGTCCACTATGCTGGATGCCATTTTGCATCTGCACGGGGCAGCGGACGGACCCGGCTGGTGCTGGAGCTGGCGGTGCCAGCCTGCCAGGTAGGATCCGGCCGGGTCGGACTTCACGGGGTGGCATGGTCCGTTCCACCACAGAGTCCGGGGGGGGGGGCGGATTCTAAGAATCCAGCCTCATTGGAGTCCGTGGCGGAATCCTCCGCCATCCCTAGATTTAATCCTCTTGACTCTGCCTTTTAACGTCCTTTTCACCAGTTCCCTCATTTTAGAGAACTTTCCTCTTTTGAAGTCTAATGTGACTGTGTTGGACTCCCTGGGCAATTTTCCACTTAAATATGTATTAAATCTGATAGCAGTGTGATCACTATTTCCAAGTGGTTCAACAACATTTACATCTCATACTTGGTCCTGGGCGACACCATTTAGGATTAAATCCAAGGTCGCCTCCCCTGTGGTCGGTTCCATCACCAACTGTTCTAAGGCACAATCGTTTAGGGCATTGAGAAATTTAACCTCTTTGTCATGACTGGAACATGCATTTATCCAATCAATGTGGGAGTAACTGAAGTTGAATTATTATAACATTTCCTTGTTTGGAGACTTCCCTAATTTCGTTTTCCATCTCAAGGTCACTCTGCACATTCTGGTCTGGGGGATGATAGCATGTTCCTAGCACTAAATTAGTTTTGGAGTCTGGTATTGTCACCCCTAATGTTTCTGTGGAAGAGCCTACCCCTTTTAGGTATTCTAGTCTTCTCAACACTATGCCCTCTGTGATGTACAGGGCAACATCTCCCCCAGTACACCCTTCCCTGTCCTTCCTATAGAGTTTATATCCAGAGATGACCGTATCCCACTGGCTCTCTCCGCTCCACCAGGTTTCCGTAATGCCCACTATATCCAGGTTTTTCTTTAAAATCAAGCACTCCAATTCTCCCATTTTGGCTCAGAGGCTTCTAGCATTTGCATAAAAACACCTATTGACTGATAGCTACAGAGGATAAAATATTTTAAAATCCTATATATTTTTAGATATACTGTTAAAGTTATTAAATAATTTAAATAGATATATTTATAATACTAAATATATAATATTAAATAGATATACTATTAGATATACTGATAAATTATTTAAAGCATTTAAGAATTTGGGCTAGTAAATGAATCCTACAAAAGCAGCCACAGTTTTGCCACCACTGACTGAGGAAAGGCTTGCAGTCATGGACTTTTGTATTCCATTCCAACAATAGCCAGAAGGTTTACTGGATTCTACCATGGGACAGACGGAAATCTATTTGAACTCACCTCAGTGGGTGTCTGCTGTGTCTTTTTTTCTGATTTCTGCAAGTCTTTGCTTCCTCTTCTTTTCATGGACAACTATAAAAGAAAGGTCAGATGTAATAAATATTTTACTACAGGGTTGTGGTAACTGCAAATCCAGCATGACCAGTGGTCAGGGGTTAATGGGAGTTATAGTCCAACAATATCTGGGTTCAATAGTTCCCAAGGTTGGGAACTACTGAAATAGACCATGTTACAACCATCTAGAGTGAAAGTTATAAGAGCAAGAATGATGGTTGCCAGATCTGAATCTGAAAGTAAAGGATATAACTGAATTCGTACAAAGCACTAACAAAGCACTGAGTTAGTACAAAGCATTTAATGTCATTTAGATTTTTTTTTTCAGACTTGGAAGGGTAGCTATATTTTATAGGACAGCATTAATTAATTTTGACGTTAATGTTGAAGCATTGTAACCATCCCAGCCACAACTGCCCCAATAATATGACGTAGGAACAGCAATTCCATAAGTGGACAAAAAGCAAACTGTTTGATTCATTTGTTCTATTTTTCTGCAATGGGCTAATTTGATAGAAAAGTCAAAACATTTTCATGTATTAGTTTGAAGTAGTTATAGGCCACTCTTCAGCCAAAAACCTCGTAACAGGCTAAACCAGGAGTTTCCAAATTTGGGGGGCCCATGGGCACATTTAGCATTTTGAAAATTGTGCCTTGGGCTGCTGTAGGGGGATGGAAGGCCAATCATAAGCATTTTGGGAATGTCTCCCCCATTTGTGTATGTGCGCACATGGATGTGCACACTGTGTGTGTGCTACTCTGGCTTCTCTCTATCTCTCTTTCTCTCTGGCTCCTCTTTCTTTCCTCCCTCCCTCCGGTCCTGGTGCCCACCCCCTTTGGCTTCTCTTTTCATTCTTTCCCACTTTCTTTCTCTCTCCCTCTCTCCCCATCCCCATGCAAGTGAATGGAGCAA
Source organism: Heloderma suspectum (assembly GCF_057233095.1). NCBI lineage: Eukaryota > Metazoa > Chordata > Lepidosauria > Squamata > Helodermatidae > Heloderma > Heloderma suspectum. The sequence continues at coordinate 333,219,076 of NC_139458.1, forward strand.
TTTCTCCATTAATTTGCGTGGGCGAAGAAAAAGCCCCCCTGCCAAAAATTGGTGGGGTGTGTGAATGTCACCCCCCACCAAGGACCCTGTTGCATGCCCCCCTCCAGCCATTTTTCGGCAGGGGCATTTTTCCATCCCTATTAAAGCTAATGGACGAATCACTCCATTGGCTTTCATAGGAATGGAAAAAGCCCCCCTGCCAAAAATTGGTTAGGGGCATGAAAGTCAAGTCACCTTCCACTGAGGACCCTATTGCTCCAAGAGACATTGGTGGGGGATGAGCTTCACCCCTGCTCCAGCCTCCAGCCATTTTTGGCAAGGAGGACTTTTTCTCCCATATGCGAGTAAATGAAGGAATTGCTCCATTCACTTGCAGAGTGGGAAAATAGCTTGGAGGGCACCTCAGCCTGGCCTTTGGGCACCATGCTGGAGACCCCTGGGCTAAACAATAAAACAGTAACACAACACTTAAAAAGCAATAATCATAAAGATTACAAGTCACAGCAGAGCAGAAAATAAAATGTCAGGATAAAACCACTGTATGATCACAAACACATGAAAAGGCCTTGGCAACTAAAAAGATTTTTTACCATTTGCCGCAAAGACAACAAGAAAGTATGAGAGAACTGGAAAGCATCCATAATAGATCCAAAAAGGGAGGACTAGTCTCAAGATGCTGAAAAAAACAGTTTAATTCTTTAAGAAGTCCACCATGTTCCAGCCCAATATATTAGTAATGGCTTTCCTCAGGGGAATTCTTAAAAACGCCTTCAGAGTACTCTGTCAGGACTGTCTCATACATTTGAAGATAGTGAGTTCCCTGAAGACCTTTTTAAGAATTCTCCTGAGGAAGGCCATTACTATTACATTGTGCCAAAATGCACTGGGCTTCTTAAAGAACAAAACTATTTTTCAGGATCTTGAGATTAGTTCTCTCTTCTTGGATCAAAAAGAGTGCCAGGCAAACCTGTCTGGAGAGGGAATTCTGAAGATGAGGAGCCATTAGGGATGCCAGAGAATTTCGCCACGAATCTTGGGGAGGCCGAATGCCAGCGCATTCGGCCCCCCGAAATCGGTGGCGAAACAGTCTGCCCCCCCGCCCCCCCGGGACGGGACTTACCTTGGGCGAATGTTCCTAGCGGCGGCGGCGGCGGCTCCGGCGGCCAGTCTTCCGACCAGCTGCCGCTCCCGCCATTTCCAGTAAAAAAAAACAAAAAACAAAAAAAGTGATAGGCTACGTAAAGATTTACCTAGCCTATCACGGCTAGATTTTTAAAAAATACCGTGATAGGCTACGTAAATCTTTACGTAGCCTATCACAGCTGAGTAAAAAAAACAAAAAAACCCTGCGCGTACGCAAATGGCGGCGCCCATGGGTGCCGCCATTTGCATACATGCGGTTTTTTGTTTTACTCAGCCGTGATAGGCTACGTAAACATTTACGTAGCCTATCACGGCTGACTGCAGGGATGCAAACAGACCCAGCCAGCCAGGATTCGGGGGGGGGAGGGACGGAGCGCTTCCCCCCCAGCCAGAATTTCGGGGGGACGGAGCGCCTCCCCCTCACCTCGAATCACATTTCGTTAAAAGGTAAGTGACTTTCGTACATCCATAGGAGCCATAATAGAAAAGTCCCATCTTTTGTTGCCATTCAGAGGGTGACAAAACCCAGAACAAGGCCTCTGAGGCTGTTCTTATCACCTAGGCGGTTCATCCAGGAATAGCTTTCCCGACAACTATCCCAGTCCTATGCTGTTTATGGATGTAGAAGTCAAGACAAGCACTTTGCATTGTGTCAGAAAATGGACCAAGGGCCAGTGCAGCCATTTTAAGAACTGTGTTCCAAATGCCTGGTCCACAAAGGATGCCCCATGCTAAACTTGGCTAGCATCAAGTCAATTTGTAAGAAATTTACTTGTCAATTTCACACAGGCAGATAGGGATGTAGGAATCCCTTACCTCGTTCCGTGTGGGGTCATTCGCGGTGGGGGGGAGGCGCTCTGTTCCTCCCCCTGAAATTCTCCCTGGCCGGCTCTGCTCTGCAGCAACTCCATGGAGCCGCCGGCCAGGGCCACCCGCAGCAGGACATCTGGCCGCTAGGCTGCGCAGGGACGCAAATGGCGGCCCCCATAGCTACTGCCATTTGCATCCCTGTCTTTTGCCGTGATAGACTATGTATATATTTACGTAGCCTATAACGGCAAAAGACAGGGATGCAAATGGCGGCCGCTACACCATTTGCGCCCCTGTCTTTTGCCGTGATAGGCTACATAAATATATACGTAGCCTATCACGGCAAAAGACAGGGACGCATATGGCAGCGGCTACGGTGGCCAACATTTGCATTCCTGCCTATTCCCATGATAGGCTACGTATATATTTACGTAGCCTATCACGGCCTCTGCAGGGACGCAAATGGCGTCCCTGCATTAGCTGTGATAGGCTACGTAAATACTTACACAGCCTATCATGGCCATTTGATGGAATGCAAATGGCGGCCGCATCTGCGGCCGCCATTTGCGGAGCACTGGACAGCCGACACAAGGTAGGCTCCGTTCCGGCCCATTTTACGGGGTGGTGGCGGGGGGTTGCTTCGTTCTGCCACAGATTCCAGGGGGCCGAATTCACTGGAATTCTGCCTCCCTGGGATCCGTGGAGGAATTCTCTGACATCCCTACAGGCAAATACACCCAGAGCACAACAAGCCTTAGGATTTTAGCTGGTCTGGCAGTCTCTATTGAAATTGACGTTATATTGTTATTTTAGCTCCTTAGCAAGACCCTTCTTCATAGCCTGGTGTTCCCTGTTGTGCACTACATCAAACTTCACAAAAATAAGGGGGAACAGTAGCATGGCTTGGTGCTTGAGAAAGAGGAATTTGTAGTGGAGAAGCAGCAAGAGGAGGGTGTACATAACCCTTTCCCCTTCCACTGCTTTACCCATACCTGGAACCTCGCAAGTAAAATATATGCGAGGAACCTGAGAGGGAGAAGCAGCTTGGGGGTGGAGAAGCAGTCAGCAAGGAAGAGGTTAAATGTCCCACTATCCATTCTCTGTTCCAATTCCTCCTGCCAACACTGCTTTTCTTAAAAAAACAAAACAGTCTGCTATACATGTAACATGTCACTGGCCCCTTAAACATGCAAGGAATATAATATACTGCTCAGTTATCCCATCTCCATTGAAGCCCTAGGATTTATTGGCAAGTGCTGTAGAAAATCCACAGTGCCAGGATCCATTTGCACATTCAAAGCCAACATGGATTTGTCAAGAACAAATCCTGCTAAACGAATACGATCTCATTTTTTGATCAGGTAACCTCATTTGTGGACTGTGGGAATGCTGTGGACATAATATACCTCAACTTCAGCAAAGCTTTCGACAAAGTGTCCCATGATATCCTGATGAACAAACTAGCTCAAAGTGGGCTAGTTGAAACAAGGATCCGATGGATCCACAGTTGGCTACAGAATCGGACTCAAAGAGTGCTTATCAATGGGATCATCTCAATCTGGGGGAGGTAACAAGCGGGGTACCGCAGGGCTCAGTCCTGGGCCCAGTGCTCTTCAACATTTTTATTAATGACCTGGAGGAGGAGGTGCAGGGAATGCTGATCAAATTTGCAGATGACACAAAATTGGGCGGGATAGCTAATAACTTGGAAGACAGAAACAAAATTCAAAGTGATCTTGATAGACTGGAGCACTGGGCAGAAAACAACAGAATGAAATTTAGTAGGGATAAAGGCCAAGTTCTGCACCTAGGAAAAAGAAACCAAATGCACAGTTATAAGATGGGGGATACGGGGCTCAACAACACTACAAGCGAGAAGGATCTTGGAATTGTTGTAGATCACAAGCTGAATATGAGCCAACAATGTGATGTGGCTGCAAAAAAGGCAAATGCTCTTTTGGGCTGCATTAATCAAAGCACAGCTTCCAATTCCCGGGAAGTACTAGTTCCCCTCTACTCAGCACTGGTTAGGCCTCATCTGGAGTACTGTGTCCAGTTCTGGGCAACACATTTTAAGAAGGATGCGGACAAACTGGAGAGGGTTCAGAGGAGGGCAACTAAGATGATCAGGGGACTGGAAACAAAGCCCTATGAAGAGAGACTGAAAGAACTGGGCATGTTTAGCTCTGAGAAGAGAAGACTGAGGAGAGATATGATAGCGCTCTTCAAGTACTTGAAAGGTTGTCACAGAGAGGAAGGCCAGGATCTCTTCTTGATCATCCCAGAGTGCAGGACACGGAATAATGGGCTCAAGTTACAGGAAGCCAGATTCCAGCTGAACATCCAGAAAAACTTCCTGACTGTTAGAGCAATACGACAATGGAACCAATTACCTAGGGGTGTGGTGGGCTCTCCCACACTGAGGCATTCAAGATGAGGCTGGACAACCATCTGTCAGGGATGCTCTGACTTGGATTCCTGCATTGAGCAGGGGGTTGGACTCGATGGCCTTGTAGGCCCCTTCCAACCCTACTATTCTATGATTCTATGATTGATCCCATCCCAGTTACCCCATCCTTCAGTGATTCCATGGGAACCACAATTTCTAACTACCGTTCTAATTATTAGTAGTAGTTGTACAAGCAGAAACAAAAGAGAAACTATTCATAATCTAGACGCAGTTATAAATCCAGTTCCAGATACATGGAATGCTACCTTTTATCCTGTATAAAAGAATATATCTTTGGACCCTGCTTGAAAAATTATCAATTTAACTATTGTAGTATGACATCACCTTGTATTTATCCTACTCCAAATTACAGAAGAAGAAAAGAATAATCTCAAAACAACTACTTAGGAGTTACACCACCCAGAAATTCCTTCCACTGCCCTGAAGTCCTATTCATTTACTTCTGAGTAATATGTTCAGGAGCAGAATGATTGATCAATGGTATCTTCCTTAAGCAAGCTGTGCCTGGTTTCCATTACCAATACATACTTTCGTTCACAAAATGGAGCATGTCTCCTGCATGGTCCCCAGAGGAGGGAGGGAATTTGATCCACCAGCGGTGTCCATTCTGCTGGCGGAAGGACACCATTAGATATAATCCATAATATGCTTACTTCTTCTCTGTCTCCATATTCCACTGCAGAAAACTGCATAATAGCTCCTCCTGCTATGAAAACACGGATCTATTCATTTATGCATTCTATTCTTTTTATTTGTACATCATTGAGCAGAAGAATAGTCTAGAAATAATCTAAGTAAATAAGTAAAATATTCCATGAAAAAGCACCCAAAAATGTTCTCTAAAACAGCTTGCAGAATTCCATAGTGAGCTTGCTCAAATAATAAACTAAATCCATAAATATGTCAAAAAAATTGAAGTCATTAGTCTATTCCCCTAAAACAACAAAGGAAAAGAAAAAGAAAAGCTGCACCACCAACGTATAACTGGAATTTCAAGTGTCTAGTAAGTACAGGTGAAGATTGTGTCTAGTTAAGGCTGCTTGGCAGATATGTTAATCATTGGCATTCCAGTGTCACATGTTCCTTGGGCAGCTGAACGTAGACAAGTTTGGTATTATACTAGATGCCAGAGGATAGCAGCCTAAGAGCTGAACAAGGTGATTTCATTTTCTTTCATTTCACTTACGGGGCAAATCATTCTGAATGTGGGTGTGTTAAAAAGGGTGATGTCTCTAGCACCAGTGTGGCAAGAAAGGAACCTTTTTATTTCCCGGATCACCTGCGACCACATGTCCCTACTTCTCAGAGCAAGATCTAAGAACAGCAGTGTAAGCATTCTTCTGAAGCCCAAAGTAAGACTCAATGCAAACACTCAGTGCACATTCTAATACAGACAGGATATTTATGTCTGGATTCCTAATGAAACATACCATGGTAAATACCTAGGAAGCTGCCTTATACTGAATCAAACTGTTGGTCCACCTAGATCAGTACTGTCTACACTGACTGGCACCAGCTCTCCAGGGTTTCGGACAAGGGACTTTCCGAACCCTAACTGAAATGGCCAGGGATGGAATCTAGAAAATTCTACATGCTACACATACGCTCTCCTACTGACCTCCAGCCTTTATTAATATGTTACTCATGTGCGTTGCTCCTCTTCCAACTGGTGCACTGCAAATATAACTCATTATCATCGACTTCACCATCATTAGTATTTTAGCTTGTACCTTTCAATGTATAAAGGCTTTTGCACATCTGCAGCACCCATGCATATTATATATACACATTCTGAAGGTTCTTTCCTCTGCTTTGCCACAGGAAAAGCAAATGAGGATTCAAGCCTTTTTCCCTTGTTTCAAGGGCACCTCTTGTATCAAAGTAAGACTTTGGTTTTAATTTTCAGAGTGTCTTGCAGTCCTGTATCCCAATTATGTATCATGTATCATGTATCCCAATGTAAGCTACCTATTCATATTGCTACCAAGAGAGGTGCACACAGATCTGTTGACTATTGAGCAGCTCTGTGCCAGGAAACCAAATATAAGGAGATGAACAGATAAGCAAAAAGAGCGCAACAATCTGAAAGTACAGTGGCATTATCAAAATCCAGCAACTGCGACTCAGTGGTTAAGTGCAATCAAGAGAAGACTGAGGTCTCTTAAATCAAGATTCTGAATACTGTGCATGCTTTTTATAGGCTTCTAAATGCATCAGAAGTCCATCCGTACAATAAAGATAGTAACTTTTTTTTTTACTCAAAGTATCCCTTTATGTTTTGACCATTTAGTTTGAAAAATCATGGGCATTCGACCTCTCTTATACATCACCAAATTGTAGATAAATGGCAATGACAAAGATGACAGAAGAAAAAAGCATGTATCTTGTAGAATATGAATCCCATACAGGACTTGTCAAAGCAAATAACAGGCACAACACAGCTAAAGAGATAGCTGTAAAAAAAGTGGGGGAAACATTAGTCTCTTTCCAGATGTAGTTATCTCCTAACCTAGACTTCCCCAACCTTCCAGATGTGTTAAACTACAACCACAAACTAGGTGATGCTGGGAGTTGTAGTCCAACACACCTGGTGGGCACCAGGTTGGGGAACGCTGCCCTAACCAAAATGCTAAGAACGAGACAAACAAAATATTCAGAGTTTTGTCACAACAGAAGCAAAACATGGAAATCAACAACCATCATGGGTTATGATCCAGAGCTGAAGAGGCATTCAAAGGCTGGATTTCAGGAATTTACAGAAGGAAAAAAGAAAACCCAGTCTGTGGTAGCGACTGTAGCCACTTCCTGGTTCAAACAGTGTCTTCTAGGAAATGTTTACAGTTTCCCATTTCTGTGTTTTCCTTCCCAATAGCCACATTTTAGAATACACATGGTTTCGTCTAGCATCTTGAATCTTTGAAATCCTCTTCAGTTAAGCACACTGATCGCTATTTCAACAATTACAACACTTCGAGTGGAATCAAAGCTGGTAATATCTCTCAGTTCCCCAAAAGTAAATCCTGAACACTAACCTCTTTCATCTTGTCAAATTCGTTCTGCAGTGCCTGCTTAGCAATTTCTACTTCTATCAGCTGCTGTCTTAGCTTCTCATTTTCATCTTCTGTGGTGGTGCGTTTTTCTTCCACATTTTCCAACTCATTGTGAAGTCTCACTGAAACATCTTTTGCAACCTAAATGGAACAGTATTTGAAACCTTCAGACAAAAAAACTATTATCATGGGAGACCTAACTATGTTCATGTAATCTTAGAAATCTAATTTCTGTTAGCAAAAATTGAACTAACGTTGGCATTTTAAAAAAGAGAATAGCATTCTCACTATTCACATCTTGAATCCAGTTCCATTAAAAGTTGAATGCATTGTTCTCTTCATTGATTTTAAAAGAATGGGAGCACGATTGTGGCTCAGTGCATCCATTCCAATTTACTCCTGATCATTTCCAGACAGTGTGAGTCTGAGCACTGGTGGTGCACACTGATTACATGCCGGAGATAGCACTTGTGCACGGAACTCCCGGTTAAAAGCCAGTTCTTGGTTTAGGGAGGGGCCGTCATTCAGTGGTAGAGCTTTGCATGCAGAAGGTCCCAGGTTCAATCCCTGACATCTCCAGGTAGGGCTGGAAAAACTCCTGCCTGAAACCCTGGAGGGCCGCTGCCAGTCAGTGTCGACAATACTGGGCTAGATGGGTCAATGGTCTGATACAGTATGAGGCAGCTTCCTATGTTCCATTAGAACACTGAACACAATACAACTCAAACTGGGCTTAAACCTACATTTGCTTTTTTTCAGTGGAAAACTCTCCTTGGTATTATAACCAGGACTGTATGCAATAACTAGTTGATTTATCAAGTAACACTTTCAGGCCGAGCATCAGGTACTGGCAGTGTTGGCCCTTTGCCAATGGCCAAAGTCCTTTGGAGGGCCCACCATCCCATCTTCTCACCTCATCTCCCTTTCCCTTACTGAGAGGCAGGCATGCACTAGCAGTAGCAGGAAAAGAGCCAGTATCCAGCAAGGACTGCTGCTGGCACTGGCTATTCCTTCACAGGGTCTCTCTGTTGAGGGCCCAGAAGCATTCTGGGGAAATTAAAATGGCGTGTGCAAGCAGTAGCATTTGCTGGCTACTAACATTTTTGCTGCTGCCAGTGTACACCTGGCTCAAAGGAAGTAGAGGGGAGGTGCCTCCTCTGCCCAGGAAGGATAAGTGATCTGAGATGAGTGGAGGAGAGGTGATACAGGTGGAACCACCTCTACCTGAGAAGGCGGTTTTGCTGCCTCTGCCCAGGAAAGGGAAGGGAGAGGAAACCAAGTGAGAAGGGCGCTGCCACCACCCAGGAAGAGGCCTTGCTACTTCTGCCAGTAGGAGCTTTGCTGTTGCCAGAGAAGAGGTATCTTCAACCACTATCCCAATCACCTGGATAGGAGGCTTTGCTGCTGCCACTGAGGACTCTACCAAATCTGGTGCTGGCCCTGAATACTCTAGCAGATTATTCATGGGTACCAATTGGCGATGGCAGATTTTCATTGGTAGGTCTGAATAACAAATAGCTAGGTAACTATTAACCATCTCCATGTAGACTTGGTATAACCATTGTTAAAAGTAAAAATTGTTGCATTGTTATAAAACTGGAAATCTGTATAAACCAATTATATCTCTTATTTGCACCCAGGCAGTTATCTATTAACACTCAGCTAACAATTCTAACATATTTTATTGTTAATTAAAAAAATTATTGTTAATTTTATTGTGCTGTTATATTTACAGCCTGATCAAATGCATTATTTTCTCAAAATAAGCCCCACATTCAATAGTGTTTACCCCCAAATAAGTGTGCATAAGATCGTGGTCTAATGTAGTTTTTCCCTAGTTCCAGCAACTCAAAAGGAAAGAGGATTGGCTTAAAGCAACCTAGAAACCTTTTACTTACTGGAAAGCAGCATCAGTGAGTGACTCACTTGCTCTTACAAGAAATGTAATTATTTATGAAGTGCTAATAATAGGATAAAGATTATTTAAGCGCATGATAGCAGTGTTGCTCTTAACACATATAACCATATGATATAGGCACAAAGTATGACAATGCAGATCTGATTTAAAGAAACTGCAACAAAATATATAGATGCAATATCATATAATGTTAATTGTTTTTCCTCCTAGATTCTGATTAGTTGGCCAGATTTGTACTATGTCTCCATATTAGAGCATTCAACAGAGTGTTATCTCCCTTTTTACATCTCTCAACTGGAAGAAAAAATTGGAATGTGGCCCAGAAAGATCAGCCACAAGGTTGGGCCTTTTTTGTCTTCTAGATACATTTGCTCATAAAAATGGCCGCCACGGAGTCTCAGATAGTTTTATAGAGTGGTCAGTGAAACAATTGTCAAGTCAGTACAGTGTGAAGTACCCGGGAACATGCTCTGCAGTGACTAGAAAGGGTTAAATAGCTGAATGAGAACTATCAAAAATTCGACTTTGAGAGTCAGGATCTCTTGTCTAGGTTGCCAAACAGGGCAAATAAGCCTCAACCCATTTCATTGAAAGATCAGGGCACACAGTGCTTTCGAAGCCTCATGGCTCTGCCCCTCCCCAGCCTCCCACCCATTTGCCAACTTCTGGCCCTGTGGTACCTTCAGGTCCTGCTCCAAGCTACGCAGAAGTTCTCCATCAATCTCCCCAGTCTGTGCATAGCGGAGCCGCTTGCGCTCTGCTTTTCGAAGACGATACTGAAGAATCCTGCAGTTTTTGCTGGCCCTCTCCAATTCATGCCGCATTTCCTGTAGCTGGCATGCATCCTCTTCAAAGAAGCTGTCTCTCATCTCATCCATCTCAGTCCTCAGCTCATCTATCTCATTCTGGCACCCATTCAGAGTGAAATGGGCAGATATGCATCATATGATATTAGTTCAAAGAAATACAGGAAAGGAAAAGGTCTTAAGGGACTTAAGGTCCCATTTTTAAACAGACATATCAACAACTATTTTATGCCTGCTCGCTGAATATCTCTCATGCGCCAATATGTATACCAGGGAGGTAATTCTAACATCATAAGTGGATAGTAGCTATCCAGTGAGGACAGCAAAGGGAAGTACATAGTTTCCCCATTGCTTGCATGCGTTGCATCGCTTGTAGAGCAGGATGGGCTGTAGTGCAGTGGCAGAGCACAGGCTTTGCATGCAGAAGGTCCCAGGCCCAATCCCCAACATCTCCAGGTTGGTCTGGGGAAATGTCTGCCTGAAGCCCTGGGGAGTCACTGCCAATCAGCACTGACAGTACTTGGGCTAGATGGACCAATGGTGTGACTCAGTATAAGGCAACTTTCTATATTCCTGTGTACAACTTACCAGGTGTACATGGGACATAATAGGTGTGTTGCGGTCTTCCCTTTCCCATCACCACATAGTCATAGTCAACTGGATGATGATATGCAAGTCCTGCATACTTTACTACTAACTGTAAAGTGTAGCTGTAATTTTAAACAGATCTGGAACACAGTCCCTTCCCTTGCAGAAAAACAAATTGTAGGGGGAAAGCATTATGATCTGAAAAGAATAATTGTTATGTTGTTCTATTAAGCAATCCCCACTGCTAGAATAAGACATGTAAAGAAGGTATGCAGATGCAGCAAAACAGAACAGCTTCATACACTGGGGTGGGGAGGCAGGACCTTGCATTCACATAGTATGTCAGTCCTGTATGTTCTGTAGTGTCTGAAGGGAAAATATATACATATGAGAGGCATGGATCAGGGAGCCATCACTGAGCCAGCCGTATAAAACTGTGTACATGCTTTTTCCACTTCAGAAGCAGTATCCATGGATAATCGTCATGTCCCAAACAGACCCAACTAGTTTACTCGGAGACCTTTTCCAGACAGTCCAATTTATCAGATGCACTCCCACATTTGAATATAACACGACAATTGAATTGGAGCCTCACCTCTAGAAAATACAAGGGAATATAATAGGACAAAAAACAGGCCAAAGGAGTTCCTTTTCTTAAACCAGGAAGATAGGGTAATGGATGTATCAATCAATTGCTTGGCCTCCTATGTGTGGGGTTCACCTTCCTCTACTTCCTCCTCAAAAGCAACCCCCCCTTCCCAATAACCCCTTTCTCTTGGCTAGGCCACACCTGCTGCATTGCTGCCCTCTCCCTCTTCCTGCTTACCTTGAGGGTCTCGTTCTCCTCCTGCAGTTTCTCCACCTCCTCCTGCAGCTCCTGCTGCTGCTGAGGGTTCAGGCTCGAGGTGCCTTCAGGGGCTCCGCTGTGGCCATTGCCCTCTTCAGTCCCAGGTGGTGCTGTTGGCAACAGGGTCAAGGAGGAAGAGGAAGCAGGCTGGGGCTGTTCAGCCATGGAGGCATCGCCACTGCCATCGCCCTGGTTGTTGCCTTTGCTTTGCATCTGAGCCGCTGCCAGCCCCTTCCTGAGATGGAACTGGATGAGTTCACTTTGCAAGCATCCTTCCTTCCAGTAGCCGCCACTGCCCACCGCCAGGGCCCGGCCTCTCCCTTGGCCACAAGATGGAGGAGCTGGGGCCGCCTCCCCTCCGCCCTTCTGCAGAGGCCTTCCTGCTTTACCCCGGTTGCAGCTCTTGGATGGCGGCTGAGAAAGGGCAAAGGCGCCCTCCCTTTCCGCGTCCCCTCCGGCCGGGCTCTGCTGCTCCCTGGCTCTGGCCGTAGGAAGCTCGGGGTCTTTGGGAGGCGCCTCTCGCCTGTCACTTGCAGCCGGCCCGGGATTCGGCGTAGGGCACCCTCCTGCCAGGAGCACGGGCGAGGCAGGCTGCGCTTCAGCACCATCCCCGGCCTGGACAGCTCCCAACGGCCCCGCGCTCTTTCCCGGCGCAGCCTGCGGGGCCGCCTTGTCTCCTCCCACTCCGCCTCCCTTCGCCCGGCTGGTTTTCTGCCCTGGCGGCGGCTGCTGCTGCGACTGCTGCTGCCGGGCGGAGTTGGCTTTGGAGGCAGCCGCGGCAGCCGCCGCTGTGGAACGGGGAGTGTTTGCCGCCGGGGAGGGCTGGCGGGCGGGGGAGTCCTTGGGCCTGCCCGGAGAGGATGCTCGCTGCTGCTGCTGCTGCTGCTTGTTTCGGCCGCTGCTCCCCTCCGGAAGCAGACGAGGAGAGGCGGTGGCAGGAGAGCCCCCGCTAGGTGGCTGGTTCATGGCGGATGCTATCTCCGGGGTGTCGGGGGAAGGTCTGATCCTGTCAGGGTCATCGCCGGCCCACCTCCCTTCTGAGCCGCTAAACGGGGCACAAAAAGAAGGCGCGTCAATGACCCGGCGGCGGCGGCAGCGCGCGCACCGCACAAAGCACGCCCGTTCGCCACAATGGGAACAATGTGCCTCCAGGAAAGGGGGCGGAGCGTGAAACTGCTCCACGCGGTTCGCTCGAAGCCCTAGACGGGGAAGCGTCGCTCCCTTATCCAAGGCACAGGCGTCCCTTGGGCGCTGGCTCGGACGTCCCTGCAGCCGACACATCGGCCGAAGCTGCCAAGGACTTTTCAGAAGGGAGCTTTTCTAATGCTGCTTTTATGAGTCCAAAAGCTCAAGCCATTTCACCCACGGTCCGTCCTCATATTGCCGATTCCTCAAACCACTTGCTCCTAAGAAAGCCGGGGTGGATCCGCACAATAGTTTTAAAACAGAACATCCAGCGCGCGCGCGCGCACCATATTCCACACGCCCATTACATCATTTTGCACTAGTTCTCCCACAAACCTAAGCAGCAATTATACGATCTACCCAATTACTCTCACCACACACACACACACACACACGCTCCAAATGGGAAAGGAAGCTATTCCCTGGGTCTTGTTTAAATAAGTGGCTGAGACAAGTTTGACTGCCTGTCTAATTCTGAACAACTGAATGTTTTGCATCATCTTTCATTATATAAAGACTATCGCCTTGATCCTGATATCCAGCCATAGTGCTTAAATGTGGGCAGCTGTATTGATTCACATTCATCCCTCTCTAACATCCTCTTGTCAAATATAAACTGCAGGCTATTTGTGAGCAGGGGTCTCTCTTTTTGCTTAGGAAGCTTCTGAATTGCTGAATTTTCATTGATGGTACTGAACCATCATCATCATCCAGATAATTGAAGCAACATCATGTGGTTCTACTGCTAAGGCCTCTTTGGTTCTATAAATGAGGGACTACATAAAAGCCTTGCAAATATACTTTTGAGTTCTTCAGAGGAACAGTGAGGTATAAGTAATAAATAATACGGAGGCCTCTATATTTGAATGCAAAACCAGCTTTTCCAAGGTGAGAAGAAAAACGTATTTTGAGTTCAAAACTAAAACAACAACCCATACTGAAGATCATGTAAAACGAATCAGTTCGCTATACACCAAACACTTTAATTTCTCCCCCCCCCATACACACACACACACACACACACACTTTGTATTTCTATTCTAGGATTTTAAAGGGCAGGGGAAAGATGCATTCCCCCTTTAATGCTCAATGCATGCTTCCTTTTTTAAAAGAAGTGCTAAAATTATTGACATTGTTTAGGGGGAACCAGAAGATGGTGAATACTCAGGACTAAATTAAATAATTATTAAAAAAACCTGTTATTTCATATAAAACCTAAATGCTGAAATCTATTTCAATAAGAACTATTACCAAGGGGAGGGGAGACCCAATAGATTGCTTTCACTGGGTACTATTGACAACTGGTCAATTTAAAACCAGTGCCACTTGACACAGCCAAATCACATCAGCAAGTTTACTCAGAAGTTCTACTGATTTTAGTTGGACTTACTCCCAAGAAAGTGTGCACAGAATTGAAGCTTAAATCTATTTCAAAGTCCTGTTTTATAGTTAGCTCTCTAAATGCCATTGGCTTAATTTAGAATACTATATCAAACTATGTTTGTGTGTGTTACAAAGAACTGGTTAGGACTTTTCCCTTCCACAGATTAAAAGCAAGGATGAGCCATAAGAACTATTTTGAGGGCACTCCCATTCTTGAGTGGGACAAAAGGCATTTTCACATATCACTTAAATCAGGTGGTATTTAAACATGCTTATAATGCATTAGTTAAATGTACCGTCAGTTCTGATTTCATCCTGCATTAACAGCAATTGAGACATAGAAAACATGGTGTGAGAAAAGTTCAGATGCACACTTTTTAGTGTCATGTGGTCTAAGTGACGACCACATGATCAACTAGCATTTTCTTCCTCCTCCATTTGCAAGGAGATGGTTTCCATAATCAAAGTAGATGTTTAAAGCACCATAGAGATCTTCAAATGTCTCCAGGTAAGCTCTCTTACCACACAGTAGCTTAGATATCTACATCATCCTGCCAAGTGGTAACAGGATTTTATCACACCTCTGATACACATGTGTGGTAAAATCATCTTCCCTACCCACTTTCTTAATCCAGAACAGCATAATTTAAATACACAATGTTAATCTCAACAGCATTTTATATAATATAGTGTGCATATTATATATGTACATGCATGCACATACAGAGAGAGAGCTGTTGACAAGATAAAGTTGACAAGGTCAGTTGTCAGATTCTGGAAGCCTATGGCACATTATATGCCAAAATATACTAGACTGTGACACTATTTGTTTATGTGCCAGTGCTGCAGTGATTGCAATCATTTATGTATTTTAGATAAAGTATTAAAAACAGTAAACATTATAAATATAGTACAGTACATGCAACTACAATAGACTAATCAACATATTGGGAGGGGAGAATCAAATAAGAAGGTAAAGTAGTTTATAAACCCAGTTTTATTACAAAAATGATAGAGCTGAACTTTCTCTTCCAAATATTTTTTTAAAAAGCAAGTCCCTCTGCATTTAATAATTCCCAAATAAGTGTATTTGGGACTGCAGCATAAATTACCAAATACTTTGCATAAATCTATTGCTCATAGCTAAAGGCTACCACATTTTAGCTTTTTTTTTAATCTTATCTTCTCCAAATGCCTATTTTAAAATGGGAAGCTCAAAATTGTTGTACAGAAAGAAATGTCAAATTCTTAAAACTAAAACAAAACTCTGTACTAGAATATTTGTAAAAGCTTGGTATTCACTTATTTTCAACTCTCATTCACCATGATAGCTTTTGCAGCATTCAGCAATCTTGCACCTGTATCTATAGGCCTTCTTCACATTACCGGATTTTTCCTCCTGAAGTTGCACTGCAGCTAAACGAGTCTCCAGTTTCGGGCAAGTCTTGCCAAGGACATCCTAGGAACGATCCCTTCAAGTCTCCAATTCTAGTAGCAGCGGCTGATTCCTGGTCTATAAAAACTTCAGAACCTATTTAAACGCTAAAGCTACACTGAAGATCAAGAATCGCCCCCCACCCTCGAACTCTGCAATACAATTAGATCTAGATCTCCTGGGGCATCATCACGTGGTATCAGAGAAGGTTGCGTCGCTGCAGATTTCCCTTTTAAAACAGCTGCCAAGCCGGAGGAGAGGAAAAGAAACCAAAGAGAAATCCGATGCTGCACCAGACACCTCTGTTTATTTTTACTTCTATTCTTATTATTTTCACTTTCCAGCAGTGATGCCTTTGCAGTGTGTCGAGACTGAAGCGCCCTTTGCTTCCATCCAGCGTTTAGCATGCAGAAAGCAAAAGGAGCGCACTTAAAAAAATTTTTTTTAAAGTTTAAAAGGATCCAGTGCTTGTTCTGCTTCCATGCTCTTCAACACCCTTTTCTTTCCTTTGCAAACAATGGCTCCAGCGCCAGGCGTTACTTACCTCCCACTTTGTCTCCTCTTGGAGGGCGGCTGAAGCAACGCGCGCACCCGCGAGGAGGCGCCAAGTGGTGCCAGGGCGTATCTGGAAATGCGGCGCTATTCACGCGCTGACCTCATTGGGCCCTGGGAGAGCGGGGGATGGGGGGAAGCAGGCCGCGAGCGGGGGAGAGAGGAGTGACAAGAGGCCAGAGCCGCGCCCGGGCGCCCCTCGGGGCTCGGTGTTGTTGGCTGCGCGCTGAGTAGAATTCGGTTACAGCTCTCATGGTAGGCAGGAGGCAAACTCCCTTCCCGAATCAATCCAGGGAAACTAACGATCGATTCGGATCAAATATTTATTCTTCTTTGAAGTAAACTCGGGCGCGTCCAATCCACAGTGACGGGAGGCGTCTTCCGCCGCTGCTCCAGCATAATGACAACTGGGCTGTCCTTTGTTCTTTGACTTTAGTTGCTGCTCGAATTGCATTTCAATCACCAGGCCCCAAAGGAGGGGAAGCGGGGTGGGGGTGGGGGACGGGGAGCGGAGAATCAGAGACAAAGGCTAGCCATGTTGTTCTACTGCCAATAGTTTTGTTTCCCTCTTCCTTACTTACTTTTGGTAAATTAAAAGGTCACTGGCAGAGGCCTAGTAAATTGCCAGTTGTGTTTTTGGTTGCCTGATGGTATTTTACCACGATTTCTGGGGCACACGGAAGGAGCCTCCTCAAAGATTGTTGTACAATCAGGCGTACCCTGGTAACGGAGCATTGCGTTGTCTAATCCTTCTACCACCTGATCGAACCGCAGCTGGGTGGTGCGGGTGGCTACATTTTGGCAGAGTGGAGTTTGGTCTGGACACGACACGACGACAACAACGACGACGATTTCTCTTGTAACTAAAACTACCTACGTATGTATCAGGATTAGCAGATACCCCTTATTTTAAGGGATATTAAATATGGATTGTATGCTTCCTATGTCACAAAATCACAGCTCCACAGACAGTAGTGCTTCCCATTCCACAGACTGCAAACAAAAGACCTTTCTCCTGTGTAACATCTATGTTCCTTAGTATCGGTACATCTTCCAAACAAATAATGTTTTATTATCATGTGGTTAAGCCAGTAGCTCAATGACTGCATGAAGTTTTATTTATCTGTTTGTACAGTGACCTGGATAAAGGTACACATATGCAGTGGAGGCTTCAATGTCAGTGGGGCAGTGCATCCACTCCAGTTTTCAGTCATAACTCTAAAGGAGCTTTCCAAGATGCTGAACCTTATCTGCAAAATAGGTTCAGAACCTTGGAGAGCTCCGTTAGAGTTCTGGCTAGTTCTGACTGAAACCTGGAGCAGATTCACTGCCCCACGGACTTCGGAGTCACCAGCCTCCATTGCACATATGCCTCCCTAAGAAGGCTTTGAAGTCCAGTCCATGCACCTGTAAATAGTGACCTGATAATTTAGCACTGGTAGAATACATGTTGTATGTCTGGCGAATCAAACTGGTAGACATTAAGTGCATCTGTCTGAAGGATGATTTAGCTTTGGGTGACCTTATGCTTGTGTAGTAGATGGTTATGTATGTAAATAACTCATTGAAGAAAACAAAGAGAATGCCCTCTTCTCACAAGGAAACTGATCCTGTTAAAGGCTGCCCCTGGAACCTCCTATTACTTAGGATAATGGAGATTATGAAACAATAATATGGGATTTTTTGAAGGGTGAGTAGCAAAGAAAAGGTGTGGGACCAGCAGGAGAAGAAAACATACTCAGGGATTTGGAAGCTTCTTTTTTTTTCTGTTAAGGGCTGCGTTCCCTCAGGGGTGATCTGATGGGGGAGGAGCAGTGTTGTGTGTGGCACTTTTAGATGGCTTTTGAAATTAGGCCAGGGGCCTGAAGTTGCCCACCCTCCCTGTACAGCAAGAGTGACACTGAGGAGTAACAACCCAATCAAGCATTCAGAAAGCACTTGACTGACAGGCTCCACAACAAAAGATATCTGTTAGAAATGTTCCTGGGTGGTACCTCTATAAACCACAGGTGGAGAGTGGCATGACTGAATGCATTCCCAAATATCATTCATAATCATCATCCTTCCTGGGCATTGAGAAACAGCATACAGTAAAACTGGCTCTGAACTGTACTACAGGCTGTGAATGGACGGGAGATGGGACTTGGAAGTTTGAAGTGCTCCCACCCCTATGAAAAAAACCCCTATGCAAGAATAGCTAGCATGCCTGGCAGAAGGGTTCTAGCCTTCTCCCTGACAAGCCAGTTTTCTTTGAGTCAGCTTTTTTCTTTTCAAGAGGGAAGATAGTTTCAGGCTTCAAACATCCCCACCCTAATTTTCTTCTAAAGTGGTACGTTGAGAACCAATTTTACAACATGAGCTGCTCTTTGTATAGTGTCAATGTTCACCAATGAAAATGAAGTGCACACCCAAAATCTAGACTCTGAAGTGAAGTCTAGATTCCATGGAGAGAGCCCGCATGAGAACTGACCATATAGAAAACATAATAAACTACTGTAATAAGATACTAATTCATTTGCACCTAAGAGGATAGGGGCATGCATACTAATAAATTGTGTTTTGCCTTGCAGATGCATGACACATTGTTGAAAACCTCTTTTATGATTAATCGTTTTCTGAAAATAGCCATTCAGATAATACCTTGGCTCATCTTTATTAACAGTGTAATTAAAGTAGTGTATGAAGGTGATACTGCTAGTTTAAAAGGTCATAACCAATCCTGATTTGGCCATCAGAAGTGGAGTTTATCCAGTTAGTTCATGCAGAGAAGATAACTGAATATCTGTTTCATTGACAACTTGCTCGCGTTTTTAACATAGCAGCAAATACTGAGCTGTTTTGTAGTGAGAAATTATTTGTTACATTGGCCTTAATAGTGAAATCCTCAAAGGAATTCTGCCTCCTCCAGCAGTGAAAGGGAGTGCAAGCAACGGAGACATAAGAGAAACAATAAAACTGTCATAAATTTTTAATATAATACAGTCTAATAAGTATTGGACAGGATATTGTTAGAGGGGGAAAGAGAGCTGAGGAAAGACATTAGGAACAAAAATCCATCAACAACTAGACCCGATGGATAATTCAATGGATGACTTGCAAAAGCTAGGAAGAGATAGCAAATGGGAGGGCTGAGCTAAAAATAGGGTTGGTTGTGTAGAATGCAATAACACAACGAGGTCTCTAAACTCAACGAGCATCACCGCTCATAAATTGTGCTGCATTGCAGGCCACTGCTATCACATGTTGATCAAAGAGGAGAGATGGCTTCTGTTTACTTCATGCATGCAGTAACAATCTGTACATGCACAATAAGGAAGAAAAACTTTGGTGTGCCATGTTAGCACGTGGATATAGTCAATCGGGTTTTCCTATCAGTAGCTACACAGAGGTAGCAATTGAGCAGTGAAGCAGCCAAGTTTGCTGATAACACCAAACTATTCAGGGTGGTTAAAACAAAAAAGGATTATGAGGAGCTCCAAAAGGATCTCTCCAAACTGGGAGAATGGGCATCCAAATGGCAAATGTGGTTCAATGTAAGCAAGTGTACAGTGATGCACATTGGGGCAAAAAATCCCAACTTCAGGTATAACCTGATGGGATCTGAGCTAGCAGTGACTGACCAAGAAAGAGATATTGGGGTTGTGGTGGACAGCTCAATGAAAAGGTCAGCCCAGTGTGCAGCTGCTGTAAGGCAAACTTCATGTTAGGCATAATTAGAAAAGGAATTGAGAATAAAACTGCCAATATCATACTGCCTTTATACAAATGTATGGTGCAGCCACACTTAGAATGCTGTGTACAGTTCTGGTCACTGCATCTAAAAAAGGATATTTTTTGCAGGGTTGGAAAAAGCACAGAAAGGGGCAAATAAAATGATCAAGGGGCTGCAGTATCTCCTCTATGAGGAGAGGTTACAACAGCTGGAGTTGTTTAGCTTGGAAACAAGGCAGGTAAGGGGAGACATGATAAAGGTGTACAAAAGTATGCATGGTGTGGAGAAAAGGGATAGGGAGACATTTTTCTCCCGCTCTCATAATACTAGAATCTGGGGTCATCCCATGAAGCTGATTGGTGGGAGATTCAGAGCCAGTGTAGTGTAGTGGTGAGAGTGACGGACTGGGAGCCGGGAGATCCAGGTTCTAGTCCCCACTTGGCCCTGGAAGCTCACTGGGTGACTTTGGGCCAGTCACAGACTCTCAGCCCAACCTACCTCACAGGGTTGTTGTTGTGAGGATACAACGGTGAGGAGGAGGATAATGTAAGCCGCCTTGAGTTCCTTGCGAGAGGGAGAAAGGCGGGGTATAAATGCAATAAATAAATAAATAAATAAAATTCAGGACAGATAAAAGGAAGTACTTCTTCACACAGCACATAGTCAAACTATGGAATTCACTACCACAGGAACTAGTGATGGCCACCAGTTTGGATGGCTTTAAAAGGGGGTTAGACAAATTCCTGGAGGAAAAGGCTATCAGTGGCTACTAGTCCTGATGGCTATGTGCTAACTCCACTATCAGAGGCTGTATGCCTATGCACACAAGTTGCTGGGCAACATGGTTGAGATGGTGCTGTCCTGCTTATAGGTGTCCCATGGGCACCTGGTTGGCCACTGTGTGAACAGAATGCTGGACTAGATGGACCCTTGGTCTGATCCAGCATAGCTCTTCTTATGTTGTTATGCAGTATATCCAGGACTGGCCCAAGACATTTTTTCTTGGTGAGGTGAAGGACAAGATGGTTCCCCCTATTCCATTCTATATACAGAGTTGGCTGCTGTCAGGATTCCCTTTTGCCCTGCTGACAACTCCAATAGCCAAATCAACACTCAGACAAGAGGCTGCATTTCCAAGACTTTAATTCCATTACCCTAATGAGGCATACAGATGCAAATTGCTAGAGACTCACAGACTACAAAGGAAAAGCCTTCAAGGAGTTCAAAGGGGAGTTACAAAAGTTGGTCTCCGTTTGGGGAAAAGGCAGCACTCTCTCTTAACTTAAGGGGTAGGAGGGGAAGATCTCCTCCCTCCTGTGACAACTCTAGACGCAGCTGTTGACGCCAAGCGAATCGGGCAGCGTGCCTAAGCTCAGCCCCTACAATTCCACGCTTGTGCCTGCATCTGTGCCTTGTGTCTAAGAGTTCAAGTTGTCCTTCCTTTGCCTCCCCCTGTTCGCTATCGCTATGTGCCTGCCCGGACCTTAAGATCATCGTCAGCGGCCCTTCTCCGTGAGCCCCTGCCAAAGGAAGTGAGGCGGGTGGCTACTAGGAGGAGGGCTTTTTCTGCTGTGGCACCCCGGCTCTGGAATGAGCTCCCTAGTGAGGTTCGCCTGGCACCGACATTGTATTCCTTTCAGCGCCAGGTGAAGACCTTTTTATTTTCCCAGGCATTTTAGCATTTTAGCTTTCTAGGCTTTTAGCTTTGCTGTTTTAAAGCTGTATTTTAAACTCCTGCACTGCTGCTAGGTTTTATTGTGGTTGTATTGTTATATTGTGGTTTTAATGTTCTATATATTTTAAATTGTTTTATTGTGTGCTGTTTGGTTTTAATTTTTGTGAACCACCCAGAGAGCTTCGGCTATTGGGTGGTATAGAAATGAAATAAATAAATAAATAAATAAATAAATAAATCTCACTCATGGGGATGTGTGAAGGGAGGGCCTCTCCGTCCAGCTGTGCCTCTAAAAACTGGTGAAGTTCCTCCCCCACGTGTTGCAGCTCCTCCTTAGCATCTGAACTGCTCTGACACTCTATATACTCAGAAGCAACCCTGACATCTAGATTGCCAGCTGCATCTTACTTCAATACTGGTGACTAATGACGATCATCCTCCACCATTCCTGAGGGCAACAGACCAGTTTAGGGGGTGCAGGGCAGGCACATGCAGTTCTGTCCTCCAACAGAGGGGAACGGTGAGTGGGCTCAAGAGAAACTGCCAGGGGGCTGCCGTTGCTGTCCCTTGGCACCTGGCACCTGAAGCAGTGATCTCACTCTGTCTTGTCATAAGTCTGGCCCTGAGCACATCATCCACATGCCATGAACTTTGGCTAGACAATGAAGTAAGCGAGTGAGCTGCCTACTTTCTCAGAACAGTACCTGTGCTGTATCCATTTGGCCATTGCGGAATCAGAGGAATCACCTTTTATGTAGTGCACTGTCTAGCTACAGTTTTGATATTGACTCATAGGTAGAACACTCCAGCATACAGTTCAAGAGGCAAAGAATGTAGTATGCTTTAAACACCTCCTGAAAATGTACTTGTGCACAGAAGCTTTCCCTTGCCTTTCACTGGTCATCATGCTGCTGCTCTGTTTTACTGTCTCTTTTTGTTTCTCCTTACCATCATTGTTATAAGCTGAAACATTTTAGTGTCGTATTGTATTGTATACGTACTATGTAAACCACTCAAAGACTTTTTAAAATATTAAGCAGAATGCAAGTACTACAAATAGATGAAATAAATAAATAAGGAGGCACAGGGCAATCCCCAGACTCAGACACACCCCAAATCTGCAGAAATTGGAATTATATGGTTGGCTTCATCACTCTTTTGGGGGTTCAGAAGAGTGCTAAATGTTACAAACTCCCTACGCTATCTTGAAATGTGTTGCTTTAAAATGATTGCTAGGGATGGTGGAGTAGTGACTGTGTTTGTCAATGGCAGACTTAATAGATTTGTTTTAATTATGCCTACTTATTTGTTTGTTTATTTGTACCCTGCATTTCTACCAAAAAATGGCACTCAAGGTGACTTACAGAACCAATTAAAATTCATTAAAACAATACATTAAAATGCAATAAAAACATACCCATTACAGAAAACATATTATTAAAAACAGCACCCACCCCACCCCACCCCACTTGCAGGTTCAAGTCCTTCTTAAATAAAGTAGTCTTTGCCTGCTAGCTGAAGGACATCAAAGAGGGACCAAACCTAGCCTCCCGGAGTTCCATATCCTCGGAACGGCCACCAAAAAGGCCCTCTTTTGGGTCACCACCAAACACACTTCTGAAGGTGGTGGTCTCGAAAGAAGGGCCTCTCCAGAATGTCTTAGGAACCAGTCAGGCTCATATGGGAAAAGGCAGTCTTTCAAGTAGCCTGGTCCCAAGCCATACACAATAATAAACATCCTTGGGTATGCATATTTGAATTTTCAAATAACTGGCAATAATTCACAATTGGGATGAAGTATGTTTTTATTAGAGCCACAGCATTCATAGTACTTTGAGATGAGTTTTATCACTCCAGATTATGTTGATCATTTATATCGTCCTGCCAAATTGTAGAAGGGCAGTATCAGGTGCAAATGTGTAGCAAAATGACTGGTGAGGTCATTTTGCTTTACAGTCATGGGGTTGGATCTAGAGTTTTTATTCTTCTGGCAGGAGCATCCCAGAGAGGAGTTCCACTTCGAATGCTTCTGTTGGCAGAAAGGGAAGGGATGCAATTTTTGTCGATTTCCCTCTCCCTCCGCAGCCCCCAGCACAACTTTCCCCACTGTTCCGGAGGGTGCCCTGAAGATCTCCAGAGCAGATCTTCCCTGATTCCCTTCTGCAGGGGAAGGAGGGAAACAGGGAAGATACCTCCTCCCCAGTTCAGCCAGCAAAAAGCTCCACTGAATCAAAAGTTTGATGATGGAAGGATCCCTTTGAGCTACTTTTTCTAGCTTCAACCCATGGTTTCTTATGCCAGTGATGGAGGGAACAATCCTATGGCTGCTAGTCAGCAGCTAGATAGCCACAGGCTATCTGGTTTTCCAGGAACCGACCTCAAAGCCTGCACTCTGAGGCCAGTTGCTGGAGAACCGACCTTCCCCACCTTCCGTGCGGCCTCACAGGCAGTGCAGAACAGCCTCGTTCTCCGCGCTCACAAGAAGTGCATGGAATGGCGAAAATAGGGCATTCCGGGGGACGTTCCAGGGCAGGGAGGGCAGAAATGCCGGCACAACGCATCCTATGTGTCATCCGGCAGCTACTCCCCTGTTCCGACCTCCCTCAGCTAGACAGCAGAAATCGGCTGTCTAGCCACAAATGCAGGACAGGAGAAGTGCAGAGGGAAAGATCCCCTCCATGCCTCTCCTGCCCTGCATTGGATAGGCGGTTGCCTCCGAGTTTGGAGGTGGCCACCTATCTGCATAGGATTGTGCCCTAAATGATGATGAAAACAAAAGGCAATGCTACAGTGAAGTCGAGAATAATCTGTAGTAAATATCTGATTGGGAAGTTTGCATTTATCTTCCATTGTTCATCAGTAAAATTGATAGGATTTGTATCCCTTCTATAATAGCTTGAGAAGCTTATCTAAGTAATAACTTGATAGCTTGAGAGGCTATAATCGCTTGAGATGCTTATCTGAGTAAAAACTAATTAGGTATATTACTCAAAATACTACAGGTCCTCCCTCTCACCATACTATACATGTACTATCTATCCAAAAAGCAGTTGGAAATTTCCATTGGGTTTGTTTGTAAACAATTTGCATATTTTCCATTAGCTCCTTCTGACTAGTTCTTTCCCTGAACTTCAACATCTTGAAGAGTTATAGGCCTGCCCTCTCCCTCCTGCTGTGGGAGAGGCCCCTCGCCTCAGGGGAATGGAGGGGGCAGACCCCTCCCATACTTTCAGCCACTAGGGGCAGACTTCCTTAACCAGGCCATAGTTTTGTAGTCACTTCAGTTTGAAGCCAGGGGAGATTAGCAGGCCAAGAGACAGACTTCTACACTTGTTCCCACTTCCCCTGTCAGGGAAAGGGAGTGGACGGATATCTCCCTCCAGGGCCTATGGTGGTGCACTTGCATGCCAGAAGTGGCAGCAGGCATGGCTTCACTCAGACAGGGCAAGCACCATGTGTCCAGCTCTGACAGCTGTGCAGGCTTGCTTGAAGTCTTCACTGTATCAAACGAAAGGCTATTCAGTAGGCCAAGGGAAAAAGTTATCTGCCTCCCGCCTCAGGTGAATGGAGTGGGAAGACCTCTCCCTCAGGGGGCTATAGGGGTGCACCATGGCAGGGGCCATGTCTAGGGGTGCCAGCCGGTGTGGCTTCACTCAGACAGGGCAAATGTAATGTATTCAACTCTGACAGCTGCTTAAGTTTGCTTGCAGCCCTCACTGGGCTTCTCTACATTACAGCAAAAATCCCACACCCTTACTGGGCTTTCTTCTAGTGGAGTTTTTCCAGGATTACAATTGGAAAAAGACAGGTGCCTCTCCCTCCTCCACCACCACCACCTCTACCCACTTTGGGAGGGGGGGTCCTTTGTGGGGAAGTTCCATAAGTTCCATTTATATAACCAGCAGATGGCACTGCAGCATTACAGCAACATAGCGCTATCCCGAAAATACATCAGCTCTTTGATAGCGGTGTACATTTGTTACTGCATTTTTGGCGAGTTAAATCACGGTGCAATAAAGCCAAAAAATGGCAGCAGAGGCACCGAGGATGATGGCATCATGAAAAGGACCTGCAAACTTCAGTGAATTACTGATCTTGATCGCACTACATAAGTTCTGGGTGAAGGAGCCCACTGAATCACCATAAGGCCTATTCCCATCCATGCAAGTACATTTGCTAATGTTAAATATGAGTGTCCCTACAGTCATATATTACTACAGTGGCCAGGGCAGGGACAGGCAATCTGGTGCCCTACAAATGTTCTGGACTACAACTCCTATACGTTCAAGCCTTTGTAAACCAGCCCCATTGAAATGAGGTCTCTTGCACAGGCTTGTATCCTTTCTATGAATTGATAAATTCATGGAGGATAAGGCTACCAATGACTACTAATTGTGTTTCCTGTATATTACCTTCAATATCAGAGGCAGTATGCCTATGTATTCAAGTTGTTTGGGAACATGGAAGAGAAGGTGCTATTGCGTTGGTGACCTGCTGTGGGCTTTACATTGGCATCTGGTTGGCCACCGTGTGAACTGAAGGCTTGGTCTGATCCAGCTTGGCTCTTATGTCCCATTAATTTCAGTGTTGTTTGTACTGGACAGCTTTCCACTGGTTTGTATTTCATCTCTATTAATCATTGTTCCACTTCTAGAATATATAAGACTCGGCCTAAGGGTCCCTGCTCCAATGTCAAGGGACAATTCATCCCTCATCCCCATAGAGCAGCAACAGCTGTTGCTAGTGCAGCTGTTAATGTCACTGCTTGAACAAGTTATACTTAGAAATGCCTTTACTAGCTTAGTATGCCAGTTGTGTGTCCTTGCTAGAGGGGCCACAATGATTCAGGTTAGACTACTGCAACATGCTCTATGTTGTGCTTCCCTTGCAATGTTCAAGAACTGCAGTTGGCCCAAAATGCAGCAGTTAACTTTTAATTGAAGCTCTTTGCATACAGCATAGAGCTCCAATATCACTCTCAACTTCACTGATTACCACTTTGCTTACAGGATTGTTAAAGGTGCTGATGTTATCCTTGAGAGCCCTGAAGCCATTGCACAAGTACTTACTCATGCTGCATGCCAGTCAGCATCTGGCAAGTTCTTCCTTCCTGGAGGTCTTCAGGCAGAGGCTGGGCAGCCATCTGTTGAGGATGCTCTAGCTATGGATGCCCTGCACAGACCAGGGGGTTGAACTAGATGTCCTACTAGATCCCCTTCATGATTTGAGACCCACTCCATATTCCCTCATATTCAGGAGTGAGACAGGTGGGCAAGAGAGAGGGCCTTATCTGCAATATTAGCCTTATCTGAGCATTCCAAATCACATGACTAACATTACATGGAGCAGGAAAGGAGGGCTGCTTTTTCTGTCTCTGCCCTGCCATCACATCACTGATGGCTCCAGCCACCTCTGTTGTCCATATATTGGAAGGAAGATCTGAAGGAGACAACCCACTCAATGTGCTCAGCCGCCCCCCACACACACACGGTGATTGGGAATCTTAATCGCACAGGGTTCTCAATCTTGATGGTAGCTATGCTAGTAGAACAAACTCATTCCTTCAGACTCTCCCTCAATGTGCGGATGGTGGGGTGGGGCTCTGGTAGAGATGCAAGAGCAAGGGTGGCAATGGGTGTGGCCCTGCTCTCCCATTCCATGTGATGTTAATCACATTGTTTGTAATGCTCAGATAGGGTCAATATGCTTCTGAAATTCCCTTCCAAGAAAGACCTAATTGGCCTGGCCCCTGCTCACCTTTTGCCCAGCAATGAACTGAAAACCAGGATTCAGAAGCTTTAGGAGTATCTGAATCCTGAAGCTCCTACTGCTCCTACTCTTGCTTTATGTATTGTGCTTTTTATTATATAATTATGCATTTTAATACATTTTGTGATTTTATAGTTTATATTATTTATTTTATGAGATATATGTTCCTTTGTTTCTTATTTTTATGCTGCCAAGTCTTCAGGGACTGAAATTGTGGAGTATATAATAATAATAATAATAATAATTAATAATAATACAAATTCATTTTCAGAACATTTCAGTTGTTCAGTTTGAATGTTCAGTTTGAAAATACTGAGGGCATTTGCTCACATCAGTATTAGATCAGCTTTTGCTTAAACAGATCCATAATGGAAATTTAAAACCTGCATCAGTGATAATGGTGATCTTTAATGTCACATGTGGCAATAGTTTAAAATGAGAGGTTTTAGTTCTAAATGTTTTCCAGAACATTGGTTCTGCAAAATATTTCAAGATGTGCATTTTGTTCTAATTCATGTAAATGTATGCGTCGTTATTGTGGATCCTATAATTGTTTGGTCTCGTGTTTGGCAAACCCATCACAAAGTGGGACTGCCAGGAGGGTTACATTTCTTAAATCAGTTTTTGTTACCAATCCAATATACTACCACTATATAAAGTATTTATCTGGATCAGAAACAGTGTCCATTAAAAAAAACTAAAACAGCGGGTATTTTTGCAAGGCCATTGTAATAAAATACTTGACACATGTTTGATCTGTGTGATGTATATGCCTTAGGAAGCCTATTGTGACCATCATTCAGTTTCTACATTGATATTGCTTTAAGAAAATGAATTGTACAGAAATGTGATAGGATCTGTTACTACCATAAGTACAATGGCTTGTTCCCCCCCCCCCCCCGGTCTCCCCCTCTCTAATCTGGACTGCTTAGGAAGCAGTTTTTGTGTGAATGAGTCTGGAGTTCTGGTTTCCATGGATACTGCAGTAGTACATCACTTCAATCAAGGAGGCCCAACCTCAGGCTGGATGCTTGGGCTTCATTTTATCCATTCTATTATGGGGGATGGAGAGAATCTGGGGAAGAGGGTTTTTTTCTTTGAGTAGAATGAAAACGTCAGCGAATTACATGCTGGTATTATTTAATCTTGTATGTGACTTATTTTTTTAAAGAAAAAATAAAGGCGCACCCCCACCCCTGAGCACCAGAAGATTAATGATTTCAGATCATCAAGCTGTATTTCCTGCCCCTCCCCAAACTGTAATAAGTTGATTTGATTTAATTCCCTGCTTTGTTTTTACTGGTTGTCTTTTTGAGTAGCTCTCAGCAAGCTGTATTCAATTTTATTGTTTATTGTATGTATCTTATTATACTGATTTTAATTGCAAGCTGCTTCATATTTGAGATGAAAGGAGGCACAATTTTCAAATCAGTTAACTAAGTATATTTCCCTGTCTCATACAGAATTATACTGAAGGTCATGCCCATTGGATCACATTCAAGCACAGCTAGGGTTGTTTACCACCACCACCCAACAAAAGTATTAACCTGGGCACAATAGGGTTTGAACATATCCTATGCAAGCCCCATTAAAATGAATTGGAACTATCCTATGCAACTGCAAGACGTAGCTCAAGCTTGCTTATTATTTATGTGGATGTCCCTTTTATTTTTAAAAGGTTTTTTCTATTACTTCCAGCCAGTGAAAACATATAAAACCATGGAAAGCTTTGCCTAAAACTAAACACACATAGGCATGGTTCAAACAATATTTCCCTTTGGGATTGTATCTGGGGAGACACCCGACACAGACCTTGGGTTTGGGCACTCCTGCAAGCATTCCTTCTCCTCCCACCATGCACAGAAGCAAAGAACAAAACTGGGAGATCCCACATTTGTTTGCCCGCTATGGTGCTATTTACTGCAAACAGGCAAATAGTAGCCGGGGGGCGGGGGAGCATTTTCAGCAGGAATCCAGCACTGGGCTGTGATCTAGATCGGGAGCACAGCACCATTTCAGGTCCCAAGAACTTGGTTTTGCATCAAAATATAAGTGGCAGCATTAACCATGTTTTGGTTTTGGTTTTTTTAACGTGCATAATGTAAAACATAGCTTAGCCTGCAAAATCTGTTTTATGTCCAAGACCATAAGAAATCCTGGGTTCAGATAAAGATGGATGCCTTATTTCTTCCCGCTGTCAAGGTAGGGGAGTTAGAACGTAAGAGCAGAAGAAGAGCCCTGCCGGATCAGGTCAAGGGTCCATCCAGTCCAGCATCCTGTTCACACAGTGGCCAATCAGCTGTCAACCAGGAAACCACAAGCAGGTCACAAGTGCAACAGCATCCTCCTGTCCATGTTCCCCAGCAACTGGTGTACATAGGCATACCACCTCTGATACTGGAGGCAGCACATAGCCATCAGGACAGGGGGCAGGGGCAAGGCAGAAAGTGCCTGCCCCCTAAGCCCGCTCACACTCTTTCCTCAGGTACAACCCAGTGGGAAAGCAGGTCAGCTAAGAGGGCCATCCCCTCTAAACAACAATGGGCAGGCTCCTCTCCTTACAGCACTGCAGCAATTAATTCCCCCTTCTCTTGAAATGTGTTTTGACACTTATATGAGCACTGAGATATGCGATGCTTTATTTGATTATATTTATTTGCATGGTTTTGTTTGTTTCTCTTGTATTTCCTAAGACAGATGCTGTAGTAATGCAATATTTAATAGATACAAGCATAACAAAACATGAGCTAATGTCTAAACAGTGCTACAAAAGCATTCCAAAACAATACTGTGGATCCTCCCCGGAAGCCAAGAAGTCATTTAAAGTTTCTCAGCTTTACTGATTCATAAAGGGGAAAGTTAAGTGCAGAACTGTTCCTAAACCTACATTTGCTGCAGTGTGTGAATCAGAAACAGCTGGGCACATGCGGGATGAATTAGTGGGCAGGAAGATGGTATTAATCCTTTCCAGACTTCCAATCCCCACCACTACCACAACCTCTTCCCCATCAGCTGGTGTGGGAGGATGGACTAAAAACAGTCAGGGTCACAGGTTGCAGAGATGAATTAGTGGGCAGCAAGGAAATGCCCCTGAACGTGCCTGAGCCCATTTATTAGCATTAAGAGGCGAACACAGTGAAGGAACCTAGTGTTTGCCTCATAGCATATAGTCCCTACTCACATAATCCCCAGAAATACTACTGAAGAGCTTATCAGAGCAAGGATGAGGTGGCCATTCATCCTACTTTACAGAGGACTGCCCTCTATTTGAAGGGCAGCCAGAGGACCATTCTTCTGCTTGAAGGCATCCTCTATTTAAAGGGATGTCCAATCCATGCTCAGTTTAAAGATAAAGAACCGTAAGAGTGAAGAGCAGGGACCTTGAAGCTGCCTATCAGCAGCTAGCACCTGGACAGCAGATTAAGCAGGCACACTGGTCACCTGATCATAGTTTTCCCCACTATGATGAGATGGTGTCATGATCCTCCAGTCCTTGGACCTTCCTGTTCACAGCAGAAGATTCTGATAAGGATGAGACATAGGCTACTTCCTTGGGGGTAGGACAGTCAGTCTGAGGACCCAGAACCTCCATCTTCCCAGCCTTACAGAACTCATAGGCTTCAAAACCAGGCAAGGGTTCTTTAACAGTCAGCTCCTCCAGTAGGGGTGGAGCTGACCATCCTACAGATCTTGTCAACCTATATAAGGCTTCAGTTAATTTTATCTCCCTCCTGAGACAACATTCTCCCAGTAGGAGAGAGTCCCAGCTAGCAGAATCCACTTCGAGCTATCCAAGGTTTTACTTTCTTCCCGGCTTGATCTTACTATCAGCTTCCCCTGTCAGCCTCAAGGAACCACAAAACAGGACGGAATACACAAAACTGTATTCCTGTTTAAATTAGAGTAATTATTTCCAAATTACATCTATACATATCAATTAGCATATGCAAAATATTTTCTTTTTTGGTGATGCATTTGTTCTTTCGGCAATGCATAAGTGTCCATACCACTTAGCAGGATGACAGCATGACCAGCAAGTATTTTCCAGAGAGTTGAATCTCTTCATTCATTGTGATATGGTTTCCTTATAAGGGTGAGACTGGTTGGTCAGGTATAAGCCAGTATATCACTGAAGTTAGCTACGTGTTTGTTTGTTTTTAATGAAGATTTAGCACTTTGATATTCTATTATTCTGGATACTTGGATTGTTCTCTGGAGGTCACTAAGATGTCTTAAAATCTTCCATCAAGTATTTTGGCAAATTTGCATTCTTCAGAAATAATTTGTCAGTGGTAAAGGATGATGGTATCTTCAAGAGCTGCATGGAAAAGCTCTATCCATGCAGCTCCTGAGAGCTCCAATTGAATTGAGGGGGTGAGGCCTGGAAGTTTCAGTCTATTTTCCGCCTCCCACCTAAGCAGAGCAAAGCAGAGCAGAGGAAGCTGCTCCAGCTGGTCTAGGGACTACAGAAGCAAGCAAGCTCCCAGAGAGCAAGCAATCGGAGAGAACAAACAGGGGGAGCAAACAGGAGTTGGCCAGGGGAGTTGCAGTGGAAGAGGAGACAAAGGAGACAAAGGCAAAGAGTGGGCCAGTGTTTTTAACCTCCAGTGAGTAGAGGACCAGGCACAGGCCACTCTAGAACAATCAGAAAGCTAGACACAAAAGGGGAATAGAGGCTATGGAAGGACAAGACTCTCCAGTGGTGGTGACCTGCAACGTTTGTTTTCTTGCCTGAGAACAACATGGCCCACATGTGCAACAAGTGCAAGTCAATCACGCTGTTGGAAGAAAAAGTAAGAGGACTGGAGTGGCGAGTGGCGACCCTCCAGGGAATAAGATAACACGAAGAGTTCTTGGACAGAACGGTGGAACTACAGCAGCAAAGTGAAGAACAGAAGAGCAACAGCAAGCTGAGGCAGAAGAGGAAAATGCTGAGGTGAGGAAAAATGAAGTAGAGCATACTCCTTGGAGAAGGGTAAGAGTTAGGAGCAGAAGAACTAGAAGCCACTCTGCACCAGTGGAGGCAGTGGAGCTATGGAACCATTCCCAGGTACTTGAGGATAAGACTGGAGGACAGCCTGCAGAGGAAGAATTACAGGGGAACCTGCATGAGAGCAAGCAAGAGGCTGAAGGTCAGTCAAGCAGAGGCAATGAAACCAAGGCCTACTACAACAACAAGAGAAGAGTAGTAGTAATGGGAGACTCCTTACTGCATGGGATCGAAACACAAGTATGTTGCGAAGACCCATGGACTCACCAGGTATGCTGTCTCTTGGGAGGATGGATTAGAGACGTGACTGAAGGGTTGCCTGCACTCATAAAGCCCAGACAGGTATCCCTTTCTTCTCATCCATGTGGGAACAAATGATACCGCCAAGAGGAGCTACGAAGAAATCACATCAGACTTTGAAGCTTTGGGAAGGAAACTCAAGAACCTTGGGGCCCAGATAGTTTTCTCATCCATCCTTCCAGTAGTTAGAAGAGGGACAGAAAGGAAAAGAAAAATACTCCAGGTGAATGACTGGCTATGAAGGTGGTGCCAGCGTAAGAGATTTGGCTTCTGGGACCACGGGCTATACTTCCTGGGAGATGGGCTGTTGGCAAGGGACAGGTTGCACCTCACAAAGGATGGGAAGAATGTGTTTGGCCACAGCATGAAGAACTTCATCAGAAGGGCTTTAAACTGAATCCTACAGGAGAGGGAGATGTAAAGTTGGGGGTAGCAATGGATGAAGGCTTATACACCACAACGGAGAGAAGAGCTCTAATAGCGCCCAACAATAGCTTCAGAAACATGTAGGAAGAAAGCCAGACTATAAAGCACATGGTCTTCAATGGCTATACACTAATGCCCAGAATATGGGAAACAAACAGAGTGAACTTGAACTCTTAATTAGGGATGTACGAAAGTCACTTACCAGGTCTCGCAGCTTGCTTCGCGGTGGAGGGGAGGCGCTTTGCTGCTCCCCCCGAAGTTCAGGCCGGGGGGGGAGGCTTCCCGCCTCGCCCGGCCGAAATTCAGGCCGGGGGGGAGGCTTCCCGCCTCGCCCGGCCGAAATTCAGGCTGGGGAGAAGCGCCCCG